>NC_135725.1:46817687-47426047 GCF_964656455.1 Halichoerus grypus | reverse complement strand
TGTCCACCAGGTAGACAATGGCAGCTCACAAGTAAGCGAAGATCACCTCTCCGGGTAAGACATTGAGATCCAGGAAATGATGGGGAGAAAGTCCTCCAATCCCAGATTATTTTCTTATTCCTAGTGGAGCACTATCTTGCAGGCATTTCATGTATCTTCCACAAATTCCATGTCCATGCTTCTTGTGTGATACCCAAGAAAACCCAATGACAGACAATAAATACTGAGGATAAGGTTTTGTGAGACCGCTCCAAGGCTGAGCTTTGGCATACCACACACCTTGGAATACTGAAGACTTGATCCCAACCCTAAGAACTACTTGGTACATTGTTGGAAGCAACTGTAACACCTGTTCCGTCTGGTGCGGGGATGCTGGTGATGGGGGATGTTGTGGAGCTACAGAAACAGGGAGGATAGGAAAAAACTCAGGACCCTCTACTCAATTTGGCTGTGAACATAACTGCTCATTTTTTAAAAATATATATTTTTGTATAAGTTCATAAAAAGCCATGGAAATTGGCTTATTCCACTCGCAGAGTCAGTTCATTCCAGGAAAGAGCCTTTTTTTGACCCGGAGGAAACTCTCCCACCAGGGACAGACTTCTACATACAAGACAAGCCCAGTCTCCAGACTTGGTCACTGTCTAGCTCACCTTGCCCACTCACTGGCAGCCCCCCCCCCCCGGAAAGATTGTGACGGGCCACGGAACAGCACCCTTCCACTCCTGTTTCCCCTTTGCTACAGCCACTGTTACATCACTGCAGCGGGGACATTCCCTCGGGTCCAGAAATAGTCACCAGGAGAAAGGAAGAGAGTTTCAAAAAAACTTAGAAACTTCAAACAACATTTGCTCTTCCTTGGTGGCCTTGTAATAGGAAGTAAAATAGCCAGACAGAAACCACAAAGGAAAAGGAAGCAGCTGTATAAATGGGCAGGAGAGGCTCCTGAGGAGGGAGGGAGGAGGGTAGAGCTCACTGGGGGTTTCTACCCTGGGGGAGAGGGAAACACTGTGATTTGGGAATGAAAGGATCAGATCTGGAGAAGCAGGGAGGAAGGGGAAATGTGCTGTAACAGAATGTCTAGAGTATGTGTACGTCAGTAGAGTGTATATGGATACATATGATATTATTGTGTCTATAATTACATTCCATTCATGGGCCACCTGTTCCCAGTTGGGTGTTTTAGAGGTTCAGCAGTTTACAGTCAGTTACAGAGAGAAGGCTAGAAGATACCTTTCGCTTAGAGATGTCTATGAAAAAAATAATAGTCACCGTCTGTTAAACTCTCACTAGTGGAAGATACTAGGTACATTTAAATGTGCTACTTCATTATTACAACAGCTCTAGGAATATTTCCACCCCACATTACATTTGGGAAAACTGAATTTCAGAGAGCTCAAGTGAGTTTCTCAGGATCAAACAACTAGATTGAAAGCAGAGGCTAGAAGCAGTGGGTAGTCCTATACTCCATGTGATAAATCACTCTAAGGTTCATCTTGGGAAATTCTGAAACTTCTCTTCTTCTACACTTTCTGGAGATCATTCTTCCTGGTTGTGTCCCACCTGCACTGGCTGCCCCATCTCTGTGCCCTTTGCAGGCTCCCCTTCTCTTTCTCAGCCTTAAAGGTTAAAAGTTTCCCGAAGCTTTAGGGCATTTTCTCATTCCACACTCAATTCAAACAGAAGGATTTTCAGTACTGTACCATGATTTCCAAATATGCAACAAACACTGGTTTTGAATGTCTCCAGGACGTGTAATGTTGGAGATTCCAGATTCACATATGCATACCAGTGGGAAGTCAGCTTTCCTCTCTTCTTGACATTCCTCCTTCAAGATCCTGGTGACACAATCCCTTGACCTCTACTTCTCTGAAGACGTAGACTTAGACTCTTTTAGAAGGATTCCTTTCCCCCTCCCTCTGCTGGAAAAGCCAGCAGATCGTCCTCTGATCTTCACAGAGAGAGCCTAGTGGGGATTCTGAAGGTAAAACTCACAAACCTGTGGGCTCCAGTAACTAGGGAGCCCTGGAGTTGGTAACTCTGCAGTGTAAGCACACAGAGCCTCAAGCAATGCTTCCATTACAGCTCGTGTTCCTCCCAATCCCTGCTCCTGGTAAGGTGTGATTGTCTGCATGCTCCTTTTTCTCTGGTTACCAGTGCTGAGGCTGGCCCTGGGACCTCAGTTGTGAATGGATCTAAGAAGAGTTGTTGTTTTCAATTGTCTTGCATTTTGTGGTTGTTTCTGTTGTTGTTGCTCCTGCTGTGAGGTCAGGAAAAAGTTCCAAGTGGTTCAGTGTTGGACAGGAAACCAAGGATCCTGTAATACTCGAACCCGTGAACAACTTCAGTATAGCCCTCACCTATGGAGGGATGCCCTTAGAGATACTCAGGTTCACAGACACATTTTAACCACAATTTTGAATAATTTAACTCAATGCATTCTATGACTGAAGCAGAAAGAAGCGTCCTTGGAAAGACGGAACATGTGGGCAAGTGACTTAATGTTGTAGGTCAAGAATATCATTTCCGGGTCCCTTTCCTGCTTTCTTTTTTGTTTTATTTTCCCTTGCCTTATTTCTTCATTTGAATATGAAGAGATGGGTCTCCTGATTTTGACTCAGAGGGTGAAGGTCTGCTGGAGCATCTCGTGAAGGACAGAGATGGCCCAGGCCTCCTGGACCTGGAGGCGACCCACCATGTCCCAGAGATGTCCCTCAGTCAGGGGAAGGGACAGACCCTCCTCCTCTGTGTCAGAAGCAACAAGTCCTCCTGTGTAGCCACCCGGGCCTGGAGGCAGGTCACAGCCCAGAGTTGAGAGGCTGCCACAGGGAACGAGCTGGAGCCCCACAGAGGGGCTGGGCACAGCACCTGAGGGCTTCTGGTGGCCTGGGGGACCAGTAGGGGCTGCCGTGGCCCCCAGATCCTCTCCTGTTCTTTCTACTCATGACTCTTACATAGAACAGGGTAGTTTACATTTGCAGAATGTTCCTGTACACTTGCATGTCTTTAATTTTTGTTTCCTTTTTTATATTTGCTTTTCATACATTAGAAGAGATTAGAATACATCATTCATATCAATTATTTTTTCATTTTTTCATCAAACTTTAATTTGCCCAAAAAAGGTAAATCTCTCAAAACTATTTCCTATCTATACTCACTAGCTTCCCTTCTGTTCCTCACCTTTCCTCCTCGGCCAGTATGGTTTTTGGTGATTATTTCAGTCAAACCAGCTTGCACCTGGGTCACACCCCCTCCAATTCCAGCCTTGGGGCACTTTCCATTCACCTTTTGCTTTGATGCAATTCCTTGAAGCCTTTTTTGGCTTTGAAATACACTCTTAACCAATATTCGCTCTTACCCTACTGCCTTAGGGCCATTCCTCCTTTGTTTGTAGTGTGGCTCTTTTCTCGCTTAACCACTGGACCTTTGAGGCATCACTTTTAAGTCCTTTTCCCTCGGGACCACTTCCCTTGCTGGGCCTTAAATGAATGGAATGGCTTGTAAATGGCAGACTCAAGGATCCATTTATAAAGAATAGTCACACTTGGATGTCTACCAGTCTACTGTGGAAGCTATCTAGCACTTTTGATTCTATGTCCTGATGTGTGTGTTTCCTCGTCTACTTCTAGAATTCATATTTTCCCTTCTTCTCATTCTACCCTTTAACTTAACTGGTATTACTTCCCTATGATTATCGTTTGGAGGTTGGTTTTTCTACAAACCTCAAGATACAGACAGGGCATTGATTTGTTATGTCTGCCTTTATCCTGATGACAACATACAAACTGTCTTCAAGGAAGTCTATGGTATTATTTCTAAAGTGAATCACGGATAATGTGTCACTGAGTTCTACAATGCATCTTTCATCAGGTTATAATTAGACTTGTTTCCTCTATATAAGAAACAAATACAACAATTTCTCTATAGAAACATTTAATGAACAAAAAAATAAAAAATTTAATAAATGTAAAGCACATTTATTTCTATTAACCACAAAGTGAAGGTACACCTAATATTATATAATAAAAAATAATTTCAATCTTATAAATAATGAAATACATATAGAGTTAAATAAGTATATCAGCATGGTCATCTGAAAGTCACGGTGTTTGTAGAGTTGACTTGATGTTGCTTAATACTCCTGAGAACATGTGACAAATTGATGTTCATTTCACCATAATAGCAGAAATGAGAGTCTTTGACACGGAAGAACAAGGGAAAGTGTGATATTAGTAGTCAGAGGGAATCATTTCCACGTTGAACCGGGTCTCACTTCTTGCTCCTTAATCTTTTTTGCAAGGTTGTTGATGAATACAAGGGTTTCATGATTTCCGCTCTGACAATCTCCCAGGCACAAGGGCTGTATTGCTTCTCTTGCAGATAGAGGGAGATTCTTTGGAAGTAGTTCCTCAGGATGGAGTCCACCTTCATGAGGGGAGGCTCTCCCAGCCCCGCCTCCTGCATGGGACAGGCTTCCAGGTCGGTCAGCTGCTCAGAAAGTCCGGAGCAGAATTCCTCTAGGAGGGTCTTGTTCCAAGCAGCAGATGAGGCCTCTGTGCAGAAGAGGTGGAAGATCTTCTGGTTCATCACATGGACGACAGAGAGGGCTTGAGCCTTCTGCAACTGCTTGCCATCAAGCACCTCCTTGGGGAAGGCAAAGTCACTTGTGTACTTGTCACAAGAGCTAGCAGACATTCTCCTCATTTGTCCCAGGAGCGTCAAGGCCCTCCAGGCAAACAGGCCATGGTTCTGCGGCAGGTCACATCCCAGAGAGCAGAGCGAGTTGCAACTGAGCACCACCAGGGCCACCAAGAAGGAAAAGGGCAGGGCCTTTGGGGAATCTGCAGATGCTGCTGGCCTGGCTGGGGTGGGCAAGTCTGGGAACCGTGGCCCTGGGTCCTCTGAACATCTTCCCTTGTGTGTGTGGCTTAAGTCGGGGACATAGGAGTTTTCAATTTCTGAAACATTGCCCTTACTTTCTACTTCTCTTTTTGCTTTCCTTTCTGCAATTTCTTCTTGGGTTCAGAGCATGGTTTTCTCAACCATTTGTTGTTTTTTCCAGTATTATCCCCTGCCTCCAGAGTCTTTTCCGGTGTTTTTTTTTTTTTATTATTGTTATGTTAATCCCCATACATTACATCATTAGTTTTAGATATAGTGTTCCATGATTCATTGTTTGTGCATAACACCCAGTGCTCCATGCAGAACGTGCCCTCCTCAATACCCATCACCAGGCTAACCCATCCTCCCACCCCCCTCCCCTCTAGAACCCTCAGTTTGTTTTTCAGAGTCCATCGTCTCTCATGGTTCTTCTCCCCCTCCGATTTCCCCCCCTTCATTGTTCCCCTTCTGCTACATTTTTCTTCTTCTTTTTTTCTTTCTTAACATATATTGCATTATTTGTTTCAGAGGTACAGATCTGAGATTCAACAGTCTTGCACAATTCACAGCGCTTACTAGAGCACATACCCTCCCCAGTGTCCATCACCCAGTCACCCCATCCCTCCCACCCCCCACCACTCCAGCAACCCTCAGTTTGTTTCCTGAGATTAAGAATTCCTCATATCAGTGAGGTCATATGATACATGTCTTTCTCTGTTTGACTTATTTCGCTCAGCATAATACCCTCAAGTTCCATCCACGTCATTGCAAATGGCAAGATCTCATTCCTTTTGATGGCTGCATAATATTCCATTGTATATATATACCACTTCTTCTTTATCCATTCATCTGTTGATGGACATCTTGGCTCTTTCCACAGTTTGGCTATTGTGGACATTGCTGCTATAAACATCGGGGTGCACGTACCCTTTCGGGTCCCTACTTTTGTATCTTTGGGGTAAATACCCAGGAGTGCAATTGCTGGATCATATGGTAGCTCTATTTTCAACTTTTTGAGGAACCTCCATACTGTTTTCCAGAGTGGCTGCACCAGCTTGCATTCCCACCAACAGTGTAGGAGGGTTCCCCTTTCTCCGCATCCACGCCAACATCTGTCATTTCCTGACTTGTTAATTTTAGCCATTCTGACTGGTGTGAGGTGGTATCTCATTGAGGTTTTGATTTGGATTTCCCTGATGCCGAGCGATATTAAACACTTTTTCATGTGTCTGTTGGCCGTTTGGATGTCTTCTTTGGAAAAATGTCTGTTCATGTCTTCTGCCCATTTCTTGATTGGATTCTTTGTTCTTTGGGTGTTGAGTTTGATGAGTTCTTTATAGATTTTGGATACTAGCCCTTTATCTGATATGTCATTTGCAAATATCTTCTCCCATTCTGTCGGTTGTCTTTTGGTTTTGTTGACTGTTTCCTTTGCTTTGCAAAAGCTTTTTATCTTGATGAAGTCCCAATAGTTCATTTTTGCCCTTGCTTCCCTTGCCTTTGGCGATGTTTCTAGGAAGAAGTTGCTGCGGCTGAAGTCGAAGAAGTTGCTGCCTGTGTTCTCCTTTAGGATTTTGATGGACTCCTGTCTCACATTGAGGTCTTTCAACCATTTGGAGTCTATTTTTGTGTGTGGTGTAAGGAAATGGTCCAGTTTCATTCTTCTGCATGTGGCTGTCCAATTTTCCCAACACCATTTGTTGAAGAGACTGTCTTTTTTCCATTGGACATTCTTTCCTGCTTTGTCAAAGATCAGTTGACCATATAGTTGAGGGTCCATTTCTGGGCTCTCTATTCTGTTCCATTGATCTATGTGTCTGTTTTTGTGCCAGTACCATACTGTCTTGATGATGACAGCTTTGTAGTAGAGCTGGAAGTCCGGAATTGTGATGCCGCCAGCTTTGCTTTTCTTTTTCAACATTCCTCTGGCTATGCGGGGTCTTTTCTGGTTCCATACAAATTTTAGGATTATTTGTTCCATTTCTTTGAAGAAAGTGGATGGTATTTTGATGGGTTTTGCATTGAATCTGTAGATTGCTCTAGGTAGGATTGACATCTTCACAATATTTGTTCTTCCAATCCCTGAGCATGGAACGTTTTTCCATTTCTTTGTGTCTTCCTCAATTTCTTTCATGAGTATTTTATAGTTTTCTGAGTACAGATCCTTTGCCTCTTTGGTTAGATTTATTCCTAGGTATCTTATGGTTTTGGGTGCAATTGTAAATGGGATCGACTCCTTAATTTCTCTTTCTTCTGACTTGTTGTTGGTGTATAGGAATGCCACTGATTTCTGTGCATTGATTTTATATCCTGCCACTTTACTGAATTCCTGTATGAGTTCTAGCAGTTTTGGGGTGGAGTCTTTGGGATTTTCCACATAAAGTATCATATCATCTGCAAGGAGTGAGAGTTTGACTTCTCCTTTGCCAATTTGGATGCCTTTGATTTCTTTTTGTTGTCTGATTGCTGTGGCTAGGACTTCCAATACTATGTTGAATAGCAGTGGTGATAGTGGACATCCCTGCCGCGTTCCTGATCTTAGGGGGAAAGCTCTCAGTTTTTCCCCATTGAGAATGATATTCGCTGTAGGTTTTTCATAGATGGCTTTTATGATATTGAGGTATGTACCCTCTATCCCTATACTCTGAAGAGTTTTGATCAAGAAAGGATGCTGTACTTTGTCAAATGCTTTTTCTGCATCTATTGAGAGGATCATATGATTCTTGTTCTTTCTTTTGTTAATGTATTGTATCACGTTGATTGATTTGCGGATGTTGAACCAACCTTGCAGCCCAGGGATAAATCCGACTTGGTCGTGGTGAATAATCCTTTTAATGTACTGTTGGATCCTATTGGCTAGTATTTTGGTGAGAATTTTTGCATCCATGTTCATTGGGGATATTGGTCTGTAATTCTCCTTTTTGATGGGGTGTTTTTCTGGTTTTGGGATCAAGGTAATGCTGGCCTCATAAAATGAGTTTGGAAGTTTTCCTTCCATTTCTATTTTTTGGAACACTTTCAGAAGGATAGGTATTAATTCTTCTTGAAATGTTTGGTAGAATTCCCCTGGGAAGCCATCTGGCCCTGGGCTTTTGTGTTTTGGGAGATTTTTGATGACTGCTTCTATTTCCTTAGTGGTTATAGGTCTGTTCAGGTTTTCTATTTCTTCCTGGTTCAGTTTTGGTAGTTGATACATCTCTAGGAATGCATCCATTACTTCCAGGTTATCTAATTTGCTGGCATAGAGTTGCTCATAATATGTTCTTATAATTGTTTGTATTTCTTTGGTGTTGGTTGTGATTTCTCCTCTTTCATTCATGATTTTGTTGATTTGGGTCATTTCTCTTTTCTTTTTGATAAGTCTGGCCAGGGGCTTATCAATCTTGTTAATTCTTTCAAAGAACCAGCTCCTAGTTTCGTTGATCTGTTCTACTGTTCTTTTGGTTTCTATTTCATTGATTTCTGCTCTGATCTTTATTATTTCTCTTCTCCTGCTGGGTTTAGGCTTTATTTGCTGTTCTTTCTCCAGCTCCTTCAGGTGTAGGGTTAGGTTGTGTACTTGAGACCTTTCTTGTTTCTTGAGAAAGGCTTGTATTGCTATATACTTTCCTCTTAGGACTGCCTTTGCTGTATCCCAAAGATTTTGAATAGTTGTGTTTTCATTTTCATTGGTTTCCATGAAGTTTTTTAATTCTTCTTTAATTTCCTGGTTGACCCATTCATTCTTCAGTAGGATGCTCTTTAGCCTCCATGTATTTGAGTTCTTTCCGACTTTCCTCTTGTGATTGAGTTCTAGTTTCAAAGCATTGTGGTCTGAAAATATGCAGGGGATGATCCCAATCTTCTGGTACCGGTTGAGACCTGATTTATGACCTAGGATGTGATCTATTCTGGAGAATGTTCCATGGGCACTAGAGAAGAATGTGTATTCCGTTGCTTTGGGATGGAATGTTCTGAATATGTCTGTGAAGTCCATTTGGTCCAGTGTGTCATTTAAAGTCTTTATTTCCTTGTTGATCTTTTGCTTAGACGATCTGTCCATTTCAGTGAGGGGGGTGTTAAAGTCCCCCACTATTATTGTATTGTTGTCAATGTGTTTCTTTGCTTTTGTTATTAATTGCCTTATATAATTGGCTGCTCCCGTGTTAGGGGCATAGATATCTACAATTGTTAGATCTTCTTGTTGGATAGACCCTTTAAGTATGATATAGTGTCCTTCCTCATCTCTTATTACAGTCTTTGGTTTAAAATCTAATTTGTCTGATATAAGGATTGCCACCCCAGCTTTCTTTTGGTGTCCATTAGCATGGTAAATGGTTTTCCATCCCCTCACTTTACATCTGGGGGTGTCTTTGGTTCTAAAATGAGTCTCTTGCAGACAGCATATCGATGGGTCTTGTTTTTTAATCCAATCTGATAGCCTGTGTCTTTTGATTGGGGCATTTAGCCCATTTACATTCAGGGTAACTATTGAAAGATAGGAATTTAGTGCCATTGTATTGCCTGTAAAGTGACTGTTACTGTATATTGTTTGTGTTCCTTTCTGGTCTATGTTGCTTTTAGGCTCTCTCTTTGCTTAGAGGACCCCTTTCAATATTTCTTGTAGGGCTGGTTTCGTGTTTGCAAATTCCTTTAGTTTTTGTTTGTCCTGGAAGGTTTTTATCTCTCCTTCAATTTTCAATGACAGCCTAGCTGGATATAGTATTCTTGGCTGCATATTTTTCTCATTTAGTGCTCTGAATATGTCCTGCCAGTCCTTTCTGGCCTGCCAGGTCTCTGTGGATAAGTCTGTTGCCAATCTAATGTTTCTACCATTGTAGGTTACATATCTCTTCTCCCGAGCTGCTTTCAGGATTTTCTCTTTGTCTCTGAGACTCGTAAGTTTTACTATTAGATGTCGGGGTGTTGACCTATTTTTATTGATTTTGAGAGGGGTTCTCTGTGCTTCCTGGATTTTGATGCCTGTTTCCTTCCCCAAATTAGGGAAGTTCTCTGCTATAATTTGCTCCATTATACCTTCTGCCCCTCTCTCTCTTTCTTCTTCTTCTGGGATCCCAATTATTCTAATGTTGTTTCGTCTTATGGTATCGTTTATCTCTCGAATTCTGCCCTCGTGATCCAGTAGTTGTTTATCTCTCTTTTTCTCAGCTTCTTTATTTTCCATCATTTGGTCTTCTATCTCACTGATTCTTTCTTCTGCCTCATTTATCCTAGCAGTTAGCGCCCCCATATTTGATTGCACCTCATTAAGAGCCTTTTTGATTTCTACTTGGTTCGATTTTAGTTCTTTTACTTCTCCAGAAAGGGTGTCTCTAATAACTTCCATGCTTTTTTCAAGCCCAGCTAGTATCTTTAAAGTGATGATTCTGAACTCTAGATCTGACGTTGTACTAATGTCCGTATTGAGTAGGTCCCTGGCAGTCGGTACTACCTCTTGTTCTTTTTGTTGAGGTGATTTTTTCCGTCTTGTCATTTTGTGCAGAGGAGAATACATTAATGAGAGAACAAAATGCTAGCAGGGTAACAACGTCCCCAGAAAATATACTCTAAACAAATCAGAAAAGACCTGAAGCAGTGGGAAAAGAAAGGGAAAGAGAGAAAAAAGAAAAAGAAAGAAAAAAAGAAAAAAGATAAAGATAAAGATAAAGATAAAAACAAACAAAAGCAGAACAAAACAAAACAAAACAAAAACAGAATGTGAAAAATATGATCAGGCTGGTTTATAGATCAGTGCCACACACTAGATTTTGGGTGTATTTTGGTCTGTTAAAAGAAAGTCCCTCCCAAAATTTTAAAGAAAGAAAAACTTATATATGTACAGAAATAAGGGTTGATATGATGAAGGGATGGAATATGACTGTAAAGATGGAAATTATAAAAAATTTTAAAAAAGGATTTGATAAGTTGTTTGAAAAAAGAAAGAAGAGGATTTAAAAAAAAAAAGAAAGAAAAAAGGGAGAGAGTGTGATCAGGCAGGGGAGTAGAAAAAAACCATACACTAGAGATTTAGAGTATATTTTGATCTGTTAGAAGAGACTATCTCAAAATTTTAAAGAGAGAACAACTTATATATATATGCCAAAAATACAGGTAACTACTATAAAGGGATAGATATGACTTTAAAAATGAAAAATAAAAAATTTTTTTTTTAAAAAAGGGATTGATAAGATGTTGGTTGAAAAAGGGAAAAAGAAAAATTCAAAAAAAAAGAAAAAAAGAAAAAAGAAAAAAAGACAGTTAAAAAAAATAATTAACTTTGAAAGACTAAAGAATCATGGTAAAAAAAGCCATGGATTCTATGTGCAGTATTCCCCTAGCGCTGGAGTTCTGCCGTTCTCACTGATCGGTAAACCTGGTCTTGGCTGGCTGTTCTCGCTGATCTTCTGGGGGAGGGGCCTGTTGCCGTGGTTCCCAAATGTCTTTCCCGGAGGCAGAATTGCCCTGCCCTTGCCGGTCCGGGCTAAGTAATCTGCTCGGGTTTGCTCTCGGGAGCTTTTGTTCCCTGCAAGCTTTCCGTTCGGCTTTGGAGACGGAGAGTGAAAATGGCGGCCTCCCAGTCTCCGCCCCGGAGGAGCCGAGAACTCGGGGCCCCGCTCCTCAGCGAGCCCCCAGAGAAAAGCAGTCAGTCACTCCCGTCTCCCCGGTCTCCGGCCACACTCCGCGCTCACCCGGCCTGTGACCGTGCCTTTCTATCCGGCACCCGACCCCGGGTGGAGTCTCCAAACCCAGCAGATCCCCGCGGTGTGCTCCCGCACCTCTCCTCCCGGGGGAAGAAGGTGAGTCTCCCCGGATCTGCCGCTTGTTGGGTCCCTGCTGGAGGAGCAGTGGCCTGACTGTGCCGCGGATCACGGTTTATGGCAACCCCGAGCTGAGAGCCCGCGCCTGGGCTCTGTCTCTGCAGCCGGCTTCCCCGCTCCAATACCTGGGAGCTCTGCCGCACTCAGGCACCCCCGGTCTTTCTGTGACCCCGAGGGTCCTGAGACCACACTGTCCCACGCGGGTTCCATGCCCCACTTCGCCACCAGAGTGACGTCCCTCAGCGGAGCAGACTTCTAAAAGTTCCGATTTTGTGCTCCGTGGCTCTATCACTTGCCAGAAGCGGCCTACGGAGGCCCCTCCCCCGCCGTCTATCCTCCCGAATATCGCCTCGGATTCACTTCTCCGCACGTCCTACCTTCCAGAAAGTGGTCGCTTTTCTGTTCAGAGAGTTGTTGCTATTCTTTTCTTCGATCTCCTGTTGAGTTTGTAGGTGTTCAGAATGGTTTGATCCCTATCCAGCTGAATTCCTGAGAGGAGACGAAATCCAGGTCTCCTACTCCTCCGCCATCTTGCTCCGCCCCCCCCAATGTTTTTTAATTGAACCTTCCAAGAAAACTTAATAGCATGGATACACAGTATATATAGTTACATATTGTATTTATATCCGTGCTTTATAGGTAAAAAAGAAACTGTAAAGTTTCTCCACTTCAGGGTTAAGAATGCTTAAAAATTTTAAGCTAAAAGTTAAATTTTAAAGCTATTGATGCATAAGTATAACAGTAAATGTGCTCAGTGACTTGTAATTTACTTACATAGATAAATTGTAATATATAACGTACATATGCAAATTAACAATTTCTAAAAAGACATAACGATTTTGCTGTACTTAAAAGGTAAAACCATTCCAAATGGCTAAAAGCAAGTGAAAACTTAAATTATTATTAACATCTGTTTTTTGTGTACTGAACTTTAATGTTGCCTCATATGACAAAATCATTTTTACCTTCACCTGCTGCTACATACTCTTGAAGACATTGTCAAAATTTGTTTTCTGTTTAGCACTAGGTAAGTACTGATGTGCTGAATGAGTGTTGTACAACTAAATCATAAAACATCATCTCTTTGTATTTTATTGCAAAGCCTGCATCACATCAAGGCTCAGACAACCAATATCCACAAGACATCGGATGGCAGCTCACAAGCAAGCACAGATCCCCTCTCCAGGTCAGACTTTGAGATGTAGGAAATGATGGAGAGAAAATCCTCCAATCCTAAATTATTCCTCTTATTCCTAGGTTTGTCGTCCTCATCTTGCAGACCGTTTGGGTATCTTCCAAGAATTCTATGTCATTGTTTCTTGTGTCATACCGAAGAAAACCCAATGAGAGACAATAAATACTAAGGTTTTGTTAGACCGCTTCAAGACTGTGCCAGTGTCCCCAACAGGAAGCCTGGTTCTTGTCTGGATGTGGAGGTGTGAAGGTTCTAATTCCTGATAAATGGATTTTCCCAGCCACACCTCCCTGACAAGGTAGTTATCACCTCTACTAACATTTTTCCTCTGGAGTGACTGTCTTCCACCCAAGCTCTCCTGGACTCACTCCCTGAGGGCAGGCTCAGCATGTCCTGAGGGCTTTAGATGCCCCTACTGTGCAGGGGCTGGTTTCCTTGTCAGCAAAGCAATGACTGGCCCTAGATCCTTGCCCTTGCCCCTGGAGTGTTGTGCTGGGGACCCTAGCACTCGGTGCTGACCTCCTCCTCTCCTGACCAGCTATCAAAAGTGTCAACAGCCCTCAGATACTGAGGGTGAACGTTTGTTTTCTCCAAGTAGAGGAAAGAGCCTACTGTAATCATTTTACCTTGAGTAAGGGAATACATTAATTTTGCCACCACAGTCCTTACTTTTCAATTTTGAAATTTTTTTTAAGTAGGCTCCACACACAGGGTAGAGCCCAACATGGGGCCTGAACTCACAGTGTGAGATCAAGACCTGAGGGGAGAGTAAGAATCAGATCCTCAATGGACTGAGCCACTCAGGCTCCCCTAGTGTGCTAATTTTACCTAAACTACAGCACACTTCTTTGCCTCAAAATTTCTGGACTGGGCACGGGGGATTCACTGATTGTGTCTCTCAGGAGAAACATCCAGCACAGAAAGTAATGACTTTCAGTAGTTCATTCAGTCTGCGTGTTTCTATTGGCCATCTTAGTCTGGTCATCTGCCTGGTGCTCAGAATGCAGGGGGGGGAGGTCCAGGCTATGATGTCAGGGAGAAACAGCCTTCTTGCCTTTCCTTATTCATGATATTGCATTTTCAGTTTAAATAACAACAACAAAAAGAATTGGAATATCTTCATTTCCCACAGTACGTTACTGGACACACTCCGACTTGCTGCTCCCACATCTTGTTCTACATCATCGTGAGGATCGTACAAAGGGAAGTAAAAGAAAGGTCAAGGGGCTGCACCGGGTTTCTCTACCATTTTGAAGACATCAGTTTTCTGTTTCTCATTTCAACTTTCCTAGAAAGCAAAACATGACAGTGGTGTATGGGGCAGGTGGGGGGGGAAGACAAATGTTATATCTGAGTGTCAGAATGTGAAAGACTGGTCTCTGCTGAGAAAAATGACAGAGTGTACGTCAGCAAAATTCAATGCAGCAACACTGGGCACCAGCAGCTCTGGCAGAGGGGGGAATGAAGGCTGTACTGAATTACCCCAAGTCAGGACAGTGGCTGACTCGGCCAGAGGCTCACACAAGACCAACTCGGGGGTCCCAAGCAGCCCTCAGCGTTGCAAGACCAGCCACCTGATTTTTCTTTCATTCAATCCACATATGCTCAGCTCTGAAGAAAGATGAGAGGAGTCACACCAACCAGCTCACAAGACAATGTTACCAGAACCCCAGCTGCTCACCCTCTGAGGAAGGAGAGGGGATACTCGCCCTGCCTGAGTGCTCTACCTAGTTGATAAATCCACTCAGGCCAGGAAAAGATTGCCTTGAGAAATCCAATATTAATACAGAGGGAACTGGATGATCCTAAAAGATTCTGCTCTTCATCTGGATAAGAATAATGATGATGATGTTTCATGATGATAACACACAAAGCTGAATTCAGGCTAACTCCTCGGAGATCCTTGAAATCATTAACTGAATCCTCTCAATATCCCCATTTCGATTCCACTTATTTATACAACTGTTTGGAGAGAAATAGAAACGTGGAGGTATGAATTATTCTGAAGCTACCAAAGATCCAAGGTCGAACATGAGCAGTTGTGAGATACTGGCTTGTCCGGAAACACCGGTTGAAAGGGGTGAAGGATAGAAATGGAGAGAGGATTTAAGAACCAGGAGAGGCCATGGCATGAAATCAGTCAGGAGGGGAGGGTGAGGGATCAAGGAGTCCAGATTCCACTTCAAATGTAAAGTGCTGTGGTTGTGGATGGCAACAGGGGGTGTGGTGTGAGTCAACTGAACTGATGGACTTGAAGTTCTCAGAAAAGTTGACAGACTCCCTTTTAAATACTCATAAGGCAGGAGACTTTTCTGCCAATGAAAGAGAACTTGCAGCTGGTACTGGAGTAACCCTCCTCCTGGCAATACCCTGCAGGCTGCTGTCCCCGTGCTGGGGACACTGCTGTGGGCCACGTCTGCGTAGGAGAATGCTGTGCTCGCAGAGTCCACTTGAATCATCTCAGTCTCGGGAAGGATATGGAGAGACAGTTGACTCGATGCTGCCCATTCCTACTGTTCCACCTCCTGAGGACAAGTCACTGATCCAGTGGACATTTCCACACTTCTCTTCTCCGCACAGGTTCCAAAGTTGCTACTGACCTTCCACACTTTCATGTTTCCATGCTGTGGTTTTTTGAGCAAAGGAGCATCCTGCGCCTAGTTTAATCAGAGCAAAGGAGACCTCAGGCACAGGCACGGCTGAGCTCCTGGATTTCTTGGGTATAGACGTGTGGGCAGGGTTCCCAGTATTTAGTGTATTTCTGTGCAGGACTGGATGTCGGGGGGACCTTCAGCTCCGCAGCACACGAGTCAGCTGGCAGGCAGGGTGGAGGGAGGCCGCGTATGTTCCTTTGTCCTGAAGCTGCCAAGCCTTGGCTGCTTGTGACCGGTAAACTGCACGGTGATCTCTCGCAGCCCATCAGTGGGCACCTGGCCCCGAGGCCTGTCTCCCCCACATCCCCTGACAGGTTGACCAGAGCCCCTGCGGATGGAAAGTTGATGGTGGTGCTCACTCCCCTCACCCTTGCCCCTGTCCCTGCCAATTGGTTCTCCAACACTTTCCAATATTTAATAATCCATAATACTGGGATCAAAACTGAAGGTGGCTGTAGGGATTTTCAGGACAAGACTTACTCTTTATCATAGACAGAGTAAGGAAACAGATTAATGACAGCATTAGAATCTCTGGTTGTCAACAAGTAGCCTTTTTGTAGCTTGAAGGGACATCCTCAGGAAGAGGTCCCATTTCTGCAGCTATCCCAAGACTGGCCTCCATCTTGGTCGCCGCCCTGGTCACACGTGGCCACCAAGGGGTGGTCTTCCTGTAGAGGAGCTTCATTAGTCCACCCTTCAACCTGATCCTGCTTTCTGTTTCCTTTTAGCCACAGCTACTATTATATCACATTGGATGGAAATCAGAACAAACCTCTCTTGCAGGTTTTTCTGCAAAACCTAGAGATTTCATTTCAGTTTTGCTTTCTACTTGCGATGTGCTGTTCTGTAAGGAAACCTTTAATCTGAGACCACAACCGAACAGAAAGCTGTTGTGTGAGGAAACGACAGACGTTGGCGAGGATGCGGAGAAAGGGGAACCCTCTTACACTGTTGGTGGGAATGCAAGCTGGTACAGCCACTCTGGAAAACAGTATGTAGGTTCCTCAAAAAGTTGAAAATAGAGCTACCTTACGACCCAGCAATTGCACTACTGGGTATTTACCCCAAAGATGCAAATGTAGGGATCCGAAGGGGTAGGTGCACCCTAATGTTTATAGCAGCAATGTCCACAATAGCCAAACTATGGAAAGAGCCAAGATGTCCATCAACAGATGAATGGATAAAGAAGATGTGGTATATATATATAATGGACAATTATGCAGACATCAAAAAAAAAAAAAAAAACCAACACCTAAATCTTGCCATTTGCAACGACGTGGAAGGAACTAGATGGTATTATGATAAGCGAAATAAGTCAATCAGAGAAAGACATGTATCATATGACCTCACTGATATGAGGAATTCTTAATCTCAGGACACAAATTGAGGGTTGCTGGAGTTGGAGAGTGGGAGGGATGGGGTGGCTGGGTGATAGATATTGGGGAGGGTATGTGCTATGGTGAGCGCTGTGAATTGTGTAAGACTGTTGAATCACAGACCTGTACCTCTGAAACAAAAAATACATTATATGTTAAAAAAAAAAAAAGAAGATAGTAGGAAGGGAAAAATGAAGGGTGGGAAATCGGATGCGGAGATGAACCGTGAGAGACTATGGACTCTAAGAAACAAACTGAGGGTTCTAAAGGGGAGGGGAGTGGGGGGATGGGTTAGCCTGGTGATGGGTATTAAAGAGGGCATGTATTGAATGGAGCACTGGGTGTTATCCGCAAACAATGAATCATGGAATACTACATCAAAAACAAGTGATGGCATGTATGCTGATTAAAATATATAATAAAACAAAATTTAAAAAAAAGAAAGCTGTTGCGTGAACCAGCTGAGAGGTAACGAGAGTGAATGCCAAGGATACTGTCAGGACTTCTGCCTTAGAGAGGAAGGAAACAGGAGGGCAATGTGTCCTAGAGTATGGAAGAGCAGGACAGGGGCAGGTGCTAGAAGGTTAAAGAAATAGCATGTTCTTCTACACTTCCACCTAGATATTTATTCTCAACTCTCAGATATTCATACAAACCACCCTTTCATCACTGAATAAAAATAAAAACCCTTCTTTGCCATGGGGAATGAATTGGTCAGCCTTCTCTAGAATTCGCGATAGAATTCCGGTTTTGGAGGCTGCCCCCTTTGGAAGTCAGTTACTGAAGCATAGGACACACTGTTCCCAAGAATTCTGTAGAAAGACACAAACAGTATTCTCATATGTAGCTGTCAGAATTAAAACAAGAGGATATGTACCATATTTAAGTCGTTCCTTTATGAAAATACAATGCTGGGTGCCTTTAAGTGCATGAGTTCTGTTAATCTTCACAATATTCTGTTACAATTGTGAATCATATCAAACACTGGAGAAAAAGAAATGGGGTATACTGCTGCTGTAGTAAACAGGGTCACAATGAGGAGTTAAGGAACCTAATTAATAAAGCCAGTCATTCCAGGAAACATTCTTTTATCAGTAGTAATAGACAATTTGATGAAGGATTGAATGAGTTATCTATTCTTGAGTAGTGAATTTTTGAAGCTGAGCAGCTCGCTGATATACAAGGTAGTAAGAACCAAGACAGGATAAACCATTGTCAGTAATTAAGTCATGATTCAAAATAATACAGTATTAAACCCATTAATAAGATTTGCCAGAACATCAAATCCATGAAATCACTCTGGAAAAACATACAGCATAAAAGGGCAAACTATGCACAGAAAAACGAACCCCATTATTCCCAGATGCCATGCTATATTCTTCTCCACTTCAGACACACTGACTTCTCTTATTTATGCTCCCATCGGCTCCAGTGTGGTCTCTGCTTATGATTCCACCCAACCGACTCTCATGAGGTCAGCAAAGGCATCTAGTTTTCTGACATGCCAGGCAGTTTCAATGCACATCTTCCAGGAATCCACTGATGGTCTTCAAAGCACATTTATGTCCTGAAATATACTCATCGGCATCCTCTCTTATTGTCCATGTACTGTATGGCCATGAGTCCACTGTCTCCTTGTGGCTCTTCTCTCCTCTCCCTTCAATGGTTGGAGAGCCTCAGAATCAACTTTATGTCTGTTTCTCACACTACACGGTCTCCCCGCATGAACACCTCTGTTTTTGGCATTCCCTACTAGATATGGAGCTCAGCCATGGCATTTCTTGTCAAACGCAAGATCACCTCTCCCCTGACACTGGACATTTGTGCCTCCATGTCTACCAGTCACCTGTCAAGGGGTCCCCAGCTTTTATGTGTACTTCCTGACTTTCTCCATTCCAGCATCACGTTAGAGAATTCACTTCCTTCCCTTCTTCATTATAACACTAAGTCTGAGGATTGTTTTTAGATTTCTATCCCTACAACAACCAAAGATGTAGACATCAGGACCTGTATTTGACATGTCCTATAGCCTAAGGGCAACGTACAACTTGTCTTGGAGGAAGTCAGTTGTTGCTTCAGATGTTCGTAATCTGATGGGTAAATGCATTCTGCTGACCATTTTCTTTTTTTTAAGATTTTTTTATTTACTTGACAGAGAGAGAGAGCATGAGAGGGGGGAAGGGTTAAAGGGAGTAGCAGACTCCTCGCCGAGCAGGGATCCTGACTCAGGACTCAATCCTGGGACTGCAGGGTCATGACCTGAGCCGAACGCAGTCGCTCAGCCAACTAAGCCGCCTACGTGGCCCACTGCCCTACATTTTTCAACCAAGCTGCAATTAGACGTGGTGTTACTCTTTGAACACTTCCCGTAGTGAAAGTTCACTAAAAAAAAAAAAGATAAACCTATTAAATATCAAGAGTACATTTTATTATATTAATGACATGTACAGCTGCATATAATATATGAAAAATATAAATCTTATAGACATTTCCATAAATAAATATTTAAATAGATAAATAGACATGAGCATGGTCAACTGTAAGCGACGACTGCTTGTAGAGTTGACATGTCGCTTAATACTTCTGAAAACCGTTAAGAAATGGATTCTGTTGATGTCACCATAACAGCAGCAATGAGAGTCTTTGACACGGAAGAACAAGGGAAAGTGTGATATAATTAGTCAGAGGGAATCATTTCCATGGTGAACCGGGTCTCACTTCTTGCTCCTTAATCTTTCTTGCAACATCGTTGATGAAAACAAGGAGCTCGTGATTTCTGCTCTGACAATCTCCCAGGCACAAGGGCTGTATTGCTTCTCTTGCAGATAGTGGGAGATTCTTTGGAAGTAGTTCCTCAGGATGGAGTCCACCTTCATGAGGGGAGTCTCTGCCACCCCAGCCTCCTGCGTGGGACAGGCTTCCAGGTCAGTCAGCTGCTCAGAAAGTCCGGAGCAGAATTCCTCTAGGAGGGTCTTGTTCCAAGCAGCAGATGAGGCCTCTATGCAGAAGAGGTGGAAGATCTTCTGGTTCATCACATGGACGACAGAGAGGGCTTGAGCCTTCTGCAACTGCTTGCCCTCCAGCACCTCCTGGGGGAAGGCAAAGTCACTTGTGTACTTGTCACAAGAGCTAGCAGACATTCTCCTCATTTGTCCCAGGAGCGTCAAGGCCCTCCAGGCGAACAGACCATGGTTCTGAGGCAGGTCACATCCCAGAGAGCAGAGCGAGTTGCAGCTGAGCACCACCAGGGCCACCAAGAAGGAAAAGGGCAGGGCCATTGGGGATCCTGCAGATGCTGCTGGCCTGGCTGCGGTGGGCAAGTCTGGGACCGTGGCTCTAGGTTCTCTGAACATCTTCCCTTGTGTGTGTGGCTTAAGTAGGGGACATGGGAGTTTTCAATTTCTGAACGTTTCCCTTACTTTCTACTTCTCTTTTTGCTTTCCATTATGCACTTTCTACTTGGGTTTGGAGCATGGGTTTCTCAACCGTTTCTTTTTCTTATTGCCCCCTCCGTTTACAGTGTTTTGAATGTTTATGTAATTGAAACTTCCAAGAAAACTCACTAACACAGATCTGCAGTCTATATAGTTATGGATGTATAGCGCTGCTTTATAGATAAAAAAGAAAGTGACAATTTTACTCTGTTTATTTAATTCAGGGTGGAGAATGACTAAAAATTTCAAACAGAAAGCTCAATTTTATACCTTTGATTCTTCACTGGATAACTAAATTTCATTAGCGACTTCTAATTTTTTACTTATTTCAATGGAAATATAAAAGTATGCAAATTAAGAATTTCTACAAAGACGTAAAAATGATTTCAATATAGTTAAATATTTAGAATCATTCCAATTTGCTAACAGCCAATAAAAATTAAATTATTTATAGGACATTTGTTTTTAGTGTACTGGATTTAGGTGGCCTCAATGAGAAAATAATTTTTAACTTCACTTGCTGCTTGATACTCATCAAGTTACTATCAAAATATTTTTCTATTTAGCACTAGATAGAATTACTGATGTATTGAATAAGTTTTTCAGAATTAAATCATAAAGTATAATCTATTTGTATTTATTTCCAGAGCCTGATTCACAGCAAGGCTCAAACATCAGCAATGTCCACCAGGTAGCCAATGGCAGCTCACAAGTAAGCGAAGATCACCTCTCCGGGTAAGACATTGAGATCCAGGAAATGATGGAGAGAAAGTCCTCCAATCCCAGATCATTCCTGTTATTTCTAGGTGGGGCACTATCTTGCAGACATTTCGTGTATCTTCCACAAATTCCATGTCCATGCTTCTTGTGTGATACCCAAGAAAACCCAATGACGGACAATAAATACTGAGGATGAGGTTTTGTGAGACTGCTCCAAGGCTGAGCTTTGGCATACCACACACCTTGGAATACTGAAGACTTGTTCCCAACCCTAAGAACTACTTGGTACATTGTTGGAAGCAACTGTAACACCTGTTCCGTCTGGTGCGGGGATGCTGGTGATGGGAGAGACTGTGCAGCTACAGAAACAGGGAGGATAGGAAAAAACTCAGGACCCTCTACTCACTTTGGCTGTAAACATATGCTCTTTTTTACAAAAAAAAAAGTATATTTTTGTAAAAGTTCATAAAAAGCCATGGAAATTGGCATATTCCACTCGCAGAGTCAGTTCATTCCAGGAAAGAGCCTTTTTTTGGCCCGGAGGAAACTCTCCCACCAGGGACAGACTTCTACATACAAGACAAGCCCAGTCTCCAGACTTGGTCACTGTCTAGCTTACCTTGCCCACTCGCTGGCAACCACCCCCCGCCCCCGGAAAGATTGTGACGGGCCACGGAACAGCAACCTTCCACTCCTGTTTCCCTTTTGCTACAGCCACTGTTACATCACTGCAGCAGGGACATTCCCTCGGGTCCAGAAATAGTCACCAGGAGAAAGGAAGAGAGTTCCAAAACACCTAGAAACTTAAAACAACTTTTGCCCTTCATAGGCGGCCTTGTAATAGGAAGTAAAATGGCCAGACAGAAACCACAAAGGGAAAGGAAGCAGCTGTATGAATGGGCAGGAGAGGCTCCTGAGGAGGGAGGGAGGAGGGCAGAGCTCACTGGGGGTTTCTACCCTGGGGGAGAGGGAAACACTGTGCTTTGGGAGTGAAAGGATGGGGTCTGGGGAAGCAGGGAGGACAGGAAAATGTGCTCTAACAGAATGTCTAGAGTATGTGTATGTCCGTACAGTGTATATGGATACATACGATATTATTGTGTCTATAATTACATTCCATTCATGGACCACCTGTTCCCGGTTTGGTATTTTAGAGAATCAACAGTTTGCAGTCAGTTACAGTGAGAAGGCTAGGAGAAGATCACTTTTCTCTTAGAGATGTCTATGAAAAAAATAATAGTCATCATTTCTTCAACTCTCAGTGGAAGACACTAGATACATTTAAATGTGCTATTCCATTATTACAACAGCTCTAGGAATATTTCCACCCCACTTCACATTTGGGAAAACTGAGCTTCAGAGTTCTCAAGTGAGTTTCTCAAGGTCAAACAACTAGATCGCAAGCAGAAGCTAGAAGAAGTGCCTAGTACTAGAGGCCATGTGATAAATTACTACCAAAGGTTCATCTTGGGAAATTCTGAAACCTCTCTTCTTCCACACTTTCTGGAGATCATTCTTCCCTGGTTGTGTCCCACCTGCACTGGCTGCCCCATCTCTGTGCCCTTGGCAGGCTCCCCTTCTCTTTCTCAGCCTTAAAAGTGAAAGGTGCTCCAAAGCCTTAGGGCATTTTCTCATTCCACACTCATTCAGACAGAAGGACTTTCAATACCATGCCTCGATTTCCAAATATGCAACAAACAATTGGGATTGAATGTCTCCAGGACGTGAAATGTTGGAGATTCCAGATTCACATAAGCATCTACCAGTGGGAAGTCAGCTTTCCCCTCTTGTCGACATCCCTCCTTCAAGATCCTGGTGACACAATCCCTTGTCCTCTACTTCTCTGAAGAGGTAGATTCAGACTATTTTAGGAGGATTCCTTTCCCCCTCCCTCTGCTGGAAAAGCCAGCAGATTTTCCTCTGATCTTCACAGGGAGAGCCTAGTGGGGATTCTGAAGGTAAAATTCACAAACCTGTGGGCTCCAGTAACTAGGGAGCCCTGGAGTTGGTAACTCTGCAGTGTAAGCACACAGAGCCTCAAGCAATGCTTCCATTACAGCTCGTGTTCCTCCCAATCCCTGGTCCTGGTAAGGTGTGATTGTCTGCATGCTCTTTTTCTCTGGTTGCCAGTACTGAGGCTGGCCCTGGAACCTCAGTTGTGAATGGATCTAAGAAGAGTTGTTGTTTTCAATTGTCTTGCATTTTGTGGTTGTTTCTGTTGTTGGTGCTCCTGCTGTGAGGTCAGGAAAAAGTTCCAAGTGGTTCAGTGTTGGACAGGAAACCAAGGATCCTGCAATACACGAACCCGTGAACAACTTCAGTATAGCCCTCACCTACGGAGGGATGCCCTTAGAGATACTCAGGTTCACAGACACATTTTAACCACAATTTTGAATAATTTAACTCAATGCCTTCGATGACTGAAGCAGAAAGAAGAGTCCTTGGAAAGACGGAACATGTGGGCATGTGACTTTATGTTTAGGTCAAGAATATCATTTCCGGGTCCCTTTCCTGCTTTCTTTTTTGTTTTATTATCCCTTGCCTTATTTCTTCATTTGAATATGAAGAGATGGGTCTCCTGATTTTGACTCAGAGGGTGAAGGTCTGCTGGAGCATCTCGTGAAGGACAGAGATGGCCCACGCCTCTGGACCTGGAGGCGACCCACCATGTCCCAGAGGAGATGTCCCTCAGTCAGGGGAAAGGACAGACCCTCCTCCTCTGTGTCAGAAGCAACAAGTCCTCCTGTGTAGCCACCCGGGCCTGGAGGCAGGTCACAGCCCAGAGCTGAGAGGCTGCCACAGGGAACCAGCCGGAGCCCCGCAGAGGGGTTGGGCACAGCACCTGAGGGCTTCTGGTGGCCTGGGGGACGAGTGGGGGCCGCCGTGGACCCCAGATCGTCTCCTGTTCTTTCTACTCGTGACTCGTAAATAGAACAGGGTAGTTTTCATTTGCAGAATGTTCCTGTACACTTGCATGTCTTTAATTTTTGTTTGCTTTTTTATATTTGCTTTTCATACATTAGAAGAGATTAGAATACATCGTTCATATCAATTATTTTTTCATTTTTTTCATCAAACTTTAATTTGCCCAAAAAAGGTAAATCTCTCAAAACTATTTCCTATCTATACTCACTAGCTTCCCTTCTGTTCCTCACCTTTCCTCCTCAGCCAGTATGGTTTTTGGTGATTGATTCAGTCAAACCAGCTTGCACCTGGGTCACACCCCCTCCACTTCCAGCCTTGGGGCACTTTCCATTCACCTTTGGCTATGATGCAATTCCTTGAAGCCTTTTTTGGCTTTGAAATACACTCTTAATCAATATTCGCTCTTACCCTACTGCCTCAGGGCCATTCCTCCTTTGTTTGTAGTGTGGCTCTTTTCTCCCTTAACCACTGGACCTTTGAGGCATCACTTTTAAGTCCTTTTCTTATTCTACACTCTCAGCCCTCAGGACCACTTCCCTTGCTGGGCCTTAAATGAATGGAATGGCTTGTAAATGGCAGACTCAAGGATCCATTTATTTTTTATTTTTATTTTTTTTAAAGATTTTATTTATTTATTTGAGAGAGAGAGAATGAGAGACAGAGAGCATGAGAGGGAGGAGGGTCAGAGGGAGAAGCAGACTCCCTGACAAGCAGGGAGTCTGATGCGGGACTCCATCCTGGGACTCCAGGATCATGACCTGAGCCGAAGGCAGTCGCTTAACCAACTGAGCCACCCAGGCGCCCTCAAGGATCCATTTATAAAGAATAGTCACACTTGGATGTCTACCAGTCTAATGTGGAAGCTATCTAGCGCTTTTGATTCTATGTCCTGACATGTATGTTTCCTCGTCTGCTTCTAGAATTCATATTTTCCCTTCTTCTCATTCTACCCTTTAACTTAACTGGTATTACTTCCCTATGACTATCGTTTGGAGGTTGGTTTTCCTACAAAACTCAAAGATACAGACAGAGCATTGGATTTGTTATGTCCGCCTTTATCCTGATGACAACATACAAACTGGCTTCAAGGAAGTCTATGGTTTTACTACTAATGCGAATCATTAAATAATGAGTCAATGAGTTCTACAATGCATTTCTTTCATCAGGTTGTAATTGGACTTGTTTCATCCTTCAATAAGAAACAAATACAAGAATTTTTCTATACAAACATTTAATGAACAAAAAATAAAAAATGTAATAAATGTAAAACACATATATTTCTATTAACCACAAAATAAAGGTACACCTATTATTATACAATAAAAAATAATTTAAATCTTACAGTGAAATACATATATACTTAAATAGGTAGATCAGTATGGTCATCTGAAAGCGACAAGTGTCTGTAGAGTTAACTTGATGTGCTTAATACTCCTGAGAACATGTGACAAATTGAGTCTATTCATGTCACCAGGACAGCAGAAGTGACAGTTTGACATGGCAGAACTCCAGGGAGTGTGATATTATTAGTCAGAGGGAATCATTTCCATGTTGAACCGGGTCTCACTTCTTGCTCCTTAATCTTTTTTGCAAGCTTGTTGATGAATACAAGGCTTTCATGATTTCTGCTCTGACAATCTCCCAGGCACAAGGGCTGTATTGCTTCTCTTGCAGATAGAGGGAGATTCTTTGGAAGTAGTTCCTCAGGATGGAGTCCACCTTCATGAGGGGAGGCTCTCCCAGCCGCGCCTCCTGCATGGTACAGGTTGCCAGGTCGGTCAGCTGCTCAGAAAGTCCGGAGCAGAATTCCTCTAGGAGGGTCTCGTTCCAAGCAGCAGATGAGGCCTCTGTGCAGAAGAGGTGGAAGATCTTCTGGTTCACCACATGGACGACAGAGAGGGCTTGAGCCTTCTGCAACTGCTTGCCATCCAGCACCTCCTGGGGGAAGGCAAAGTCACTTGTGTACTTGTCACAAGAGCTAGCAAACATTCTCTTCATTTGTCCCAGGAGTGTCAAGGCCCTCCAGGCGAACAGACCATGGTTCTGAGGCAGGTCACATCCCAGAGAGCAGAGCGAGTTGCAACTGAGCACCACCAGGGCCACCAAGAAGGAAAAGGGCAGGGCCACTGGGGAATCTGCAGATGCTGCTAGCCTGGCTGGGGTGGGCAAGTCTGGGAACCGTGGCCCTGGGTGCTCTGAACATCTTCCCTTGTGAGTGTGGCTTAAGTAGGGGACATAGGAGTTTTCAATTTCTGAACGTTTCCCTTACTTTCTACTTCTCTTTTTACTTTCCTTTCTGCACTTTCTCCTTGGGTTTAGAGCATGGTTTTCTCAACCATTTGTTATCTTGCCAGTATTATCCCCTGCCTCCAGAGTTTTTTCGATGTTTTTTAATTGAACCTTCCAAGAAAACTTAATAGCATGGATACGCAGTATATATCGTTACATATTGTATTTATCTCTCTGCTTTATACCTAAAAAAGAAAGTGTAAAGTTTATCCACTTCA
Source organism: Halichoerus grypus (assembly GCF_964656455.1). Classification (NCBI taxonomy): domain Eukaryota; kingdom Metazoa; phylum Chordata; class Mammalia; order Carnivora; family Phocidae; genus Halichoerus; species Halichoerus grypus. The sequence goes on along the minus strand of NC_135725.1, from coordinate 47,399,558 downwards.
GGGTTAAGAATGACTAAAAATTTTAAGCAAAAAATTAAATTTTAAAGCTATTGATGCTTAAGTATAAAAGTAAATGTGATGAATGACTTGTAGTTTACTTACATAGAATAATTGTAATATATAACGTACATATGCAAATTAACAATTTCTAAAAAGACATAACGATTTTGCTGTACTTAAACAGGTAAAATCATTCCAAATGGCTAAAAGCAAGTGAAAAATTAAATTATTATTAACATCTGTTTTTAGTGTACTGAACTTTAATGTTGCCTCATATGACAAAATCATTTTTAACTTCACCTGCTACTACATACTCTTGAAGGCATTCTCAAAATTTGTTTTCTGTTTAGCACTAGGTAAATACTGATGTGCTGAGTAAGTGTTGTACAACTAAATCATAAAACATAATCTCTTTGTATTTTATTGCAAAGCCTGCATCACATCAAGGCTCAGACAAGCAATATCCACAAGACATCGGATTGTAGCTCACAAGTAAGCACAGATCCCCTCTCCAGGTTAGACTTTGAGATGTAGGAAATGATGGAGAGAAAAATCCTCCAATCCTAAATTATTCCTCTTATTCCTAGGTTTGTCGTCCTCATCTTGCACCGTTTGGGTATCTTCCAAGAATTCTATATCATTGTTTCTTGTGTCATACCGAAGACAACCCAATTAGAGACAATAAATACTAAGGTTTTGTTAGACCGCTTCAAGACTGTGCCAGTGTCCCCAGCAGGAAGCCTGGTTCTTGTCTGGATGTGGAGGTGTGAAGGTTCTAATTCCTGCTAAATGGATTTTCCCAGCCACACCTCCCTGACAAGGTAGTTATCACCTCTACTAACATTTTTCCTCTGGAGTGACTGAGTGTCTTCCACCCAAGCTCTCCTGGACTCACTCCCTGAGGGCAGGCTCAGCATGTCTTGAGGACTTTAGATGCCCCTACTGTGCAGGGGCTGGTTTCCTTGTCAGCAAAGCAATGACTGGCCCTAGATCCTTGCCCTTGCCCCTGGAGTTTTGTGCTGGGGACCCTAGCACTCGGTGCTGACCTCCTCCTCTCCTGACCAGGTATCAAAAGTGTCAACAGTCCTCAGATACTGAGGGTGAACGTTTGTTTTCTCCAAGTAGAGGAAAGAGTCTACTGTATTCATTTTACCTTGAGAAAGGAAAACATTAATTTTGCCACCACAGTCCTTACTTTTCAATTTTGAAATTTTTTTTAAGTAGGCTCCACACACAGGGTAGAGCGCAACATGGGGCCTGAACTCACAGTGTGAGATCAAGACCTGAGGGGAGAATAAGAATCAGATCCTCAATGGACTGAGCCACTCAGGCTCCCCTAGTGTGCTAATTTTACCTAAACTACGGCACACTTCTTTGCCTCAAAATTTCTGGACTGGGCACGGGGGATTCACTGATTGTGTCTCTCAGGAGAAACATCCAGCACAGAAAGTAATGACTTTCAGTAGTTCATTCAGTCTGCATGTTTCTATTGGCCATCTTAGTCTGGTCATCTGCCTGGTGCTCAGAATGCAGGGGGGGGAGGTCCAGGCTATGATGTCAGGGAGAAACAGCCTTCTTGCCTTTCCTTATTCATGATATTGCATTTTCAGTTTAAATAACAACAACAAAAAGAATTGGAATATCTTCATTTTTCCACAGCGCGTTACTGGACACACTCTGACTTGCTGCTCCCACATCTTGTTCTACATCATCGTGAGGATCATACAAAGGGAAGTAAAAGAAAGGTCAAGGGGCTGCACCGGGTTTCTCTACCATTTTGAAGACATCAGTTCTCTGTTTCTCATTTCAACTTTCCTAGAAAGCAAAACATGACAGTGGTGTACGGGGCGGGTTGGGGGGGGAAGACAAATGTTACATCTGAATGTCAGAATGTGAAAGACTGGCCTCTGCTGAGAAAATGACAGAGTGTACATCAGCAAAATTGAATGCAGCAACACTGGGCACCAGCAGCTCTGGCAGAGGGGGGAATGAAGGCTGTACTGAATTACCCCAAGTCAGGACATGGCTGCCACCGCCAGAGGCTCACACAAGACCAACTCGGGGGTCCCAAGCAGCCCTCAGCGTTGCAAGACCAGCCACCTGATTTTTCTTTCATTCAATCCACATATGCTCAGCTCTGAAGAAAGATGAGAGGAGTCACACCAACCAGCTCACAAGACAATGGTACCAGACCCCAGCTGCTCACACTCTGAGGAAGGAGAGGGGATACTCGCCCTGCCTGAGCGCTCTACCTAGTTGATAAATCCACTCAGGCCAGGAAAAGATTGCCTTGAGAAATCCAATATTAAGACAGAGGGAACTGGATGATCCTAAAAGATTCTGCTCTTCATCTGGATAAGAATAATGATGATGATGTTTCATGATGATAACACACAAAGCTGAATTCAGGCTAACTCTTCGGAGATCCTTGAAATCATTAACTCAATCCTCTCAATATCCCCATTTCGATTCCACTTATTTATACAACTGTTTGGAGAGAAATAGAAACGTGGAGGGATGAATTATTCTGAAGCTACCAAAGATCCAAGGTCGAACATGAGCAGTTGTGAGATACTGGCTTGTCCGGAAGCACTGGTTGAAAGGGGTGAAGGATAGAAATGGAGAGAGGATTTAAGAACCAGGAGAGGCCATGGCATGAAATCAGTCAGGAGGGGAGGGTGAGGGATCAAGGAGTCCAGATTCCACTTCAAATGTAAAGTGCTGTGGTTGTGGATGGCAACAGGGGGTGTGGTGTGAGTCAACTGAACTGATGGACTTGAAGTTCTCAGAAAAGTTGACAGACTCCCTTTTAAATACTCATAAGGCAGGAGACTTTTCTGCCAACGAAAGAGAACTTGCAGCTGGTAAGCAGGAGTAACCCTCCTCCTTGCAATACCCTGCAGGCTGCTGTCCCCGTGCTGGGGACACTGCTGTGGGCCACGTCTGCGTAGGAGAATGCTGTGCTCGCAGAGTCCACTTGAATCATCTCAGTCTCGGGAAGGATATGGAGAGACAGTTGACTCGATGCTGCCCATTCCTACTGTTCCACCTCCTGAGGACAAGTCACTGATCCAGTGGACATTTCCACATTTCTCTTCTCCGCACAGGTTCCAAAGTTGCTACTGACCTTCCACACTTTCATGTTTCCATGCTGTGGTTTTTTGAGCAAAGGAGCATCCTGTGCCTAGTTTAATCAGAGCAAAGGAGACCTCAGGCACAGGCACGGCTGAGCTCCTGGATTTCTTGGGTGTAGACGGGTGGGCAGGGTTCCCAGTATTTAGTGTATTTCTGTGCAGGACTGGATGTCGGGGGGGACCTTCAGCTCCGCAGCGCACGAGTCAGCTGGCAGGCAGGGTGGAGGGAGGCCGCGTATGTTCCTTTGTCCTGAAGCTGCCAAGCCTTGGCTGCTTGTGACCGGTAAACTGCACGGTGATCTCTCGCAGCCCATCAGTGGGCACCTGGCCCCGAGGCCTGTCTCCCCCACATCCCCTGACAGGTTGACCAGAGCCCCTGCGGATGGAAAGTTGATGGTGGTGCTCACTCCCCTCACCCTTGCCCCTGTCCCTGCCAATTGGTTCTCCAACACTTTCCAATATTTAATAATCCATAATACTGGGATCAAAACTGAAGGTGGCTGTAGGGATTTTCAGGACAAGACTTACTCTTTATCATAGACAGAGTAAGGAAACAGATTTATGACAGCATTAGAATCTCTGGTTGTCAACAAGTAGCCTTTTTGTAGCTTGAAGGGACATCCTCAGGAAGAGGTCCCATTTCTGCAGCTATCCCAAGCCTGGCCTCCATCTTGGTCGCCGCCCTGGTCACACGTGGCCACCAAGGGGTGGTCTTCCTGTAGAGGAGCTTCATTAGTCCACCCTTCAACCTGATCCTGCTTTCTGTTTCCTTTTAGCCACAGCTACTATTATATCACATTGGATGGAAATCAGAACAAACCTCTCTTGCAGGTTTTTCTGCAAAACCTAGAGATTTCATTTCAGTTTTGCTTTCTACTTGCGATGTGCTGTTCTGTAAGGAAACCTTTAATCTGAGACCACAACCGAACAGAAAGCTGTTGTGTGAGGAAACGACAGACGTTGGCGAGGATGCGGAGAAAGGGGAACCCTCCTACACTGTTGGTGGGAATGCAAGCTGGAACAGCCACTCTGAAAACAGTATGTAGGTTCCTCAAAAAGTTGAAAATAGAGCTACCTTACGACCCAGCAATTGCACTACTGGGTATTTACCCCAAAGATACAAATGTAGGGATCCGAAGGGGTAGGTGCACCCCAATGTTTATAGCAGCAATGTCCACAATAGCCAAACTATGGAAAGAGCCAAGATGTCCATCAACAGATGAATGGATAAAGAAGATGTGGTATATATATATAATGGACAATTATGGAGACAAAAAAAAAAAAAAAAAAACCAACACCTAAATCTTGCCATTTGCAACGACGTGGAAGGAACTAGATGGTATTATGATAAGCGAAATAAGTCAATCAGAGAAAGACATGTATCATATGACCTCACTGATATGAGGAATTCTTAATCTCAGGACACAAATTGAGGGTTGCTGGAGTTGGAGAGTGGGAGGGATGGGGTGGCTGGGTGATAGATATTGGGGAGGGTATGTGCTATGGTGAGCGCTGTGAATTGTGTAAGACTGTTGAATCACAGACCTGTACCTCTGAAACAAAAAATACATTATATGTTAAAAAAAAAAAGAAGAAGATAGTAGAAGGGAAAAATGAAGGGTGGGAAATCGGATGCGGAGATGAACCGTGAGAGACTATGGACTCTAAGAAACAAACTGAGGGTTCTAAAGGGGAGGGGAGTGGGGGGATGGGTTAGCCTGGTGATGGGTATTAAAGAGGGCATGTATTGAATGGAGCACTGGGTGTTATCCGCAAACAATGAATCATGGAATACTACATCAAAAACAAGTGATGGCATGTATGCTGATTAAAATATATAATAAAACAAAATTTAAAAAAAAGAAAGCTGTTGCGTGAACCAGCTGAGAGGTAACGAGAGTGAATGCCAAGGATACTGTCAGGACTTCTGCCTTAGAGAGGAAGGAAACAGGAGGGCAATGTGTCCTAGAGTATGGAAGAGCAGGACAGGGGCAGGTGCTAGAAGGTTAAAGAAATAGCATGTTCTTCTACACTTCCACCTAGATATTTATTCTCAACTCTCAGATATTCATACAAACCACCCTTTCATCACTGAATAAAAATAAAAACCCTTCTTTGCCATGGGGAATGAATTGGTCAGCCTTCTCTAGAATTCGCGATAGAATTCCGGTTTTGGAGGCTGCCCCCTTTGGAAGTCAGTTACTGAAGCATAGGACACACTGTTCCCAAGAATTCTGTAGAAAGACACAAACAGTATTCTCATATGTAGCTGTCAGAATTAAAACAAGAGGATATGTACCATATTTAAGTCGTTCCTTTATGAAAATACAATGCTGGGTGCCTTTAAGTGCATGAGTTCTGTTAATCTTCACAATATTCTGTTACAATTGTGAATCATATCAAACACTGGAGAAAAAGAAATGGGGTATACTGCTGCTGTAGTAAACAGGGTCACAATGAGGAGTTAAGGAACCTAATTAATAAAGCCAGTCATTCCAGGAAACATTCTTTTATCAGTAGTAATAGACAATTTGATGAAGGATTGAATGAGTTATCTATTCTTGAGTAGTGAATTTTTGAAGCTGAGCAGCTCGCTGATATACAAGGTAGTAAGAACCAAGACAGGATAAACCATTGTCAGTAATTAAGTCATGATTCAAAATAATACAGTATTAAACCCATTAATAAGATTTGCCAGAACATCAAATCCATGAAATCACTCTGGAAAAACATACAGCATAAAAGGGCAAACTATGCACAGAAAAACGAACCCCATTATTCCCAGATGCCATGCTATATTCTTCTCCACTTCAGACACACTGACTTCTCTTATTTATGCTCCCATCGGCTCCAGTGTGGTCTCTGCTTATGATTCCACCCAACCGACTCTCATGAGGTCAGCAAAGGCATCTAGTTTTCTGACATGCCAGGTAGTTTCAATGCACATCTTCCAGGAATCCACTGATAGTCTTCAAAGCACATTTATGTCCTGAAATATACTCATCGGCATCCTCTCTTATTGTCCATGTACTGTATGGCCATGAGTCCACTGTCTCCTTGTGGCTCTTCTCTCCCCTCCCTTCAATGGTTGGAGAGCCTCAGAATCAACTTTATGTCTGTTTCTCACACTACACGGTCTCCCCGCATGAACACCTCTGTTTTTGGCATTCCCTACTAGATATGGAGCTCAGCCATGGCATTTCTTGTCAAACGCAAGATCACCTCTCCCCTGACACTGGACATTTGTGCCTCCATGTCTACCAGTCACCTGTCAAGGGGTCCCCAGCTTTTATGTGTACTTCCTGACTTTCTCCATTCCAGCATCACGTTAGAGAATTCACTTCCTTCCCTTCTTCATTATAACACTAAGTCTGAGGATTGTTTTTAGATTTCTATCCCTACAACAACCAAAGATGTAGACATCAGGACCTGTATTTGACATGTCCTATAGCCTAAGGGCAACGTACAACTTGTCTTAGAGGAACTCAGTTGTTGCTTCAGATGTTCGTAATCTGATGGGTAAATGCATTCTGCTGACCATTTTCTTTTTTTTAAGATTTTATTTATTTACTTGACAGAGAGAGAGAGCATGAGAGGGGGGAAGGGTTAAAGGGAGTAGCAGATTCCTCGCCGAGCAGGGATCCTGACTCAGGACTCAATCCTGGGACTGCAGGGTCATGACCTGAGCCGAACGCAGTCGCTCAGCCAACTAAGCCGCCTAGGTGGCCCACTGCCCTACATTTTTCAACCAAGCTGCAATTAGACATGGTGTTACTCTTTGAACACTTCCCGTAGTGAAAGTTCAATAAAAAAAAAAAGATAAACCAATTAAATATCAAGAGTACATTTTATTATATTAATGACATGTACAGCTGCATATAATATATGAAAAATATAAATCTTATAGACATTTACATAAATAAATATTTAAATAGATAAATAGACATGAGCATGGTCAACTGTAAGCGACGACTGCTTGTAGAGTTGACATGTCGCTTAATACTTCTGAAAACCGTTAAGAAATGGATTCTGTTGATGTCACCATAACAGCAGAAATGAGAGTCTTTGACATGGAAGAACAAGGGAAAGTGTGATATAATTAGTCAGAGGGAATCATTTCCATGGTGAACCGGGTCTCACTTCTTGCTCCTTAATCTTTCTTGCAACATCGTTGATGAAAACAAGGAGCTCGTGATTTCTGCTCTGACAATCTCCCAGGCACAAGGGCTGTATTGCTTCTCTTGCAGATAGTGGGAGATTCTTTGGAAGTAGTTCCTCAGGATGGAGTCCACCTTCATGAGGGGAGTCTCTGCCACCCCAGCCTCCTGCGTGGGACAGGCTTCCAGGTCGGTGAGCTGCTCAGAAAGTCCGGAGCAGAATTCCTCTAGGAGGGTCTCGTTCCAAGCAGCAGATGAGGCCTCTGTGCAGAAGAGGTGGAAGATCTTCTGGTTCATCACATGGACGACAGAGAGGGCTTGAGCCTTCTGCAACTGCTTGCCCTCCAGCACCTCCTGGGGGAAGGCAAAGTCACTTGTGTACTTGTCACAAGAGCTAGCAGACATTCTCCTCATTTGTCCCAGGAGCGTCAAGGCCCTCCAGGCGAACAGACCATGGTTCTGAGGCAGGTCACATCCCAGAGAGCAGAGCGAGTTGCAGCTGAGCACCACCAGGGCCACCAAGAAGGAAAAGGGCAGGGCCATTGGGGATCCTGCAGATGCTGCTGGCCTGGCTGCGGTGGGCAAGTCTGGGACCGTGGCTCTAGGTTCTCTGAACATCTTCCCTTGTGTGTGTGGCTTAAGTAGGGGACATGGGAATTTTCAATTTCTGAACGTTTCCCTTACTTTCTACTTCTCTTTTTGCTTTCCATTATGCACTTTCTACTTGGGTTTGGAGCATGGGTTTCTCAACCGTTTCTTTTTCTTATTGCCCCCTCCGTTTACAGTGTTTTGAATGTTTATGTAATTGAAACTTCCAAGAAAACTCACTAACACAAATCTGCAGTCTATATAGTTGTGTATGTATAGCCCTACTTTATAGATAAAAAGAAATTGTCCATTTTACTCTATTTATTTCAGGGTGAAGAATTACTAAAAATTTCAAACTGAAAGCTAAATTTTAAAGCTCCTGATCCTTCACTGGATAACTAACACTGATTTGCAACTTCTAATTTTTTACTTATTTAAATGGAAATATAGGAGCACAATGCAAATTAAGAATTTCTAGAAGGACATAATAATGATATCAATGTGCTTAAATATTTAGAATCACTCCAAATTGCTAACAGCTAATGAAAAATTAAATCATTTGTTGGACATTTGCTTTTAGTGTACTGTATTTAAGTGGTCTCAATGAGAAAATAATTTTTAAATGCACTTGCTTCTTGATACTCATCAAGGTATTCTCAAATATTTTTTCTATTTAGCACTAGATAGAATTACTGATGTGTTAATTATCTTTTGCAGAATTAAATCATAAAGTATAATCTATTTATATTTATTTCGAGAGTCTGATTCACAACAAGGCTCAAACATCTGCAATGTCCACCAGGTAGACAATGGCAGCTCACAAGTAAGCGAAGATCACCTCTCCGGGTAAGACATTGAGATCCAGGAAATGATGGGGAGAAAGTCCTCCAATCCCAGATTATTTTCTTATTCCTAGTGGAGCACTATCTTGCAGGCATTTCATGTATCTTCCACAAATTCCATGTCCATGCTTCTTGTGTGATACCCAAGAAAACCCAATGACAGACAATAAATACTGAGGATAAGGTTTTGTGAGACCGCTCCAAGGCTGAGCTTTGGCATACCACACACCTTGGAATACTGAAGACTTGATCCCAACCCTAAGAACTACTTGGTACATTGTTGGAAGCAACTGTAACACCTGTTCCGTCTGGTGCGGGGATGCTGGTGATGGGGGATGTTGTGGAGCTACAGAAACAGGGAGGATAGGAAAAAACTCAGGACCCTCTACTCAATTTGGCTGTGAACATAACTGCTCATTTTTTAAAAATATATATTTTTGTATAAGTTCATAAAAAGCCATGGAAATTGGCTTATTCCACTCGCAGAGTCAGTTCATTCCAGGAAAGAGCCTTTTTTTGACCCGGAGGAAACTCTCCCACCAGGGACAGACTTCTACATACAAGACAAGCCCAGTCTCCAGACTTGGTCACTGTCTAGCTCACCTTGCCCACTCACTGGCAGCCCCCCCCCCCCGGAAAGATTGTGACGGGCCACGGAACAGCACCCTTCCACTCCTGTTTCCCCTTTGCTACAGCCACTGTTACATCACTGCAGCGGGGACATTCCCTCGGGTCCAGAAATAGTCACCAGGAGAAAGGAAGAGAGTTTCAAAAAAACTTAGAAACTTCAAACAACATTTGCTCTTCCTTGGTGGCCTTGTAATAGGAAGTAAAATAGCCAGACAGAAACCACAAAGGAAAAGGAAGCAGCTGTATAAATGGGCAGGAGAGGCTCCTGAGGAGGGAGGGAGGAGGGTAGAGCTCACTGGGGGTTTCTACCCTGGGGGAGAGGGAAACACTGTGATTTGGGAATGAAAGGATCAGATCTGGAGAAGCAGGGAGGAAGGGGAAATGTGCTGTAACAGAATGTCTAGAGTATGTGTACGTCAGTAGAGTGTATATGGATACATATGATATTATTGTGTCTATAATTACATTCCATTCATGGGCCACCTGTTCCCAGTTGGGTGTTTTAGAGGTTCAGCAGTTTACAGTCAGTTACAGAGAGAAGGCTAGAAGATACCTTTCGCTTAGAGATGTCTATGAAAAAAATAATAGTCACCGTCTGTTAAACTCTCACTAGTGGAAGATACTAGGTACATTTAAATGTGCTACTTCATTATTACAACAGCTCTAGGAATATTTCCACCCCACATTACATTTGGGAAAACTGAATTTCAGAGAGCTCAAGTGAGTTTCTCAGGATCAAACAACTAGATTGAAAGCAGAGGCTAGAAGCAGTGGGTAGTCCTATACTCCATGTGATAAATCACTCTAAGGTTCATCTTGGGAAATTCTGAAACTTCTCTTCTTCTACACTTTCTGGAGATCATTCTTCCTGGTTGTGTCCCACCTGCACTGGCTGCCCCATCTCTGTGCCCTTTGCAGGCTCCCCTTCTCTTTCTCAGCCTTAAAGGTTAAAAGTTTCCCGAAGCTTTAGGGCATTTTCTCATTCCACACTCAATTCAAACAGAAGGATTTTCAGTACTGTACCATGATTTCCAAATATGCAACAAACACTGGTTTTGAATGTCTCCAGGACGTGTAATGTTGGAGATTCCAGATTCACATATGCATACCAGTGGGAAGTCAGCTTTCCTCTCTTCTTGACATTCCTCCTTCAAGATCCTGGTGACACAATCCCTTGACCTCTACTTCTCTGAAGACGTAGACTTAGACTCTTTTAGAAGGATTCCTTTCCCCCTCCCTCTGCTGGAAAAGCCAGCAGATCGTCCTCTGATCTTCACAGAGAGAGCCTAGTGGGGATTCTGAAGGTAAAACTCACAAACCTGTGGGCTCCAGTAACTAGGGAGCCCTGGAGTTGGTAACTCTGCAGTGTAAGCACACAGAGCCTCAAGCAATGCTTCCATTACAGCTCGTGTTCCTCCCAATCCCTGCTCCTGGTAAGGTGTGATTGTCTGCATGCTCCTTTTTCTCTGGTTACCAGTGCTGAGGCTGGCCCTGGGACCTCAGTTGTGAATGGATCTAAGAAGAGTTGTTGTTTTCAATTGTCTTGCATTTTGTGGTTGTTTCTGTTGTTGTTGCTCCTGCTGTGAGGTCAGGAAAAAGTTCCAAGTGGTTCAGTGTTGGACAGGAAACCAAGGATCCTGTAATACTCGAACCCGTGAACAACTTCAGTATAGCCCTCACCTATGGAGGGATGCCCTTAGAGATACTCAGGTTCACAGACACATTTTAACCACAATTTTGAATAATTTAACTCAATGCATTCTATGACTGAAGCAGAAAGAAGCGTCCTTGGAAAGACGGAACATGTGGGCAAGTGACTTAATGTTGTAGGTCAAGAATATCATTTCCGGGTCCCTTTCCTGCTTTCTTTTTTGTTTTATTTTCCCTTGCCTTATTTCTTCATTTGAATATGAAGAGATGGGTCTCCTGATTTTGACTCAGAGGGTGAAGGTCTGCTGGAGCATCTCGTGAAGGACAGAGATGGCCCAGGCCTCCTGGACCTGGAGGCGACCCACCATGTCCCAGAGATGTCCCTCAGTCAGGGGAAGGGACAGACCCTCCTCCTCTGTGTCAGAAGCAACAAGTCCTCCTGTGTAGCCACCCGGGCCTGGAGGCAGGTCACAGCCCAGAGTTGAGAGGCTGCCACAGGGAACGAGCTGGAGCCCCACAGAGGGGCTGGGCACAGCACCTGAAGGCTTCTGGTGGCCTGGGGGACCAGTAGGGGCTGCCGTGGCCCCCAGATCCTCTCCTGTTCTTTCTACTCATGACTCTTACATAGAACAGGGTAGTTTACATTTGCAGAATGTTCCTGTACACTTGCATGTCTTTAATTTTTGTTTCCTTTTTTATATTTGCTTTTCATACATTAGAAGAGATTAGAATACATCATTCATATCAATTATTTTTTCATTTTTTCATCAAACTTTAATTTGCCCAAAAAAGGTAAATCTCTCAAAACTATTTCCTATCTATACTCACTAGCTTCCCTTCTGTTCCTCACCTTTCCTCCTCGGCCAGTATGGTTTTTGGTGATTATTTCAGTCAAACCAGCTTGCACCTGGGTCACACCCCCTCCAATTCCAGCCTTGGGGCACTTTCCATTCACCTTTTGCTTTGATGCAATTCCTTGAAGCCTTTTTTGGCTTTGAAATACACTCTTAACCAATATTCGCTCTTACCCTACTGCCTTAGGGCCATTCCTCCTTTGTTTGTAGTGTGGCTCTTTTCTCGCTTAACCACTGGACCTTTGAGGCATCACTTTTAAGTCCTTTTCCCTCGGGACCACTTCCCTTGCTGGGCCTTAAATGAATGGAATGGCTTGTAAATGGCAGACTCAAGGATCCATTTATAAAGAATAGTCACACTTGGATGTCTACCAGTCTACTGTGGAAGCTATCTAGCACTTTTGATTCTATGTCCTGATGTGTGTGTTTCCTCGTCTACTTCTAGAATTCATATTTTCCCTTCTTCTCATTCTACCCTTTAACTTAACTGGTATTACTTCCCTATGATTATCGTTTGGAGGTTGGTTTTTCTACAAACCTCAAGATACAGACAGGGCATTGATTTGTTATGTCTGCCTTTATCCTGATGACAACATACAAACTGTCTTCAAGGAAGTCTATGGTATTATTTCTAAAGTGAATCACGGATAATGTGTCACTGAGTTCTACAATGCATCTTTCATCAGGTTATAATTAGACTTGTTTCCTCTATATAAGAAACAAATACAACAATTTCTCTATAGAAACATTTAATGAACAAAAAAATAAAAAATTTAATAAATGTAAAGCACATTTATTTCTATTAACCACAAAGTGAAGGTACACCTAATATTATATAATAAAAAATAATTTCAATCTTATAAATAATGAAATACATATAGAGTTAAATAAGTATATCAGCATGGTCATCTGAAAGTCACGGTGTTTGTAGAGTTGACTTGATGTTGCTTAATACTCCTGAGAACATGTGACAAATTGATGTTCATTTCACCATAATAGCAGAAATGAGAGTCTTTGACACGGAAGAACAAGGGAAAGTGTGATATTAGTAGTCAGAGGGAATCATTTCCACGTTGAACCGGGTCTCACTTCTTGCTCCTTAATCTTTTTTGCAAGGTTGTTGATGAATACAAGGGTTTCATGATTTCCGCTCTGACAATCTCCCAGGCACAAGGGCTGTATTGCTTCTCTTGCAGATAGAGGGAGATTCTTTGGAAGTAGTTCCTCAGGATGGAGTCCACCTTCATGAGGGGAGGCTCTCCCAGCCCCGCCTCCTGCATGGGACAGGCTTCCAGGTCGGTCAGCTGCTCAGAAAGTCCGGAGCAGAATTCCTCTAGGAGGGTCTTGTTCCAAGCAGCAGATGAGGCCTCTGTGCAGAAGAGGTGGAAGATCTTCTGGTTCATCACATGGACGACAGAGAGGGCTTGAGCCTTCTGCAACTGCTTGCCATCAAGCACCTCCTTGGGGAAGGCAAAGTCACTTGTGTACTTGTCACAAGAGCTAGCAGACATTCTCCTCATTTGTCCCAGGAGCGTCAAGGCCCTCCAGGCAAACAGGCCATGGTTCTGCGGCAGGTCACATCCCAGAGAGCAGAGCGAGTTGCAACTGAGCACCACCAGGGCCACCAAGAAGGAAAAGGGCAGGGCCTTTGGGGAATCTGCAGATGCTGCTGGCCTGGCTGGGGTGGGCAAGTCTGGGAACCGTGGCCCTGGGTCCTCTGAACATCTTCCCTTGTGTGTGTGGCTTAAGTCGGGGACATAGGAGTTTTCAATTTCTGAAACATTGCCCTTACTTTCTACTTCTCTTTTTGCTTTCCTTTCTGCAATTTCTTCTTGGGTTCAGAGCATGGTTTTCTCAACCATTTGTTGTTTTTTCCAGTATTATCCCCTGCCTCCAGAGTCTTTTCCGGTGTTTTTTTTTTTTTATTATTGTTATGTTAATCCCCATACATTACATCATTAGTTTTAGATATAGTGTTCCATGATTCATTGTTTGTGCATAACACCCAGTGCTCCATGCAGAACGTGCCCTCCTCAATACCCATCACCAGGCTAACCCATCCTCCCACCCCCCTCCCCTCTAGAACCCTCAGTTTGTTTTTCAGAGTCCATCGTCTCTCATGGTTCTTCTCCCCCTCCGATTTCCCCCCCTTCATTGTTCCCCTTCTGCTACATTTTTCTTCTTCTTTTTTTCTTTCTTAACATATATTGCATTATTTGTTTCAGAGGTACAGATCTGAGATTCAACAGTCTTGCACAATTCACAGCGCTTACTAGAGCACATACCCTCCCCAGTGTCCATCACCCAGTCACCCCATCCCTCCCACCCCCCACCACTCCAGCAACCCTCAGTTTGTTTCCTGAGATTAAGAATTCCTCATATCAGTGAGGTCATATGATACATGTCTTTCTCTGTTTGACTTATTTCGCTCAGCATAATACCCTCAAGTTCCATCCACGTCATTGCAAATGGCAAGATCTCATTCCTTTTGATGGCTGCATAATATTCCATTGTATATATATACCACTTCTTCTTTATCCATTCATCTGTTGATGGACATCTTGGCTCTTTCCACAGTTTGGCTATTGTGGACATTGCTGCTATAAACATCGGGGTGCACGTACCCTTTCGGGTCCCTACTTTTGTATCTTTGGGGTAAATACCCAGGAGTGCAATTGCTGGATCATATGGTAGCTCTATTTTCAACTTTTTGAGGAACCTCCATACTGTTTTCCAGAGTGGCTGCACCAGCTTGCATTCCCACCAACAGTGTAGGAGGGTTCCCCTTTCTCCGCATCCACGCCAACATCTGTCATTTCCTGACTTGTTAATTTTAGCCATTCTGACTGGTGTGAGGTGGTATCTCATTGAGGTTTTGATTTGGATTTCCCTGATGCCGAGCGATATTAAACACTTTTTCATGTGTCTGTTGGCCGTTTGGATGTCTTCTTTGGAAAAATGTCTGTTCATGTCTTCTGCCCATTTCTTGATTGGATTCTTTGTTCTTTGGGTGTTGAGTTTGATGAGTTCTTTATAGATTTTGGATACTAGCCCTTTATCTGATATGTCATTTGCAAATATCTTCTCCCATTCTGTCGGTTGTCTTTTGGTTTTGTTGACTGTTTCCTTTGCTTTGCAAAAGCTTTTTATCTTGATGAAGTCCCAATAGTTCATTTTTGCCCTTGCTTCCCTTGCCTTTGGCGATGTTTCTAGGAAGAAGTTGCTGCGGCTGAAGTCGAAGAAGTTGCTGCCTGTGTTCTCCTTTAGGATTTTGATGGACTCCTGTCTCACATTGAGGTCTTTCAACCATTTGGAGTCTATTTTTGTGTGTGGTGTAAGGAAATGGTCCAGTTTCATTCTTCTGCATGTGGCTGTCCAATTTTCCCAACACCATTTGTTGAAGAGACTGTCTTTTTTCCATTGGACATTCTTTCCTGCTTTGTCAAAGATCAGTTGACCATATAGTTGAGGGTCCATTTCTGGGCTCTCTATTCTGTTCCATTGATCTATGTGTCTGTTTTTGTGCCAGTACCATACTGTCTTGATGATGACAGCTTTGTAGTAGAGCTGGAAGTCCGGAATTGTGATGCCGCCAGCTTTGCTTTTCTTTTTCAACATTCCTCTGGCTATGCGGGGTCTTTTCTGGTTCCATACAAATTTTAGGATTATTTGTTCCATTTCTTTGAAGAAAGTGGATGGTATTTTGATGGGTTTTGCATTGAATCTGTAGATTGCTCTAGGTAGGATTGACATCTTCACAATATTTGTTCTTCCAATCCCTGAGCATGGAACGTTTTTCCATTTCTTTGTGTCTTCCTCAATTTCTTTCATGAGTATTTTATAGTTTTCTGAGTACAGATCCTTTGCCTCTTTGGTTAGATTTATTCCTAGGTATCTTATGGTTTTGGGTGCAATTGTAAATGGGATCGACTCCTTAATTTCTCTTTCTTCTGACTTGTTGTTGGTGTATAGGAATGCCACTGATTTCTGTGCATTGATTTTATATCCTGCCACTTTACTGAATTCCTGTATGAGTTCTAGCAGTTTTGGGGTGGAGTCTTTGGGATTTTCCACATAAAGTATCATATCATCTGCAAGGAGTGAGAGTTTGACTTCTCCTTTGCCAATTTGGATGCCTTTGATTTCTTTTTGTTGTCTGATTGCTGTGGCTAGGACTTCCAATACTATGTTGAATAGCAGTGGTGATAGTGGACATCCCTGCCGCGTTCCTGATCTTAGGGGGAAAGCTCTCAGTTTTTCCCCATTGAGAATGATATTCGCTGTAGGTTTTTCATAGATGGCTTTTATGATATTGAGGTATGTACCCTCTATCCCTATACTCTGAAGAGTTTTGATCAAGAAAGGATGCTGTACTTTGTCAAATGCTTTTTCTGCATCTATTGAGAGGATCATATGATTCTTGTTCTTTCTTTTGTTAATGTATTGTATCACGTTGATTGATTTGCGGATGTTGAACCAACCTTGCAGCCCAGGGATAAATCCGACTTGGTCGTGGTGAATAATCCTTTTAATGTACTGTTGGATCCTATTGGCTAGTATTTTGGTGAGAATTTTTGCATCCATGTTCATTGGGGATATTGGTCTGTAATTCTCCTTTTTGATGGGGTGTTTTTCTGGTTTTGGGATCAAGGTAATGCTGGCCTCATAAAATGAGTTTGGAAGTTTTCCTTCCATTTCTATTTTTTGGAACACTTTCAGAAGGATAGGTATTAATTCTTCTTGAAATGTTTGGTAGAATTCCCCTGGGAAGCCATCTGGCCCTGGGCTTTTGTGTTTTGGGAGATTTTTGATGACTGCTTCTATTTCCTTAGTGGTTATAGGTCTGTTCAGGTTTTCTATTTCTTCCTGGTTCAGTTTTGGTAGTTGATACATCTCTAGGAATGCATCCATTACTTCCAGGTTATCTAATTTGCTGGCATAGAGTTGCTCATAATATGTTCTTATAATTGTTTGTATTTCTTTGGTGTTGGTTGTGATTTCTCCTCTTTCATTCATGATTTTGTTGATTTGGGTCATTTCTCTTTTCTTTTTGATAAGTCTGGCCAGGGGCTTATCAATCTTGTTAATTCTTTCAAAGAACCAGCTCCTAGTTTCGTTGATCTGTTCTACTGTTCTTTTGGTTTCTATTTCATTGATTTCTGCTCTGATCTTTATTATTTCTCTTCTCCTGCTGGGTTTAGGCTTTATTTGCTGTTCTTTCTCCAGCTCCTTCAGGTGTAGGGTTAGGTTGTGTACTTGAGACCTTTCTTGTTTCTTGAGAAAGGCTTGTATTGCTATATACTTTCCTCTTAGGACTGCCTTTGCTGTATCCCAAAGATTTTGAATAGTTGTGTTTTCATTTTCATTGGTTTCCATGAAGTTTTTTAATTCTTCTTTAATTTCCTGGTTGACCCATTCATTCTTCAGTAGGATGCTCTTTAGCCTCCATGTATTTGAGTTCTTTCCGACTTTCCTCTTGTGATTGAGTTCTAGTTTCAAAGCATTGTGGTCTGAAAATATGCAGGGGATGATCCCAATCTTCTGGTACCGGTTGAGACCTGATTTATGACCTAGGATGTGATCTATTCTGGAGAATGTTCCATGGGCACTAGAGAAGAATGTGTATTCCGTTGCTTTGGGATGGAATGTTCTGAATATGTCTGTGAAGTCCATTTGGTCCAGTGTGTCATTTAAAGTCTTTATTTCCTTGTTGATCTTTTGCTTAGACGATCTGTCCATTTCAGTGAGGGGGGTGTTAAAGTCCCCCACTATTATTGTATTGTTGTCAATGTGTTTCTTTGCTTTTGTTATTAATTGCCTTATATAATTGGCTGCTCCCGTGTTAGGGGCATAGATATCTACAATTGTTAGATCTTCTTGTTGGATAGACCCTTTAAGTATGATATAGTGTCCTTCCTCATCTCTTATTACAGTCTTTGGTTTAAAATCTAATTTGTCTGATATAAGGATTGCCACCCCAGCTTTCTTTTGGTGTCCATTAGCATGGTAAATGGTTTTCCATCCCCTCACTTTACATCTGGGGGTGTCTTTGGTTCTAAAATGAGTCTCTTGCAGACAGCATATCGATGGGTCTTGTTTTTTAATCCAATCTGATAGCCTGTGTCTTTTGATTGGGGCATTTAGCCCATTTACATTCAGGGTAACTATTGAAAGATAGGAATTTAGTGCCATTGTATTGCCTGTAAAGTGACTGTTACTGTATATTGTTTGTGTTCCTTTCTGGTCTATGTTGCTTTTAGGCTCTCTCTTTGCTTAGAGGACCCCTTTCAATATTTCTTGTAGGGCTGGTTTCGTGTTTGCAAATTCCTTTAGTTTTTGTTTGTCCTGGAAGGTTTTTATCTCTCCTTCAATTTTCAATGACAGCCTAGCTGGATATAGTATTCTTGGCTGCATATTTTTCTCATTTAGTGCTCTGAATATGTCCTGCCAGTCCTTTCTGGCCTGCCAGGTCTCTGTGGATAAGTCTGTTGCCAATCTAATGTTTCTACCATTGTAGGTTACATATCTCTTCTCCCGAGCTGCTTTCAGGATTTTCTCTTTGTCTCTGAGACTCGTAAGTTTTACTATTAGATGTCGGGGTGTTGACCTATTTTTATTGATTTTGAGAGGGGTTCTCTGTGCTTCCTGGATTTTGATGCCTGTTTCCTTCCCCAAATTAGGGAAGTTCTCTGCTATAATTTGCTCCATTATACCTTCTGCCCCTCTCTCTCTTTCTTCTTCTTCTGGGATCCCAATTATTCTAATGTTGTTTCGTCTTATGGTATCGTTTATCTCTCGAATTCTGCCCTCGTGATCCAGTAGTTGTTTATCTCTCTTTTTCTCAGCTTCTTTATTTTCCATCATTTGGTCTTCTATCTCACTGATTCTTTCTTCTGCCTCATTTATCCTAGCAGTTAGCGCCCCCATATTTGATTGCACCTCATTAAGAGCCTTTTTGATTTCTACTTGGTTCGATTTTAGTTCTTTTACTTCTCCAGAAAGGGTGTCTCTAATAACTTCCATGCTTTTTTCAAGCCCAGCTAGTATCTTTAAAGTGATGATTCTGAACTCTAGATCTGACGTTGTACTAATGTCCGTATTGAGTAGGTCCCTGGCAGTCGGTACTACCTCTTGTTCTTTTTGTTGAGGTGATTTTTTCCGTCTTGTCATTTTGTGCAGAGGAGAATACATTAATGAGAGAACAAAATGCTAGCAGGGTAACAACGTCCCCAGAAAATATACTCTAAACAAATCAGAAAAGACCTGAAGCAGTGGGAAAAGAAAGGGAAAGAGAGAAAAAAGAAAAAGAAAGAAAAAAAGAAAAAAGATAAAGATAAAGATAAAGATAAAAACAAACAAAAGCAGAACAAAACAAAACAAAACAAAAACAGAATGTGAAAAATATGATCAGGCTGGTTTATAGATCAGTGCCACACACTAGATTTTGGGTGTATTTTGGTCTGTTAAAAGAAAGTCCCTCCCAAAATTTTAAAGAAAGAAAAACTTATATATGTACAGAAATAAGGGTTGATATGATGAAGGGATGGAATATGACTGTAAAGATGGAAATTATAAAAAATTTTAAAAAAGGATTTGATAAGTTGTTTGAAAAAAGAAAGAAGAGGATTTAAAAAAAAAAAGAAAGAAAAAAGGGAGAGAGTGTGATCAGGCAGGGGAGTAGAAAAAAACCATACACTAGAGATTTAGAGTATATTTTGATCTGTTAGAAGAGACTATCTCAAAATTTTAAAGAGAGAACAACTTATATATATATGCCAAAAATACAGGTAACTACTATAAAGGGATAGATATGACTTTAAAAATGAAAAATAAAAAATTTTTTTTTTAAAAAAGGGATTGATAAGATGTTGGTTGAAAAAGGGAAAAAGAAAAATTCAAAAAAAAAGAAAAAAAGAAAAAAGAAAAAAAGACAGTTAAAAAAAATAATTAACTTTGAAAGACTAAAGAATCATGGTAAAAAAAGCCATGGATTCTATGTGCAGTATTCCCCTAGCGCTGGAGTTCTGCCGTTCTCACTGATCGGTAAACCTGGTCTTGGCTGGCTGTTCTCGCTGATCTTCTGGGGGAGGGGCCTGTTGCCGTGGTTCCCAAATGTCTTTCCCGGAGGCAGAATTGCCCTGCCCTTGCCGGTCCGGGCTAAGTAATCTGCTCGGGTTTGCTCTCGGGAGCTTTTGTTCCCTGCAAGCTTTCCGTTCGGCTTTGGAGACGGAGAGTGAAAATGGCGGCCTCCCAGTCTCCGCCCCGGAGGAGCCGAGAACTCGGGGCCCCGCTCCTCAGCGAGCCCCCAGAGAAAAGCAGTCAGTCACTCCCGTCTCCCCGGTCTCCGGCCACACTCCGCGCTCACCCGGCCTGTGACCGTGCCTTTCTATCCGGCACCCGACCCCGGGTGGAGTCTCCAAACCCAGCAGATCCCCGCGGTGTGCTCCCGCACCTCTCCTCCCGGGGGAAGAAGGTGAGTCTCCCCGGATCTGCCGCTTGTTGGGTCCCTGCTGGAGGAGCAGTGGCCTGACTGTGCCGCGGATCACGGTTTATGGCAACCCCGAGCTGAGAGCCCGCGCCTGGGCTCTGTCTCTGCAGCCGGCTTCCCCGCTCCAATACCTGGGAGCTCTGCCGCACTCAGGCACCCCCGGTCTTTCTGTGACCCCGAGGGTCCTGAGACCACACTGTCCCACGCGGGTTCCATGCCCCACTTCGCCACCAGAGTGACGTCCCTCAGCGGAGCAGACTTCTAAAAGTTCCGATTTTGTGCTCCGTGGCTCTATCACTTGCCAGAAGCGGCCTACGGAGGCCCCTCCCCCGCCGTCTATCCTCCCGAATATCGCCTCGGATTCACTTCTCCGCACGTCCTACCTTCCAGAAAGTGGTCGCTTTTCTGTTCAGAGAGTTGTTGCTATTCTTTTCTTCGATCTCCTGTTGAGTTTGTAGGTGTTCAGAATGGTTTGATCCCTATCCAGCTGAATTCCTGAGAGGAGACGAAATCCAGGTCTCCTACTCCTCCGCCATCTTGCTCCGCCCCCCCCAATGTTTTTTAATTGAACCTTCCAAGAAAACTTAATAGCATGGATACACAGTATATATAGTTACATATTGTATTTATATCCGTGCTTTATAGGTAAAAAAGAAACTGTAAAGTTTCTCCACTTCAGGGTTAAGAATGCTTAAAAATTTTAAGCTAAAAGTTAAATTTTAAAGCTATTGATGCATAAGTATAACAGTAAATGTGCTCAGTGACTTGTAATTTACTTACATAGATAAATTGTAATATATAACGTACATATGCAAATTAACAATTTCTAAAAAGACATAACGATTTTGCTGTACTTAAAAGGTAAAACCATTCCAAATGGCTAAAAGCAAGTGAAAACTTAAATTATTATTAACATCTGTTTTTTGTGTACTGAACTTTAATGTTGCCTCATATGACAAAATCATTTTTACCTTCACCTGCTGCTACATACTCTTGAAGACATTGTCAAAATTTGTTTTCTGTTTAGCACTAGGTAAGTACTGATGTGCTGAATGAGTGTTGTACAACTAAATCATAAAACATCATCTCTTTGTATTTTATTGCAAAGCCTGCATCACATCAAGGCTCAGACAACCAATATCCACAAGACATCGGATGGCAGCTCACAAGCAAGCACAGATCCCCTCTCCAGGTCAGACTTTGAGATGTAGGAAATGATGGAGAGAAAATCCTCCAATCCTAAATTATTCCTCTTATTCCTAGGTTTGTCGTCCTCATCTTGCAGACCGTTTGGGTATCTTCCAAGAATTCTATGTCATTGTTTCTTGTGTCATACCGAAGAAAACCCAATGAGAGACAATAAATACTAAGGTTTTGTTAGACCGCTTCAAGACTGTGCCAGTGTCCCCAACAGGAAGCCTGGTTCTTGTCTGGATGTGGAGGTGTGAAGGTTCTAATTCCTGATAAATGGATTTTCCCAGCCACACCTCCCTGACAAGGTAGTTATCACCTCTACTAACATTTTTCCTCTGGAGTGACTGTCTTCCACCCAAGCTCTCCTGGACTCACTCCCTGAGGGCAGGCTCAGCATGTCCTGAGGGCTTTAGATGCCCCTACTGTGCAGGGGCTGGTTTCCTTGTCAGCAAAGCAATGACTGGCCCTAGATCCTTGCCCTTGCCCCTGGAGTGTTGTGCTGGGGACCCTAGCACTCGGTGCTGACCTCCTCCTCTCCTGACCAGCTATCAAAAGTGTCAACAGCCCTCAGATACTGAGGGTGAACGTTTGTTTTCTCCAAGTAGAGGAAAGAGCCTACTGTAATCATTTTACCTTGAGTAAGGGAATACATTAATTTTGCCACCACAGTCCTTACTTTTCAATTTTGAAATTTTTTTTAAGTAGGCTCCACACACAGGGTAGAGCCCAACATGGGGCCTGAACTCACAGTGTGAGATCAAGACCTGAGGGGAGAGTAAGAATCAGATCCTCAATGGACTGAGCCACTCAGGCTCCCCTAGTGTGCTAATTTTACCTAAACTACAGCACACTTCTTTGCCTCAAAATTTCTGGACTGGGCACGGGGGATTCACTGATTGTGTCTCTCAGGAGAAACATCCAGCACAGAAAGTAATGACTTTCAGTAGTTCATTCAGTCTGCGTGTTTCTATTGGCCATCTTAGTCTGGTCATCTGCCTGGTGCTCAGAATGCAGGGGGGGGAGGTCCAGGCTATGATGTCAGGGAGAAACAGCCTTCTTGCCTTTCCTTATTCATGATATTGCATTTTCAGTTTAAATAACAACAACAAAAAGAATTGGAATATCTTCATTTCCCACAGTACGTTACTGGACACACTCCGACTTGCTGCTCCCACATCTTGTTCTACATCATCGTGAGGATCGTACAAAGGGAAGTAAAAGAAAGGTCAAGGGGCTGCACCGGGTTTCTCTACCATTTTGAAGACATCAGTTTTCTGTTTCTCATTTCAACTTTCCTAGAAAGCAAAACATGACAGTGGTGTATGGGGCAGGTGGGGGGGGAAGACAAATGTTATATCTGAGTGTCAGAATGTGAAAGACTGGTCTCTGCTGAGAAAAATGACAGAGTGTACGTCAGCAAAATTCAATGCAGCAACACTGGGCACCAGCAGCTCTGGCAGAGGGGGGAATGAAGGCTGTACTGAATTACCCCAAGTCAGGACAGTGGCTGACTCGGCCAGAGGCTCACACAAGACCAACTCGGGGGTCCCAAGCAGCCCTCAGCGTTGCAAGACCAGCCACCTGATTTTTCTTTCATTCAATCCACATATGCTCAGCTCTGAAGAAAGATGAGAGGAGTCACACCAACCAGCTCACAAGACAATGTTACCAGAACCCCAGCTGCTCACCCTCTGAGGAAGGAGAGGGGATACTCGCCCTGCCTGAGTGCTCTACCTAGTTGATAAATCCACTCAGGCCAGGAAAAGATTGCCTTGAGAAATCCAATATTAATACAGAGGGAACTGGATGATCCTAAAAGATTCTGCTCTTCATCTGGATAAGAATAATGATGATGATGTTTCATGATGATAACACACAAAGCTGAATTCAGGCTAACTCCTCGGAGATCCTTGAAATCATTAACTGAATCCTCTCAATATCCCCATTTCGATTCCACTTATTTATACAACTGTTTGGAGAGAAATAGAAACGTGGAGGTATGAATTATTCTGAAGCTACCAAAGATCCAAGGTCGAACATGAGCAGTTGTGAGATACTGGCTTGTCCGGAAACACCGGTTGAAAGGGGTGAAGGATAGAAATGGAGAGAGGATTTAAGAACCAGGAGAGGCCATGGCATGAAATCAGTCAGGAGGGGAGGGTGAGGGATCAAGGAGTCCAGATTCCACTTCAAATGTAAAGTGCTGTGGTTGTGGATGGCAACAGGGGGTGTGGTGTGAGTCAACTGAACTGATGGACTTGAAGTTCTCAGAAAAGTTGACAGACTCCCTTTTAAATACTCATAAGGCAGGAGACTTTTCTGCCAATGAAAGAGAACTTGCAGCTGGTACTGGAGTAACCCTCCTCCTGGCAATACCCTGCAGGCTGCTGTCCCCGTGCTGGGGACACTGCTGTGGGCCACGTCTGCGTAGGAGAATGCTGTGCTCGCAGAGTCCACTTGAATCATCTCAGTCTCGGGAAGGATATGGAGAGACAGTTGACTCGATGCTGCCCATTCCTACTGTTCCACCTCCTGAGGACAAGTCACTGATCCAGTGGACATTTCCACACTTCTCTTCTCCGCACAGGTTCCAAAGTTGCTACTGACCTTCCACACTTTCATGTTTCCATGCTGTGGTTTTTTGAGCAAAGGAGCATCCTGCGCCTAGTTTAATCAGAGCAAAGGAGACCTCAGGCACAGGCACGGCTGAGCTCCTGGATTTCTTGGGTATAGACGTGTGGGCAGGGTTCCCAGTATTTAGTGTATTTCTGTGCAGGACTGGATGTCGGGGGGACCTTCAGCTCCGCAGCACACGAGTCAGCTGGCAGGCAGGGTGGAGGGAGGCCGCGTATGTTCCTTTGTCCTGAAGCTGCCAAGCCTTGGCTGCTTGTGACCGGTAAACTGCACGGTGATCTCTCGCAGCCCATCAGTGGGCACCTGGCCCCGAGGCCTGTCTCCCCCACATCCCCTGACAGGTTGACCAGAGCCCCTGCGGATGGAAAGTTGATGGTGGTGCTCACTCCCCTCACCCTTGCCCCTGTCCCTGCCAATTGGTTCTCCAACACTTTCCAATATTTAATAATCCATAATACTGGGATCAAAACTGAAGGTGGCTGTAGGGATTTTCAGGACAAGACTTACTCTTTATCATAGACAGAGTAAGGAAACAGATTAATGACAGCATTAGAATCTCTGGTTGTCAACAAGTAGCCTTTTTGTAGCTTGAAGGGACATCCTCAGGAAGAGGTCCCATTTCTGCAGCTATCCCAAGACTGGCCTCCATCTTGGTCGCCACCCTGGTCACACGTGGCCACCAAGGGGTGGTCTTCCTGTAGAGGAGCTTCATTAGTCCACCCTTCAACCTGATCCTGCTTTCTGTTTCCTTTTAGCCACAGCTACTATTATATCACATTGGATGGAAATCAGAACAAACCTCTCTTGCAGGTTTTTCTGCAAAACCTAGAGATTTCATTTCAGTTTTGCTTTCTACTTGCGATGTGCTGTTCTGTAAGGAAACCTTTAATCTGAGACCACAACCGAACAGAAAGCTGTTGTGTGAGGAAACGACAGACGTTGGCGAGGATGCGGAGAAAGGGGAACCCTCTTACACTGTTGGTGGGAATGCAAGCTGGTACAGCCACTCTGGAAAACAGTATGTAGGTTCCTCAAAAAGTTGAAAATAGAGCTACCTTACGACCCAGCAATTGCACTACTGGGTATTTACCCCAAAGATGCAAATGTAGGGATCCGAAGGGGTAGGTGCACCCTAATGTTTATAGCAGCAATGTCCACAATAGCCAAACTATGGAAAGAGCCAAGATGTCCATCAACAGATGAATGGATAAAGAAGATGTGGTATATATATATAATGGACAATTATGCAGACATCAAAAAAAAAAAAAAAAACCAACACCTAAATCTTGCCATTTGCAACGACGTGGAAGGAACTAGATGGTATTATGATAAGCGAAATAAGTCAATCAGAGAAAGACATGTATCATATGACCTCACTGATATGAGGAATTCTTAATCTCAGGACACAAATTGAGGGTTGCTGGAGTTGGAGAGTGGGAGGGATGGGGTGGCTGGGTGATAGATATTGGGGAGGGTATGTGCTATGGTGAGCGCTGTGAATTGTGTAAGACTGTTGAATCACAGACCTGTACCTCTGAAACAAAAAATACATTATATGTTAAAAAAAAAAAAAGAAGATAGTAGGAAGGGAAAAATGAAGGGTGGGAAATCGGATGCGGAGATGAACCGTGAGAGACTATGGACTCTAAGAAACAAACTGAGGGTTCTAAAGGGGAGGGGAGTGGGGGGATGGGTTAGCCTGGTGATGGGTATTAAAGAGGGCATGTATTGAATGGAGCACTGGGTGTTATCCGCAAACAATGAATCATGGAATACTACATCAAAAACAAGTGATGGCATGTATGCTGATTAAAATATATAATAAAACAAAATTTAAAAAAAAGAAAGCTGTTGCGTGAACCAGCTGAGAGGTAACGAGAGTGAATGCCAAGGATACTGTCAGGACTTCTGCCTTAGAGAGGAAGGAAACAGGAGGGCAATGTGTCCTAGAGTATGGAAGAGCAGGACAGGGGCAGGTGCTAGAAGGTTAAAGAAATAGCATGTTCTTCTACACTTCCACCTAGATATTTATTCTCAACTCTCAGATATTCATACAAACCACCCTTTCATCACTGAATAAAAATAAAAACCCTTCTTTGCCATGGGGAATGAATTGGTCAGCCTTCTCTAGAATTCGCGATAGAATTCCGGTTTTGGAGGCTGCCCCCTTTGGAAGTCAGTTACTGAAGCATAGGACACACTGTTCCCAAGAATTCTGTAGAAAGACACAAACAGTATTCTCATATGTAGCTGTCAGAATTAAAACAAGAGGATATGTACCATATTTAAGTCGTTCCTTTATGAAAATACAATGCTGGGTGCCTTTAAGTGCATGAGTTCTGTTAATCTTCACAATATTCTGTTACAATTGTGAATCATATCAAACACTGGAGAAAAAGAAATGGGGTATACTGCTGCTGTAGTAAACAGGGTCACAATGAGGAGTTAAGGAACCTAATTAATAAAGCCAGTCATTCCAGGAAACATTCTTTTATCAGTAGTAATAGACAATTTGATGAAGGATTGAATGAGTTATCTATTCTTGAGTAGTGAATTTTTGAAGCTGAGCAGCTCGCTGATATACAAGGTAGTAAGAACCAAGACAGGATAAACCATTGTCAGTAATTAAGTCATGATTCAAAATAATACAGTATTAAACCCATTAATAAGATTTGCCAGAACATCAAATCCATGAAATCACTCTGGAAAAACATACAGCATAAAAGGGCAAACTATGCACAGAAAAACGAACCCCATTATTCCCAGATGCCATGCTATATTCTTCTCCACTTCAGACACACTGACTTCTCTTATTTATGCTCCCATCGGCTCCAGTGTGGTCTCTGCTTATGATTCCACCCAACCGACTCTCATGAGGTCAGCAAAGGCATCTAGTTTTCTGACATGCCAGGCAGTTTCAATGCACATCTTCCAGGAATCCACTGATGGTCTTCAAAGCACATTTATGTCCTGAAATATACTCATCGGCATCCTCTCTTATTGTCCATGTACTGTATGGCCATGAGTCCACTGTCTCCTTGTGGCTCTTCTCTCCCCTCCCTTCAATGGTTGGAGAGCCTCAGAATCAACTTTATGTCTGTTTCTCACACTACACGGTCTCCCCGCATGAACACCTCTGTTTTTGGCATTCCCTACTAGATATGGAGCTCAGCCATGGCATTTCTTGTCAAACGCAAGATCACCTCTCCCCTGACACTGGACATTTGTGCCTCCATGTCTACCAGTCACCTGTCAAGGGGTCCCCAGCTTTTATGTGTACTTCCTGACTTTCTCCATTCCAGCATCACGTTAGAGAATTCACTTCCTTCCCTTCTTCATTATAACACTAAGTCTGAGGATTGTTTTTAGATTTCTATCCCTACAACAACCAAAGATGTAGACATCAGGACCTGTATTTGACATGTCCTATAGCCTAAGGGCAACGTACAACTTGTCTTGGAGGAAGTCAGTTGTTGCTTCAGATGTTCGTAATCTGATGGGTAAATGCATTCTGCTGACCATTTTCTTTTTTTTAAGATTTTTTTATTTACTTGACAGAGAGAGAGAGCATGAGAGGGGGGAAGGGTTAAAGGGAGTAGCAGACTCCTCGCCGAGCAGGGATCCTGACTCAGGACTCAATCCTGGGACTGCAGGGTCATGACCTGAGCCGAACGCAGTCGCTCAGCCAACTAAGCCGCCTACGTGGCCCACTGCCCTACATTTTTCAAAGAAGCTGCAATTAGACGTGGTGTTACTCTTTGAACACTTCCCGTAGTGAAAGTTCAATAAAAAAAAAAAAGATAAACCAATTAAATATCAAGAGTACATTTTATTATATTAATGACATGTACAGCTGCATATAATATATGAAAAATATAAATCTTATAGACATTTCCATAAATAAATATTTAAATAGATAAATAGACATGAGCATGGTCAACTGTAAGCGACGACTGCTTGTAGAGTTGACATGTCGCTTAATACTTCTGAAAACCTTTAAGAAATGGATTCTGTTGATATCACCATAACAGCAGAAATGAGAGTCTTTGACACGGAAGAACAAGGGAAAGTGTGATATAATTAGTCAGAGGGAATCATTTCCATGGTGAACCGGGTCTCACTTCTTGCTCCTTAATCTTTCTTGCAACATCGTTGATGAAAACAAGGAGCTCGTGATTTCTGCTCTGACAATCTCCCAGGCACAAGGGCTGTATTGCTTCTCTTGCAGATAGTGGGAGATTCTTTGGAAGTAGTTCCTCAGGATGGAGTCCACCTTCATGAGGGGAGTCTCTGCCACCCCAGCCTCCTGCGTGGGACAGGCTTCCAGGTCGGTCAGCTGCTCAGAAAGTCCGGAGCAGAATTCCCCCAGGAGGGTCTCGTTCCAAGCAGCAGATGAGGCCTCTATGCAGAAGAGGTGGAAGATCTTCTGGTTCATCACATGGACGACAGAGAGGGCTTGAGCCTTCTGCAACTGCTTGCCCTCCAGCACCTCCTGGGGGAAGGCAAAGTCACTTGTGTACTTGTCACAAGAGCTAGCAGACATTCTCCTCATTTGTCCCAGGAGCGTCAAGGCCCTCCAGGCGAACAGACCATGGTTCTGAGGCAGGTCACATCCCAGAGAGCAGAGGGAGTTGCAGCTGAGCACCACCAGGGCCACCAAGAAGGAAAAGGGCAGGGCCATTGGGGATCCTGCAGATGCTGCTGGCCTGGCTGCGGTGGGCAAGTCTGGGACCGTGGCTCTAGGTTCTCTGAACATCTTCCCTTGTGTGTGTGGCTTAAGTAGGGGACATGGGAATTTTCAATTTCTGAACGTTTCCCTTACTTTCTACTTCTCTTTTTGCTTTCCATTATGCACTTTCTACTTGGGTTTGGAGCATGGGTTTCTCAATCGTTTCTTTTTCTTATTGCCCCCTCCGTTTACAGTGTTTTGAATGTTTATGTAATTGAAACTTCCAAGAAAACTCACTAACACAAATCTGTAGTCTATATAGTTGTGTATGTATAGCCCTACTTTATAGATAAAAAGAAATTGTCCATTTTACTCTATTTATTTCAGGGTGAAGAATTACTAAAAATTTCAAACTGAAAGCTAAATTTTAAAGCTCCTGATCCTTCACTGGATAACTAACACTGATTTGCAACTTCTAATTTTTTACTTATTTAAATGGAAATATAGGAGCACAATGCAAATTAAGAATTTCTAGAAAGACATAATAATGATATCAATGTGCTTAAATATTTAGAATCACTCCAAATTGCTAACAGCTAATGAAAAATTAAATCATTTGTTGGACATTTGCTTTTAGTGTACTGTATTTAAGTGGTCTCAATGAGAAAATAATTTTTAAATGCACTTGCTTCTTGATACTCATCAAGGTATTCTCAAATATTTTTTCTATTTAGCACTAGATAGAATTACTGATGTGTTAATTATCTTTTGCAGAATTAAATCATAAAGTATAATCTATTTATATTTATTTTGAGAGTCTGATTCACAACAAGGCTCAAACATCTGCAATGTCCACCAGGTAGACAATGGCAGCTCACAAGTAAGCGAAGATCACCTCTCCGGGTAAGACACTGAGATCCAGGAAATGATGGGGAGAAAGTCCTCCAATCCCAGATTATTTTCTTATTCCTAGTGGAGCACTATCTTGCAGGCATTTCATGTATCTTCCACAAATTCCATGTCCATGCTTCTTGTGTGATACCCAAGAAAACCCAATGACAGACAATAAATACTGAGGATAAGGTTTTGTGAGACCGCTCCAAGGCTGAGCTTTGGCATACCACACACCTTGGAATACTGAAGACTTGATCCCAACCCTAAGAACTACTTGGTACATTGTTGGAAGCAACTGTAACACCTGTTCCGTCTGGTGCGGGGATGCTGGTGATGGGAGAGACTGTGCAGCTACAGAAGCAGGGAGGATAGGAAAAAACTCAGGACCCTCTACTCAATTTGGCTGTGAACATAACTGCTCGTTTTTTAAAAATATATATTTTTGTATAAGTTCATAAAAAGCCATGGAAATTGGCTTATTCCACTCGCAGAGTCAGTTCATTCCAGGAAAGAGCCTTTTTTTGACCCGGAGGAAACTCTCCCACCAGGGACAGACTTCTACATACAAGACAAGCCCAGTCTCCAGACTTGGTCACTGTCTAGCTCACCTTGCCCACTCGCTGGCAGCCCCCCCCCCCCGAAAGATTGTGATGGGCCACGGAACAGCACCCTTCCACTCCTGTTTCCCCTTTGCTACAGCCACTGTTACATCACTGCAGCGGGGACATTCCCTTGGGTCCAGAAATAGTCACCAGGAGAGAGGAAGAGAGTTTCAAAAAAACCTAGAAACTTCAAAGAACATTTGCTCTTCCTTGGTGGCCTTGTAATAGGAAGTAAAATAGCCAGACAGAAACCACAAAGGAAAAGGAAGCAGCTGTATAAATGGGCAGGAGAGGCTCCTGAGGAGGGAGGGAGGAGGGTAGAGCTCACTCGGGGTTTCTACCCTGGGGGAGAGGGAAACACTGTGATTTGGGAGTGAAAGGATCAGATCTGGAGAAGCAGGGAGGAAGGCGAAATGTGCTGTAACAGAATGTCTAGAGTATGTGTACGTCAGTAGAGTGTATATGGATACATATGATATTATTGTGTCTATAATTACATTCCATTCATGGGCCACCTGTTCCCAGTTGGGTGTTTTAGAGGTTCAGCAGTTTACAGTCAGTTACAGAGAGAAGGCTAGAAGATACCTTTCGCTTAGAGATGTCTATGAAAAAAATAATAGTCACCGTCTGTTAAACACTCACTAGTGGAAGATACTAGGTACATTTAAATGTGCTACTTCATTATTACAACAG
Source organism: Halichoerus grypus (assembly GCF_964656455.1). Lineage (NCBI taxonomy): Eukaryota > Metazoa > Chordata > Mammalia > Carnivora > Phocidae > Halichoerus > Halichoerus grypus. The sequence continues at coordinate 47,368,529 of NC_135725.1, read as the reverse complement.
CTCTAGGAATATTTCCACCCCACATTACATTTGGGAAAACTGAATTTCAGAGAGCTCAAGTGAGTTTCTCAGGATCAAACAACTAGATTGAAAGCAGAAGCTAGAAGCAGTGGGTAGTCCTATACTCCATGTGATAAATCACTCTAAGGTTCATCTTGGGAAATTCTGAAACTCCTCTTCTTCTACACTTTCTGGAGATCATTCTTCCTGGTTGTGTCCCACCTGCACTGGCTGCCCCATCTCTGTGCCCTTTGCAGGCTCCCCTTCTCTTTCTCAGCCTTAAAGGTTAAAAGTTTCCCGAAGCTTTAGGGCATTTTCTCATTCCACACTCAATTCAAACAGAAGGATTTTCAGTACTGTACCATGATTTCCAAATATGCAACAAACACTGGTTTTGAATGTCTCCAGGACGTGAAATGTTGGAGATTCCAGATTCACATATGCATCTACCAGTGGGAAGTCAGCTTTCCTCTCTTCTTGACATCCCTCCCTCAAGATCCTGGTGACAGAATCCCTTGACCTCTGCTTCTCTGAAGACGTAGACTCAGACTCTTTTAGAAGGATTCCTTTCCCCCTCCCTCTGCTGGAAAAGCCAGCAGATCTTCCTCTGATCTTCACAGAGAGAGCCTAGTGGGGATTCTGAAGGTAAAACTCACAAACCTGTGGGCTCCAGTAACTAGGGAGCCCTGGAGTTGGTAACTCTGCAGTGTAAGCACACAGAGCCTCAAGCAATGCTTCCATTACAGCTCGTGTTCCTCCCAATCCCTGCTCCTGGTAAGGTGTGATTGTCTGCATGCTCCTTTTTCTCTGGTTACCAGTGCTGAGGCTGGCCCTGGGACCTCAGCTGTGAATGGATCTAAGAAGAGTTGTTGTTTTCAATTGTCTTGCATTTTGTGGTTGTTTCTGTTGTTGGTGCTCCTGCTGTGAGGTCAGGAAAAAGTTCCAAGTGGTTCAGTGTTGGACAGGAAACCAAGGATCCTGTAATACACGAACCCGTGAACAACTTCAGTATAGCCCTCACCTACGGAGGGATGCCCTTAGAGATACTCAGGTTCACAGACATATTTTAACCACAATTTTGAATAATTTAACTCAATTCATTCTATGACTGAAGCAGAAAGAAGCGTCCTTGGAAAGACGGAACACGTGGGCAAGTGACTTAATGTTGTAGGTCAAGAATATCATTTCCGGGTCCCTTTCCTGCTTTCTTTTTTGTTTTATTTTCCCTTGCCTTATTTCTTCATTTGACTATGAAGAGATGGGTCTCCTGATTTTGACTCAGAGGGTGAAGGTCTGCTGGAGCATCTCGTGAAGGACAGAGATGGCCCAGGCCTCCTGGACCTGGAGGCGACCCACCATGTCCCAGAGGAGATGTCCCTCAGTCAGGGGAAGGGACAGACCCTCCTCCTCTGTGTCAGAAGCAACAAGTCCTCCTGTGTAGCCACCCGGGCCTGGAGGCAGGTCACAGCCCAGAGTTGAGAGGCTGCCACAGGGAACGAGCCGGAGCCCCACAAAGGGGCTAGGCACAGCACCTGAGGGCTTCTGGTGGCCTGGGGGACCAGTAGGGGCTGCCGTGTCCCCCAGATCCTCTCCTGTTCTTTCTACTCGTGACTCTTAAATAGAACAGGGTAGTTTTCATTTGCAGAATGTTCCTGTACATTTGCATGTCTTTAATTTTTGTTTGCTTTTTTATATTTGCTTTTCATACATTAGAAGAGATTAGAATACATCCTTCATATCAATTATTTTTTCATTTTTTCATCAAAGTTTAATTTGCCCAAAAAAGGTAAATCTCTCAAAACTATTTCCTATCTATACTCACTAGCTTCCCTTCTGTTCCTCACCTTTCCTCCTCGTCCAGTATGGTTTTTGGTGATTATTTCAGTCAAACCAGCTTGCACCTGGGTCACACCCCCTCCACTTCCAGCCTTGGGGCACTTTCCATTCACCTTTTGCTATGATGCAATTCCTTGAAGCCTTTTTTGGCTTTGAAATACACTCTTAACCAATATTCGCTCTTACCCTACTGCCTTAGGGCCATTCCTCCTTTGTTTGTAGTGTGGCTCTTTTCTCGCTTAACCACTGGACCTTTGAGGCATCACTTTTAAGTCCTTTTCCCTCGGGACCACTTCCCTTGCTGGGCCTTAAATGAATGGAATGGCTTGCAAATGGCAGACTCAAGGATCCATTTATAAAGAATAGTCACACTTGGATGTCTACCAGTCTACTGTGGAAGCTATCTAGCACTTTTGATTCTATGTCCTGATGTGTGTGTTTCCTCGTCTACTTCTAGAATTCATATTTTCCCTTCTTCTCATTCTACCCTTTAACTTAACTGGTATTACTTCCCTATGATTATCGTTTGGAGGTTGGTTTTTCTACAAACCTCAAGATACAAACAGGGCATTGATTTGTTATGTCTGCCTTTATCCTGATGACAACATACAAACTGGCTTCAAGGAAGTCTATGGTATTATTTCTAATGTGAATCACGGATAATGTGTCACTGAGTTCTACAATGCATCTTTCATTAGGTTATAATTAGACTTGTTTCCTCTATATAAGAAACAAATACAACAATTTTTCTATAGAAACATTTAATGAACAAAAAAATAAAAAATTTAATAAATGTAAAGCACATTTATTTCTATTAACCACAAAGTGAAGGTACACCTAATATTATATAATAAAAAATAATTTAAATCTTATAAATAATGAAATACATATATAGTTAAATAAGTATATCAGCATGGTCATCTGAAAGCGACGGTGTTTGTAGAGTTGACTTGATGTTGCTTAATACTCCTGAGAACATGTGACAAATTGATGTTGTTCATTTCACCATAATAGCAGAAATGAGAGTCTTTGACATGGCAGAACAAGGGAAAGTGTGGTATTAGTAGTCAGAGGGAATCATTTCCACGTTGAACCGGGTCTCACTTCTTGCTCCTTAATCTTTTTTGCAAGGTTGTTGATGAATACAAGGGTTTCATGATTTCCGCTCTGACAATCTCCCAGGCACAAGGGCTGTATTGCTTCTCTTGCAGATAGAGGGAGATTCTTTGGAAGTAGTTCCTCAGGATGGAGTCCACATTCATGAGGGGAGGCTCTCCCAGCCACGCCTCCTGCATGGGACAGGCTTCCAGGTCGGTCAGCTGCTCAGAAAGTCCGGAGCAGAATTCCTCTAGGAGGGTCTCGTTCCAAGCAGCAGATGAGGCCTCTGTGCAGAAGAGGTGGAAGATCTTCTGGTTCATCACATGGACGACAGAGAGGGCTTGAGCCTTCTGCAACTGCTTGCCATCAAGCACCTCCTGGGGGAAGGCAAAGGCACTTGTGTACTTGTCACAAGAGCTAGCAGACATTCTCCTCATTTGTCCCAGGAGCGTCAAGGCCCTCCAGGCAAACAGGCCATGGTTCTGCGGCAGGTCACATCCCAGAGAGCAGAGCGAGTTGCAACTGAGCACCACCAGGGCCACCAAGAAGGAAAAGGGCAGGGCCTTTGGGGAATCTGCAGATGCTGCTGGCCTGGCTGGGGTGGGCAAGTCTGGGAACCGTGGCCCTGGGTCCTCTGAACATCTTCCCTTGTGTGTGTGTCTTAAGTCGGGGACATAGGAGTTTTCAATTTCTGAAACATTGCCCTTACTTTCTACTTCTCTTTTTGCTTTCCTTTCTGCAATTTCTCCTTGGGTTCAGAGCATGGTTTTCTCAACCATTTGTTGTTTTTTTCCAGTATTATCCCCTGCTTCCAGAGTCTTTTCCGATGTTTGTTTTTTTTTTTAATTTTTTTTATTGTTATGTTAATCCCCATACATTACATCATTAGTTTTAGATATAGTGTTCCATGATTCATTGTTTGTGCATAACACCCAGTGCTCCATGCAGAACGTGCCCTCCTCAATACCCATCACCAGGCTAACCCATCCTCCCACCCCCCTCCCCTCTAGAACCCTCAGTTTGTTTTTCAGAGTCCATCGTCTCTCATGGTTCTTCTCCCCGTCCGATTTCCCCCCCTTCATTCTTCCCCGCCTGCTACATTTTTCTTCTTCTTTTTTTCTTTCTTAACATATATTGCATTATTTGTTTCAGAGGTACAGATCTGAGATTCAACAGTCTTGCACAATTCACAGCGCTTACCAGAGCACATACCCTCCCCAGTGTCCATCACCCAGTCACCCCATCCCTCCCACCCCACCCCCCACTCCAGCAACCCTCAGTTTGTTTCCTGAGATTAAGAATTCCTCATATCAGTGAGGTCATATGATACATGTCTTTCTCTGTTTGACTTATTTCGCTCAGCATAATACCCTCAAGTTCCATCCACATCATTGCAAATGGCAAGATCTCATTCCTTTTGATGGCTGCATAATATTCCATTGTATATATATACCACTTCTTCTTTATCCATTCATCTGTTGATGGGCATGTTGGCTCTTTCCACAGTTTGGCTATTGTGGACATTGCTGCTATAAACATCGGAGTGCACGTACCCTTTCGGGTCCCTACTTTTGCATCTTTGGGGTAAATACCCACGAGTGCAATTGCTGGATCATATGGTAGCTCTATTTTCAACTTTTTGAGGAACCTCCATACTGTTTTCCAGAGTGGCTGCACCAGCTTGCATTCCCACCAACAGTGTAGGAGGGTTCCCCTTTCTCCGCATCCACGCCAACATCTGTCATTTCCTGACTTGTTAATTTTAGCCATTCTGACTGGTGTGAGGTGGTATCTCATTGAGGTTTTGATTTGGATTTCCCTGATGCCGAGCAATATTGAACACTTTTTCATGTGTCTGTTGGCCGTTTGGATGTCTTCTTTGGAAAAATGTCTGTTCATGTCTTCTGCCCATTTCTTGATTGGATTCTTTGTTCTTTGGGTGTTGAGTTTGATGAGTTCTTTATAGATTTTGGATACTAGCCCTTTATCTGATATGTCATTTGCAAATATCTTCTCCCATTCTGTCGGTTGTCTTTTGGTTTTGTTGACTGTTTCCTTTGCTTTGCAAAAGCTTTTTTCTTGATGAAGTCCCAATAGTTCATTTTTGCCCTTGCTTCCCTTGCCTTTGGCGATGTTTCTAGGAAGAAGTTGCTGCAGCTGAGGTTGAAGAGGTTGCTGCCTGTGTTCTCCTTTAGGATTTTGATGGACTCCTGTCTCACATTGAGGTCTTTCAACCATTTGGAGTCTATTTTTGTGTGTGGTGTAAGGAAATGGTCCAGTTTCATTCTTCTGCATGTGGCTGTCCAATTTTCCCAACACCATTTGTTGAAGAGACTGTCTTTTTTCCATTGGACATTCTCTTTCCTGCTTTGTCAAAGATCAGTTGACCATATAGTTGAGGGTCCATTTCTGGGCTCTCTATTCTGTTCCATTGATCTATGTGTCTGTTTTTGTGCCAGTACCATACTGTCTTGATGATGACAGCTTTGTAGTAGAGCTCGAAGTCCGGAATTGTGATGCCGCCAGCTTTGCTTTTCTTTTTCAACATTCCTCTGGCTATGTGGGGTCTTTTCTGGTTCCATACAAATTTTAGGATTATTTGTTCCATTTCTTTGAAGAAAGTGGATGGTATTTTGATGGGGATTGCATTGAATGTGTAGATTGCTCTAGGTAGGATTGACATCTTCACAATATTTGTTCTTCCAATCCATGAGCATGGAACGTTTTTCCATTTCTTTGTGTCTTCCTCAATTTCTTTCATGAGTATTTTATAGTTTTCTGAGTACAGATCCTTTGCCTCTTTGGTTAGATTTATTCCTAGGTATCTTATGGTTTTGGGTGCAATTGTAAATGGGATCGACTCCTTAATTTCTCTCTTCTGACTTGTTGTTGGTGTATAGGAATGCCACTGACTTCTGTGCATTGATTTTATATCCTGCCACTTTACTGAATTCCTGTATGAGTTCTAGCAGTTTTGGGGTGGAGTCTTTGGGATTTTCCACATAAAGTATCATATCATCTGCAAAGAGTGAGAGTCTGACTTCTTCTTTGCCAATTTGGATGCCTTTGATTTCTTTTTGTTGTCTGATTGCTGTGGCTAGGACTTCCAATACTATGTTGAATAGCAGTGGTGATAGTGGACATCCCTGCCGCGTTCCTGATCTTAGGGGGAAAGCTCTCAGTTTTTCCCCATTGAGAATGATATTCGCTGTAGGTTTTTCATAGATGGCTTTTATGATATTGAGGTATGTACCCTCTATCCCTAGACTCTGAAGAGTTTTGATCAAGAAAGGATGCTGTACTTTGTCAAATGCTTTTTCTGCATCTATTGAGAGGATCATATGATTCTTGTTCTTTCTTTTGTTAATGTATTGTATCACGTTGATTGATTTGCGGATGTTGAACCAACCTTGCAGCCCAGGGATAAATCCGACTTGGTCGTGGTGAATAATCCTTTTAATGTACTGTTGGATCCTATTGGCTAGTATTTTGGTGAGAATTTTTGCATCCATGTTCATCAGGGATATTGGTCTGTAATTCTCCTTTTTGATGGGGTCTTTGTCTGGTTTTGGGATCAAGGTAATGCTGGCCTCATAAAATGAGTTTGGAAGTTTTCCTTCCATTTCTATTTTTTGGAACAGTTTCAGAAGGATAGGTATTAATTCTTCTTGAAATGCTTGGTAGAATTCCCCTGGGAAGCCATCTGGCCCTGGGCTTTTGTGTTTTGGGAGATTTTTGATGACTGCTTCTATTTCCTTAGTGGTTATAGGTCTGTTCAGGTTTTCTATTTCTTCCTGGTTCAGTTTTGGTAGTTGATACATCTCTAGGAATGCATCCATTACTTCCAGGTTATCTAATTTGCTGGCATAGAGTTGCTCATAATATGTTCTTATAATTGTTTGTATTTCTTTGGTGTTGGTTGTGATTTCTCCTCTTTCATTCATGATTTTGTTGATTTGGGTCATTTCTCTTTTCTTTTTGATAAGTCTGGCCAGGGGCTTATCAATCTTGTTAATTCTTTCAAAGAACCAGCTCCTAGTTTCGTTGATCTGTTCTACTGTTCTTTTGGTTTCTATTTCATTGATTTCTGCTCTGATCTTTATTATTTCTCTTCTCCTGCTGGGTTTAGGCTTTATTTGCTGTTCTTTCTCCAGCTCCTTCAGGTGTAGGGTTAGGTTGTGTACTTGAGACCTTTCTTGTTTCTTGAGAAAGGCTTGTATTGCTATATACTTTCCTCTTAGGACTGCCTTTGCTGTATCCCAAAGATTTTGAATAGTTGTGTTTTCATTTTCATTGGTTTCCATGAAGTTTTTTAATTCTTCTTTAATTTCCTGGTTGACCCATTCATTCTTCAGTAGGATGCTCTTTAGCCTCCATGTATTTGAGTTCTTTCCGACTTTCCTCTTGTGATTGAGTTCTAGTTTCAAAGCATTGTGGTCTGAAAATATGCAGGGGATGATCCCAATCTTCTGGTACCGGTTGAGACCTGATTTATGACCTAGGATGTGATCTATTCTGGAGAATGTTCCATGGGCACTAGAGAAGAATGTGTATTCCGTTGCTTTGGGATGGAATGTTCTGAATATGTCTGTGAAGTCCATTTGGTCCAGTGTGTCATTTAAAGTCTTTATTTCCTTGTTGATCTTTTGCTTAGACGATCTGTCCATTTCAGTGAGGGGGGTGTTAAAGTCCCCCACTATTATTGTATTGTTGTCAATGTGTTTCTTTGCTTTTGTTATTAATTGCCTTATATAATTGGCTGCTCCCGTGTTAGGGGCATAGATATTTACAATTGTTAGATCTTCTTGTTGGATAGACCCTTTAAGTATGATATAGTGTCCTTCCTCATCTCTTATTACAGTCTTTGGTTTAAAATCTAATTTGTCTGATATAAGGATTGCCACCCCAGCTTTCTTTTGGTGTCCATTAGCATGGTAAATGGTTTTCCATCCCCTCACTTTACATCTGGGGGTGTCTTTGGTTCTAAAATGAGTCTCTTGCAGACAGCATATCGATGGGTCTTGTTTTTTAATCCAATCTGATAGCCTGTGTCTTTTGATTGGGGCATTTAGCCCATTTACATTCAGGGTAACTATTGAAAGATAGGAATTTAGTGCCATTGTATTGCCTGTAAAGTGACTGTTACTGTATATTGTTTGTGTTCCTTTCTGGTCTATGTTGCTTTTAGGCTCTCTCTTTGCTTAGAGGACCCCTTTCAATATTTCTTGTAGGGCTGGTTTCGTGTTTGCAAATTCCTTTAGTTTTTGTTTGTCCTGGAAGGTTTTTATCTCTCCTTCAATTTTCAATGACAGCCTAGCTGGATATAGTATTCTTGGCTGCATATTTTTCTCATTTAGTGCTCTGAATATGTCCTGCCAGTCCTTTCTGGCCTGCCAGGTCTCTGTGGATAAGTCTGTTGCCAATCTAATGTTTCTACCATTGTAGGTTACATATCTCTTCTCCCGAGCTGCTTTCAGGATTTTCTCTTTGTCTCTGAGACTCGTAAGTTTTACTATTAGATGTCGGGGTGTTGACCTATTTTTATTGATTTTGAGAGGGGTTCTCTGTGCTTCCTGGATTTTGATGCCTGTTTCCTTCCCCAAATTAGGGAAGTTCTCTGCTATAATTTGCTCCATTATACCTTCTGCCCCTCTCTCTCTTTCTTCTTCTTCTGGGATCCCAATTATTCTAATGTTGTTTCGTCTTATGGTATCGTTTATCTCTCGAATTCTGCCCTCGTGATCCAGTAGTTGTTTATCTCTCTTTTTCTCAGCTTCTTTATTTTCCATCATTTGGTCTTCTATCTCACTGATTCTTTCTTCTGCCTCATTTATCCTAGCAGTTAGCGCCCCCATATTTGATTGCACCTCATTAAGAGCCTTTTTGATTTCTACTTGGTTCGATTTTAGTTCTTTTACTTCTCCAGAAAGGGTGTCTCTAATAACTTCCATGCTTTTTTCAAGCCCAGCTAGTATCTTTAAAGTGATGATTCTGAACTCTAGATCTGACATCGTACTAATGTCCGTATTGAGTAGGTCCCTGGCAGTCGGTACTACCTCTTGTTCTTTTTGTTGAGGTGATTTTTTCCGTCTTGTCATTTTGTGCAGAGGAGAATAGATTAATGAGAGAACAAAATGCTAGCAGGGTAACAACGTCCCCAGAAAATATACTCTAAACAAATCAGAAAAGACCTGAAGCAGTGGGAAAAGAAAGGGAAAGAGAAAAAAGAAAAAGAAAGAAAAAAAGAAAAAAGATAAAGATAAAGATAAAGATAAAAACAAACAAAAGCAGAACAAAACAAAACAAAACAAAAACAGAATGTGATCAAATATGATCAGGCTGGTTTATAGATCAGTGCCACACACTAGATTTTGGGTGTATTTTGGTCTGTTAAAAGAAAGTCCCTCCCAAAATTTTAAAGAAAGAAAAACTTATATATGTACAGAAATAAGGGTTGATATGATGAAGGGATGGAATATGACTGTAAAGATGGAAATTATAAAAAATTTTTAAAAAGGATTTGATAAGTTGTTTGAAAAAAGAAAGAAGAGGATTTAAAAAAAAAAAAGAAAGAAAAAAGGGAGAGAGTGTGATCAGGCAGGGGAGTAGAAAAAAACCATACACTAGAGATTTAGAGTATATTTTGATCTGTTAGAAGAGACTATCTCAAAATTTTAAAGAGAGAACAACTTATATATATATGCCAAAAATACAGGTAACTACTATAAAGGGATAGATATGACTTTAAAAATGAAAAATAAAAATGTTTTTTTTTTTAAAAAGGGATTGATAAGATGTTGGTTGAAAAAGGGAAAAAGAAAAATTCAAAAAAAAAGAAAAAAAGAAAAAAGAAAAAAAGACAGTTAAAAAAAATAATTAACTTTGAAAGACTAAAGAATCATGGTAAAAAAAGCCATGGATTCTATGTGCAGTATTCCCCTAGCGCTGGAGTTCTGCCGTTCTCACTGATCGGTAAACCTGGTCTTGGCTGGCTGTTCTCGCTGATCTTCTGGGGGAGGGGCCTGTTGCCGTGGTTCCCAAATGTCTTTCCCGGAGGCAGAATTGCCCTGCCCTTGCCGGTCCGGGCTAAGTAATCTGCTCGGGTTTGCTCTCGGGAGCTTTTGTTCCCTGCAAGCTTTCCGTTCGGCTTTGGAGGCGGAGAGTGAAAATGGCAGCCTCCCAGTCTCCAGCCCGGAGGAGCCGAGAACTCGGGGCCCCGCTCCTCAGCGAGCCCCCAGAGAAAAGCAGTCAGTCACTCCCGTCTCCCCGGTCTCCAGCCACACTCCGCGCTCACCCGGCCTGTGACCGTGCCTTTCTATCCGGCACCCGACCCCGGGTGGAGTCTCCAAACCCAGCAGATCCCCGCGGTGTGCTCCCGCACCTCTCCTCCCGGGGGAAGAAGGTGAGTCTCCCCGGATCTGCCGCTTGTTGGGTCCCTGCTGGAGGAGCAGTGGCCCGACTGTGCCGCGGATCACGGTTTATAGGAACCCCCAGCTGAGAGCCCGCGCCTGGGCTCCGTCTCTGCAGCCGGCTTCCCCGCTCCGATCCCTGGGAGCTCTGCCGCACTCAGGCACCCCCGGGCTTTCTGTGACCCCGAGGGTCCTGAGACCACACTGTCCCGCGAGGGTTCCACCCCCCACTTCGCCACCAGAGTGACGTCCCTCAGCGGAGCAGACTTCTAAAAGTTCCGATTTTGTGCTCCGTGGCTCTATCACTTGCCAGAAGCGGCCTACGGAGGCCCCTCCCCCGCCGTCTATCCTCCTGAATAACGCCTCGGATTCACTTCTCCGCACGTCCTACCTTCCAGAAAGTGGTCGCTTTTCTGTTCAGAGAGTTGTTGCTATTCTTTTCTTCGATCTCCTGTTGCGTTTGTAGGTGTTCAGAATGGTTTGATCCCTATCCAGCTGAATTCCTGAGAGGAGACGAAATCCAGGTCTCCTACTCCTCCGCCATCTTGCTCCGCCCCCCCCAATGTTTTTTAATTGAACCTTCCAAGAAAACTTAATAGCATGGATACACAGTATATATAGTTACATATTGTATTTATATCCGTGCTTTATAGGTAAAAAAGAAACTGTAAAGTTTCTCCACTTCAGGGTTAAGAATGCTTAAAAATTTTAAGCTAAAAGTTAAATTTTAAAGCTATTGATGCATAAGTATAACAGTAAATGTGCTCAGTGACTTGTAATTTACTTACATAGATAAATTGTAATATATAACGTACATATGCAAATTAACAATTTCTAAAAAGACATAACGATTTTGCTGTACTTAAAAGGTAAAACCATTCCAAATGGCTAAAAGCAAGTGAAAACTTAAATTATTATTAACATCTGTTTTTTGTGTACTGAACTTTAATGTTGCCTCATATGACAAAATCATTTTTACCTTCACCTGCTGCTACATACTCTTGAAGACATTGTCAAAATTTGTTTTCTGTTTAGCACTAGGTAAGTACTGATGTGCTGAATGAGTGTTGTACAACTAAATCATAAAACATCATCTCTTCGTATTTTATTGCAAAGCCTGCATCACATCAAGGCTCAGACAACCAATATCCACAAGACATCGGATGGCAGCTCACAAGCAAGCACAGATCCCCTCTCCAGGTCAGACTTTGAGATGTAGGAAATGATGGAGAGAAAATCCTCCAATCCTAAATTATTCCTCTTATTCCTAGGTTTGTCGTCCTCATCTTGCAGACCGTTTGGGTATCTTCCAAGAATTCTATGTCATTGTTTCTTGTGTCATACCGAAGAAAACCCAATGAGAGACAATAAATACTGAGGTTTTGTTAGACCGCTTCAAGACTGTGCCAGTGTCCCCAGCAGGAAGCCTGGTTCTTGTCTGGATGTGGAGGTGTGAAGGTTCTAATTCCTGATAAATGGATTTTCCCAGCCACACCTCCCTGACAAGGTAGTTATCACCTCTACTAACATTTTTCCTCTGGAGTGACTGAGTGTCTTCCACCCAAGCTCTCCTGGACTCACTCCCTGAGGGCAGGCTCAGCATGTCCTGAGGACTTTAGATGCCCCTACTGTGCAGGGGCTGGTTTCCTTGTCAGCAAAGCAATGACTGGCCCTAGATCCTTGCCCTTGCCCCTAGAGTTTTGGGCTGGGGACCCTAGCACTCAGTGCTGACCTCCTCCTCTCCTGACCAGGTATCAAAAGTGTCAACAGCCCTCAGGTACTGAGGGTGAACGTTTGTTTTCTCCAAGTAGACGAAAGAGCCTACTGTAATCATTTTACCTTGAGTAAGGGAATACATTAATTTTGCCACCACAGTCCTTACTTTTCAATTTTGAAATTTTTTTTAAGTAGGCTCCACACACAGGGTAGAGCCCAACATGGGGCCTGAACTCACAGTGTGAGATCAAGACCTGAGGGGAGAGTAAGAATCAGATCCTCAATGGACTGAGCCACTCAGGCTCCCCTAGTGTGCTAATTTTACCTAAACTACGGTACACTTCTTTGCCTCAAAATTTCTGGACTGCGCACGGGGGATTCACTGATTGTGTCTCTCAGGAGAAACATCCAGCACAGAAAGTAATGACTTTCAGTAGTTCATTCAGTCTGCGTGTTTCTATTGGCCATCTTAGTCTGGTCATCTGTCTGGTGCTCAGAATGCAGGGGGTGAGGCCCAGGCTATGATGTCAGGGAGAAACAGCCTTCTTGCCTTCCTTATTCATGATATTGCATTTTCAGTTTAAATAACAACAACAAAAAGAATTGGAATATCTTCATTTTTCCACAGTGCGTTACTGGACACACTCCGACTTGCTGCTCCCACATCATGTTCTACATCATCGTGAGGATCGTATAAAGGGAAGTAAAAGAAAGGTCAAGGGGCTGCACCGGGTTTCTCTACCATTTTCAAGACATCAGTTTTCTGTTTCTCATTTCAACTTTCCTAGAAAGCAAAACATGACTGTGGTGTATGGGGTGGGTGGGGGCGGGGGAGACAAATGTTACATCTGAATGTCAGAATGTGAAAGACTGGCCTCTCCTGAGAAAATGACAGAGTGTACATCAGCAAAATTCAATGCAGCAACACTGGGCACCAGCAGCTCTGGCAGAGGGGGGAATGAAGGCTGTACTGAATTACCCCAAGTCAGGACAGTGGCTGACTCGGCCAGAGGCTCACACAAGACCAACTCGGGGGTCCCAAGCAGCCCTCAGCGTTGCAAGACCAGCCACCTGATTTTTCTTTCATTCAATCCACATATGCTCAGCTCTGAAGAAAGATGAGAGGAGTCACACCAACCAGCTCACAAGAGAATGGTACCAGAACCCCAGCTGCTCACCCTCTGAGGAAGGAGAGGGGATACTCGCCCTGCCTGAGCGATCTACCTAGTTGATAAATCCACTCAGGCCAGGAAAAGATTGCCTTGAGAAATCCAATATTAAGACAGAGGGAACTGGATGATCCTAAAAGATTCTGCTCTTCATCTGGATAAGAATAATGATGATGATGTTCCATGATGATAACACCCAAAGCTGAATTCAGGCTAACTCTTCGGAGATCCTTGAAATCATTAACTCAATCCTCTCAATATCACCATTTGGATTCCACTTATTTATACAACTGTTTGGAGAGAAATAGAAACGCGGAGGGATGAATTATTCTGAAGCTACCAAAGATCCAAGGTCGAACATGAGCAGTTGTGAGATACTGGCTTGTCCGGAAGCACCGGTTGAAAGGGGTGAAGGATAGAAATGGAGAGAGGATTTAAGAACCAGGAGAGGCCATGGCATGAAATCAGTCAGGAGGGGAGGGTGAGGGATCAAGGAGTCCAGATTCCACTTCAAATGTAAAGTGCTGTGGTTGTGGATGGCAACAGGGGGTGTGGTGTGAGTCAACTGAACTGATGGACTTGAAGTTCTCAGAAAAGTTGACAGACTCCCTTTTAAATACTCATAAGGCAGGAGACTTTTCTGCCAACGAAAGAGAACTTGCAGCTGGTAAGCAGGAGTAACCCTCCTCCTTGCAATACCCTGCAGGCTGCTGTCGCGTCAGTGTCACCCGTGCTGGGGACACTGCTGTGGGCCACGTCTGCGTCGGAGAACACTGTGCTCGCAGAGTCCACTTGAATCATCTCAGTCTCGGGAAAGATATGGAGAGACAGTTGACTCGATGCTGCCCATTCCTACTGTTCCACCTCCTGAGGACAAGTCACTGATCCAGTGGACATTTCCACATTTCTCTTCTCCGCACAGGTTCCAAAGTTGCTACTGACCTTCCACACTTTCATGTTTCCATGCTGTGGTTTTTTGACCAAAGGAGCATCCTGCACCTAGTTTAATCAGAGCAAAGGAGACCTCAGGCACAGGCACGGCTGAGCTCCTGGATTTCTTGGGTGTAGACGTGTGGGCAGGGTTCCCAGTATTTAGTGTATTTCTGTGCAGGACTGGATGTCCGGGGGACCTTCAGCTCCGCAGCGCACGAGTCAGCTGGCAGGCAGGGTGGAGGGAGGCCGCGTATGTTCCTTTGTCCTGAAGCTGCCAAGCCTTGGCTGCTTGTGACCGGTAAACTGCACGGTGATCTCTCGCAGCCCATCAGTGGGCACCTGGCTCCGAGGCCTGTCTCCCCCACATCCCCTGACAGGTTGACCAGAGCCCCTGCGGATGGAAAGTTGATGGTGGTGCTCACTCCCCTCACCCTTGCCCCTGTCCCTGCCAATTGGTTCTCCAACACTTTCCAATATTTAATAATCCATAATACTGGGATCAAAACTGAAGGTGGCTGTACGGATTTTCAGGACAAGACTTACTCTTTATCATAGACAGAGTAAGGAAACAGATTTATGACAGCATTAGAATCTCTGGTTGTCAACAAGTAGCCTTTTTGTAGCTTGAAGGGACATCCTCAGGAAGAGGACCCATTTCTGCAGCTATCCCAAGCCTGGCCTCCATCTTGGTCGCCGCCCTGGTCACACGTGGCCACCAAGGGGTGGTCTTCCTGTAGAGGAGCTTCATTAGTCCACCCTTCAACCTGATCCTGCTTTCTGTTTCCTTTTAGCCACAGCTACTATTATATCACATTGGATGGAAATCAGAACAAAGCCTCTCTTGCAGGTTTTTCTGCAAAACCTAGAGATTTCATTTCAGTTTTGCTTTCTACTTGTGATGTGCTGCTCTGTAAGGAAACCTTTAATCTGAGACCGCAACAGAACAGAAAGCTGTTGTGTGAGGAAATGACAGACGTTGGCGAGGATGCGGAGAAAGGGGAACCCTCCTACACTGTTGGTGGGAATGCAAGCTGGTACAGCCACTCTGGAAAACAGTATGTAGATTCCTCAAAAAGTTGAAAATAGAGCTACCTTACGACCCAGCAATTGCACTACTGGGTATTTACCCCAAAGATACAAATGTAGGGATCCGAAGGGGTAGGTGCACCCCAATGTTTATAGCAGCAATGTCCACAATAGCCAAACTATGGAAAGAGCCAAGATGTCCATCAACAGATGAATGGATAAAGAAGATGTGGTATATATATATAATGGAAAATTATGCAGACATCAAAAAAAAAAAAAAAAACCAACACCTAAATCTTGCCATTTGCAACGACGTGGAAGGAACTAGATGGTATTATGATAAGCGAAATAAGTCAATCAGAGAAAGACGTATCATATGATCTCACTGATATGAGGAATTCTTAATCTCAGGACACAAATTGAGGGTTGCTGGAGTTGGAGAGTGGGAGGGATGGGGTGGCTGGGTGATAGATATTGGGGAGGGTATGTGCTATGGTGAGCGCTGTGAATTGTGTAAGACTGTTGAATCACAGACCTGTACCTCTGAAACAAATAATACATTATATGTTAAAGAAAAAAAAGGAGAAGAAGATAGTAGGAAGGAAAAAATGAAGGGTGGGAAATCGGATGCGGAGACGAACCGAGAGACGATGGACTCTAAGAAACAAACTGAGGGTTCTAAAGGGGAGGGGAGTAGGGCGATGGGTTAGCCTGGTGATGGGTATTAAAGAGGGCATGTATTGAATGGAGCACTGGGTGTTATCCGCAAACAATGAATCATGGAATACTACATCAAAAACAAATGATGGAATGTATGGTGATTAAAATATATAATAAAACAAAATTAAAAAAAAAAAGAAAGCTGTTGCGTGAACAGGCTGAGAGCTCAAGAGAGTGAATGCCAAGGATACTGTCAGGACTTCTGCCTTAGAGAGGAAGGAAACAGGAGGGCAACGTGTCCTAGAGTATGGAAGAGCAGGACAGGGGCAGGTGCTAGAAGGTTAAAGAAATAGCATGTTCTTCCACACTTCCACCTAGATATTTATTCTCAACTCTCAGATATTCATACAAGCCACCCTTTCATCATTGAATATAAATAAAAACCCTTCTTTGCCATGGGGAATGAATTGGTCAGCCTTCTCTAGAATTTACGATAGAATTCCGGTTTTGGAGGCTGCCCCCTTTGGAAGTCAGTTACTGAAGCATAGGACACACTGTTCCCAAGAATTTTGTAGAAAGACACAAACAGTATTCTCATATGTAGCTGTCAGAATTAAAACAAGAGGATATGTACCATATTTAAGTCGTTCCTTTATGAAAAATACAATGCTGGGTGCCTTTAAGTGCATGAGTTCTCTTAATCTTCACAACATTCTGTTACAATTGTGAATCATATCAAACACTGGAGAAAAAGAAATGGGGTATACTGCTGCTGTAGTAAACAGGGTCACAATGAGGAGTTAAGGAACCTAATTAATAAAGCCAGTCATTCCAGGAAACATTCTTTTATCAGTAGTAATAGACAATTTGATGAAGGATTGAATGAGTTATCTATTCTTGAGTAGTGAATTTTTGAAGCTGAGCAGCTCGCTGATATATAAGGTAGTAAGAACCAAGACAGGATGCGCACCTGGGTGGCTCAGTCGTTAAGCGTCTGCCTTCAGCTCAGGTCATGAACCCAGGGTCCTGGGATTGAGTCCCACATCGGGCTCCCTACTCGGCAGGAAGCCTGCTTCTCCCTCTCCCACTCCCCCTGCTTGTGTTCCTGCTCTCACTATCTCTCTCTCTGTCAAATAAATAAAATCTTAAAAAAAAAAAAAACAAGACAGGATAAACCATTGTCAGTAATTAAGTCATGATTCAAAATAATACAGTATTAAACCCATTAATAAGATTTGCCAAAACATCAATTCCATGAAATCACTCCAGAAGAAACATACGGCATAAAAGGACAAACTATGCACAGAAAAACGAACCCCATTATTCCCAGATGCCATGCTATATTCTTCTCCACTTCAGACACACTGACTTCTCTTATTTATGCTCCCATCGGCTCCAGTGTGGTCTCTGCTTATGATTCCACCCAACCGACTCTCATGAGGTCAGCAAAGGCATCTAGTTTTCTGACACACCAGGCAGTTTCAATCCACATCTTCCAGGAATCCACTGATGGTCTTCGAAGCACATTTATGTCCTGAAATATACTCATCGGCATCCTCTCTTATTATCCATGTACTGTGTGGCCATGAGTCCACTGTCTCCTTGTGGCTCTTCTCTCCCCTCCCTTCAATGGTTGGAGAGCCTCAGAATCAAGTTTATGTCTGTTTCTCACACTACACGGTCTCCCCGCATGAACACCTCTGTTTCTGGCATTCCCTGTAGATACGGACCTCAGCCATGGCATTTCTTGTCAAGCGCAAAATCACCTCTCCCCTGACACTGGACATTTGTGCCTCCATGTCTACCAGTCACCAGTCGAGGGGTCCCCAGCTTTTATGTGTACTTCCTGACCTTCTCCATTCCAGCATCAGATGAGAGAATTCACTTCCTTCCCTTCTTCATTATAACACTAAGTCTGAGGATTGTTTTTAGATTCCTATCCCAACGACAACAAACATGTAGACATCGGGACCTGTATTTGTCATGTCTTATAGCCCAAGTGCAACGTACAAGTTGTCTAAGTGAAAGTCAGTTGTTGCTTCAGATGTACATAATCTGATGGATAAATGCATTCTGCTGACCATTTTCTTTCTTTCTTTTTTTTAATAGATTTTATTTATTTACTTGAGAGAGAGAGCATGAGACAAGAGAGGGTTAGAGGGAGTAGCAGACTGCCCGCAGAGCAGGGATCCTGACTCGGGACTCGATCTTGGGACTCCCGGATCATGACCTGAGCCAAAGGCAGTCAGTCAACCAACTGAGCCACCGTGGAGCCGATCTGCGACCATTTTTCAACCAAGCTGCAATTAGACGTGGTGTTACTCTTTGAACACTTCTCGTAGTGAAAGTTCAATAAAAAAAAAAAAATGGTAAACTGATTAAATATCAAGAATACATTTTATTATATTGCTGACACATACAGGTGCACATAATAATATATGAAATAGAAATCTTATAAATATTTACATAAATAAACATTTAAATAGATAAATAGACATGAGCATGGTCAACTGTAAGCGGCGACTGCTTGTAGAGTTGACATGTCGCTTCATACTTCTGAAAACCTTTAAGAAATGGATTCTGTTGATGTCACCATAACAGCAGCAATGAGAGTCTTTGACACGGAAGAACAAGGGAAAGTGTGATATAATTAGTCAGAGGGAATCATTTCCATGGTGAACCGGGTCTCACTTCTTGCTCCTTAATCTTTCTTGCAACATCGTTGATGAAAACAAGGAGCTCGTGATTTCTGCTCTGACAATCTCCCAGGCACAAGGGCTGTATTGCTTCTCTCGCAGATAGAGGGAGATTCTTTGGAAGTAGTTCCTCAGGATGGAGTCCACCTTCATGAGGGGAGTCTCTGCCACCCCAGCCTCCTGCGTGGGACAGGCTTCCAGGTCGGTCAGCTGCTCAGAAAGTCCGGAGCAGAATTCCTCTAGGAGGGTCTCGTTCCAAGCAGCAGATGAGGCCTCTGTGCAGAAGAGGTGGAAGATCTTCTGGTTCATCACATGGACGACAGAGAGGGCTTGAGCCTTCTGCAACTGCTTGCCATCCAGCACCTCCTGGGGGAAGGCAAAGTCACTTGTGTACTTGTCACAAGAGCTAGCAGACATTCTCTTCATTTGTCCCAGGAGCGTCAAGGTCCTCCAGGCGAAGAGACCATGGTTCTGTGGCAGGTCACATCCCAGAGAGCAGAGGGAGTTGCAGCTGAGCACCACCAGGGCCACCAAGAAGGAAAAGGGCAGGGCCATTGGGGATCCTGCAGATACTGCTGGCCTGGCTGCGGTGGGCAAGTCTGGGACCGTGGCTCTAGGTTCTCTGAACATCTTCCCTTGTGTGTGTGGCTTAAGTAGGGGACATGGGAGTTTTCAATTTCTGAACGTTTCCCTTACTTTCTACTTCTCTTTTTGCTTTCCATTATGCACTTTCTACTTGGGTTTGGAGCATGGGTTTCTCAACCGTTTCTTTTTCTTATTACCCCCTCCGTTTACAGTGTTTTGAATGTTTATGTAATTGAAACTTCCAAGAAAAGTCAGTAACACAGATCTGCAGTCTATATAGTTATGGATGTATAGCGCTGCTTTATAGATAAAAAAGAAAGTGACAATTTTACTCTGTTTATTTAATTCAGGGTGGAGAATGACTAAAAATTTCAAACAGAAAGCTCAATTTTATACCTTTGATTCTTCACTGGATAACTAAATTTCATTAGCGACTTCTTATTTTTTTACTTATTTTAATTGAAATATAAAAGTATGCAAATTAAGAATTTCTACAAAGACGTAAAAATGATTTCAATATAGTTAAATATTTAGAATCATTCCAATTTGCTAACAGCCAATGAAAAATTAAATTATTTATAGGACATTTGTTTTTAGTGTACTGGATTTAGGTGGCCTCAATGAGAAAATAATTTTTAACTTCACTTGCTGCTTGATACTCATCAAGTTACTATCAAAATATTTTTTCTATTTAGCACTAGATAGAATTACTGACGTGTTGAATAAGTTTTTTAGAATTAAATCATAAAGTATAATCTATTTGTATTTATTTCCAGAGCCTGATTCACAGCAAGGCTCAAACATCAGCAATGTCCACCAGGTAGCCAATGGCAGCTCACAAGTAAGCAAAGATCACCACTCCAGGTAAGACATTGAGATCCAGGAAATGATGGAGAGAAAGTCCTCCAATCCCAGATCATTCCTGTTATTTCTAGGTGGGGCACTATCTTGCAGACATTTCGTGTATCTTCCACAAATACCATGTCCATGCTTCTTGTGTGATACCGAAGAAAACCCAATGACGGACGATAAATACTGAGGATACGATTTTGTGAGACCGCTCCAAGGCTGAGCTTTGGCATACCACACACCTTGGAATGTTGAAGACTTGTTCCCAACCCTAAGAACTACTTGGTACATTGTTGGAAGCAACTGTAACACCTGTTCCGTCTGGTGCAGGGATGCTGGTGATGGGGGAGGTTGTGTAGCTACAGAGCAAGGAGGATGGGAAAAAACTCAGGACCTTCTACTCACTTTGGCTGTGAACATAACTGCTCATTTTTTAAAAATGTATATTTTTTATAACTTCATAAAAAGCCATGGAAATTGGCATATTCCACTCGCAGAGTCAGTTCATTCCAGGAAAGAGCCTTTTTTTGGCCCGGAGGAAACTCTCCCACCAGGGACAGACTTCTACATACAAGACAAGCCCAGTCTCCAGACTTGGTCACTGTCTAGCTCACCTTGCCCACTCGCTGGCAGCCCCCCACCCCGGAAAGACTGTGATGGGCCACGGGACAGCAACCTTCCACTCCTGTTTCCCCTTTGCTACAGCCACTGTTACATCACTGCAGAGGGGACATCCCCTCGGGTCCAGAGATAGTCACCAGGAGAAAGGAAGAGAGTTTCAAAAAAACCTAGAAACTTAAAACAACTTTTGCCCTTCGTAGGTGGCCTTGTAATAGGAAGTAAAATGGCCAGACAGAAACCACAAAGGAAAAGGAAGCAGCTGTATGAATGGGCAAGAGAGGCTCCTGAGGAGGGAGGGAGGAGGGCAGAGCTCACTGGGGGTTTCTACCCTGGGGGAGAGGGAAACACTGTGATTTGGGAGTGAAAGCATGGGGTCTGGGGAAGCAGGGAGGAAGGGGAAATGTGCTCTAACAGAATGTCTAGAGTATGTGTATGTCCGTAAGTGTATATGGATACATATGATATTATTGTGTCTATAATTACATTCCATTCATGGGCCACCTGTTCCCGGTTTGGTATTTTAGAGAATCAACAGTTTGCAGTCAGTTACAGTGAGAAGGCTAGGAGAAGATCACTTTTGTCTTAGAGATGTCTATGAAAAAAATAATAGTCATCATTTCTTCAACTCTCAGTGGAAGACACTAGATACATTTAAATGTGCTATTCCATTATTACAACAGCTTTAGGAATATTTCCACCCCACTTCACATTTGGGAAAACTGAGCTTCAGAGTTCTCAAGTGAGTTTCTCAAGGTCAAACAACTAGATCGCAAGCAGAAGCTAGAAGAAGTGCATAGTACTAGAGGCCATGTGATAAATTCCTACCAAAGGTTCATCTTGGGAAATTCTGAAACTTCTCTTCTTCCACACTTTCTGGAGATCATTCTTCCTGGTTGTGTCCCACCTGCACTGGCTGCTCCATCTCTGTGCCCTTTGCAGGCTCCCCTTCTCTTTCTCAGCCTTAAAAGTTAAAGGTGCTCCAAAGCCTTAGGGCATTTTCTCATTCCACACTCATTCACACAGAAGGACTTTCAATACCATGCCTCGATTTCCAAATATGCAACAAACAATTGGGATTGAATGTCTCCAGGACGTGAAATGTTGGAGATTCCAGATTCACATATGCATCTACCAGTGGGAAGTCAGCTTTCCCCTCTTGTCGACATCCCTCCTTCAAGATCCTGGTGACACAATCCCTTGTCCTCTACTTCTCTGAAGAGGTAGATTCAGACTATTTTAGGAGGATTCCTTTCCCTGTCCCTCTGCTGGAAAAGCCAGCAGATTTTCCTCTGATCTTCACAGAGAGAGCCTAGTGGGGATTCTGAAGGTAAAACTCACAAACCTGTGGTCTCCAGTAACTAGGGAGCCCTGGAGTTGGTAACTCTGCAGTGTAAGCACACAGAGCCTCAAGCAATGCTTCCATTACTGCTCGTGTTCCTCCCAATCCCTGGTCCTGGTAAGGTGTGATTGTCTGCATGCTCCTTTTTCTCTGGTTACCAGTGCTGAGGCTGGCCCTGGGACCTCAGCTGTGAATGGATCTAAGAAGAGTTGTTGTTTTCAATTGTCTTGCATTTTGTGGTTGTTTCTGTTGTTGGTGCTCCTGCTGTGAGGTCAGGAAAAAGTTCCAAGTGGTTCAGTGTTGGACAGGAAACCAAGGATCCTGCAATACACGAACCCGTGAACAACTTCAGTATAGCTCTCACCTACGGAGGGATACCCTTAGAGATACTCAGGTTCACAGACACATTTTAACCACAATTTTCAATAATTTAACTCAATGCATTCTATGACTGAAGCAGAAAGAAGCGTCCTTGGAAAGACGGAACACATGGGCAAGTGACTTAATGTTGTAGGTCAAGAATATCATTTCCGGGTCCCTTTCCTGCTTTCTTTTTTGTTTTATTTTCCCTTGCCTTATTTCTTCATTTGAATATGAAGAGATGGGTCTCCTGATTTTGACTCAGAGGGTGAAGGTCTGCTGGAGCATCTCGTGAAGGACAGAGATGGCCCAGGCCTCCTGGACCTGGAGGCAACCCACCATGTCCCAGAGGAGATGTCCCTCAGTCAGGGGAAAGGACAGACCCTCCTTCTCTGTGTCAGAAGCAACAAGTCCTCCTGTGTAGCCACCCGGGCCTGGAGGCAGGTCACAGCCCAGAGCTGAGAGACTGCCACAGGGAACCAGCCGGAGCCCCACAGAGGGGCTGGGCACAGCACCTGAGGGCTTCTGGTGGCCAGGGGACCAGTGGGGGCTGCCGTGGCCCCCAGATCCTCTCCTGTTCTTTCTACTCGTGACTCTAAATAGAACAGGATAGTTTTCATTTGCAGAATGTTCCTGTACACTTGCATGTCTTTAATTTTTGTTTGCTTTTTTATATTTGCTTTTCATACATTAGAAGAGATTAGAATACATCATTCATATCAATTATTTTTTCATTTTTTCATCAAAGTTTAATTTGCCCAAAAAAGGTAAATCTCTCAAAACTATTTCCTATCTATACTCACTAGCTTCCCTTCTGTTCCTCACCTTTCCTCCTCGTCCAGTATGGTTTTTGGTGATTATTTCAGTCAAACCAGCTTGCACCTGGGTCACACCCCCTCCACTTCCAGCCTTGGGGCACTTTCCATTCACCTTTTGCTATGATGCAATTCCTTGAAGCCTTTTTTGGCTTTGAAATACACTCTTAACCAATATTCGCTCTTACCCTACTGCCTCAGGGCCATTCCTCCTTTGTTTGTAGTGTGGCTCTTTTATATCTTTACCACTGGACCTTTGAGGCATCACTTTTAAGTCCTTTTCTTATTCTACACTCTCTGCCCTCGGGACCACTTCCCTTGCTGGGCCTTAAATGAATGGAATGGCTTGCAAATGGCAGACTCAAGTATCCATTTATAAAGAATAGTCACACTTGGATGTCTACCAGTCTACTGTGGAAGCTATCTAGCGCTTTTGATTCTATGTCCTGACGTGTGTGTCTCCTCGTCTGCTTCTAGAATTCATATTTTCCCTTCTTCTCATTCTACCCTTTAACTTAACTGGTATTACTTCCCTATGATTATCGTTTGGAGGTTGGTTTTTCTACAAACCTCAAGATACAGACAGGGCATTGATTTGTTATGTCTGCCTTTATCCTGATGACAACATACAAACTGTCTTCAAGGAAGTCTATGGTATTATTTCTAATATGAATCACGGATAATGTGTCACTGAGTTCTACAATGCATCTTTCATCAGGTTATAATTAGACTTGTTTCCTCTATACAAGAAACAAATACAACAATTTTTCTATAGAAACATTTAATGAACAAAAAAATAAAAAATTTAATAAACGTAAAGCACATTTATTTCTATTAACCACAAAGTGAAGGTACACCTAATATTATATAATAAAAAATAATTTAAATCTTATATATAATGAAATACATATATAGTTAAATAAGTATATCAGCATGGTCATCTGAAAGCGACGGTGTTTGTAGAGTTGACTTGATGTTGCTTAATACTCCTGAGAACATGTGACAAATTGATGTTGTTCATTTCACCATAATAGCAGAAATGAGAGTCTTTGACACGGAAGAACAACGGAAAGTGTGATATTAGTAGTCAGAGGGAATCATTTCCACGTTGAACCGGGTCTCACTTCTTGCTCCTTAATCTTTTTTGCAAGGTTCTTGATGAATACAAGGGTTTCATGATTTCCACTCTGACAATCTCCCAGGCACAAGGGCTGTATTGCTTCTCTCGCAGATAGAGGGAGATTCTTTGGAAGTAGTTCCTCAAGATGGAGTCCACATTCATGAGGGGAGTCTCTGCCCCCTCCGCCTCCTGCATGGGACAGGCTTCCAGGTCGGTCAGCTGCTCAGAAAGTCCGGAGCAGAATTCCTCTAGGAGGGTCTCGTTCCAAGCAGCAGATGAGGCCTCTGTGCAGAAGAGGTGGAAGATCTTCTGGTTCATCACATGGGTGACAGAGAGGACTTGAGCCTTCTGCAACTGCTTGCCATCCAGCACCTCCTGGGGGAAGGCAAAGTCACTTGTGTACTTGTCACAAGAGCTAGCAGACATTCTCTTCATTTGTCCCAGGAGCGTCAACGCCCTCCAGGCAAACAGGCCATGGTTCTGAGGCAGGTCACATCCCAGAGAGCAGAGGGAGCTGCAGCTGAGCACCACCAGGGCCACCAAGAAGGAAAAGGGCAGGGCCATTGGGGATCCTGCAGATGCTGCTGGCCTGGCTGGGGTGGGCAAGTCTGGGAACCGTGGCTCTAGGTTCTCTGAACATCTTCCCTTGTGTGTGTGGCTTAAGTAGGGGACATGGGAGTTTTCAATTTCTGAACGTTT
Source organism: Halichoerus grypus (assembly GCF_964656455.1). Lineage (NCBI taxonomy): Eukaryota > Metazoa > Chordata > Mammalia > Carnivora > Phocidae > Halichoerus > Halichoerus grypus. The sequence goes on along the minus strand of NC_135725.1, from coordinate 47,343,598 downwards.
CCCTTATTTTCTACTTCTCTTTTTGCTTTCCTTTCTGCACTTTCTCTTTGGATTTAGAGCATGCGATTCTCAACCATTTGTTATTTTTTCCAATATTATCTCTTGCCTCCAGAGTCTTTGTCAATGTTTTTAATTGGACCTTCCAAGAAAACTTAATAGCATGGATACACAGTATATATAGTTACATATTGTATTTATATCCGTGCTTTATACGTAAAAAAGAAACTGTAAAGTTTCTCCACTTCAGGGTTAAGAATGGCTAAAAATTTTAAGCTAAAAGTTAAATTTTGAAGCTATTGATGCTTAAGTATAACAGTAAATGTGCTCAGTGACTTGTAATTTACTTACATAGATAAACTGTAATATATAACGTACATATGCAAATTAACAATTTCTAAAAAGACGTAACGATTTTGCTGTACTTAAACAGGTAAAATCATTCCAAATGGCTAAAAGCAAGTGAAAAATTAAATTATTATTAACATCTGTTTTTAGTGTACTGAACTTTAATGTTGCCTCATATGACAAAATCATTTTTAACTTCACCTGCTGCTACATACTCTTGAAGGCGTTGTCAACATATGTTTTCTGTTTAGCACTAGGTAAGTACTGATGTGCTGAATGAGTGTTGTACAACTAAATCATAAAACATAACCTCTTTGTATTTTATTGCAAAGCCTGCATCACATCAAGGCTCAGACAAGCAATATCCACAAGACATCGGATGGCAGCTCACAAGCAAGCACAGATCCCCTCTCCAGGTCAGACTTTGAGATGTAGGATTTGATGGAGAGAAAGTCCTCCAATCCTAAATTATTCCTCTTATTCCTAGGTTTGTCATCCTCATCTTGCAGACCGTATGGGTATCTTCTAAGAATTCTATGTCATTTTTTCTTGTGTCATACCAAAGAAAACCCAGTGAGAGACAATAAATACTAAGGTTTTGTTAGACCGCTTCAAGACTGTGCCAGTGTCCCCAGCAGGAAGCCTGGTTCTTGTCTGGATGTGGAGGTGTGAAGGTTCTAATTCCTGATAAATGGATTTTCCCAGCCACACCTCCCTGACAAGGTAGTTATCACCTCTGCTAACATTTTTCCTCTGGAGTGACTGAGTGTCTTCCACCCAAGCTCTCCTGGACTCACCCCCTGAGGGCAGGCTCAGCATGTCCTGAGGACTTTAGATGCCCCTACTGTGCAGGGGCTGGTTTCCTTGTCAGCAAAGCAATGACTGGCCCTAGATCCTTGCCCTTGCCCCTGGAGTGTTGTGCTGGGGACCCTAGCACTCGGTGCTGACCTCCTCCTCTCCTGACCAGGTATCAAAAGTGTCAACAGCCCTCAGGTACTGAGGGTGAACGTTTGTTTTCTCCAAGTAGACGAAAGAGCCTACTGTAATCATTTTACCTTGAGTAAGGGAATACATTAATTTTGCCACCACAGTCCTTACTTTTCAATTTTGAAATTTTTTTTAAGTAGGCTCCACACACAGGGTAGAGCCCAACATGGGGCCTGAACTCACAGTGTGAGATCAAGACCTGAGGGGAGAGTAAGAATCAGAACCTCAATGGACTGAGCCACTCAGGCTCCCCTAGTGTGCTAATTTTACCTAAACTACGGTACACTTCTTTGCCTCAAACTTTCTGGACTGGGCACGGGGGATTCACTGATTGTGTCTCTCAGGAGAAACATCCAGCACAGAAAGTAATGACTTTCAGTAGTTCATTCAGTCTGCGTATTTCTATTGGCCATCTTAGTCTGGTCATCTGCCTGGTGCTCAGAATGCAGGGGGGTGAGGCCCAGGCTAGGATGTCAGGGAGAAACAGCCTTCTTGCTTTTCCTTATTCATGATATTGCATTTTCAGTTTAAATAACAACAACAAAAAGAATTTGAATATCTTCATTTCCCACAGTGCGTTACTGGACACACTCCGACTTGCTGCTCCCACATCATGTTCTACATCATCGTGAGGATCGTAGAAAGGGAAGTAAAAGAAAGGTCAAGGGGCTGCACCGGGTTTCTCTACCATTTTCAAGACATCAGTTTTCTGTTTCTCATTTCAACTTTCCTAGAAAGCAAAACATGACAGTGGTGTATGGGGCGGGTGGGGGTGGGGGGGGGGAAGACAAATGTTACATCTGAATGTCAGAATGTGAAAGACTGGTCTCTGCTGAGAAAAATGACAGAGTGTACGTCAGCAAAATTCAATGCAGCAACACTGGGCACCAGCAGCTCTGGCAGAGGGGGGAATGAAGTCTGTACTGAATTACCCCAAGTCAGGACATGGCTGCCTCCGCCAGAGGCTCACACAAGACCAACTCCGGGGTCCCAAGCAGCACTCAGCGTTGCAAGACCAGCCACCTGATTTTTCTTTCATTCAATCCACATATGCTCAGCTCTGAAGAAAGATGAGAGGAGTCACACCAACCAGCTCACAAGAGAATGGTACCAGAACCCCAGCTGCTCACCCTCTGAGGAAGGAGAGGGGATACTCGCCCTGCCTGAGCGCTCTACCTAGTTGATAAATCCACTCAGGCCAGGAAAAGTTTGCCTTGAGAAATCCAATATTAAGACAGAGGGAACTGGATGATCCTAAAAGATTCTGCTCTTCATCTGGATAAGAATAATGATGATGATGTTTCATGATGATAACACCCAAAGCTGAATTCAGGCTAACTCTTCGGAGATCCTTGAAATCATTAACTCAATCCTCTCAATATCACCATTTGGATTCCACTTATTTATACAACTGTTTGGAGAGAAATAGAAACGCGGAGGGATGAATTATTCTGAAGCTACCAAAGATCCAAGGTCGAACATGAGCAGTTGTGAGATACTGGCTTGTCCGGAAGCACCGGTTGAAAGGGGTGAAGGATAGAAATGGAGAGAGGATTTAAGAACCAGGAGAGGCCATGGCATGAAATCAGTCAGGAGGGGAGGGTGAGGGATCAAGGAGTCCAGATTCCACTTCAAATGTAAAGTGCTGTGGTTGTGGATGGCAACAGGGGGTGTGGTGTGAGTCAACTGAACTGATGGACTTGAAGTTCTCAGAAAAGTTGACAGACTCCCTTTTAAATACTCATAAGGCAGGAGACTTTTCTGCCAACGAAAGAGAACTTGCAGCTGGTACTGGAGTAACCCTCCTCCTTGCAATACCCTGCAGGCTGCTGTCGCGTCAGTGTCACCTGTGCTGGGGACACTGCTGTGGGCCACGTCTGCGTAGGAGAACGCTGTGCTCGCAGAGTCCACTTGAATCATCTCAGTCTCGGGAAGGATATGGAGAGACAGTTGACTCGATGCTGCCCATTCCTACTGTTCCACCTCCTGAGGACAAGTCGCTGATCCAGTGGACATTTCCACATTTCTCTTCTCCGCACAGGTTCCGAAGTAGCTACTGACCTTCCACACCTTCATGTTTCCATGCTGTGGCTTTTTGAGCAAAGGAGCATCCTGCGCCTAGTTTAATCAGAGCATAGGAAACCTCAAGCACAGGCACGGCTGAGCTCCTGTGTTTCTTGGGTGTAGACGTGTGGGCAGGAATCCCTGTATTTTGTGTATTTCTGTGCAGGACTGGATGTCCGGGGGACCTTCAGCTCCGCAGCGCACGAGTCAGCTGGCAGGCAGGGTGGAGGTAGGCCGCGTATGTTCCCTTGTCCTAAAGCTGCCAAACCTTGGCTGCTTGTGGCCGGTAAACTGCACAGTGATCTCTCGCAGCCCATCAGTGGGCACCTGGCCCCGAGGCCTGCCTCCCCCACATCCCCTGACAGGTTGACCAGAAGCACCTGCGGATGGAAAGTTGATGGTGGTGCTCACTCCCCTCACCCATGTCCCTGGCCCTGCCAATTGGTTCTCGAACACTTTCCAGTATTTAATAATCCTGCTCCTGATCCTGCTTTCTGTTTCCTTTTAGCCACAGCTACTATTATATCACATTGGATGGAAATCAGAACAAAGCCTCTCTTGCAGGTTTTTCTGCAAAACCTAGAGATTTCATTTCAGTTTTGCTTTCTACTTGCGATGTGCTGCTCTGTAAGGAAACCTTTAATCTGAGACCACAACCGAACAGAAAGCTGTTGTGTGAGGAAACGACAGACGTTGGCGAGGATGCGGAGAAAGGGGAACCCTCCTACACTGTTGGTGGGAATGCAAGCTGGTACAGCCACTCTGGAAAACAGTATGTAGGTTCCTCAAAAAGTTGAAAATAGAGCTACCTTACGACCCAGCAATTGCACTACTGGGTATTTACCCCAAAGATACAAATGTAGGGATCCGAAGGGGTAGGTGCACCCCAATGTTTATAGCAGCAATGTCCACAATAGCCAAACTATGGAAAGAGCCAAGATGTCCATCAACAGATGAATGGATAAAGAAGATGTGGTATATATATATAATGGAAAATTATGCAGACATCAAAAAAAAAAAAAAAACCAACACCTAAATCTTGCCATTTGCAACGACGTGGAAGGAACTAGATGGTATTATGATAAGCGAAATAAGTCAATCAGAGAAAGACGTATCATATGATCTCACTGATATGAGGAATTCTTAATCTCAGGACACAAATTGAGGGTTGCTGGAGTTGGAGAGTGGGAGGGATGGGGTGGCTGGGTGATAGATATTGGGGAGGGTATGTGCTATGGTGAGCGCTGTGAATTGTGTAAGACTGTTGAATCACAGACCTGTACCTCTGAAACAAATAATACATTATATGTTAAAGAAAAAAAAGGAGAAGAAGATAGTAGGAAGGGAAAAATGAAGGGTGGGAAATCGGATGCGGAGACGAACCGAGAGACGATGGACTCTAAGAAACAAACTGAGGGTTCTAAAGGGGAGGGGAGTGGGGGGATGGGTTAGCCTGGTGATGGGTATTAAAGAGGGCATGTATTGAATGGAGCACTGGGTGTTATGCGCAAACAATGAATCATGGAATACTACATCAAAAACAAATGATGGAATGTATGGTGATTAAAATATATAATAAAACAAAATTAAAAAAAAAAAGAAAGCTGTTGCGTGAACAGGCTGAGAGCTCAAGAGAGTGAATGCCAAGGATACTGTCAGGACTTCTGCCTTAGAGAGGAAGGAAACAGGAGGGCAATGTGTCCTAGAATATGGAAGAGCAGGACAGGGGCAGGTGCTAGAAGGTTAAAGAAATAGCATGTTCTTCCACACTTCCACCTAGATATTTATTCTCAACTCTCAGATATTCATACAAGCCACCCTTTCATCATTGAATATAAATAAAAACCCTTCTTTGCCATGGGGAATGAATTGGTCAGCCTTCTCTAGAATTTACGATAGAATTCCGGTTTTGGAGGCTGCCCCCTTTGGAAGTCAGTTACTGAAGCATAGGACACACTGTTCCCAAGAATTTTGTAGAAAGACACAAACAGTATTTTCATATGTAGCTGTCAGAATTAAAACAAGAGGATATGGGACGCCTGGGTGGCTCAGTTGGTTAAGCGACTGCCTTCGGCTCAGGTCATGATCCTGGAGTCCCGGGATCGAGTCCCGCATCAGGCTCCCTGCTCGGCAAGGAGTCTGCTTCTCCCTCTGACCCTCCTCCCTCTCATGCTCTCTGTCTCTCATTCTCTCTCTCTCAAATAAATAAATAAAATCTTTAAAAAAAAAAAAAAAAAAAAAAAAAAAAAATAAAACAAGAGGATATGTACCATATTTAAGTCATTCCTTTATGAAAAATACAATGCTGGGTGCCTTTAAGTGCATGAGTTCTGTTAATCTTCACAATATTCTGTTATAATTGTGAATCATATCAAACACTGGAGAAAAAGAAATGGGGTATACTGCTGCTGTAGTAAACAGGGTCACAATGAGGAGTTAAGGAACCTAATTAATAAAGCCAGTCATTCCAGGAAACATTCTTTTATCAGTAGTAATAGACAATTTGATGAAGGATTGAATGAGTTATCTATTCTTGAGTAGTGAATTTTTGAAGCTGAGCAGCTCGCTGATATATAAGGTAGTAAGAACCAAGACAGGATGCGCACCTGGGTGACTCAGTCGTTAAGCGTCTGCCTTCAGCTCAGGTCATGAACCCAGGGTCCTGGGATCGAGTCCCACATCGGGCTCCCTGCTCGGCAGGAAGCCTGCTTCTCCCTCTCCCACTCCCCCTGCTTGTGTTCCTGCTTTCGCTATCTCTCTCTCTGTCAAATAAATAAAATCTTAAAAAAAAAAAAACAAGACAGGATAAACCATTGTCAGTAATTAAGTCATGATTCAAAATAATACAGTATTAAACCCATTAATAAGATTTGCCAGAACATCAAATCCATGAAATCACTCTGGAAGAAACATACAGCATAAAAGGGCAAACTATGCACAGAAAAACGAACCCCATTATTCCCAGATGCCATGCTATATTCTTCTCCACTTCAGACACACTGACTTCTCCTATTTATGCTCCCATCGGCTCCAGTGTGGTCTCTGCTTATGATTCCACCCAACCGACACTCATGAGGTCAGCAAAGGCATCTAGTTTTCTGACACGCCAGGCAGTTTCAATCCACATCTTCCAGGAATCCACTGATGGTCTTCGAAGCACATTTATGTCCTGAAATATACTCACCGGCATCCTCTCTTATTATCCATGTACTGTATGGCCATGAGTCCACTGTCTCCTTGTGGCTCTTCTCTCCCCTCCCTTCAATGGTTGGAGAGCCTCAGAATCAAGTTTATTTCTTTTTATCACACTACACGGTCTCCCCGCATGAACACCTCTGTTTCTGGCATTCCCTGCTAGATATGGACCTCAGCCATGGCGTTTCTTGTCAAACGCAAGATCACCTCTCCCCTGACACTGGACATTTGTGCCTCCATGTCTACCAGTCATCTGTCGAGGGGTCCCCAGCTTTTATGTGTACTTCCTGACTTTCTCCATTCCAGCATCAGGTGAGAGAATTCACTTTCTTCATTATAACACTAAGTCTGAGGATTATTTTTAGATTTCTATCCCTACAACAACCAAAGATGTAGACATCAGGACCTGTATTTGACATGTCCTATAGCCTAAGGGCAATGTACAACTTGTCTTAGAGGAAGTCAGTTGTTGCTTCAGATGTTCGTAATCTGATGGGTAAATGCATTCTGCTGACCATTTTCTTTTTTTTAAGATTTTATTTATTTACTTGACAGAGAGAGAGAGCATGAGAGGGGGGAAGGGTTAAAGGGAGTAGCAGACTCCTCGCCGAGCAGGGATCCTGACTCAGGACTCAATCCTGGGACTACAGCGTCATGACCTGAGCCGAACGCAGTCGCTCAGCCAACTAAGCCGCCTAGGTGGCCCACTGCCCTACATTTTTCAACCAAGCTGCAATTAGACGTGGTGTTACTCTTTGAACACTTCCCGTAGTGAAAGTTCAATAAAAAAAAAAAAGATAAACCAATTAAATATCAAGAGTACATTTTATTATATTAATGACATGTACAGCTGCATATAATATATGAAAAATATAAATCTTATAGACATTTACATAAATAAATATTTAAATAGATAAATAGACAAGAGCGTGGTCAACTGTAAGCGACGACTAATTGTAGAGTTGACATGTCGCTTAATACTTCTGAAAACCTTTAACAAATGGATTCTGTTGATGTCACCATAACAGCAGAAATGAGAGTCTTTGACACGGAAGAACAAGGGAAAGTGTGATATAATTAGTCAGAGGGAATCATTTCCATGGTGAACCAGGTCTCACTTCTTGCTCCTTAATCTTTCTTGCAAGATTGTTGATGAAAACAAGGAGCTCGTGATTTCTGCTCTGACAATCTCCCAGGCACAAGGGCTGTATTGCTTCTCTTGCAGATAGTGGGAGATTCTTTGAAAGTAGTTCCTCAGGATGGAGTCCACCTTCATGAGGGGAGTCTCTGCCACCCCAGCCTCCTGCGTGGGACAGGCTTCCAGGTCGGTCAGCTGCTCAGAAAGTCCGGAGCAGAATTCCTCTAGGAGGGTCTCGTTCCAAGCAGCAAATGAGGCCTCTGTGCAGAAGAGGTGGAAGATCTTCTGGTTCATCACATGGACGACAGAGAGGGCTTGAGCCTTCTGCAACTGCTTGCCATCCAGCACCTCCTTGGGGAAGGCAAAGTCACTTGTGTACTTGTCACAAGAGCTAGCAGACATTCTCTTCATTTGTCCCAGGAGCGTCAAGGCCCTCCAGGCAAACAGGCCATGGTTCTGAGGCAGGTCACATCCCAGAGAGCAGAGGGAGCTGCAGCTGAGCACCACCAGGGCCACCAAGAAGGAAAAGGGCAGGGCCATTGGAGAACCTGCAGATGCTGTTGGCCTGGCTGGGGTGGGCAAGTCTGGGAACCGTGGCTCTAGGTTCTCTGAACATCTTCCCTTGTGTGTGTGGCTTAAGTAGGGGACATGGGAGTTTTCAATTTCTGAACGTTTCCCTTATTTTCTACTTCTCTTTTTGCTTTCCATTATGCACTTTCTACTTGGGTTTGGAGCATGGGTTTCTCAACCGTTTCTTTTTCTTATTACCCCCTCCGTTTACAGTGTTTTGAATGTTTATGTAATTGAAACTTCCAAGAAAACTCACTAACACAAATCTGCAGTCTATATAGTTGTGTATGTATAGCCCTACTTTATAGATAAAAAGAAAGTGTCCATTTTACTCTGTTTATTTATTTCAGGATAAAGAATTACTAAAAATTTCAAACTCAAAGCTAAATTTTAAAGCTCCTGATCCTTCACTGGATAACTAACACTGATTTGCAACTTCTAATTTTTTACTTATTTAAATGGAAATATAGGAGCACAATGCAAATTAAGAATTTCTAGAAGGACATAATAATGATATCAATGTGCTTAAATATTTAGAATCACTCCAAATTGCTAACAGCTAATGAAAAATTAAATCATTTGTTGGACATTTGTTTTTAGTGTACTGTATTTAAGTGGTCTCAATGAGAAAATAATTTTTAAATGCACTTGCTTCTTGATACTCATCAAGGTATTCTCAAATATTTTTTCTATTTAGCACTAGATAGAATTACTGATGTGTTAATTATCTTTTGCAGAATTAAATCATAAAGTATAATCTATTTATATTTATTTCCAGAGTCTGATTCACAACAAGGCTCAAACATCTGCAGTGTCCACCAGGTAGACAATGGCAGCTCACAAGTAAGCGAAGATCACCTCTCCGGGTAAGACATTGAGATCCAGGAAATGATGGGGAGAAAGTCCTCCAATCCCAGATTATTCCTCTTTTTCCTAGTGGGGCACTATCTTGCAGGCATTTCGTGTATCTCCACAAATTCCATGTCCATGCTTCTTGTGTGATACCCAAGAAAACCCAATGACAGACAATAAATACTGAGGATAAGGTTTTGTGAGACTGCTCCAAGGCTGAGCTTTGGCATACCACACACCTTGGAATATTGAAGACTTGTTCCCAACCCTGAGAACTACTTGGTACATTGTTGGAAGCAACTGTAACACCTGTTCCCTCTGGTGCGGGGATGCTGGTGATGGGAGCGGTTGTGGAGCCACAGAGCAAGGAGGATGGGAAAAAACTCAGAACCTTCTACTCACTTTGGCTGTGAACATAACTGCTCATTTTTAAAAAATATATATTTTTGTATAAGTTCATAAAAAGCCATGGAAATTGGCTTATTCCACTCGCAGAGTCAGTTCATTCCAGGAAAGAGCCTTTTTTTGGCCCGGAGGAAACTCTCCCACCAGGGACAGACTTCTACATACAAGACAAGCCCAGTCTCCAGACTTGGTCACTGTCTAGCTCACCTTGCCCACTCGCTGGCAGCCCCCCCTCCCCCCGGAAAGACTGTGATGGGCCACGGAACAGCACCCTTCCACTCCTGTTTCCCCTTTGCTACAGCCACTGTTACATCCCTGCAGCGGGGACATTCCCTCGGGCCCAGAAAGGGTCACCAGGAGAAAGGAAGAGAGTTTCAAAAAGACTTAGAAACTTCAAACAACATTTGCTCTTCCTTGGTGGCCTTGTAATAGGAAGTAAAATGGCCAGACAGAAACCACGAAGGAAAAGGAAGCAGCTGTATGAATAGGCAGGAGAGGCTCCTGAGGAGGGAGGGAGGAGGGTAGAGCTCACTCGGGGTTTCTACCCTGGGGGAGAGGGAAACACTGTGATTTGGGAGTGAAAGGATCAGATCTGGAGAAGCAGGGAGGAAGGCGAAATGTGCTGTAACAGAATGTCTAGAGTATGTGTACGTCAGTAGAGTGTATATGGATACATATGATATTATTGTGTCTATAATTACATTCCATTCATGGGCCACCTGTTCCCAGTTGGGTGTTTTAGAGGTTCAGCAGTTTGCAGTCAGTTACAGAGAGAAGGCTAGAAGATACCTTTCGCTTAGAGATGTCTATGAAAAAAATAATAGTCACCGTCTGTTAAACTCTCACTAGTGGAAGATACTAGGTACATTTAAATGTGCTACTTCATTATTACAACAGCTCTAGGAATATTTCCACCCCACTTTACATTTGGGAAAACTGAATTTCAGAGAGCTCAAGTGAGTTTCTCAGGATCAAACAACTAGATCGAAAGCAGAAGCTAGAAGCAGTGGGTAGTCCTATACTCCATGTGATAAATTACTCTAAGGTTCATCTTTGGAAATTCTGAAACTTCTCTTCTTCCACACTTTCTGGAGATCATTCTTCCTGGTTGTGTCCCACCTGCACTGGCTGCCCCATCTCTGTGCCCTTTGCAGGCTCCCCTTCTCTTTCTCAGCCTTAAAGGTTAAAGGTGTTCCGAAGCTTTAGGGCATTTTCTCATTCCACACTCAATTCAAACAGAAGGATTTTCAGTACTGTACCATGATTTCAAAATATGCAACAAACACTGGTTTTGAATGTATCCAGGACGTGAAATGTTGGAGATTCCAGATTCACATATGAATCTACCAGTGGGAAGTCAGCTTTCCTCTCTTCTTGACATCCCTCCTTCAAGATCCTGGTGACCGAATCCCTTGACCTCTGCTTCTCTGAAGACGTAGACTCAGACTCTTTTAGAAGGATTCCTTTCCCCCTCCCTCTGCTGGAAAAGCCAGCAGATCTTCCTCTGATCTTCACAGAGAGAGCCTAGTGGGGATTCTGAAGGTAAAACTCACAAACCTGTGGGCTCCAGTAACTAGGGAGCCCTGGAGTTGGTAACTCTGCAGTGTAAGCACACAGAGCCTCAAGCAATGCTTCCATTACAGCTCGTGTTCCTCCCAATCCCTGGTCCTGGTAAGGTGTGATTGTCTGCATGCTCCTTTTTCTCTGGTTACCAGTGCTGAGGCTGGCCCTGGAACCTCAGTTGTGAATGGATCTAAGAAGAGTTGTTGTTTTCAATTGTCTTGCATTTTGTGGTTGTTTCTGTTGTTGGTGCTCCTGCTGTGAGGTCAGGAAAAAGTTCCAAGTGGTTCAGTGTTGGATAGGAAACCAAGGATCCTGCAATACACGAACCCGTGAACAACTTCAGTATAGCTCTCCCCCACGGAGGGATGCCCTTAGAGATACTCATGTTCACAGACACATTTTAACCACAATTTTCAATAATTTAACTCAATGCCTTCTATGACTGAAGCAGAAAGAAGACTCCCTGGAAAGACGGAACACGTGGGCAAGTGACTTAATGTTGTAGGTCAAGAATATCATTTCCGGGTCCCTTTCCTGCTTTCTTTTTTGTTTTATTTTCCCTTGCCTTATTTCTTCATTTGAATATGAAGAGATGGGTCTCCTGATTTTGACTCAGAGGGTGAAGGTCTGCTGGAGCATCTCGTGAAGGACAGAGATGGCCCAGGCCTCCTGGACCTGGAGGCGACACACCATGTCCCAGAGGAGATGTCCCTCAGTCAGGGGAAGGGACAGACCCTCCTCCTCTGTGTCAGAAGCAACAAGTCCTCCTGTGTAGCCACCCGGGCCTGGAGGCAAGTCACAGCCCAGAGCTGAGAGACTGTCACAGGGAACCAGCCGGAGCCCCACAGAGGGGCTGGGCACAGCACCTGAGGGCTTCTGGTGGCCTGGGGGACCAGTGGGCCCACCGTGGCCCCCAGATCGTCTCCTGTTCTTTCTACTCGTGACTCGTAAATAGAACAGGGTAGTTTTCATTTGCAGAATGTTCCTGTACACTTGCATGTCTTTAATTTTTGTTTGCTTTTTTATATTTGCTTTTCATACATTAGAAGAGATTAGAATACATCCTTCATATCAATTATTTTTTCATTTTTTCATCAAAGTTTAATTTGCCCAAAAAAGGTAAATCTCTCAAAACTATTTCCTATCTATACTCACTAGCTTCCCTTCTGTTCCTCACCTTTCCTCCTCGTCCAGTATGGTTTTTGGTGATTGATTCAGTCAAACCAGCTTGCACCTGGGTCACACCCCCTCCACTTCCAGCCTTGGGGCACTTTCCATTCACCTTTTGCTATGATGCAATTCCTTGAAGCCTTTTTTGGCTTTGAAATACACTCTTAACCAATATTCGCTCTTACCCTACTGCCTTAGGGCCATTCCTCCTTTGTTTGTAGTGTGGCTCTTTTCTCCCTTAACCACTGGACCTTTGAGGCATCACTTTTAAGTCCTTTTCTTATTCTACACTCTCTGCCCTTGGGACCACTTCCCTTGCTGGGCCTTAAATGAATGGAATGGCTTGTAAATGGCAGACTCAAGGATCCATTTATAAAGAATAGTCACACTTGGATGTCTACCAGTCTACTGTGGAAGCTATCTAGCACTTTTGATTCTATGTCCTGACGTGTGTGTTTCCTTGTCTATTTCTAGAATTCATATTTTCCCTTCTTCTCATTCTACCCTTTAACTTAACTGGTATTACTTCCCTATGATTATCGTTTGGAGGTTGGTTTTTCTACAAACCTCAAGATACAGACAGGGCATTGATTTGTTATGTCCGCCTTTATCCTGATGACAACATACAAACTGTCTTCAAGGAAGTCTATGGTATTATTTCTAATGTGAATCACGGAATAATGTGTCACTGAGTTCTACAATGCATCTTTCATCAGCTTATAATTAGACTTGTTTCCTCTATATAAGAAACAAATACAACAATTTTTCTATAGAAACATTTAATGAACAAAAAAATAAAATTTTAATAAATGTAAAGCACATTTATTTCTATTAACCACAAAGTGAAGGTACACCTAATATTATATAATAAAAAATAATTTAAATCTTATAAATAATGAAATACATATATAGTTAAATAAGTATATCAGCATGGTCATCTGAAAGTGACGGTGTTTGTAGAGTTGACTTGATGTTGCTTAATGCTCCTGAGAACATGTGACAAATTGATGTTGTTCATTTCACCATAATAGCAGAAATGAGAGTCTTTGACATGGCAGAACAAGGGAAAGTGTGATATTAGTAGTCAGAGGGAATCATTTCCACGTTGAACCGGGTCTCACTTCTTGCTCCTTAATCTTTTTTGCAAGGTTGTTGATGAATACAAGGGTTTCATGATTTCTGCTCTGACAATCTCCCAGGCACAAGGGCTGTATTGCTTCTCTTGCAGATAGAGGGAGATTCTTTGGAAGTAGTTCCTCAGGATGGAGTCCACCTTCATGAGGGGAGTCTCTGCCCCCTCCGCCTCCTGCATGGGACAGGCTTCCAGGTCGGTCAGCTGCTCAGAAAGTCCGGAGCAGAATTCCTCTAGGAGGGTCTCGTTCCAAGCAGCAGATGAGGCCTCTGTGCAGAAGAGGTGGAAGATCTTCTGGTTCATCACATGGACGACAGAGAGGGCTTGAGCCTTCTGCAACTGCTTGCCATCAAGCACCTCCTGGGGGAAGGCAAAGTTACTTGTGTACTTGTCACAAGAGCTAGCAGACATTCTCTTCATTTGTCCCAGGAGCGTCAAGGCCCTCCAGGCAAACAGGCCATGGTTCTGAGGCAGGTCACATCCCAGAGAGCAGAGCAAGTTGCAACTGAGCACCACTAGGGCCACCAAGAAGGGAAAGGGCAGGGCCATTGGGGAACCTGCAGATGCTGCTGGCCTGGCTGGGTTGGGCAAGTCTGGGAACCGTGGCCCTGGGTTCTCTGAACATCTTCTCTTGTGAGTGTGACTTAAGTAGGGGACATAGGAGTTTTCAATTTCTGAACGTTTCCCTTATTTTCTACTTCTCTTTTTGCTTTCCTTTCTGCACTTTCTCTTTGGATTTAGAGCATGCGATTCTCAACCATTTGTTATTTTTTCCAATATTATCTCTTGCCTCCAGAGTCTTTGTCAATGTTTTTAATTGGACCTTCCAAGAAAACTTAATAGCATGGATACACAGTATATATAGTTACATATTGTATTTATATCTGTGCTTATAGGTAAAAAAGAAAGTATAAAGTTTATCCACTTCAGGTTTAAGAATGACTAAGACTTTTAAGCTAAAAGTAAAATTTTAAAGCTATTGATGCTTAAGTATATAAGTAAATTAGATGAGTGACTGTAATTTACTTACATATAGAAATTGTAATATATAAATACATATGCAAATTAACAATTTCTAAAAAGACATAAAGATTTTGGTGTACTTAAACAGGTAAAATCATTCCAAATTGCTAAAGCAAGTGAAAAATTAAATTATTATTAACATCTGTTTTTAGTGTACTGAACTTTAATGTTGCCTCATATGACAAAATCATTTTTACCTTCACCTGCTACTACATACTCTTGAAAGCGTTGTCAAAATATGTTTTCTGTTTAGCACTAGGTAAGTACTGATGTGCTGAATGAGTGTTGTACAACTAAATCATAAAACATAATCTGTTTGTATTTTATTACAAAGCCTGCATCACATCAAGGCTCAGACAACCAATATCCACAAGACATCGGATGGCAGCTCACAAGTAAACACAGATCCCCTCTCCAGGTCAGACTTTGAGATGTAGGAAATAATGGAGAGAAAAATCCTCCAATCCTAAATTATTCCTCTTATTCCTAGGTTTGTCGTCCTCATCTTGCAGACCATTTGGGTATCTTCCAAGAATTCTATGTCATTCTTTCTTCTGTCATACCGAAGAAAACCCAATGAGAGACAATAAATACTAAGGTTTTGTTAGACCGCTTCAAGACTGTGCCAGTGTCCCCAGCAGGAAGCCTGGTTCTTGTCTGGATGTGGAGGTGTGAAGGTTCTAATTCCTGATAAATGGATTTTCCCAGCCACACCTCCCTGACAAGGTAGTTATCACCTCTACTAACATTTTTCCTCTGGAGTGACTGTCTTCCACCCAAGCTCTCCTGGACTCACTCCCTGAGGGCAGGCTCAGCATGTCCTGAGGACTTTAGATGCCCCTACTGTGCAGGGGCTGGTTTCCTTGTCAGCAAAGCAATGACTGGCCCTAGATCCTTGCCCTTGCCCCTGGAGTGTTTGTGCTGGGGACCCTAGCACTCGGTGCTGACCTCCTCCTCTCCTGACCAGCTATCAAAAGTGTCAACAGCCCTCAGATACTGAGGGTGAACGTTTGTTTTCTCCAAGTAGAGGAAAGACCCCACTGTAATCATTTTACCTTGAGTAAAGGAATACATTTATTTTGCCACCACAATTCTTACTTTTCAATTTTGAAGTTTTTTTTAAGTAGGCTCCACACACAGGGTGGAGCCCAACGTGGGGCTTGAACTCACAGTGTGAGATCAAGACCTGAGGGGAGAGTAAGAATCAGATCCTCAATGGACTGAGCCACTCAGGCTCCCCTAGTGTGCTAATTGTACTTAAACTACTGTACACTTCTTTGGCTCAAAATTTCTGGGCTGGGCATGGGGGATTCACTGATTGTGTCTCTCAGGAGAAACTTCACAGAAATTAATTACTTTCAGTAGTTCATTCAGTCTGTGTATTTCTTTTTTCTTTTTTTTTTTTTTAAGATTTTATTTATTTATTTGGAAGAGAGAGACATAGCAAGAGAGGGAACACAAGCAGAGGGACCGGTAGAGGGAGAAGCAGGCTTTCTGTGGAGCACGGAGCCCAATATGGGGCTCGATCCCAGGACCCTGGGATCATGACCTAAGCCTAAGGCAGATGCTTAACATGAGCCATTCAGGCACCCCCCAGGCTGCATATTTCTATTAGGCATCTTAGTTTGGTCATCTGTCTGGTGCTCAGAATGCAGGGGGGTGAGGCTCAGGCTATGATGTCAGAGAGAAACTGCCTTCTTGCCTTTCCTTATTCATGATATTGCATTTTCAGTTTAAGTAACAACAACAAAAATAATTTGAATATCTTCATTTTTCCACAGTGCTTTACTGGACACACTCCGAGTTGCTGCTCCTGCATCATGTTCTTCATCATCATGAGGATCATACAAAGAGAAGTAAAAGAAAGGTCAAGGGGCTACACCGGGTTTCTCTATCATTTCCAAGACATGTTTTCTGGTTCTCATTTCAACTTTCCTAGAAAGCAAAACATGCAGTGGTATGTGGGGGAGGCAAGAGATAATATTGGAGAAAATAATAAATGGTTGCGAAACCCATGCTCTAAATACTAAGTATTTTTACATTTTTTTCATCAAAGTTTAATTTGCCCCAAAAAGGTAAATCTCTCAAAACTATTTTCTATCTATACCACTAGCTTCTCTTCTGTTCCTCACCCTTCCTCCTAGTCCATTATGTTTCTGGTGAGTCAGTCAAACCAGCTCACACCCGAGTCACACCCCCTCTACTTCCCAGCCTTGTGGACACTTTCCATCCACCTTTTGCTATGATGCAATTCCTTGAAGCCTTTTTTGGCTTTGAAATACACTCTTAACCAATATTCGCTCTTACCCTACTGCCTTAGGGCCATTCCTCCTTTGTTTGTAGTGTGGCTCTTTTCTCCCTTAACCACTGGACCTTTGAGGCATCACTTTTAAGTCCTTTTCTTATTCTACACTCTCTGCCCTTGGGACCACTTCCCTTGCTGGGCCTTAAATGAATGGAATGGCTTGTAAATGGCAGACTCAAGGATCCATTTATAAAGAATAGTCACACTTGGATGTCTACCAGTCTACTGTGGAAGCTATCTAGCGCTTTTGATTCTATGTCCTGACGTGTGTGTCTCCTCGTCTGCTTCTAGAATTCATATTTTCCCTTCTTCTCATTCTACCCTTTAACTTAACTGGTATTACTTCCCTATGATTATCGTTTGGAGGTTGGTTTTTCTACAAACCTCAAGATACAGACAGGGCATTGATTTGTTATGTCTGCCTTTATCCTGATGACAACATACAAACTGTCTTCAAGGAAGTCTATGGTATTATTTCTAATGTGAATCACGGAATAATGTGTCACTGAGTTCTACAATGCATCTTTCATCAGCTTATAATTAGACTTGTTTCCTCTATATAAGAAACAAATACAACAATTTTTCTATAGAAACATTTAATGAACAAAAAAATAAAATTTTAATAAATGTAAAGCACATTTATTTCTATTAACCACAAAGTGAAGGTTCACCTAATATTATACAATAAAAAATAATTTAAATCTTATAAATAATGAAATACATATATAGTTAAATAAGTATATCAGCATGGTCATCTGAAAGCGACGGTGTTTGTAGAGTTGACTTGATGTTGCTTAATGCTCCTGAGAACATGTGACAAATTGATGTTGTTCATTTCACCATAATAGCAGAAATGAGAGTCTTTGACATGGCAGAACAAGGGAAAGTGTGATATTAGTAGTCAGAGGGAATCATTTCCACGTTGAACCGGGTCTCACTTCTTGCTCCTTAATCTTTTTTGCAAGGTTGTTGATGAATACAAGGGTTTCATGATTTCTGCTCTGACAATCTCCCAGGCACAAGGGCTGTATTGCTTCTCTTGCAGATAGAGGGAGATTCTTTGGAAGTAGTTCCTCAGGATGGAGTCCACCTTCATGAGGGGAGTCTCTGCCCCCTCCGCCTTCTGCATGGGACAGGCTTCCAGGTCAGTCAGCTGCTGAGAAAGTCCCGAGCAGAACTCCTCTAGGAGGGTCTCGTTCCAAGCAGCAGATGAGGCCTCTGTGCAGAAGAGGTGGAAGATCTTCTGGTTCATCACATGGACGACAGAGAGGGCTTGAGCCTTCTGCAACTGCTTGCCATCCAGCACCTCCTGGGGGAAGGCAAAGTCACTTGTGTACTTGTCACAAGAGCTAGCAGACATTCTCTTCATTTGTCCCAGGAGCGTCAAGGCCCTCCAGGCAAACAGGCCATGGTTCTGCGGCAGGTCACATCCCAGAGAGCAGAGGGAGCTGCAGCTGAGCACCACCAGGGCCACCAAGAAGGAAAAGGGCAGGGCCATTGGAGAACCTGCAGATGCTGTTGGCCTGGCTGGGGTGGGCAAGTCTGGGAACCGTGGCTCTAGGTTCTCTGAACATCTTCCCTTGTGTGTGTGGCTTAAGTAGGGGACATGGGAGTTTTCAATTTCTGAACGTTTCCCTTACTTTCTACTTCTCTTTTTGCTTTCCTTTCTGCACTTTCTACTTGGTTTAGAGCACTGTTTCCCAACTCTATGTACATATTTTTCATGATTGCCCTTGCCTCCAGAGTCTCCTTTGATGTTTTTTAATTGAACCTTCCAGAAAAGTTAATACTACAGATACAGTACCTATACAGTTATGTACTGTACTTATATCTGAACTTTCTACATACAAAAGAAAGTGTAAAGTTTACTCTTTGTATTCTTAGCTAAATGCAATGTTAAGAATGACTAACAATTTTAAGCTAGAAGTCAAATTTTTAAGTCATTGATGTGAAATTGTATGACTATATTTGATGAGAGATGTACAATTTATTTACTTATATAATTTGTAATAGATAAAGCACATATGCAAATGAACAATTTCTACAAACACATAATAATGAATTCAACGTATTTGAATATTTAATATCATTCCACATTGCTAACAACAATTGAAAAGTGAGATTATTTAGTGGACAATTGTTTTTAGTGTACTGAATTGTAATTTAGTATACTGAATTGCCCCACGTGGGAAAATAATTTTTAACCCCACTTGTGACTACATATTCATCAAGGTGTTGTCAACATATTTTTTCCTGTTTAGCACTATATATAATTAGTGATGTGTTGTCTAAGGTTTGAGGAATTAAATCATAAATTTTACCTATTTGTGTTTCATTCTAAAGCATGCATCACATGAGGCTCAAACAGAAGCAATATCCATAAGACAGCTGATGGCAGCTCACGAGTAAGCAAAGACCTCCTGTCCCAGTGTGACGTTGAGATCGAGGAGAGGATGGAGGGAAATCCTCCAATCAGAGCAATGTGTAGCCCTAGGTCTGTCACACTATCTTGCAGACATTTTGTGTGTCTTCCACAAATTCCATGTCCATGCTTCTTGTGTGATACCCAAGAAAACCCAATGAGAGAAGACCAATCCTAAGGAAGAAGGTTTTGTTAGACTGCTCCAAGGTTGAGCTTTGGAGAGCCACAGACCATTGCAATATTGAAGACTTGTTCACAGCTCTAAGAACTACTTGTTACACCCTTGGAAGTATTGTAACAACTGTTCCATCTGGTGGGGAAATGTTGATTTTAGGGGACATTATGCAAATACAGAACCAGGGAATCTGTGAAAAGTCTTGGTATCTTGTATTCAATTTTGCTGTGAAACTCACTGCTCTTGGGGCATCTGGGTGGCTCAGTCGTTAGGCATCTGCCTTTGGCTCAGGTCATGATCCCAGGATCCTGGGTTTGAGCCCCGCATCAGGCTCCCTGCTCAGCGGGGAGTCTGCTTCTCC
Source organism: Halichoerus grypus (assembly GCF_964656455.1). Lineage (NCBI taxonomy): Eukaryota > Metazoa > Chordata > Mammalia > Carnivora > Phocidae > Halichoerus > Halichoerus grypus. The sequence goes on along the minus strand of NC_135725.1, from coordinate 47,323,891 downwards.
CCCTGCCTGCTCTGCCTGCCCCTTCTCCTATTTGTGCACGCGGTCTCTCTCTCTGACAAATACATAAATAAAATCTTTAAAAAAAAAAAAAAAAGAAACTCACTGCTCTTTAGAAAAGTGTGTTTTTCCAGGGACACCTGGGTGGCTCAGTTGGTTAAGCTTACATCTCTGCTTTGGGTTCAGGTCATGATCTCCTAGGTCGTGGGACCGAGCCCCACCTAGAACCCTAAGTGGGGCTCCACACTCAGCAGGGAGTCTGCTTGAAGATTCTCTCCCTCTGCCCCCTCCCCAAGACTATGCCCTTCTCTATCTCTCCAAAACAAATACATCTTTTTTTTTAAAGTATGTTTTCAAAAAATATATAAAGACTAGGGAAAGTGGCTTATTACACTAACAGAGTCAGGTCTTCCCTGGTTAGAGCATTTTTGTTTGTTTGTTTTTCACCTCTGGAGAAAAATCACCTGCCAGGGATAGACTTAGGCAGAGAACACAAGCCAGGTCTCCAGACTTGGTCACTGTCTTAGTATGTCTTGGGCAGGAGGTGGCACTTTTCCTTTGTAAATAATTTGACAGGCCACAGAATAAAATAATGCTACTTTCTATTTCCATTTTGCTACAGCCACTGTTACATCAGTGTAACAGGGACATTCCCTCATATCCAAAAATAGTCACCAGGAGAAAAAGAAGAAAACAAGGTCTCTTCTAGGAGTGTTTCCAAAAACCTCAAACTTTCACACAACTCTTGGTTTCAGTTGGTGGCTTTGTACTTGGAAGTACAAGTGTCAGACAGAAACCATGACAGAGTCAATTGTAAGTTCTTTTCTATTCTACACTCTCTCCTCTTGTGACCACTTCCAATCCTGGGCTTTAATTTGATGGAATTGCTTGAAAATGGCAGACTTAAATATCCATTTTCTAAAGAATATTTGCCCTCAGATGTCTACCAGTCAACTGTGGGAGATATCTACTGCTTTTATTTTTATTTCTGACATTCTGCTTACAGTGTCTGCTGAGAGATTCCATTTTTTGCCTTTTCTCACTATACCATTTAACATAACTGATACTAAGTAAATGGGATTATTGCTTGGAGGATGGGTTTTTTTTTTTTTTAAGATTTTATTTATTTATTTGTTAGAGAGAGTGAGCACAAGCAGGGGGAGTGGCAGGCAGAGGGAGAAGTAGGCTCGCCACTGAGCAAGGAGCTGGATGCAGGACTCAATCCCAGGACTCTGGGATCATGATCCCCATCAAAGGCAGAGACTTAACCAACTGAACCACTGGGGATCTCGGAGGTTGGTTTTTTACAAAACTCAACAATGCAGACTAAGGATTGGATTTGTTATGTCCCCCTATATCCTGACAACAACATGTACACTGGCTTGAAGAAAGTCTATTTTTTATTTAAAATATGAACAATGTAATAATGAGTGAGTTGTACAATCCATTTTTCATCTGATGATAATCAGACTTGATTCCTCTTTCACTAAGAAACAGATACAAGAAGTTTTCTATAGAAAAATTTAATTAACAAAAAATAAAAAATGGTATAGATAGAAAGCATATATTTTTCCTGCTACTCACAGAGTTTTGGAGGGCTCAGCAAACAATGTCACTGATTAGAGAGTCCTGAGTATCACTTTCTCCTTTACTTGAGGGTTGTGAAAGGAGGAAAAGGCACCTCTCCATTTCCACTCTGACAACCTCCCAGGCATGGGGGCTGTATTTCTTTTCCTTCAGATAGAGACGGATGCTTTGGAAATCCTTCCGGACAACAATTCCCAAACACAGACAGGCAGGATTGTCTTCTTTCCTGGGTTTCAGGTGTTCCAGGCTGCGATCAGGGATAGAGAGGAGGTTATCAAGGGCATCATGGCTCCAAGCAGCCTGGCTGTGGTCTGTGCTGAAGAGGCTGAAGATCTGCCGGAGCATCTGGCGGTGGAAACAGGTGCTTTGTGTCTTCTGGATTTGGGTAATAGTCCGTCTGAAGTAGGTTCTGCCCTTCAGACACGTGTGAGAGGGCACACTTTTCAGCTGTCTCACAGTACGAGGATGTCTGTGCACTCTGCGCTATGGATCCAAGGCAGGTGTCCAGCAAGGGAGCGGCAGGGATGCCGCAGAGCGGGGCTCCTGCCACTAGCCAGGAGAGGTGGGCCAGGAGGAGTTCGGCGATTGTCCAGGCGGCCGCGAGGGGGCGCGCGGGGTCCTTTCCCGCCGCTGTTCGTGGCCCAAGGCTGACGTGGGTGCCGCAGGCGCCCTGCCCTGCGGCTGTCCTAGTCCGCGCAAACCCGGCCTTTCCCGCCGCCCTTTCCGCTGCGTATGCCGCTCTGTGGCTTTTTAGGCGGGGACATTTTCGGCCAGGAGGGTATCCTGCACCTTGCATTTTCTGGGCTTGGCCCAGAGTTCTGGGCTCCGCTTTCGCGCAGAAACTGCAGCCAGACCACTGTCACCAAAAACCGGTTTCCTGAAGGGACTTGAGACTCGGAGCGGGAGCGCGTTCCGTGGCGTTTACAGCTTCGGGGTCGTGTGTGCACCTGATGCCGCGGCCGCGACTGGCTCAGAGAGGGGGTGGGGGCGTGAGGAGGCAGGGGACACGGTGGGACAATGGGAGGATGGAAGGATGGGACGATGGGGGCACGGGGTGACGGGATAATGCGATGATGGGGCAATAGGAGATGTATTGATGGGACAGTGGGGCTTTGGGAAGACAGGATGATAGGATGATGGTTCATTGGGGTGATGGGGTGACAGCACCAGGGATGACGAGGAGACCTGAGGACAGGGCACCTGGATGACGGGTCAATGGGGCAACGGGGCAAGGGGGCGAGGGGAACAAATGGACTAAGAGACAATGGGGATTTGGGACAATGAGGCGATGTGAGGAGCGGCTGACAGGACGATGGGACAATGGGGCAATGACATGAAGGAGTGATGGGACGATGGGGCAATGCGGCGACACCATAACAGAGGATGGGTCTACAGGGCGAAGGCACTGGGGCGATGGGACAATGAGAGATGAGATGAGGGGACGATGGTCAACGGGACGATGTGGCCACGGGGCAACGAGAGACCAGACGACAGGATGCACCTGGACCACAGTGAGGACGCGGTGGACAGAGCCGGTCACCAGCCAGCCCCGTCTGCGTCGTCGCTGGAAGGAAGTCGTGTGTCCACACCGCGCTCCCCTGACTTCTAGGCAGATTTGTGGGCAGGACAGCGGGACAGCCAACGGATTATAAAGGAGGAACCTGGAAACTCTGACGGCGTCCCAGTCAACTTTGTCCACATGACATATTAGCAGATATTAAATGAAAATGTTGAACATAAAATATCAGTATTTCTCATTTTGAAAATATTCAAGCTCATAATATTATAGTCAACTTTTTCAACCAGATTGAAGCTCTATTTTATTTACATCAAAACAACAATTGAATATAACTTGACTTTTCTACCATTGATAGAAACAAACTCAACGATCTGTTGAAGATTACTTCTTTCCTTCTTTTCAGTTGAAAGATTTGTATGTTTAACAATTTCTTTGGTCTCCCTGACTATTTAGTTACCTTTTTTTTTTAAGATTTTATTTATTTATTTGACAGAGAGAGACACAGCAAGAGAGGGAACACAAGCAGGGGGAGCAGGAGAGGGAGAAGCAGGCTTCCCGCTGAGCAGAGAGCCTGATGTGGGGCTCGATCCCAGGACCCTGGGATCACGACCTGAGCCGAAGACAGACACTTAATGACTGAGCCACCAAGGTGCTCCTAATTACATTTTTTTAACTTTTGGGAATTGAAATGCCTTTCATAGGACTTCATCTTGACTATATTGTTGACGAGAAAAGGTAGTGTGCACAAGCATTGAGGACATTTAGTAGGTCAGATTGTCTGCACCTGTCCTGCAAACACCACGTCTGTCCCTCAGTGTGTCATTGTCCCCATGTGTCCTTCCAACTGCACTGGCCACTCTGCCACAGACTCTCCTCTGCCTGACCTTTAAATGTTGAGAGTCTGCAGAACTACATTTAGGACATCTTCTCAGTGTCCTCTCTATGTAGAAGCGACCACATCCACTCCCTTGCCCTCATTCCCAGATGCAATAAAGAATTTCACATGGGAGGCTAGGTCCGAGATGGCAGAGGAGTAGGAGACCTGAATTTCGTCTGGTCCCAGGAATTCAGATAGATAGCTATCGAACCATTTTGAACACCTATGAACTCAAAGGAGATTAAAGAAAAGAATAGCAACAATTCTATGAACAGAAAAGCGACCACTTTCTGGAAGGTAGGACGTGGGGAGAAGTGAATCCGAGGCGATATTCAGGAAGATAGACGGCGGGGGAGGGGGCCTCCATCAGCTGCTACTGACAAGTGATAGAGCAGCAGAGCACAAAATCAGAACTTCTAGAAGTCGGCTCCGCTGAGGGACGTCGCTCCAGTAGCTAAGCGGAGGGTGGAACCCTCACTGGGACAGTGTGGTCTCAGGACCCTTGGAGTCACAGAAAGACTGGGGGTGCCTGAGTGCGGCAGAGCTCCCAGGTATCAGAGCAGGGAAGCTGGCTGCAGAGACAGAGCCGAGCAGCAGGCTCTCAGCTCGGGGTTGCCAGAAACCATGATCCGAGGCACAGTGGGGCCACTGCTCTTCCAGCAGAGACCCAACAAATGGCAGATCCGGGGAGACTCCCCTTCCTCCCCTGGGAGGAGCGGCATGGGAGCGCACCACAGGGATCTGCTGGGTTTGGGGACTCCACATGGGGTCATGTGCCAGAGATAGAAACGCTTGGTCACAGGCTGGGTGAGCACAGAGTGCGGCCAGAGACCGGGGAGACGGGAGTGATTGACTGCTTTTCTCTGGGGGCTCACTGAGGAGCGGGGCCCCGAGTTCTCAGCTCCTCTGGGGCAGAGATTGGGAGGCCGCCATTTTCACTCTTGTCCTCCAAAGCTGTGTGGAGAGCTCGCAGGGAACAAAAGCTCCCGAGAGCAAACCCGAGCAGATTACTTAGCCTGGACTGGCAAGGGCAGGGCAATTCCACCTCCGGCAAAGACATTTGGGAACCACGGCAACAGGCCCCTCCCCCAGAAGATCAGCAAGAACATCTGGCCAAGACCAAGTTCACCAATCAATGAGAATTGCAAAACTCCAGCACTAGGGAAATACTGCACATAGAATTCATGGTTTTTTTCTCATGATTCTTTAGTCTTTCAAAGTTAATTTTTTTTAATTTTCTTTATTTTTTTCTTTTTCTATTTCGAATTTTTCTTCTTTCCTTTTTTTTTTTTTTTAAAGATTTTATTTATTTATTTGACAGAGAGAGATAGTGAGAGCAGGAACACAAGCAGGGGGAGTGGGAGAGGGAGAAGCAGGCTCCCACCAAGCAGGGAGCCTGATGCGGGGCTCGATCCCAGGACCCTGGGATCATGACCTGAGCCGAAGGCAGACGCTTAATGACTGAGCCACCCAGGCGCCCCTCTTCTTTCCTTTTTCAACCAACTTCTTATCAGTTCCTTTTTTAAAATCTTTTTTAATATTCATTTTTACAGTCATATTCTATCCCTTCATTGTATTTAACCTTATTATTTGTATATACATAAGTTTTTCATTCTTTAAAATTTTGGGATGCAGTTTCTTCTAACAGACCAAAATATACCCATAATCTAGTGTATGGCTCTGTTCTATTCACCCACCTGATCACATTCTCTCTCTTTTTTTTTTTAATTTTTCTTTCTGTTTTCAACCAACTTATCAATTCCTTTTTTTAATCTTTTTTTAATTTTCATTTTTACAGTCATATTCCATCCTTTCATTATATTTAACCTTATTTTTGTATATACATAACTTTGTCTTTCTTTAAAATTTTGGGATGCACTTTCTTCTAACAGACCAAAATACACCCAAAATCTAGTGTATGGCTCTGTTCTATTCACCAGCCTGATCATATTCTTTTTTTTTTTTTCCCTTTTCTCCCTGGTTTAGGGTCTCTCCTGACTTATTTAGTGTATATTTCTCTGGGGTCGTTGTTACCCTTTTAGTATTTTGTTCTCTCATTCATCTATTCTTCCCTGGATAAAATGACAAAATGGAAAAACTCACCTCAAAAAAAAGAACAAGAGGCAGTACTGACTGCCAGGGACCTAATCAATTCAAACATTAGTAAGGTGTCAGAACTAGAGTTCAGAATAACGATCATAAAGATACTAGCTGGGCTTGAAAAAAAGCATAGAATATACTAGAGAATCCATTTCTGGAGAAATAAAATCTAACCAAGTTGAAATTAAAAAAGGGTATTAATGAGATGCAATCAAAAATGGAGGCTCTAACTGCTAGGATAAATGAGGCAGATGACAGAATTAGTGATATAGAGGACCAAATGATGGAGAATAAAGAAGCTTAGATAAAGAGAGATAAACAACTACTGGATCACGAGGGGAGAATTCGAGAGATAAGTGATACCATAAGATGAAACAATATTAGAATAATTGGGATCCCAGAAGAAGAAGAAAGAGAGAGGGGGGCAGAAGGTATATTGGAGCAAATTATAGCAGAGAACTTCCCTAATTTGGTGAAGGAAACAGGCATCAAAATCCAAGAGGCACAGAGAACCCCCTCAAAATAAAAAAAAATACATCAACTCCTCGACATCTAATAGTAAAACTTACAAATCTCAGAGACAAAGAGAAAATCCTGAAAGCAGCTCGGGAGAAGAAATCTGTAATCTACAATGGTAGAAACATTAATTCGCAGCAGACCTATCCACAGAGGCCTGGCAGGCCAGAAAGGACTGGCATGATATATTCAGGGCACTAAATGAGAAAAATATGCAGCCAAGAATACTTCATCCAGCTAGGCTATCACTGAAAATAGAAGGAGAGATAAAAAGCTTCCAGGACAAACAGAAACTAAAAGAATTTGCAATCACCAAACCAGCCCTGCAAGAAATATTGAAAGGGGTCCTCTAAGCAAAGAGAGAGCCCAAAAGTAACATAGACCAGAAAGGAACAGAGACAATCTACATTAACAGTCACCTTACAGGCAATACAATGGCACTAAATTCATATCTTTCAATAGTTACCCTGGACGTAAATGGGCTAAATGCCCCAATCAAAAGACACAGGGTATCAGATTGGATAAAAAGCAAGACCCATCGATATGCTGTCTGCAAGAGACTCATTTTAGACCCAAAGACACCACCAGATTTAAAGGGACAGGGTGGAAAACCATTTATCATGCCAATGGACATCAAAAGAAAGCTGGGGTGGCAATCCTTATATCAGACAAATTAGATTTTAAACCAAAGACTGTAATAAGAGATGAGGAAGGACACTATATCATACTTAAAGGGTCTATCCAACAAGAAGATCTAACAATTGTAAATATTTATGCCCCTAACATGGGAGCAGCCAATTATATAAGCCAATTAATAACAAAATCAAAGAATCACATTGACAATAATACAATAATAGTAAGGGACTTTAACACCCCTCTCACTGAAATGGACAGATCATCTAAGCAAAAGATCAACAAGGAAATAAAGGGCTTTAAATGACACATTGACCAGACGGACTTCACAGATATACTCAGAGAAAGAACAGATATACTCTGAAAGAACAGCAAATAAAACCTAGGGCCAGCAGGAGAAGAGAAATAATAAAGATTAGAGCAGAAATCAATTAAATAGAAACCAAAAGAACAGTAGAACAGATCAATGAAACTAGGAGCTGATTCTTTGAAAAATTTAATAAAATCAAAACCCTTGAGGAGGGGTGCCTGAGTGGCTCAGTCGGTTAAGCATCTGCCTACGGCTCAGGTCATGATCCCAGGGTCCTGGGATTGAGCAGAGAGCTTGCTTCTCACTCTCCCTCTGCCTGCCGCTCTCTCTCTCTGTCAAATAAATAAATAAAATCTTTAAAAAACAAAAATCCTTGAGGAGAACACAGGCAGCAACCTCTTTGACCTCAGCTGCAGCAACTTCTTCCTAGACACATCACCAAAGGCAAGGGAAACAAGGGCAAAAATGAACTATTGAGACTTGATCAAGATAAAAAGCTTTTGCACAGCAGAGGAAATAATCAACAAAACCAAAAGACAACCTACAGAATGGGAGAAGATATTTGCAAATGACATATCAGATAAAGGGCTAGTAGCCAAAATCTATAAAGAACTTAATCAAACTCAACATCCAAGGAACAAATAATCCAATCAAGCAATGGGCAGAAGCCATGAACAGACATTTCTACAAAGAAGACATCCAAATGGCCAACAGACACATGAAAAAGTGCTCAACATCACTCGGCATCAGGGAAATACAGATCAAAACCACAACGAGATACCACCTCACACCAGTCAGAATGGCTAAAATTAATAAGTCAGATATTGGTGAGGTTGTGGAGAAAGGAGAACCCTCCTACACTGTTGGTGGGAATGCAAGCTGGTGCAGCCACTCTGGAAAACAGTATGGAGGTTCCTCAAAATGTTGAAAGTAGAGCTACTCTATGAACCAGCAATTGCAGTACTGGGTATTTACCCCAAAGATACAAATGTAGTGATCTAAAGGGGCACATGCACCCCAATGTTTATAGCAGCAATGTCCACAATAGCTGAACTATGGAAAGAGCCCAGATGTCCATCTACAGATGAATGGATAAAGAAGATGTGGTATATATAAAATGGAATACTACGTAGCCATCAAAAAAATGAAATCTTATCAAAAACTAATGATGTAATGTATGGTGATTAACATAACATAATAAAATTTTTAAAATGTAAAAAAAATGAAATCTTGCCATTTGCAATGACGGGGATGGAACCTAGAGGGTATTATGCTAAGCGAAATAAGTCAATCAGAGAAAGAATTATCATATTATCTCACTGATATGCAGAATTTAAGAAACAAGACAGAGGATCATAGGGGAAGAGGAAAAAAAAATGAAATAAGAGGAAACCAGAGAGGGAGACAAACCATAAGAGACTCTTAATCTTAGGAAACAAACTGAGGGTTGCTGGAGGGGAGGGGGGTGGGAGGATGGGGTGGCTGGGTAATGGACACTGGGGAGGGTGTGTGCTATGGTGAGCGCTGTGAACTGTGTAAGACTGATAAATCACGAATCACAGACCTGTATCCCTGAAACAAATAATACATTATATGTTAATTAAAAAAATGACAGGGTGTAAGTTAGGAAAATTCGATGCAGCAACACTGGGGACCAGCAGCTCTGGCAGAGGGGGAGAATGAAGGTTGTACTGAATTACCCCAAGTCAGGACAGTGGCCGCCTCGGCCAGAGACTCACACAAGACCAACTCCTGGGTCCCCAGGCAACCCTCAGCGTTGCAAGACCAGCCACCTGATTTTTCTTTCATTCAATCCACATGTGCTCAGCTCTGAGGCGAGACGAGAGGAGTCACACCAACCAGCTCACAAGAGAATGGCAACCAGAACCCCAGGTGCTCACCCTCTGAGGAAGGAGAGAGGATACTCGCCCTGCCTGAGCGCTCTACCTAGCTGATAAATCCACTCAGGCCAGGAAGATTGCTTTGCGAAATCCAATATTAAGACAAAGGGAACTGGATGATCCTAAAAGATTCTGCTCCTCATCTGAATAAGAATAATGATGATGATGTTTTATGATAACACCCAAAGCTGATTGCAGGCTAACTCTTCTGAGATCCTTGAAATCATTAACTCAATCCTCTCAATATCCCCATTTGGATTCCACTTATTTATACAGCTGTTTGGAGAGAAATAGAAACCCAGAGGGATGATTTATTCTGAAGGTACCAAAGATCCAAAGTCGAACATGAGGAGTTATGAGATACTGGCTTGTCTGGAAACACCTGTTAAAAGGGGTGAAGGATAGAAATGGAGAGAGGATTTAAGAACCAGGAGAGGCCATGGCATGAAATCAAGAGGGGAGGTGAGGGATCAAGGATTCCAGATTCCACTTCAGATGCAAAGGGCTGTTGTCTGTGGTTGTGGATGGCAACTGGGGGTGTGGTGTGAGTCAAGTGAACTGACTGACTTGAAGTTCTTTTGTCTTTTTCAAAAGACCTGTATCTTTTTTTTTTCCAAGTTTTTATTTAAATTCCAGTTAGTTAATGATGTGGGAAACAAAGGCAAAAGAAAAATTAGATTTCCTTACTACCTATAGCCCACTGACAAGTCCTCCAAACAGGCCAAGTGACATTCCTCTAAGAACTCAGCTACCTCCCTGTTAAGACTTTGCTAAGGGCAAAAGGCAATCTTAGCCCAACCCCCAGGATCCTGTAAGTCTATTTTAACAGATAAAATTCCTTTGGAAAATTCCTTTATCTCCACTCCCCAAGACATATGTTGTCCATCATCCCCCAAGCATATGACCCACCGATACACATCTGAAGGGTCTCATGACTGAGTTTCTAAGACCTTTTCCTAACAATACCTGGCCCCCTCAACATCCTAGAAACCTTGTTTCCAAAATACCTGGGAGGTTTGTGATATCCCTAACCCCTTCCCAACTCTAAAGTATATAACTGCCACTCCTCATGACCCCAGTGCAGTTCTCTCTGCCCACAGGTCCTGTCCCTGTGCTTTAATAAAACCACCTTTTTGCACAGAAGATGTCTCAAGAACTCCCTCTTGGCTGTAGGCTCCAGACCACAACATCTTTCCTCCATGAGTTAACATACAGTGTAATATTTGTTTCTGATGTAGAATTTAATGATTCATCACTTACATACAACACCCAGTGCTCATCACTACAAGTGCCCTCTGTAATCTTCATCCCTTCAATGGATCCTCCCGGCCACCTCCCCTCCAGTCACCTTCAGTTTGTTCTCTATAGTTAAGAGTCTATTTTCCTGTTTACGACTCTTTCTCTCTTTCTCTTTCTCTCTCTCTCTCTCTCTCGTTCTCTCTCTTTTTTTTTCCATGTGTTCATCTGTTTTGTTTCTGAAATTCCACATATGAGTGAATGAAATCATATGGTATTTTTCTTTCTCTGACTTATTTTGCTTAGCATAGTACTCTCTAGTTCCATGAACTGACTGACTATAGGTTCTAAGTCAAAGTTGACAGACTCCCTTTTAAATACTCATAAGGCAGGACACTTTTCTGCCAATGAAAGAGAACTTGCAGCTGGTACTGGAGTAACCCTCCTCCTTGCAATACCCCGCAGGCTGCTGTCGCGTCAGTGTCACCCGTGCTGGGGACACTGCTGTGGGCCACGTCTGCGTAGGAGAACGCTGTGTTCACAGGGTGCACTTGAATCATCTCAGTCTCGGGAAGGATATGGAGAGACAGTTGACTCCATGCTGCCCATTCCTACTGTTCCACCTCCTGAGGACAAGTCGCTGATCCAGTGGACACTTCCACATTTCTCTTCTCCTTCCAGGCTCCCAAGTTGCTGCTGACCTTCCACACCTTCAAGTTTCCAGACGTGCAGCTGTGGTTTTTTGAGCAAAGGAGCATCCAATGCCCTTGTTAATCAGAACATAGTGATGTAGGAAATGTTGGGGTTCAGAGCCGATGGCCAAGAAAGAATTCTTGAGACATCTTTGGTGCAAAAAGAAGGTTTTATAAAAGCACGGAGACAGGACCCGTGAGCAGAGAGAGCCGCACTGGGGTTGTGAGGAAGTGCTGATTGTATGCTTTAGTTGAGGGGAGGTAAAGATAAAGGGAAGTTTCCAAAAGGACTTTTATATGCCAAGGAAGACTCACAGGATCCTGGAAGCCTAGTATTGTCAAGATAAGTTTGTTTTTCTCTCTAGCAAGGAAGTAACATTAAGACAGTTGGGAGTTCCCTGGAGGAAGTATTTGTCAATGGGCTGGAGGTTATAAGGAAATTGAATTTTTTTTTTTTTTAAAGATTTTATTTATTTGACAGAGAGAGACACAGCGAGAGAGGGAACACAAGCAGGGGGAGTGGGAGAGGGAGAAGCAGGTTTCCCGCCGAGCAGGGAGCCCGATGCGGGGCTCGATCCCAGGACCCTAGTATCATGACCTGAGCTGAAGGCAGACGCTTAACGACTGAGCCACCCAGGTGCCCCAGGAAATTGAATTTTATCTACATTTCGTTTTTGCCTTTGTTCCCCACATCAATAGGAATGCCCAAACACTGGCAGAGATGAGCCTCTGTGATTGGATGTAGATGTGTGCACTGGGTTCCCTGTATTTAGTGTATTTCTGTGCAGCACTGGATGTCTGGGGGACCTTCAGCTCTGCAGCGCACGAGTCAGCTGGCAGGGACGGTGGAGGGAGGCCGCGTATGTACCTTTGTCCTGAAGCTGCCAAACCTTGGCTGCTTGTGGCCAGTAAACTGCACAGTGATCTCTTGCTGCCCATCAGTGGGTACCCAGTCACCAAGCCCTTCCATCGCCAACTCACCTGGCAGGTTGACCAGAAGCACCTGCAGATGGAAAGTTGGAGGGCAATGCTCACCCCCATCGCCCCTGCTTCTGGCCCTGTGGCTTGGTTCTCCAACACTTTCTAATATTTAACAATCAATAACACTGGCATTGAAACCGAATGTGGCTATAGGGATTTTCAGGACAAGACTTATTCTTTGTCATATACAGAATAAGGAAACAGGTTTATGACAGCATTAGAATCCCTGGTTGCCAACAAGTAGCCTTTTGTAGCTTGAAGGGACATCCTCAGGAAGACGTCCCATTTTTGCAGAGATCCCAAGCCTGGCCCCCATCTTGGTTGCCACCCTGGTCACACGTGGCACCAGCGGGCAGTCCTCCTGGAGAGGAGCTTCATTAGCCCACCCTTCAACCTGATCCTGCTTTCTGTTTCCTTTTCGCCACAGCTGCTATTACATCACATTGGATGGAAATCAGAATGAAGCCTGTCTTGCAAGTGGTTCTACAAAACCTAGAGATGTCATTTCAGTTTTGCTTTCTACTTGCTGTCTTGCAATGTGCTGCTCTTTTTTTTTTTATTTTATTATGTTAATCACCATACATTACATCATTAATTTTTGATGTAGTGTTCCATGATTCACTGTTTGCTTAGAACACCCAGTGCTCCATTCAATACGTGCCCTCCTTAATACCCATCACCAGGCTAACCCATCTCCCCACCCCCCTCCCCTCTAGAACTCTCATTTTGTTTCTCAGAGTCCATTGTCTCTCATGGTTCATCTCCTGCTCTTTAGGGAAACCTTTAAGCTGAGACCACAACAGAACAGAAAGCTGTTGTGTGAACAGGCTGAGAGGTCAAGAGAGTGAATGCTGAGAGTGCTGTCGGGACTTCTGCCTTAGAGAGGAAGGAAACTGTTAAGACAGGGGAATGTGTCCTAGAATGCAGACGGGGAGGGCAGGGGTGGGTGCCAGAAGGTTAAAGAAATAGCATGTTCTTCTGCACTTCTAACTTGATATTTATTCTTGACTCTCAGATGTTCATACAAGCCACCATTTCATCACTGAATATAAATAAGACCCTTCTTTGAAAGGGGAATGAATTCGTCAGGCTTCTCTAGAATTCTCAGCAGAATTCTGGTTTTGGAGGTTGCCTCCTTTGGAAGTCAGTTACTGAAGTGTAGGACACACAGGACCCAAGAATTTTGTAGAAAGAGACAAACAATATTCTCATATATAGCCATCGGAAGAACAATAAGAGAATACATATGATATTTTAGGTGGTTTTGATGTAGCAAAGACATTGGGGTTTGAAGTCAATGGCCAAGAGAGAATTCTTGAGATGTATTTGGTGCAGAAAGGTGGTTTTATTAAAACAAGGGGATAGGACCCATGAGCAGAGAGAGTTGCACTAGGGTCATGAGGAGTGGCTGATTATATCCTTTCAAGTTTGGAGAGAGTAAGGATAGCGTAAGTCTCTAAGGAATTCTGGAAGCAAGGTTTCCAGGACTTTGAAGGGGCTAGCTATTGTTGGGGAAAAAAATCATTTATTACTATCTAATAAAACCTTAGTCATGAGACCCTTCAGATGTATATTGGTGGGTCATATGCTTAAGGGATGATTGCCAACACTCATCAGCATCCTCTCTTGTTATCCATGTACTGTATGGCCATGAGTCCACTGTCTCCTTGTGGCTCTTCTCTCCCCTCCCTTTAATGATTGCAGAGCCTCAGAATAAAGTTTATGTCTGTCTCACACTACATAGTCTCCCCGCATGAACACCTCTGTTTCTGGCATTCCCTGCTAGATATGGACCTCAGCCATGGCGTTTCTTGTCAAATGCAAGATCACCTCTCCCCTGACACTGGACATTTGTGCCTCCATGTCTACCAGTCACCTGTCCAGAGGTCCCCAGCTTTTATGTGTACTTTCTGACCTTCTCCATTCTAGCATCAGGTGAGAGAATTCACTTCCTTCCCTTCTTCATTATAACACTAAGCCTGAGGATTGTTTTTAGATTTCTATCCCTACAACAACCAAAGATGTAGACATCAGGACCTGTATTTGTCATGTCCTACAGCCTAAGGACAACGTACAAGTTGTCTTAGGGGAAGTCCGTTGTTACTTCTGATGTTAATATAATATGAGGGGTAAATGCATTCTGCCATCCATTTTTCAATCAAGCTGCACAATTAGACTTTGTTACTCTTTAAAAAGAATGCCAAGGGACACCTGGGTGGCTCAGTTGGTTAAGCGTCACCTTCGGGTCATGATCCCAGGGTCCTGATATCCAGTCCTGCATCGGGCTCCCTGCTTAGTGGGGAGTCTGCTTTTCCCTCTGCCTGCCGCTCCCCCTGCTTGTGCACTTGCTCTCTCTCTCTCTCTCAGACGAATATAAATAAAAACCTTAAAAAAAAAAAAAAGAATGCCAGTAGTAAAAGTTCAATAAAGAAGGACAGCTGGGTGGCTCAGTTGATTAAATGTCTGCCTTTGGATCATGTCATGATCTCGGGGTCATGAGATAGAGTCCCACCTTGGGCTCCCTGCTCAGCAAGGAGTCTGCTCTTCCCTCTCCCTCTTCCCCTCCCCCCTGCTTCTACTCTCTCTCTTTCTCTCACCCTCTCTCTCTTTCTCTCTCAAATAAATAAAATCTTTTTTAAAAAGATCAATAAAGAAAAAAAATGATAAACTGATTAAATATTAAATATTTATTATATTTATATTTATTATATTCTGCAACATTAGGGGCACATAATAATATATAAAAATCTGAATGTTATAAATATTTACATAAATAAATAGTTAATAGATAAATAGACATCACCATGGTCATCTGTAAGCACTATGCTTGTAGGTAGAGTTGACATGTCCCTTAATACTTCTGGAAACACCTGACAAATTGATTCTGTCGTGTCACCAGGAAGGCAGAAATGAGAGTCTTTGACACGGCAGAACAAAGGAAACTGTGATAGTCAGAGGGAATCATCTCCATGGTGAACCGGGTCTCACTTCTTGCTCCTTAATCTTTTTTGCAAGGTTGTTGATGAATACAAGGCTTTCATGATTTCTGCTCTGACAATCTCCCAGGCACAAGGGCTGTATTGCTTCTCTTGCAGATAGAGGGAGATTCTTTGGAAGTAGTTCCTCAGGATGGAATCCACGTTCATGAGGGGAGTCTCTGCCCCCTCCGCCTTCTGCATGGGACAGGCTTCCAGGTCGGTCAGCTGCTCAGAAAGTCCGGAGCAGAATTCCTCTAGGAGGGTCTCATTCCAAGCAGCAGATGAGGCCTCTGTGCAGAAGAGGTGGAAGATCTTCTGGTTCATCACATGGACGACAGAGAGGGCTTGAGCCTTCTGCAACTGCTTGCCATCCAGCACCTCCTGGGGGAAGGCAAAGTCACTTGTGTACTTGTCACAAGAGCTCGCAGACATTCTCCTCATTTGTCCCAGGAGCGTCAAGGCCCTCCAGGCAAACAAGCCATGGTTCTGAGGCAGGTCACATCCCAGAGAGCAGAGGGAGTTGCAGCTGAGCACCACCAGGGCCACCAAGAAGGGAAAGGGCAGGGCCATTGGGGATCCTGCAGATGCTGCTGGCCTGGCTGGGCTGGGCAAGTCTGGGAACCGTGGCTCTAGGTTCTCTGAACATCTTCCCTTGTGTGTGTGGCTTAAGTAGGGGACATGGGAGTTTTCAATTTCTGAACGTTTCCCTTACTTTCTACTTCTCTTTTTGCTTTCCATTATGCACTTTCTACTTGGGTTTGGAGCATGGGTTTCTCAACCATTTCCTTTTCTTATTGTCCCCTTCCTTCAGACTCCTTCAGAGTCTTTTGAATATTTATGTAATTGAACCTTCCAAGAAAATTCACTTGCGGGGATCTACAGTATGTAGAGAGTATGGGTACTTATTTACAGTGTATATGTATACATATATAGTTGTATTTATATCTCTGCTTTATAGACAAAAAAGAAAGTGTACATTTTACTCTGTTTATTCAATTCAGGGTTAAAAAAGAGTAAAAAAAATTTTTTTAGAGTTTTATTGGTTTATTTTAGAAAGAGAGACAGAGGGAGTGCTAGTGAGCCTGTGACGGGCAAAGATGAGAATCTTGAAGCAGACTCCCTGTGGAGTGGGAAGGTCAATGCAGGGCTTGATGCCTGGGTGGACCCCAGGACCCATGAGATCATGACCTGAGCTGAAAACAAGAGCCAGACGCTTAACCGCTTAACCGACTGAGCCACCCAGGTGACCCAAATGAATAAAAATTTTAAGCTGAAAGTAAAATTTTCAAGCTATTGCTCCTTCACTGGATGACTAAATTTGATTAGCAACTTCTAATTTTTTCTTATACAAATTGAAATATATAAAATACATATGCAAAATAACAATTTCTAGAAAGACATAATAATGGTATCAATGTACTTAAATATTTAGAATCATTCCAAATTGCTAACAGCCAATGAAACATTAAATTATTTATTGAACATTTGATTTTAGTGTACTGTATTTATGTGGCCTCAATGAGAAAATAATTTTTAAATACACTTGCTGCTTGATATTCATCAAGGTATTCTCAAAATATTTTTTCGATTTAGCATTAGATAGAATTACTGACGTGTTGAATAAGTTTTTCAGAATTAAATCATAAAGTATAATCTATTTGTATTTATTTCCAGAGCCTGACTCACAGCAAGGCTCAAACATCAGCAATGTCCACCAGGTAGCCAATGGCAGCTCACAAGTAAGCAAAGATCACCTCTCCAGGTAAGACACTGAGATCCAGGAAATGATGGGGAGAAAGTCCTCCAATCCCAGATTATTCCTCTTATTCCTAGTGGGGCACTATCTTGCAGACATTTCGTGTATCTTCCACAAATTCCATGTCCATGCTTCTTGTGTGATACCCAAGAAAACCCAATGACAGACAATAAATACTGAGGATGAGGTTTTGTGAGACCGCTCCAAGGCTGAGCTTTGGCATACCACACACCTTGGAATACTGAAGACTTGTTCCCAACCCTAAGAACTACTTGGTACATTGTTGGAAGCAACTGTAACACCTGTTCCCTCTGGTGCGGGGATGCTGGTGATGGGGGAGACTGTGCAGCTACAGAAACAGGGAGGATAGGAAAAAACTCAGGACCCTCTACTCACTTTTACTATGAACGTAACTGCTCTTTCTAAAAAAGTATATTTTTCTAAAAGTTCCTAAAAAGCCATGGAAATTGGCTTATTCCACTCGCAGAGTCAGTTCACTCCAGGAAAGACCTGTTTTTTGGCCCGGAGGAAACTCTCCCACCAGGGACAGACTTCTACATACAAGACAAGCCCAGTCTCCAGACTTGGTCACTGTCTAGCTCACCTTGCCCACTCGCTGGCAGCCCCCCCCCCCAGAAAGATTGTGACGGGCCACGGAACAGCACCCTTCCACTCCTGTTTCCCCTTTGCTACAGCCACTGTTACATCACTGCAGCGGGGACATTCCCTTGGGTCCAGAGATAGTCACCAGGAGAAAGGAAGAGAGTTTCAAAAAAAACGTAGAAACTTCAAACATTTGCTCTTCCTTGGTGGCCTTGTAATAGGAAGTAAAATGGCCAGACAGAAACCACAAAGGAAAAGGAAGCAGCTGTATGAATGGGCAGGAGAGGCTCCTGAGGAGGGAGGGAGGAGGGCAGAGCTCACTGGGGGTTTCTACCCTGGGGGAGAGGGAAACACTGTGATTTGGGAGTGAAAGGATGGGATCTGGGGAAGCAGGGAGGAAGGGGAAATGTGCTCTAACAGAATGTCTAGTGTATGTCCCTACAGTGTATATGGATACATATGATATTATTGTGTCTATAATTACATTCCATTCATGGGCCACCTGTTCCCAGTTGGGTGTTTCAGAGGATCAGCAGTTTGCAGTCCGTTACAGAGAGAAGGCTAGAAGATACCTTTCGCTTAGAGACGTCTGTGAAAAAAATAATAGTCACCGTCTGTTAAACTCTCACTAGTGGAAGATACTAGATACATTTAAATGTGCTACTTCGTTATTACAACAGCTCTAGGAATATTCCCACCCCACTTCACATTTGGGAAAACTGAGCTTCAGAGTTCTCAAGTGAGTTTCTCAGGATCAAACAACTAGATCGAAAGCAGAAGCTAGAAGCAGTGGTTAGTCCTATAGCCCATGTGATAAATTACTACCAAAGGTTCACCTTGGGAAATTCTGAAACTTCTCTTCGTCCACACTCTCTGGAGATCATTCTTCCCTGGCTGTGTCCCACCTGCACTGGCTGCCCCATCTCAGTGCCCTTTGCAGGCTCCCCTTCTCTTTCTCAGCCTTAAAAGTTAAAGGTGCTCCAAAGCTTTAGGGGCATCTTCTCATTCCAAACTCAACTGAGACAGAAGGACTTTCAAATACCGTGCCTTGATTTCCAAAAATGCAACAAACCCTTGAGATTTAATATTTCCAGGACGTGAATTGTTGGAGATTCCAGATTCACCTATGCATCTACCAGTGGGAAGTCAGCTTTCCCCTCTTCTTGACATCCCTCCTTCAAGTTCCCGGTGACAGAATCCCTTGTCCTCTACCTCTCATTGGACCATGAAACATAATTGGAATTCATTGAGCATGATGGCTGTTTTTATATCTCTTTCTGTTCCAAATGGAAAGATCCCAAAGAATAGGCTTTCAAACTCCTTTTTTCACCTCCATATTCTTGGAACTACAACACCCTAACTTAGAAATATGCAGTTTTTTTGTTTTTGTTTTTGTTTTGTTTTGTTTTGTTTTAAGATTTTACTTCTTTATTTGACAGAGAGAGACAAGGAGAGAGGGAACACAAGCAGGGGGAGTGGGAGCGCGAGAGGCAGGCTTCCTGCCGAGCAGGGAGCCCCATGCGGGGCTCCATCCCAGGACCCTGGGGTCATGACTTGAGTCGAAGGCAGACGCTTAATGACTGAGCCACCCAGGCGCCCTAGAAATATGCAGTTTTGAAATATAACTGATGGCTAAAACTGAATGAGTAGGTTGAGTTCACCATGGATTCCTCACTATGGGTTGCACATTCAGGCTATCTCTTTTTTTAAGAATAAAGAAATCCAAATGTCTTCTACGGAAGAATTTCATAAAATAAAGAGGAAAATAATTTGATAAAAGTTAAAGGTGGAGAGGTGCCTGGGTGGCTCAGCCGGTTAAGGATCTGCCTTCTGCTCAGGTCGCGATCCCAGGGTCCTGGGATGGAGCTCCCCGTTGGGCTCCCTGCTCGGCGGGGAATCTGCTTCTCCCTCTGCCTGCCACTCCCCCTGCTTGTGCGCTCTCTCTCTCTGTCAAATAAATAAATAAAATCTTTAAAAATAAAGAAAGAAAGAATAAAAAGGTGGACACAGTTTGTTATCTGAACATATTATCAAGGGGTCATAATATTATATGAACAAAATCATTTTATTTTTTAAACTACCTTAGATGTGCTACATAGTGTGGCCTAGATAAAGGCAAAGAAAGCATATTGAATACATTGACCCCCCCAGCATAGTAATCATAGTTAAATTGAATTCCTGGTCTGATAATTCCAAAATCTCTAGTACATCTGAGTCTAGTTCTGTCATAGGCTCAGTCTCTCAAACCGTGTTTTTCACCTTTTTATATGACGTGTCAGTTTTTGTGCACTGATGAACAGGATGTGCCAGGTAAAAGGAACTGCTGCAGATTGGCCTTTAGGGTGAGGTTTTGTGTTTCTCTTGCTAGCACTTGGGCTGAGCTTACTGTTTGTGGTAGCCACAGCTGTCCGAGACTAAATTCCTCAGGTGTCCCTGCAGGTGTCTTCCCTAGGGACTTCCTCAGTAATGTCTGACACTTACTGTCCTTTTCAGTGGTAATCCCACTACTAGATGGGAATGCTGTTGATGTGCTGGTAGGTCTGGGGGAAGAGAAGGCTCTATAAACCTAGGATTCTGTGTCAGGCTTTAAGTGAGCACAAGTGGTTGTGACCCTCACAGGTGGCCCTTGCTCAGCTTTCTACCACCCTGCTGGGGAAGATGGGAGACAGAGTGGCTTGCAGTCCGGATTTCCCTATCCCCAGGTGAATTGGGCTCTGGAAAAACAGATTCCCTGAGGGCAGCCTATGTTAAGGAGAGGAGGAGACTCAAGAGTATTTTTCCCCCTCCCTCTGCTGGAAAAGCCAGCAGATTTTCCTCTGATCTTCACAGAGAGAGCCTAGTGGGGATTCTGAAGGTAAAACTCACAACCCTGTGGGCTCCAGTAACTAGGGAGCCCTGGAGTTGGTAACTCTGCAGTGTAAGCACACAGAGCCTCAAGCAATGCTTCCATTACAGCTCGTGTTCCTCCCAATCCCTGCTCCTGGTAAGGTGTGATTGTCTGCAATGCTCCTTTTTCTCTGGTTACCAGCGCTGGGGCTGGCCCTGGGACCTCAGCTGTGAATGGATCTAAGAAGAGTTGTTGTTTTCAATTGTCTTGCATTTTGTGGTGGTTGTTGTTATTGTTGCTCTTGCTGTGAGGTCAGCAATAAAGTTTCCAAGTGGTTCAGTGTTGGACAGGAAACCAAGGATCCCGCAATACACGAACCCGTGAACAGCTTCAGTATAGCTCTCCCCCACGGAGGGATGCCCTTAGAGATACTCAGGTTCACAGACACATTTTAACCACAATTTTGAGTAATTTAACTCAATGCCTTCTATGACTGAAGCAAAAGAAGAGTCCTTGGAAAGACGGAACACATGGGCATGTGACTTAGTGTTGTAGGTCAAGAATATCATTTCCGGGTCCCTTACCTGCTTTCTTCTTTTTTTTTAATTTCCTTTTCCTTATTTCTTCATTTGTTTATGAAGAGATGGGCCTCCTCATTTGACTCAGACACCTACCCAGGCACAGTCACTATATTTCCTCTGTCTCAGACGGAGATGGCTTCTCTTCCAGGCCAGGGTAGGGCCCTCAATCTCAGAGGAGACCTCCCCCAGTCCTGTCGCAGGCACCACACAGGTGTCCGGGTTCCACCTGCACCTGGAGCCCTGTGGGGAGTTTGTCCAGCAGGGTCGGGTTCGGGCAGCACACGGCGCCCAGTGAGGAAGAGGGTGAAAGTCCACTGGAGCATCTCGTGGAGGACCAAGGGGGCCCAAGCCTCCTGGACCTGGAGGCCACCCACCATGTCCCAGAGAAGATGTCCCTCAGTCAGAAGGGACAGACCCTCCTCCTCTGTGTCAGAAGCAGCAAGTCCTCCTGTGAAGCCGCCTGGGGCATGGAGACAGGTCACACCAGAGCTGAGAGGCTGCCACAGGGAACCAGCCGGAGCCCCGCAGAGGGGCTGGGCACTGTACAACTGGGGGCTTCTGGTGGCCTGGGGGACCCGTGGGGGGCACCGTGGTCCCCAGTTCCTCTCCTGTTCTTTCTACTCATGACTCTTAATAGAAGAGGGTAGTTTTCATTTGCAGAATATTCCTGTACACTTTTTATGCCTTTTAATTTTTGTTTGCTTTTCTTTATATATGCTTTACATGGATTAGAAGAGGTTAGAACACATCACCCATTTCAATTATTTTTTCATTTTTTCATCAAAGTTTATTTGCCCGAAGAAGGTAAATCTCTCAAAACTATTTTCTATGTATACTCACTAACTTCTCTTCTGTTCCTACCCTTCCTCCTCCTTCAGTGTGGTTTCTACTGAGTAATTCAGTCAAACCAGCTCGCACCTGGGTCACACCCCCTCTACTTCTGGCCTTGGGGCACTTTCCATCCACCTTTTGCAATGATGCAATTCCTTGAAGGCTTTTTCAGCTTTGAAATAGACTCTTAACCAATATTCGCTATTACCCTACTGCCTTAGGGCCATTCCTCCTTTGTTTGCAGTGTGGCTCTTTTCTCCCTTAACCACTGGACTTTTGAGGCATCACTTTTAAGTCCTTTTCTCATTGTACACTCTCTTCCCTCGGGACCACTTCCGTTGCTGGGCTTTAAGTGAATGGAATGGCTTGTAAATGGCAGATTCAAGAATTATTTTCTTAAAGAATATTCACACTTGGATGTCTACCAGTCTAATGTGGAAGGTAACTAGTGCTTTTGATTCTATTCCCTGACATGTCTGCTTCCTATTCTACTTTCAGAATTCCCATATTCTTTTCTTCTCCTTCTACCCTTTAATATAACTGATATTAATCCCCTATGATTATTGCTTGGAGGTTGGTTTTTCTACAAAACTCAGAGATACAGACATGGGATTGGATTTGTTATGTCCGCCTTTTTCCTGATGACAACATACAAACTGGCTTCAAGGAAATCTATGGTCTTCCCTCTAATGTGAATCCCAAAATAATGAGTAAGTGAGCTGTACAACGCATTCTTTCATCAGGTTGTAAGCAGACTTCTTTCCTCTTTCCTTTTATTTTTTTTAAGATTTTATATTTTATTTGAGAGGGGGAGAGAGAGAGAGAGCACAAGCGAGAGCACAGGAGCAGAGGGAGGGAGAAGCAGACTCCCCACTGAGCCAGGAGCCTGATGCAGGGCTGATCCGAGGATGCTGGGATCATGACCTGAGCAGAAGGCAGCCACTTAACCAACTAAGCCACCCAGGTGCTCCTCCTCCTTCAATAAGAAACAAATACAAGAATTTTTCTATAGAAACATTTAATGAACAAAAACAATAAAAAATTTAATAAATGTAAAACGTATATTTGTATTGCCACAAAGTGAAGATACACCTACTATTATACAGAGAAAAATAATTTAATACTTATAAATAGTGAAATAAATAGTTAAATAGGTAGATGGGCATGGTCATCTGAAAGCGACAGGTGTTTATAGAGTTGTCTTGATGTTGCTTACTACTCCTGAGAATATGTGACAGTTGATTCCATTCATGTCATGATGACAGCAGAAATGAGAGTTTTTGACACAGCAGAACTCCGGAAAGTGTGATATTATTAGTCAGTGAAAATCATTTCCATTTGAACCGGGTCTCATTGCTTGCTGCTTAATCTTTCTTGCAAGATCATTGATGAAAACAAGGAGCTCGTGATTTCTGCTCTGACAATCTCCCAGGCACAAGGGCTGTATTGCTTCTCTTGCAGATAGAGGGAGATTCTTTGGAAGTAGTTCCTCAGGATGGAGTCCACCTTCATGAGGGGAGGCTCTCCCAGCCCCGCCTCCTGCATGAGACAGGCTTCTAGATCGGTCAGCTGCTGATAAACTCCTGAGCAGAACTCCTCTAGGAGGGTCTCGTTCCAAGCAGCAGATGAGGCCTCTGTGCAGAAGAGGTGGAAGATCTTCTGGTTCATCACATGGACGACAGAGAGGGCTTGAGCCTTCTGCAACTGCTTGCCATCCAGCACCTCCTGGGGGAAGGCAAAGTCACTTGTGTACTTGTCACAAGAGCTAGCAGACATTCTCCTCATTTGTCCCAGGAGCGTCAAGGCCCTCCAGGCGAACAGACCATGGTTCTGAGGCAGGTCACATCCCAGAGAGCAGAGGGAGTTGCAGCTGAGCACCACCAGGGCCACCAAGAAGGGAAAGGGCAGGGCCATTGGGGATCCTGCAGATGCTGCTGGCCTGGCTGGGGTGGGCAAGTCTGGGAACCGTGGCTCTAGGTTCTCTGAACATCTTCCCTTGTGTGTGTGGCTTAAGTAGGGGACATGGGAGTTTTCAATTTCTGAACGTTTCCCTTACTTTCTACTTCTCTTTATGCTTTCCTTTCTGCACTTTCTCCTTGGATTTAGAGCATTGGTTTCTCAGCCATTTCCTTTTCTTATTGTCCCCTTCCTTCAGACTCCTTCAGAGTCTTTTGAATATTTACGTAATTGAACCTGTCAAGAAAATTCAGTTGCGGGGATCTACAGTATGTAGAGAGTATGGGTACTTATTTACAGTGTATATGTATACATATATAGTTGTATTTATATCTCTGCTTTATAGACAAAAAAGAAAGTGTACATTTTACTCTGTTTATTCAATTCAGGGTTAAAAAAGAGTAAAAAAAATTTTTTTAGAGTTTTATTGGTTTATTTTAGAAAGAGAGACAGAGGGAGTGCTAGTGAGCCTGTGACGGGCAAAGATGAGAATCTTGAA
The DNA here is from genome assembly GCF_964656455.1 of Halichoerus grypus. Lineage (NCBI taxonomy): Eukaryota > Metazoa > Chordata > Mammalia > Carnivora > Phocidae > Halichoerus > Halichoerus grypus. Next base: position 47,299,511 of record NC_135725.1, on the reverse strand, counting down.
GCAGACTCCCTGTGGAGTGGGAAGGTCAATGCAGGGCTTGATGCCTGGGTGGACCCCAGGACCCATGAGATCATGACCTGAGCTGAAAACAAGAGCCAGACGCTTAACCGCTTAACCGACTGAGCCACCCAGGTGACCCAAATGAATAAAAATTTTAAGCTGAAAGTAAAATTTTCAAGCTATTGCTCCTTCACTGGATGACTAAATTTGATTAGCAACTTCTAATTTTTTCTTATACAAATTGAAATATATAAAATACATATGCAAAATAACAATTTCTAGAAAGACATAATAATGGTATCAATGTACTTAAATATTTAGAATCATTCCAAATTGCTACCAGCCAATGACAAATTAAATTATTTATTGAACATTTGATATAGTGCGCTGTATTTACGTGGCCTCAATGAGAAAATAATATTTATTTATTTATTTTTTTTTTTTTAAAGATTTTTTTTATTTATTTATTTGAGAGAGAGAGAGAGAGTGAGAGAGAGCGCAAGAGGGGGTAGGGTTAGAGGGAGTAGCAGACTCCCCGCCGAGCAGGGAGCCCGATGTGGGACTCAATCCCGGGACTCCGGGATCATGACCTGAGCCGAAGGCAGTCGCTTAACCAACTGAGCCACCCAGGCGCCCTGAGAAAATAATTTTTAAATTCACTTGCTGCTTGATACTCATCAAGGTATTCTCAAAATATTTTTTCGATTTAGCACTAGATAGAATTACTGACGTGTTGAATAAGTTTTGCAGAATTAAATCATAAAGTATTATCTATTTGTATTTATTTCCAAAGCCTGCACCACAACAAGGCTCACATCAGCAATGTCCACCAGGTAGCCAACGGCAGCTCACAAGTAAGCAAAGATCACCACTCCAGGTAAGACACTGAGATCCAGGAAATGATGGAGAGAAAGTCCTCCAATCCCAGATCATTCCTGTTATTCCTAGTGGGGCACTATCTTGCAGACATTTCGTGTATCTTCCACAAATTCCATGTCTATGCTTCTTGTGTGATACCCAAGAAAACCCAATGACAGACAATAAATACTGAGGATAAGGTTTTGTGAGACCGCTCCAAGGCTGAGCTTTGGCATACCACACACCTTGGAATACTGAAGACTTGTTCCCAACCCTAAGAACTACTTGGTACATTGTTGGAAGCAACTGTAACACCTGTTCCCTCTGGTGCGGGGATGCTGGTGATGGGGGAGACTGTGCAGCTACAGAAACAGGGAGGATAGGAAAAAACTCAGGACCCTCTACTCAATTTGGCTGTGAACATAACTGCTCTTTTAAAAAAAAAAGTATATTTTTGTAAAAGTTCCTAAAAAGCCAGGGAAATCGGCTTATTCCACTCGCAGAGTCAGTTCACTCCAGGAAAGAGCCTTTTTTTGGCCCGGAGGAAACTCTCCCACCAGGGACAGACTTCTACATACAAGACAAGCCCAGTCTCCAGACTTGGTCACTGTCTAGCTCACCTTGCCCACTCGCTGGCAGCCCCCCCCCCAGAAAGATTGTGACGGGCCACGGAACAGCACCCTTCCACTCCTGTTTCCCCTTTGCTACAGCCACTGTTACATCACTGCAGCGGGGACATCCCCTCGGGTCCAGAGATAGTCACCAGGAGAAAGGAAGAGAGTTTCAAAAAACTTAGAAACTTCAAACATTTGCTCTTCCTTGGTGGCCTTGTAATAGGAAGTAAAATGGCCAGACAGAAACCACAAAGGAAAAGGAAGCAGCTGTATGAATGGGCAGGAGAGGCTCCTGAGGAGGGAGGGAGGAGGGCAGAGCTCACTGGGGGTTTCTACCCTGGGGGAAAGGGAAACACTGTGCTTTGGGAGTAAAAGGATGGGGTCTGGGGAAGCAGGGAGGAAGGGGAAATGTGCTCTAACAGAATGTCTAGAGTATGTGTACGTCAGTAGAGTGTATATGGATACATACGATATTATTGTGTCTATAATTACATTCCATTCATGGGCCACCTGTTCCCAGTTGGGTGTTTTAGAGGATCAGCAGTTTGCAGTCAGTTACAGAGAGAAGGCTAGGAGATACCTTTCGCTTAGAGACGTCTATGAAAAAAATAATAGTCACCGTCTGTTAAACTCTCACTAGTGGAAGATACTAGATACATTTAAATGTGCTACTTCGTTATTACGACAGCTCTAGGAATATTCCCACCCCACTTCACATTTGGGAAAACTGAGCTTCAGAGTTCTCAAGTGAGTTTCTCAGGATCAAACAACTAGATCGAAAGCAGAAGCTAGAAGCAGTGGGTAGTCCTATACTCCATGTGATAAATTACTACCAAAGGTTCACCTTGGGAAATTCTGAAACTTCTCTTCGTCCACACTCTCTGGAGATCATTCTTCCCTGGCTGTGTCCCACCTGCACTGGCTGCCCCATCTCTGTACCCTTTGCAGGCTCCCCTTCTCTTTCTCAGCCTTAAAATTTAAAGGTGCTCCGAAGCTTTAGGGGCATCTTCTCATTCCAAACTCAACTGAGACAGAAGGACTTTCAAATACCGTGCCTTGATTTCCAAAAATGCAACAAACACTTGAGATTTAATATTTCCAGGACGTGAATTGTTGGAGATTCCAGATTCACCTATGCATCTACCAGTGGGAAGTCAGCTTTCCCCTCTTCTTGACATCCCTCCTTCAAGTTCCCGGTGACAGAATCCCTTGTCCTCTACCTCTCATTGGACCATGAAACATAATTGGAATTCATTGAGCATGATGGCTGTTTTTATATCTCTTTCTGTTCCAAATGGAAAGATCTCAAAGAATAGGCTTTCAAACTCCTTTTTTCACCTCCGTATTCTTGGAACTACAACACCCTAACTTAGAAATATGCAGTTTTTTTGTTTTTGTTTTTGTTTTGTTTTGTTTTGTTTTAAGATTTTACTTCTTTATTTGACAGAGAGAGACAAGGAGAGAGGGAACACAAGCAGGGGAAGTGGGAGCGCGAGAGGCAGGCTTCCTGCCGAGCAGGGAGCCCCATGCGGGGCTCCATCCCAGGACCCTGGGGTCATGACTTGAGTCGAAGGCAGACGCTTAATGACTGAGCCACCCAGGCGCCCTAGAAATATGCAGTTTTGAAATATAACTGACGGCTGAAACTGAATGAGTAGGTTGAGTTCACCATGGATTCCTCACTATGGGTTGCACATTCAGGCTATCTCTTTTTTTAAGAATAAAGAAATCCAAATGTCTTCTACGGAAGAATTTCATAAAATAAAGAGGAAAATAATTTGATAAAAGTTAAAGGTGGAGAGGTGCCTGGGTGGCTCAGCCGGTTAAGGATCTGCCTTCTGCTCAGGTCGCGATCCCAGGGTCCTGGGATGGAGCTCCCCGTTGGGCTCCCTGCTCGGCGGGGAACCAGCTTCTCCCTCTGCCTGCCACTCCCCCTGCTTGTGCGCTCTCTCTCTCTGTCAAATAAATAAATAAAATCTTTAAAAATAAAGAAAGAAAGAATAAAAAGGTGGACACAGTTTGTTATCTGAACATATTATCAAGGGGTCATAATATTATATGAACAAAATCATTTTATTTTTTAAACTACCTTAGATGTGCTACATAGTGTGGCCTAGATAAAGGCAAAGAAAGCATATTGAATACATTGACCCCCCCAGCATAGTAATCATAGTTAAATTGAATTCCTGGTCTGATAATTCCAAAATCTCTAGTACATCTGAGTCTAGTTCTGTCATAGGCTCAGTCTCTCAAACCGTGTTTTTCACCTTTTTATATGACGTGTCAGTTTTTGTGCACAGATGAACAGGATGTGCCAGGTAAAAGGAACTGCTGCAGATTGGCCTTTAGGGTGAGGTTTTGTGTTTCTCTTGCTAGCACTTGGGCTGAGCTTACTGTTTGTGGTAGCCACAGCTGTCCGAGACTAAATTCCTCAGGTGTCCCTGCAGGTGTCTTCCCTAGGGACTTCCTCAGTAATGTCTGACACTTACTGTCCTTTTCAGTGGTAATCCCACTACTAGATGGGAATGCTGTTGATGTGCTGGTAGGTCTGGGGGAAGAGAAGGCTCTATAAACCTAGGATTCTGTGTCAGGCTTTAAGTGAGCACAAGTGGTTGTGACCCTCACAGGTGGCCCTTGCTCAGCTTTCTACCACCCTGCTGGGGAAGATGGGAGACAGAGTGGCTTGCAGTCCGGATTTCCCTATCCCCAGGTGAATTGGGCTCTGGAAAAACAGATTCCCTGAGGGCAGCCTATGTTAAGGAGAAGAGGAGACTCAAGAGTATTTTTCCCCCTCCCTCTGCTGGAAAAGCCAGCAGATCTTCCTCTGATCTTCACAGAGGGAGCCTAGTGGGGATTCTGAAGGTAAAACTCACAAACCTGTGGGCTCCAGTAACTAGGGAGCCCTGGAGTTGGTAACTCTGCAGTGTAAGCACACAGAGCCTCAAGCAATGCTTCCATTACAGCTCGTGTTCCTCCCAATCCCTGCTCCTGGTAAGGTGTGATTGTCTGCATGCTCCTTTTTCTCTGGTTACCAGCGCTGGGGCTGGCCCTGGGACCTCAGTTGTGAATGGATCTAAGAAGAGTTGTTGTTTTCAATTGTCTTGCATTTTGTGGTGGTTGTTGTTATTGTTGCTCTTGCTGTGAGGTCAGCAATAAAGTTTTCAAGTGGTTCAGTGTTGGACAGGAAACCAAGGATCCCGCAATACACGAACCCGTGAACAGCTTCAGTATAGCTCTCCCCCACGGAGGGATGCCCTTAGAGATACTCAGGTTCACAGACACATTTTAACCACAATTTTGAGTAATTTAACTCAATGCCTTCTATGACTGAAGCAAAAGAAGAGTCCTTGGAAAGACGGAACACATGGGCATGTGACTTAGTGTTGTAGGTCAAGAATATCATTTCCGGGTCCCTTACCTGCTTTCTTCTTTTTTTTTAATTTCCTTTTCCTTATTTCTTCATTTGTTTATGAAGAGATGGGCCTCCTCATTTGACTCAGACACCTACCCAGGCACAGTCACTATATTTCCTCTGTCTCAGACGGAGATGGCTTCTCTTCCAGGCCAGGGTAGGGCCCTCAATCTCAGAGGAGACCTCCCCCAGTCCTGTCGCAGGCACCACACAGGTGTCCGGGTTCCACCTGCACCTGGAGCCCTGTGGGGAGTTTGTCCAGCAGGGTCGGGTTTGGGCAGCACACGGCGCCCAGTGAGGAAGAGGGTGAAGGTCCACTGGAGCATCTCGTGGAGGACCAAGGGGGCCCAAGCCTCCTGGACCTGGAGGCCACCCACCATGTCCCAGAGAAGATGTCCCTCAGTCAGAAGGGACAGACCCTCCTCCTCTGTGTCAGAAGCAGCAAGTCCTCCTGTGAAGCCGCCTGGGGCATGGAGACAGGTCACACCAGAGCTGAGAGGCTGCCACAGGGAACCAGCCGGAGCCCCGCAGAGGGGCTGGGCACTGTATAACTGAGGGCTTCTGGTGGCCTGGGGGACCGGTGGGGGGCACCGTGGTCCCCAGTTCCTCTCCTGTTCTTTCTACTCATGACTCTTAAATAGAACAGGGTAGTTTTCATTTGCAGAATATTCCTGTACACTTTTTATGCCTTTTAATTTTTGTTTGCTCTTCTTTATATATGCTTTACATGGATTAGAAGAGGTTAGAACACATCACCCATATTCCCTGACATGTCTGCTTCTTTTTCTACTTTCAGAATTCCCATATTCTTTTCTTCTCCTTCTACCCTTTAATATAACTGATATTAATCCCCTATGATTATTGCTTGGAGGTTGGTTTTTCTACAAAACTCAGAGATACAGACATGGGATTGGATTTGTTATGTCCACCTTTTTCCTGATGACAACATACAAACTGGCTTCAAGGAAATCTATGGTCTTCCCTCTAATGTGAATCCCGAAATAATGAGTAAGTGAGCTGTACAATGCATTCTTTCATCAGGTTGTAAGCAGACTTCTTTCCTCTTTCCTTTTATTTTTATTTTTTTAAGATTTTATATTTTATTTGAGAGGGGGAGAGAGAGAGAGAGCACAAGCGAGAGCACAGGAGCAGAGGGAGGGAGAAGCAGACTCCCCACTGAGCCAGGAGCCTGATGCAGGGCTGATCCGAGGATGCTGGGATCATGACCTGAGCAGAAGGCAGCCACTTAACCAACTAAGCCACCCAGGTGCCCCTCCTCCTTCAATAAGAAACAAATACAAGAATTTTTCTATAGAAACATTTAATGAACAAAAACAATAAAAAATTTAATAAATGTAAAACGTATATTTGTATTGCCACAAAGTGAAGATACACCTACTATTATACAGAGAAAAATAATTTAATACTTATAAATAGTGAAATAAATAGTTAAATAGGTAGATGGGCATGGTCATCTGAAAGCGACAGGTGTTTATAGAGTTGTCTTGATGTTGCTTACTACTCCTGAGAATATGTGACAGTTGATTCCATTCATGTCATGATGACAGCAGAAATGAGAGTTTTTGACACAGCAGAACTCCGGAAAGTGTGATATTATTAGTCAGTGAAAATCATTTCCATTTGAACCGGGTCTCATTGCTTGCTGCTTAATCTTTCTTGCAAGATCATTGATGAAAACAAGGAGCTCGTGATTTCTGCTCTGACAATCTCCCAGGCACAAGGGCTGTATTGCTTCTCTTGCAGATAGAGGGAGATTCTTTGGAAGTAGTTCCTCAGGATGGAGTCCACCTTCATGAGGGGAGGCTCTCCCAGCCCCGCCTCCTGCATGAGACAGGCTTCTAGATCGGTCAGCTGCTGATAAATTCCCGAGCAGAACTCCTCTAGGAGGGTCTCGTTCCAAGCAGCAGATGAGGCCTCTGTGCAGAAGAGGTGGAAGATCTTCTGGTTCATCACATGGACGACAGAGAGGGCTTGAGCCTTCTGCAACTGCTTGCCATCAAGCACCTCCTGGGGGAAGGCAAAGTCACTTGTGTACTTGTTACAAGAGATAAGGGAGACTCTCCTCATTTGTCCCAGGAGCATCAAGGCCCTCCAGGCGAACAGGCCATGGTTCTGAGGCAGGTCACATCCCAGAGAGCAGAGGGAGTTGCAACTGAGCACCACCAGGGCCACCAAGAAGGGAAAGGGCAGGGCCATTGGGGATCCTGCAGATGCTGCTGGCCTGGCTGCGGTGGGCAAGTCTGGGAACCGTGGCTCTAGGTTCTCTGAACATCTTCCCTTGTGTGTGTGGCTTAAGTAGGGGACATGGGAGTTTTCAATTTCTGAACGTTTCCCTTATGTTCCACTTCTGTTTTTGCTTTCCTTTCTGCAATTTCTACTGGTTTAGAGCACTGTTTCCCAACTCTATGTACATATTTTTCATGATTGCCCTTGCCTCCAGAGTCTCCTTTGATGTTTTTTAATTGAACCTCCCAGAAAAGTTAATACCAGGGATACAATATGTATACAGTTATGTACTGTACTTACATCTGAGCTTTGTACATACAAAAGAAAGTGTAAAGTTTAGTCTTTTTATTCTAAACTCAGTGCAGGGTTAAGAATGACTAACAATTTTAAGTTTAAAGTAAAATTTTAAAGCTATTGGTGTTTAACTGTGTAACTTTATTGAGTGACCTATAATATATTTACTTATATAATTTGTAATTTATAAAGCCCATATGCAAATTGACAATTTCTACAAAGATATAATAATTATTTCAATGTATTTAAATATTTAAAACCATTCCAAGTTCCTAACAGGATTTTAAAAATTAAATTATTTAGTCGACATTTGTTTTTAGTGTACTGAATTTGAATGTTACCTCAGCTGAGAAAATAATTTTTAACTTCACCTGCTACTAATTACTTATCAAGGTATTTTCATTTTTCTGTTTAGCACTATATATAATTACTGATGTATTGAATACATTTTGTAGAATTAAATAATAAAATGTAATCAATTTGTATTTAATTCCAAAAGCCCACATCACATCAAGGCTCAGATAGAAAAAACATCCACAAGACAGCCGATGGCAGCTCACGAGTAAGCAAAGACCTCCTGTCCCAGTGTGACCTTGAGATCAAAGAGAGGATGGAGGGAAATCCTCCAATCAGAGCAATGTGTAGCCCTAGGTCTGTCACACTATCTTGCAGATTTTGTGTGTCTTCCACAAATTCCATGTCCATGCTTCTTGTGTGATACCCAAGAAAACCCAATGAGAGAAGACCAATCCTAAGGAAGAAGGTTTTGTTAGACTGCTCCAAGGTTGAGCTTTGGAGAGCCACAGACCATTGCAATATTGAAGACTTGTTCACAGCTCTAAGAACTACTTGTTATACCCTTGGAAGCATTGTAACAACTGTTCCATCTGGTGGGGAAATGTTGATTTTAGGGGACACTATGCAAATACAGAACCAGGGAATCTGTGAAGAGTCTTGATATCTTGTACTCAATTTTGCTGTGAAACTAACTGCTCTTTAGAAAATATCCCTCTTCCAGGGATACCTGGGTGGTCAGTGAGTGAAGCTTATAATTCTTGGTCTAGGCTCGGGTCATGATCTTCTGGGTCATGGGATCCAGCCCTGCCTGGAGTCCTAAGTGGGGCTCCACACTCAGCAGGGAGTCTGCTCGAAGATTCCCTCCCTCTGCCCCTCTCCTCTATACTGCATGCTTTCTCTATCTCTCTAAAATAACTAAATCTTGGGCACCTGGGTGGCTCATTCAGTTAAGCGTCTGCCTTTGGCTCAGGTCATGATCCCAGGGGCCTGGGATAGAGTCTCACATCCAGCTCCCTGCTCAGCGGGGAGTCTGCCTCTCCCTCTACCCCTCCTCCCTTGCTCTCTCTCAAATAAATAAACTCTTAAAAAAAAAAAAACCTGTTTAAAAAAAATAAAAAAACTAAATCTTTTTAAAAAAAAACTATGTTTTTCCCAAAAATATATAAAACCTAGGGAAAGTGGCTTATTACACTAACAGAGTCAGTTCTTTCCTGGTTAGAGCATTTTTGTTTGTTTTTCACCTCTGGAGAAAAAATCACCTCCCAAGGATAGCCATATGCAGAGAACTCAAGCCAGGTCTCCAGACTTGGTCACTGTCTTAGTCCATCTTGGGCAGGAGGTGGCACTCTTCCTTTGTAAATAATTTGACGGGCCACAGAATAAAATAATGCTACTTTCTATTTCCATTTTGCTACAGCCACTGTTACATCATTGTAACAGGGACATTCCCTCATATCCAAAAATAGTCACCAGGAGAAAAAGAAGAAAACTCTCTTCTAGGAGAGTTTTCAAAAAGCCTAGAACTTTCACACAACTCTTGGCTTCAGTTGGTGGCTTTGTACTTGGAAGTAAAACTGTCAGAAACCACAAGAGAATAAACTTATTTTATGATTTTGTTTATTTATTTGACAGAGAGAGAGAGAAAGAGAACACAAGCAGGGAGAGTGGCAGAAGGAGAAGCAGGCTCCCCACTGAGCAGGAGCCTTACCCCAGGCTTAATCCCAGGACCCTGGGATCACGACCTGAGCCAAAGGCAGATGCTTAACCGACTGAGCCACCCAGGTGCCCCAAGAGCATCAGTTTTAAGTTCTTTTCTATTCTATACTTTCTTCCCTTGTGACCACTTCCATTCCTAGCCTTTAATTTGATAGAATTACTTGTAAATGGCAGACTTAAATATCCATTTTCTAAAGAATATTTGCACTTGGATGTGTACCAGTCAACTGGGGGAGATATATCTACTGATTTCATTTTTTTAGGTTTTTGTTTGTTTGTTTTAAAGATTTTATTTATTTACTTGACATAGAGAGACACAGCAAGAGAGGGAACACAAGCAGGGGGAGTGGGAGAGGGAGAAGCAGGCTTCCCGTGGAGCAGGGAGCCCGATGTGGGGCTCGATCCCAGGACCCTGGGATCATGACCTGAGCTGAAGGCCGACGCTTAACGACTGAGCCACCCGAACGCCCCTGATTTTGTTTTTATTTCTGACATGTTTGCTTCCAGAGTCCGCTGAGAGATTCCATTTTTCCCCTTTGTCCTTATCCCATTTAAAATAACTAATATTAATTAAATGAGATTATTGCTTGGAAGTGGTTTTTCTACAAAACTCACCGATACTAAGGATTGGATTTGTTATGTCCCCCTATATCCTGACAACAACATGTACACTGGCTTGAAGAAAGTCTATTTTTTACTTAAAATATGAACAATATAATAATGAGTTGTACAATCCATTTTTCATCCAATGATAATCAGACTTGATTCCTCTTTCACTAAGAAACAGATACAAGAAGTTTTCTATAGAAAAATTTAATTAACAAAAAATAAAAAATGGTATAGATATAAAGCATATATTTTTCCCTGTTACTCACAAAGAGTTTTAGAGGGCTCAGCAAACAATGTCACTGATTAGAGAGAGTCCTGAGTATCACTTTCTCCTTTACTTGAGGGTTGTGAAAGGAGGAAAAGGCGCCTCTCCATTTCCACTCTGACAACCTCCCAGGCACGGGGGCTGTATTTCTTTTCCTTCAGATAGAGACGGATGCTTTGGAAATCCTTCCGGACAACAATTCCCAAACACAGACAGGCAGGATTGTCTTCTTTCCTGGGTTTCAGGTGTTCCAGGCTGCGATCAGGGATAGAGAGGAGGTTATCAAGGGCATCGTAGCTCCAAGCAGCCTGGCCGTGGTCTGTGCTGAAGAGGCTGAAGATCTGCCGGAGCATCTGGCGGTGGAAACAGGTGCTTTGTGTCTTCTGGATTTGGGTGATAGTCCGTCTGAAGTAGGTTCTGCCCTTCAGGCACGTGTGAGAGGGGACACTTTTCAGCTGTCTCACAGTACGAGGATGTCTGTGCACTCTGCGCTATGGATCCAAGGCAGGTGTCCAGCAAGGGAGCAGGCAGGGATGCCGCAGAGCGGGGCTCCTGCCACTAGCCAGGAGAGGTGGGCCAGGAGGAGTTCGGCGATTGTCCAGGCGGCCGCGAGGGGGCGCGCGGGGTCCTTTCCCGCCGCTGTTCGTGGCCCAAGGCTGACGTGGGTGCCGCAGGCGCCCTGCACTGCGGCTGTCCTAGTCCGCGCAAACCCGGCCTTTCCCGCCGCCCTTTCCGCTGCGTATGCCGCTCTGTGGCTCTTTAGGCGGGGACATTTTCGGCCAGGAGGGTATCCTGCACCTTGCATTTTCTGGGCTTGGCCCTGAGTTCTGGGCTCCGCTTTCGCGCAGAAACTACAGCCAGACCACTGTCACCAAAAACCGGTTTCCTGAAGGGACTTGAGACTCGGAGCGGGAGCGCGTTCCGTGGCGTTTACAGCTTCGGGGTCGTGTGTGCACCCGATGCCGCGGCCGCGACTGGCTCAGAGAGGGGGTGGGGGCGTGAGGGGGCAGGGGACACGGTGGGACAATGGGAGGATGGAGGGATGGGGCGATGGGGCGATGGAACGATGGGGTTTAGGGAGGACAGTGTGATCGGACGATGAGACTTTTAGGCGATGGGGGCCACAGGATGACGCGTGAGGAGCCGATGGGCCGATGGGACAATGTGGCGATGGGGGACGGGATGAGGGGACGATGGGGCAATGGTAAGATGGGGTGATGGGGTGATGGGACTTTGAAAAGTAGGATGACAGGATGATGCAACGTTAGGGCGACGGGAAGAGGGCACACGGGGTGATGGGACGGCAAGGGGGCGGTTGACAATGGGGCTTTGGGACGATGGGGCCTTGAGGTGACTGGGTGACAGTATGATGGGACGATGGGGTGATGGCGGGATTGGATGACAGGATGATGGGACGATGGGGCCATTAGGCGATGTGATGATGGGGCAAAGGGGTGATGATGGAATTATGGGGCGACAGGACGAGAGCACAGGACGCTTTGGGATGTTGGGCCCATGCAAGGAAGCAGTGTCGGGGGGCGGATGACGGGACGATAGGACAATGGGGCGACTGGGGGACGGGAAGATAGGACGATAGGATGATGGGGTGATGAGATGATACCAGGATGGGAGTATGGGGCGATGGCAGTTAGGGATGACAGGATGATGGCACGATAGAGCGATGGGGCAACAGAGTGACGGAGTGATGGGAGGATGGGACAATAGGGCAATGGGGTGATGGAGTGACTGCCCTAAGGCACAGAGGTGATGGACCAATGGGACAATGGGAGATGGAGCGATGGGGCAATGAGGCGACAGGACGATAGGAGATGGGGCGACGAGACGATGGGATCATGGGATGGGAGATAGGAATATGGGAGGATGGTGCAAAGGGATAGAAGGGGAGATTGGACAATGGCATGATTGGGCAACAGGAAAACAGGACAATGGGAAGAAGGGAAAAGGGGCCTTGAGGCTAAGGGACTTTGCGGCAATGGGAAAATGGGGCAATGGGACAATGGGACGATGGCCATGGTGGGATGGGTGGGGGATGGAGGAGGAGACATTGGACGATGAGGGGCTGAGAGGATGGGGCATTACCACCATGGGAGGATGGAGCAATCTGGCAATGGGATGATGGGACAATGTGACGATGGGGCGATGGGGCTATGGGAAGATGGGATTGGGGTGATGGGACTAAGGAACAATGGGGCAAAGGGACAGAGGGGCAACGGATGATGGGAAGATGGCACAAATGGGTGACAAATGTCGGGACAATGGGACGGTGGAACAATGGGAAGATGGGATGATGGGGAGATGGAATGATTGGACCTCTGGGTGATGGGGGAACGGGATGACGGGGCAATGGGGCAATGGGACGATGGGTCAATGGGAGGATAGGACACACCTGGACCACAGCAGGGACGCATTCCACAGAGCCAGTTGCATGCTGCCGTCCGCTGCATCATCTCTGGAACGAAGTCATGTGCCCACAATATGCTCTCCTGACTTGTAGACTGATTTGCTGGTGGGACAGCAGGGCAGCCAAAGGAACAAGATTGTAGCCTGCAAAGGAGGAATATCAACACTCGTACAGCATGGTAGTCCACTTGATCAGCATGAAATGTTTCACAGTACATATTAAATTAAAACGTTAAACAAAATAGTAAAATATTTTCCTATTAAAAATATTCCAACTCACAATATTTTAGGCACCTTTTTCAGTGGGATTGAAACATGTTTTATTTACATCAAAACAACGATGGAATAACTTTACTTTCCTACATTTGATGAAAGCTGTCAATGGTGCATTCCAGATTTCTCCTTTACTTGTTTGCAGCAGAGAGGACTGCAAGTTGGACAATTTCTTGCCACTCCATGACAATGCGAAATATAATTTGTATTTAACTTCTGGTTACTGAGCCATCTTTCAAATTCAAAATATTCAAATTAAAAATTCATACAAATACATACTAATTATAATAAGGTAAGGATATACTTACAAGTCTTTCACAACAGCTAAAAATAATTGGAAATTTAAATTATTTCCTTAACATGTCTACTTAGATCTTAACTTTCCATTTTGCTTCATCTCAGAAAATAATTTTTAACTTCACTAGCTGCTAGATATTCACCCAGATATTGTCAACATTTTTTTTCTTTTCAGCAGTTGACATAATTATAATGGGCTGAGTCACTTTATCTGTGAAAATAATAAAATAGAAACCATTTGCATTTAACTCCCAAAGCCCAGGTTACACATAAGCAACATCCACAGACAACCAATGGCAGGTCATTGAGGCAATGAGGGGATGGGACAATAAGCCATGGGAAGGTAGGAAGCTGGCATGATCTGGCGATGTGATGAAGAGACAATGGGATGATCAGACACAGGCGCGATGAGGCTATGGGAAGATGTGATGATGCGGAGGTGGGGGCACGGGGTGACAGGTAATGGGATGATGGGGCAAAAGGATGACAGGAGGATGGGCCATTGGGGTGACAGGGCAACAGGGCCTGGGTGACAGGGAGACTTGACAACGGGGTGATTGGAAGACGGCTCCATGGGGCAAAGGGACGACGGGATGATGGGGATTTGGGACAATGGAGTGATGTGGGGACCGGCTGATGGACGATGGGACGATGGGGCTATGACATGATGGGGTGATGGGACGATGGGGCAATGAGGCGACACCATAACGGGAGGATGGGGCAACAGGGAGAAGGCACAGGGGATGATAGGGTGATGGGAGAATGAGAGAAGAGATGAGGGGATGATGGACGACGGGACGATGGGGTGACAAGAGGACGGGACCACAGGACTCGCCTGAACCGCAGTGAGGACGCGGTGGACAGAGCCAGTCACCAGCCAGCCTCATCTGTGTCATTGCTAGAAGGAAGTCCTGCATCCACACAGCACTCCCCTGACTTCTAGGCCGATTTTCGGGCAGGACAGTGGGGCAGCCAGCAGAACAGGATTGCACCCTGCAAAGGCGGAACCTGGAAACTCTCTCAGCGTCCCAGTCAACCGTCATTCACATGTCATATTTGACAGCAGATGTCAACTGAAAATGTAAAACATAAAACATCAAAACTTCTCATATTAAACATATTCAAGCTCATAATATTGTAGTCAACTTTTGAAACAGGACTGAAGTTATATTTTATTCATATCAAAACAACAATCGAGGGACAGCTGAGTGGCTCTGTCGGTTAAGTGTCTACCTTCAGCTCAGGTCAAGATCCCAGGGTCCTAGGATCGAGTCCGCGTTGGGCTCCCTGCTCCGCGGGAGCCTGCTTCTCCCTCTGCCTCTGCCGCTCCCCCTGCTTGTGCTCTCTCTCTCTCTCTCTCACACACACACACACAAATAAATAAATGAAGTCTTAAAACAACAACAACAGCAATTGAATGTACCTTGACTTTTCTACAATTGATGGAAACAAACTCAATGATCTATTGAAGATTACTTCTTTCCTTCTTTTCAGTTGAAAGACCTGTATGTTCGCCAATCTCTTGGGTCTCTGTGGCAATGTTAAATAATTTTTATTTAACTTTTGGTTAAATAGTTCTGAACTATTTGGGAGGTTGAGTCTGTGTGTGCAGAGAGGAGTGTGGCACCTAGCAGAGAATTTTGAGCAACACCAAAATTCCCCCAACACAGAGGGAGTATCACCAAAAGAAAGAGAGGAGGAGGAGCAGAAAAGCAGAAGATAGTGGGACATGGAAGCCCAGACGGAGGTCAGACTTGAACAAGAACAATGTGCTCCGAAGGGTCAGATGTTTGTGAAATGTCAGCCACGGAGACTTGACAGGAATCTCTGACCTCAGTGAGGTGTAGTTTCTTGGAAACCTTGGCTGAGCAGTTTCAGGAGAACAGGGAGGCTGAAGCCACGTTCCAGTGAGTGCAGGAAGACCTGAATGTGAAGTAGGAACAGACATGACAGAGAACTTCAAAAAGTTTGGCTATGAACAGAATGACAGAAGCAAGATAAAGCCTTAAAAAAAATTTAAAAAATAAAAATATTGAAATGGATCATCTTCTGAATATTTAAAAAATACAACTGTCTGGCATGGGGAAAACAGAATCTTCCCAGTCATGTCAATAAGGACTTTTGCATAACTGGGGGCTAGGAGTTCATATTCATCCCATGAATTAGTAAAATCAGACAGCAAATTAGGAGATTTTTTTTCTTTGATTCCTATCACAGTCACATATTGAGTAAGTCTTTATATGCATAAACATTTATCATAATTGTAAACATAGAGAAATATATTGTACTAAAAAATAGATCTTTAGATCAGCACATGACAAAGTGTAAAATTAAAAAACATTTAAACTTTTTTTCCTTATGATTTTATTTATTTATTTGACAGCGAGAGAGAGGGAACACAAGCGGGGGAGTGGGAGAGGGAGAAGCAGGCTTCCTGCGGAGCAGGGAGCCCGATGCGGGGCTCGATGCGGGGCTCGATGCGGGGCTCGATCCCAGGACCCTGAGATCATGAACTGAGCCAAAGGCAGACACTTAACGACCGAGCCACCCAGGCGCCCCAGAAAACATTTAAACTTTTAGTGAGTCTGGATTCCCCAGTAAATCCTTTCTTTCCTTATCAGCTCCCATCTGATCTGATACACCCACTTTGGCATGAAAGCATATGTGGATTTACTAAGAAAACATGCAAAATAGCCTATTGCTTTGAGAATATTTCTTCCATGAACAGATTACATTGAAAAGAAATCATATCCTCCTCTGCCCTTTCAAGGATAGTAGGAAAATAAATAAAATAATTTTGGCCCTGGAATCAAGTAAGTTTTTCTTCTTCATTAACAAGCTGACAGGAAAACTCAGGAATTAAGGAAAAGGTTTGTGACACTGGAGATACTGAAAGTCATTGGTGGTCACTGGTACATGAAACCCAGCAAGTGGCCAATTTCACTGCCCTCCTTCTTACTGGTTAGTGAATAAAGGAATGGTTGGTTGATGCAAATATTTAGAGCAGGCCGTGGTTAGGGAACAATTGGTGTGGCCTCCAACATTTTTTTCAAAACCTGAAGAATAAAAATTATTTTAAAATTGTATTTGGGATGATCTGCTGGGGCTGGGGGGCGGGGGGGGGGGGAGCCAAACACCAGCATCCTCTTTCTGGCAGCCTCCTCCTACTTCTTGCTGTTTCCTTTCTCATTTATCCTATTCTCATTATTACTCAAGCCTTGTAGATGGGGCCATCATTCCCCTTCTTTCTTGGATTCAGCATCTATGTTTTTCCCTGTGTGCACAGATATCAGGTCTTTTTTAAAGGAGAGTTAAATAGTTATACATGACTGCTTATCTCTGTCATGTATGATTTGAACTGGAAATAGGTAGGCACAATCTCAACTAGTATGTTGGAAGTGCTAAGTGAATGATGCCCCCAGTCTTAGTGCAGGCTGCTTAACAAACTGCCAAACACTGTGTCTTATAAACAACAAAAGTGTATTTGTCAGGATCCTGGAGGCTGGAAGGCTAAGATCAGGGTGTCAGCATGGTTCAGTTCTGGTGAGAGGCCTCTTCGGGCTTGCAAATGGCCAGCTTCTCTTTGTCTCCTCACCTGGTAGAGAGCAGACAGAGGCGGCAAACTCTCCTGTGACTCTCATAAAGGCATTGATCCCATTCACAAGACCGCCTCCCTATACTATCCTCACCTAATCCCAATTATCTCCCAAATACTCCACCTCCTCATACCATTACACTGAGGAGCAGTGTTTCAACATGAATTTTGGGTACACACATTCAGTCCAGAACACCCTGATAAGAAAATCCCCAAATATTGTGGGTATGACAAAGTTTTATTAGAATAGTTTTTAGTTTCCACATTTGCTTGGGATGAAGAACACATTTTTTGATGCTTGCTTCATTTTTTTATGGCACATTAATCCTAATTGTTGACTCGGTAAATGTTACAGTGCTACGCTCTGATGATGATCCTGAAGGAGCTACCAAATTCCATAGACTTTCTCAAAGTCTTTATCAAAAATGATGCCGATGCTCCTGCTGCTGATGATGATAACAACTGCAAATACTTTGCCCTTGTAAGGGACCCATTCAATCCTTTCAACGTAGTTGTTAATACTGTTATGTCCAAACAGCACCTCCTAAGAGTTTAGATAAAACAAAACAACCTAATAAGTCAATGGCCAATCCAGGTTTAAAAATCTGCTATCTCAGATTCCAAACTCCACCTCCTCATCCACAACATTCGACATCTGTGCAAACTGCATGTAGTGAACTACACTTATTTTCTGGAAAGCCTAGACTTCTTACACGTCAGCGTTCCTTTATTGTCTCCTACCTCACTGATTACAAATTCTCTGTGTTGTCATTGTCTTCCACCTCTGAATATGTTCATGCATAGACCAAATGACAACGTAATTTGATTATTTTGCATAAGCCAAATGAAATGATCAATTGGCAATTATTTCTGAGAGCCTATAATGTGACCAACAAAAGTAATAGTTTTATTAATAATTTTAAAATAACCATATTTAATATATCCCAGATGGCTCATTGAGATTGCTTTGTTATTTCTCACCATAAATTTTTGAGAATCTGGGACACAAGACCCATGAGAGTTCCAGCCCCTGCACCAGAGAGGGACTGAATTAGAAACATTTCAGTGACTCCTGTATAGAAAACACTGAGCTAGTGGTTCTTATGGAGTAAAAAGAACTATTACTCATGCTACAAATTTAGGTGAATATGGGAAATGATTGGAAAAATAGAAGATAACATATACTAAGAGGTAGAGTGTGAGAAATGGAGCAGAGCATCACCACTGCCATCAACAGAGCAACTGGGGAGTCAGAAATCCAGGCTTCCCCTGGACCACAGTGAAACCCAGCACGCAAGGCTCCGTCGCTGCACCCCCAATGGCCAGCAGGCGGCGCCCGAACTCACCGAAATGGCCCACCCGGCCCCGCCCACCAGCGGGACTCCTCCAGGTCCGCGAGGGCGGCGTCCCTGGGAGAACCGCAGCTTCGCGCGCCGCAGGAGCCCAGCCCCGGCCCAGGCGCCGGGGACTCCGGGATCAGATGAAGTCGCAAGGACAGTGAGTAAACTCTCCGTCGTCGGGCGTGACCGCCGAGGGATCCTGTGCGGCGCCTTGCACGGAGCTGTTCCTGTTCTGGGTCGGCCCCTGCGTGGATCCTGTCCTTCGCTGCGCAGTATTTTAGCCAGAGCGATGTACAAAGGGCGCGTCTTCTCGGGATGCACGGCCTGAACTGAGAGCGTGCTGCGTGGGGTATGTTTGCAGATCTGGGGAGATTGTTTGGGGGAGAAAGACATGAATTCAGGGAAAGGGAAAATGTGTGCCTATAATACAAATGATTTCATTCAATTTTAAAGGTTCATTTCTGCTACAATATTAAGGTGGTCAAAATTTTTTAATTTTAAGTAGTTTTCATCAGAAACTTTGCAGACCAGAAGGGAGTGGCACATTATATTCAAACTGCTGAAAGAAAAAAGCTTCCAAGTAGGAATACTCTAGCTGCAAAACCATCGTTCAGAAGTGAAGGAGAAAGAGTTTTTGCATAATAGAATTATGAGGTGAGCAGGGCTCAATTGTGGCATAATCATCTGGCTTTTATGCCTTTGGATACACCTGTCACAGTAACAACTATCATAGCTATGTTGGGTATGTCCCTGATGCTTTATGCAATTACTCAATTTTGATAACGTTATGAGTTGTTGTATTCTCACGATTCAGGGAATAGATCATGGGATGGTATATTGAATGGAATATGGTATTCTCATTATTCTTGTTTTGAAGCTGAGAAAACTAAACTATAGGACAATGAAAACAATTGCCCCAATCATGCACTAAATTGAGGGAAAGATTCAGAAATGCCTCGTTAACAAATGCATAGGTCACCTGAGAAGACCAGAGTAATCCACCAGAAAAAAATGGAATAGGACAGAAGTTGTCAAACACTTACTGACACAACTTTCTTTTTTTTTTAAGAGAGATAGAGAATGGGGGAGCAGGAGGTGGGGCAGAGGGAGAGGGAGAGAATCTTAAGTAAGCTCTGCCCTCAACCGGAGCCCTACTCGGGGCTTGATCTCACCACCGTGAGATCGTGACCTGAGTCGAAATCAAGAGTTGGTGGCTTAACCCACTGAGGCACCCTGGCACAACTATTTTAGGCTTATTACATTTGCCACTTTTATTAACCACCCTGAGGACCTACAATATCCCTAACGTGCAGAAGACTGGGTGGGAGAAGAGATGTAGAAGTGCTTCTGCTCTGGGGCGTCAGCGAATCACAAACATTTAAGTGACTCTCGATTATAAGGACCTGTGTAGGGGAAGGGGAGATAAGAGTAAAGGGCAAGGAAGTACAGGACCATAGGAAATTATTAGGATAATGAAAGTAGAAATATATTAAATGAAATGTATAAACCCTTGGTAGGAGTTTGGGGGTCAGTTTTTTTTTAAGATTTTTTTTTATTTATTTGACAGAGAGAGAGAGAGCATGAGCAGGGGGGAGAGGCAGAGGGAGAGGGAGAAGCAGACTCCCCACTGAGCAGGGAGCCCGATGCGGGACTCGATCCCAGGACCCTGGGATCATGACCTGCCAGGATGAGCTACATTGACCCCACCCTCTTCTCTCCTCGGGTGGAAATGGCAACAGGTGTCTCCAGTGGCTCTTCTCTGTATTTCATGGGGACTCCTCCTTTTTGGTGACTCCACTTTTTTGTGGCTCTTCTTTTCAGCAGTCACTCCACTCAGCCCTTTAGTGGCATTGACCCTGACCACATGGAGGTAGAGGACTATGGAGAGTCCTTTAGCATGTTTGGCCACGTTGGCTTCACTGGGCTGAACAGTGGTCCCAGGTGAACCCAGGAGAACGGCACCCTTGTCACAACGTGCAGAACGCACCTGTGGCGCGTGCCCTGTGTGTGCCCATGCCTCTACCAAGTATATGACAATCACAGAGGACCCCTCAGGCCTGATAGGCCAGCTGTTCGTGCTGAGTACAAGATCCTTCGTGATGTCATAAAGAATGGTTGCCAGGGCGCCTGGGTGGCTCCGTCGGGTGGCTCTGCCTTCAGCTCAGATCATGATCCCAGGGTCCTGGGATCGAGCCCCGCATCATCCGGCTCCCTGCTCTGTCTCTCTCCCTCTTGCTCTCGCAAAAATAAATAAATAAAATCTTTAAAAAAAAGGAATGGCTGTAAAAAAGGCACTTAACCAAAAAGGAGTTTGGCAGGCATTGTTTTTGTGCTCAAAGACACACACGAACACACGTACACACACTCTTGCCAAGATGGCACCAGGCCCACATCGCCTCTCCGTGTTCTAGTTGGTCACCAGCAGGTGGAGCCCGAGTCAGGTAGTGGGGAGAAGAGCAGGGGTGGAAGTGGCCTGATTAGTGGTGATGGGGACATTCTTGGTCCTTCCCGCCCAGGGGTCCTTCGAGCCCTCTGCATTTGTTTCTCTCCTTTTCACTCACTCGACGCCTGACCCTTCCTCACTCTCTCCTTACTTTCCTACAGGTGCTGTGTGTCTGCAGTGTGAACATTCCCATCACTGATGACCGCGGGACCCGTTTGCCCTGCATTGATGCTATGGAGCGGGGCAGCATCTCAGTGAGGAGGGGGCTTCCTTGCCCAGGGTGACTAATCAGCAGGGCGAGTTCATTCTGAGTTCAAAGTTGGTGTCAAAACAGATGGATATCACAGGTATTGCCCATGTCTCAGCAGCACTGACCATAGTCTCAGGCCTTAGCCCATCCATGTCAGGACCTAGCTTAGCAGTACCTCCCCCCCCCAGCCCCCCGGCCCACCTCCACCCCCCCACTCCCCCAGTTCTGTGCCCCCTGTGCCGTGGCTGCCTCTCTAATATCTGAAAAAGCCGAATTTTAAAGGAAGATCATCCTGTCTCTGAACCCCTTCAGAGCTGGGCTGCCTGGTGGTCATGGCTCAATTTTCATGTCCCTCGTTTGGAATCCAGTTCCCTTCCAGTGGCTGGAGGGTGACACGAGTGTTACTGGAAGATATGCGATCGTTTCTTCCCCAGGCCTGTGAGCAGTATTTTCTCCTTTCCCTCCCAGCTTTCCTAACCTTTCCATCAGCTGCCATTCCTTTAGCCACCTCCTGTCAGGAAGAAAAGCAGAGAACACCCCCTGCTTTAGCAAATCCAACCCACCCCTGGTCCACAGTTCCCGATGGGAGCTCCACCGCCACCAGCACTTTACCGGAACAGAGCCACGAGTCCTGGGTCCCCTCCTGGCCCAGAGCGTGTCCCATGGGGGGACGAGCGGAGACGGAGGCTGAGAACTGAGCAGCAGTGCTCACCTCTCCTGCTTTCCTCGGGAAAGGCGTGGGATCTTGGGTGCAGATGGACGCTGTGCCCTACCAGAGGTTCACGGTCATCGATTTTTTTTTTCCTCACCCTCTGAACTCAGGTCCTTCCCGACTTCAAAATTTTGAGTTCCACTTTGGGGAGCACGCCAATGCAATCCCATTAGAGGGGTTGAAGAATAGGGACCCACTCCCACATAGCGCTTTGCAGATGGTTTCACCCTATTCTTTGCGTTACATCCTCTTTCTTGCAACTCAGGAAGCTGTGGAGAGGCATGGGGCTCAAGAAGGGAGGGGACGTGCCCAAGGGCTACCGCTGGTAAGGGGCAGCATCCTATTTGAGCACAAGACAGATTGGGGACCTCTATTTTCTCCTCCACTCCACAGATGACAGGAGATAACTGAGGCCAGGTGGGTTGTGTGAGTTAGAGTTCCTTCTCTCCAGTGGGGCCAGCTCGACACCTTTGCAAGTGGTTGGTGCTAAACCTGTATGAAGTCCTAGACTGGCCTCAATCTCTGTCCTGAATATTTGGGTGCTACTTGAACCCCCAGATTCCTGGAGGGAGCCCTAGGTTTTTTTTTTTTTAAAGAAGATTGATTGACTGATTGATTTATAGCATGCGCCAGGGGGGCAGAGGGAGAGAGAATGTTAAGCAGACTCCACACTGAGCACAGAGCCCTACGCAGGGCTCTATCTCACGACCCTATGATCAGGACCTGAACTGAAACCAAGAGTTGATCACTTAACCGACTGCATTTGTGCCCCAGGAGCCCTATATCATGACTGCATTTGTGCTGGTGATAGGAGATTTGCTAACTACCTAGGCAGATCCTGTAGGAAGATGAGAATTGAGGTGGGGGGTAGCAAGGCACAGGGGAAGCAGGGCAGGGGCTCCCTGTGAACTGAGGCTCTAGAAGAGGTGACTCGTGGGCACTTGATCTGTCCTGACAGCCCACAACCATCTTGGGAGAGGGGATTGTGACATTTACTTAGTGTGTGGGTACACGGTCTCACAATCTAGCTCTCCCGGGTACACTTAACATGTTCCAAAAAGTGTATGTATATAACTTTTGTGCTATTCCTGCGACCAAAGCAGAACTGTCAACTTTTAACACGTACGTGGAATCCCAGAGAATGTCCACCCATGTCTTTAAGGTGGAGTACCCGGGGTTATGGGGATACAGGTACTCAATATTTCACCTTCTACCCCTCTCAGAAAAAATGCAGAGCACACAGCTCCAATGTTTATTTTTATTTATACTATATATACTACAGTTATAAAATACTCTGCATATTATAAAGTATATGTTTGTAATAGAAATTTTAAAATGGATAACTGAATCTATGATAAAACATTTTTAAATTGTATTTTTATTATTGGGGTGCCTGGGTGGCTCAGTCGGTTAAGCGTCTGCCTTCGGCTCAGGTCATGATCCCGGGGTCCTGGGATCGAGTCCTGCATCTGGCTCCCTGCTCAGTGGGGAGCCTGCTTCTCCCTCTGCTTGCTGCTCCCCCTGCTTGTGCTCTCTTTCTCTGACAAATAAATAAAATCTTTTAAAAAACTGTGCTGCAAGGAATATAATGATATTTCATAGAATCCAAGCAAAGGTTAAACAGTATAGCCTGAGGTAAGAACTACATAAACTCTAACAACTTCAGAACATTCTCATTAAGGTGATTTAGCTCCTAAGTCTCAGGTTCTGGCTTTCTTGAGTCAAATTCTTGAGAACAGCTCTCTGATTGGCTCACCCTGGTTTTATCAGCCATTGGCAGCGTGATATAGCTTGCAGATCCTGATGTCCTGGCTGGAGGGCAGTTCTAGAAGGGCTGTGAGAACAGATAATGAGTCCTACTCTGTTCCACCCTTGGCTTCCCAGTATCTACATCCTTCCCATTCACACTATTTCAGAGGTGCCCAATTGAGTGATCCCATCTGCAACTGTCATGACCCCAGTCAGAGAGGACAAATATCACATCCTTAAACTGCTTCTAATAAACATCATATACTTTGTCCAGTACAATCCTGTTGTGCCTTTTTGCAACTTATGGACCAAGTTGAAAATTTGAGCATGACCAGATCCATCCGAAAGAAGCAAAAGGAAGAGAAAAAACTTTTATAAAAAGGAATAATAAAGTTTTTCTTTTTTTTTTTTTTTTTTTACAATCCAAGAAGAAAGAACAAACATCTAGAGACTGCAGATCTAATTTCTGCAAGTGGTGACAAGGCAGTAATTGGATAGTAGGATATTCTTCTCCTCCCAACACATTCTCTTTGCCTATTTGGCTCCTCAGTTGGCCATGTTTATGCAGTCATATTTCTTGAGGCTCATTCTCCACTTCCTAGAGGGACCTGAGGTCTCTTACTTGAGTAACAAGACTTAGAAAGATGGTGTTATATTTGCAAATGACTTAGAAATTTGAGACAGAAAGGCGTCTATAGAGAAACACTGCAGATTATTCTGTGGACCCCTCCCGTCCAACTGCTGTGGCGCCTTCTTAAAGAGCTGATGGCATCAAATATGTTCAGTTTACAAATACAGCTCTAGTCCTATTATTTCCAGGATTCAATTGTTTCCTATAATACTATGAGTACAATCCAACGCTTTGGCATTTATAATAGACATCTGATACACAATTCAAATCTCCCTTCAAGACCTAAGGACCTACTCCCTCTGGCTACTGTAGGGCTGCTAGCGGACAGCGGCTGCTAGCGGACAGCCCTCCTTTATAGGCCCTCTCTGGAAACTCCTCTTTGTTACGGTGAGTCATTTAGCCCAAAGTTCTTCCCCCCACCCCCACCCCCGGGGGGCAGCCTATATCCATTACTGGTCCAGGTGGGGTAGAAAGACCTGGTCCCTGCACTCTACCTCTAAAGGGTCATCTCAGCTTCAGAGCTCCCTTGGGATCAGCCAAAGCCATGATAGGACTGGACTGCAGCTCAACTCCCTCTGCCCCAATTATTGACCCATGCACTTCCCAACAAACTCCTTGCAAGTAATAATCTCTCATCTCAGGGTCTGCTTCTTGGGAGCTAACCTCCAACAGCACAATATAAGAGATCTTCCATTTTGGACCCCCAGAAGCCCAAGCTGACATGATATTCCCCCAGACAGGTACATACTCTCTTTATGTGTGCTACTTTCTCTTTCTTGTTCTTCATGACTCATTTAGGACTGTTACTTTCACCAGAAAGCCCTGATAGTCTGAGTCTACTAATCTCTCAGAGCACAACTCCTATCATGTGGCATCCAGCACTAAAATGTAACAGATCATGTTTCTTTCTTCCAACTAGACTAGGAGCTAATTCATGGTGGGGATGGGACTCTTGATCTCTTTATCTGCAGTATATAGTACAATCTTTCACACATAACAAGACATTCTTGCCTGAATAGAAAAATATAAAAACAATGTAGTTTTAAAGGAAAGGAGGGATAAATCAATACCATATCGTCCTGACCTCTTAGGCATGGGAGAAAAATCTCTGTCTGGAGAGGAGAGAAGCCTGATTCCAGTTTGTGTTGCCAAGACATTCAAAACAATGAGAGGGCTCTGCTTGCCTGGCTCTGCTAAGGGATTATTTTAATTTTTTAGCCTTTTCACTCTTCCTAGATGGGCCATTTGGATTAACTATTTCTTGGAGTCAACAATGAAGGATCTCTCTTTCTCTGATGAACAGTTAGTTCATATCATTATATAGTAAGGGCACAGTAACATAATGACCTGAGACATAGGGCAGAACACTGTGTGGAGTTTCTCTTCTAGTGGACTCTTCTGGTCTATGTAGACGGTCATTTCTGAATACCGTATACTGTATTTGCCCTGGGTCCCAGTAAGGCTGATGGAGGCTCAGGGCCTAATTCTACAAACATATGAGAAGGATTAGAGGGCCCCCTCTCATGGCTATCTGACCTTCCTTTGCCACAGGTGAGGGAGCAGGGAAAGAGCAATCCAGTTTGGGGACTGAATCTCTTCTCTCTGACCTGCTGGGGGGATTCTTCCAAGGGGGCTTTGGAATCTTGGCCATGGAGTTTGTCCTTGAAGCATAGATAACTGAGGAGGGAAAGGTGGACTTGGGAACTGTAGGTCAAGTGAGGAGGTAGTGTTGAAAGACAAAGTGGGGGAGTAGGTTCTAGTATCTGCATGCTCTGTGTGTTAAAAGTAAAAGGCCAGTGGTGGGGTAAACATGATCCTTGGATATTATGGGATCCAGGGATAAAAATGGATTTGGAGGTGGTGATAAAATGGAAAATGAGGGGTAAAATGGCCCAGCGGGTAGGGAGAGGTTGGAGGTAAAGAGGTCAGAGCGAGTAGTGGACCCAGTGGATCCCAAAGATAACAGAGCACAGTCTTCCCTGGGTCCCCCTCCCTCCCCCTGTCCCAGAAAAGAATGTCAGCTCTCATGGTTGCTGTAGCTGCTCCAGAAAGATGCCCTCAAAAAGGAACTTGTGTATATCCCCTGCAGGAGACAGGAGGTTCATAGTGTTTCCGGGAGCAGACTGGGGACAGGTCAGGGTGTCACATAGCCCTTTACCGGGGTGGCTATGCTTGTCTGGACTTTCCTCAGTTTCTATACTTTGGCAAAATTAACATCTCTGATGGGAGAACAGTGTGATAAATGAGCTCTCTGACCAGTCAGCCACACTCCCTCCAAGGAGTGTTTAGATATTATTTATTCACATTGACAAAGATAACGCAAGTCATCTGATGCGGCCAGTGTGATTTGAAACCCATTTTCCTTAACTGTTCTGTGGTCTTGGTATATTCTTTAGTCACTGAACTCTGCGTGCCCTTTTTTTTTTTTTTAAGATTTTGTTTATTTATTCATGAGAGACAGAGAGAGAGGCAGAGGGAGAAGTAGGCTTCCCGCCGAGCAGGGTGTCCGATGTGGGACTTGATCCCAGGACCCTGGGATCATGACCTGAGCTGAAGGCAGACGCTTAACTGACTGAGCCACCCAGGTGCCCCTCTGTGTGCCTTCTTAATCACAAGGTTCTGTTTCACTCATACTAACGTACTTTTAATTTGGGAAATCTACAAAAAAAAAAAAAAAAAAACAGGTTCATTTGCACTTTTGACAACCAGAAGGTCTCGGTGTGTTTTAATTAGGTGCTGTCATAGTGAACAGCAGGTAACAGCTATCAGAACCATTCATTCATACTTATTCTGTGATGAACCAGGTAAAGTCCTCTCCTTCAAGGGGCTCTCCTCTTCTGGGGACAGAACAGAACAGAACAGAAACATAGATAAGGTAGTTAGTGCTGTAAAAAACAGCCATGGAGCAGCTCTAGGCATTCAGCATTGTGAGTTAAGGACTCTGCCAAGGAATAAGCGTTCAGTGAAGATGTGATAATTAGCTGGGCTTTTCACAAGCAGTGATTGGTCAATTTCCAGAAAGACATGGAACAAGACTGCTCTCTTTTACTACTGCGTCAGAGTTAGAAAGGATGTTGCAATCCTGATGCAAAGTTTGGATGTACAGAATTTCCTAATTATAAAATCAAGAGATCTGGTATAAAAAAATGGATTTGTGAAACTGGGAATTTACTATTAACAGAGAAATGTAATGCACCATGAAATACGAGCTTGGACTCAAAATGTCTTTGCAGTCCTTACCCTCAGATTTTAGGCCGTACCCACCTCCTAGTGTCAGACAGCATATGGAGCGGGTCATTGATCAGGATCCGTGAGTTTGCACAAGTTGGAGACAGGAAACATTCTGGCCCCCTTCTCTCACCATAGCTGCCCTAGGCCCAAAGTGTCATGCTGTGCCTAAACATGAAGACTCATTCTTTGTAACGAAGACTATGGCATGAGGCTGATTCCAATGTGAGGGTCAGTTCCTGCTAGGAAAGGGCCTCCTACCACAGTTCCACAGGAAAATTCCCCCAAAGGAGCACATCCACACAGACCAGAAGCCTGCCCTCCACAGACCCGGTCTCTAGCCCTGTCATACTCGACCATCTGGGGCTCTTATTAGCCCACAGTACTGCACCTGCTTTCTGCTTCCTTTGAACTATGTGGGCAGCTGCCCTGAGGCTGCAAAAATACTCAGCCTAAAAAAGGAAGACTTCTCTTCCATGTGCTTTTAGAAAACCTGGAAATCTCGTTCAACTATATACTTGTGTTCATCTGGGAAAACTTTTAGCCAGAAACCACCACAGGACAGGGAGCAAGCAGCTGTACTGAAAGGGCAGTGCAAGGAGAGGGAGGGAGGGAGGAGGGCTCCCTGGTAATTGCTGTGCTGAAGAAGAAGAAAACTGGGGCACCTGGGTGGCTCAGTCGTTAAGCGTCTGCCTTCGGCTCAGGTCTTGATCCCAGGGTCCCGGGATCGAGCCCCGCATCGGGCTCCCTGCTCCGCGGGAAGCCTGCTTCTCCCTCTCCCACTCCCCCTGCTTGTGTTCCTGCTCTTACTATCCCTCTCTGTCAAATAAATAAATAAAATCTTAAAAAAAAAAAAAATGGGAAGAAGAAAACTAGTGAAGGAATAGATGCAGGAAAGCAATATGTCTTTCCCATTCCAGTCTAGGAGGTTCTTCCCCATTTCAGATACGGATGCAAGCCACTGTGCTGACTGAACAGAAATCAAACATGGCTTTGATGTGATGCATCCCCGTTTTCTTCAGGTTTATTGCTAGAATTCAGCTGACTTTTGTCAGGCAGCGATCAAGAGTGAGACAGGACAGTTTCAAACAAGTTTATAGAAGACATGTAATGGAGAAAATGAAGTAAATGGTCAGCACTTTAAATGGTCAGCACTTATTAAGTGCTGACTCTGAGGAAGGGGGTGACCTAAGGGCTCTTAAATGTACTTACATCAGCTCTGCAAATATTTTTTACTCCATTTTCCATTTGAGATAACTGAGTCTCGGGGAAGTGGAGTAGCCTTTGAGCAGAATGGGAGTTCCATGCTGAATGCCACATAAAATTTGCAAGCAGAATCTCCCATAGTGAGCTATGGGTGATTTTAAGTTGGATTTCTGTTTTATTTTTTTATTTTTTAAAAGATTTTATTTATTTATTTGACAGAAAGAGAGAGAGCACAAGCAGGGGGAGCGGCAGAGGGAGAGGGAGAAGCAGGCTTCCCGCTGAGCGGGTAGCCCCATGCGTACTCGATCCCAGGACCCTGGGACCATGACCTGAGCTGATGGCAGGCGCTTAACTGACTGAGCCACCCAGGTGCTCCAGATTTCTGTTTTTTTAATCTTTTTTTTTTACTTGAAAAATTATTCTTCCTCTTTTATCCCCGGGCTTCTCTTTTTGGCAGCTACATTTGTACTTTCTGATTATTTTCATCTATTTTTTGTTCCTTACCTTAGATTTTTATGAAAGAGAAATTCTCTGATACAACTTCATTTTTCCATCTGATGAAGAAGTTTCTCAGAATTTTATATTCATTGCAGTATGGTTACATCTGAGTCCACAAAATTTCATGATTTTTATAAAGCCAATGCTGACCTCTATAGGACAGTTCAAAAGTTAATCAGGAAAGATCACCAAGCAAAAATATCCAAGAATAGAACAGGAAAAAATTTTTACAGATCTAGCTTTACCAGAAAATGAACTGGATTGTAATGCAGCAACAGTGTAAACATGGGAGCAGTAAGGAAACGCAGGTGGCCAGAATAATTAAGAAAATAATCCCAGAAATTGTTGTATTATCAGTAGTAATTAAGCTTGGAATTAAGGGTATCTTAGATGTTAATACAGAAGAAAAGAACTTTCAGTATATGGTAACGTGATAAATGCCTGGCGATCCAGACACAAACCAATTTAGATTCTCATCTCAAATCATAGATGAAAATAAAATCCTAATGAGATATAGAAAAACATGTAAAAGATTTAAAACATAATCAGGAACTGGTAATTCATAAGATCTATAGAGGAATGGGAATGGGAGAGTATTGGTTCTACATGTTCAATGTACTGGAACTCAAAAGAAAATATAAAGAAAATGGGACAAAGAGGTACATCATAGAACTGTAGCCACCATCTGCATGAGAGATTTATACTACTTTTAAGAATTAAGGATATATAAAAACATAATGCATAAGGACAATACAAAACTAGTTAATGTCAAAATAAAACCCAAATAAAGAGAACGAAAACTAGCAGACAAATGAAAAAACGTTCTAGCCCACTAGTACTTAAGCACGGTTGAGCAATGACGCCTGACATCTTAGCCTTTCATTTATTTTTTTTAAAGATTTTATTTATTTATTTGTCAGAAAGAGAGAACACAAGCAGGGGTAGCAGCAGGCAGAGGGAGAAAAAGGCTAGCTGAGCAGGGAGCCTGATGCAGGGCTCAATCCCAGGACACCAATCCCAGGACACCAATCCCAGGACACCAATCCAGGGCACTGCTGGGATAATGACCTAAGAGGAAGGCAGCTGCTTAACCAACTGTGCCACCCAGGCCCCTGGCACTTTGTTTTCTTTATTCAGCTTTTTATCTTGAAGGCAGGGATAGTGCCTGTGATTTAGATACTTAAGTATTACATGTAGCTTGAATGAAATGGATGAATGAACTGTACCTTCAATTGAGCTACAAAATACGTCTTGGTATTTATTAAAAATAAACAAATGCGAAAAGATTTGACAGTAAAACTTTAAATAAAGAGAATAAAAATATAGGGATGCCTGGGTGGCTCAGTCTGTTAAGCGGCTGCCTTCGGCTCAGGTGGGTACTGGGATCGAGTCCCCGCATGGGGCTCCCTGCTTCTCCCTCTGCCTGCCACTCCCCCTGCGTCCCTGGGCTGCTATCTTTTATATAAAAATACAGTGTAATAAAAGAATATAGTTATATTCTTACTAGTTTGCATATGCAAAAAGAAACTAGATTTAAAAGACATTGAACTCTTCAAACCATGGGAAATGTTGGAAGAAACTGTGTCAAAATGTACATTTATTCATAAGGCAAAATTGAAATTTACTACCGGAAAAAATGCAAGTTAATGAAAACATCCATAAAGCAGAAATAAATATGGGAGAAATGCACAAACATTGCTGGTGAGAATATTTTGGAAAGGAATTTTTATACGTCTTGAATCTTATCCTTAGTGTTTATCTAAATATAGGGGAAACTTCTGTGCCTAGATTTTAGTTTATTAGAGTGTATAAAACAATGAAGTACAAGAAGGTATATATTCAGGAACGAATAATGGGCATAGGGAACTATAGTATGTATAGTCATCGGAAAGTTGTGTAGCCATTTAAAACTGTGGGAGTGGAAAACAAGACGGAATTGTATTGCGCAGCAAAAATTCAGGCTATATTATTTACATACCATGGTCACAATTTGGTATTTAGAGACACATGATATGTGTTTTAAATGATTAGTAATATGAAAATATGCACCAAAATTATGATTGAGGTTGTTACTAAATTGTGCAGGATAAAAATCGAAGCTCAAGCGCTTTACTGAGGAAGTTTTCAGCATCTCTAGGCCCTCTTCTGCCGTTTCTTTTCAATTTATACAAAAGCCGCATTTCATTGTTATGCAAAAGACAGAAGCCAGGAAGTGTAAATCTTAAAAGTGTGAATTCAGCAGGAGAGCTCAGATGCCGTGCAAAGTGTATACCAAACGCGCAGCATCACATACGTGCACCCGTCCGGGCCGACTGAACCCCACGTACGGAGCGACCCGGAGAGAGAGGCCAGCTCGCGGGCACCCCGCCCGGTAACTCCTCCTCGACCCCCGCCCTTCGCGCCTCCCGCGCCCTTCCTCCCCATCCCCCGTACGCCCGCCCACTGACGCGTCAGGCGGCCGCGCAGCCGCAGTACCTGCCGCGGCCGCTCTTAGCCCGGGGGATCCTGGGACGAGGCCTTTCCGGAAGGACCGGCTCGGCGTCCGGGGCTAGGCCCGTGTTCCAGGCCCAGGCCCAAGCCAGGCCCGTGTTCCAGGCCGTCGTCCCAACGCAGTCGCCGGCACGGCGGCGACGCTCCTGTGACAGCGGAGGGCGCAGCGGGCCGCTCGCTGAGGTGGCCGGCCTCGCCGCCTCGCGAGCCGCGGTACGTGGCGGCGCCTCCCCCTTGGCCCGGAGCGGAACTGCTGGAGCAGCGGCAGCGCAGGCCTGACCAGGTGAACGGGTCACTTAACCGCCTTCTGGTGAATCATCTGCATAATAATCAGATTTGAGGTCCACAGCCCTTGTGGTCCTGCTATCGAACAGTTTTCCGTGGATGACTGACTGGTGTGTTGTGAGGGGTGCCACAGTGACTGCTTGCGCTTGATAAGGAAAGCGAGCTCTCCTGCTCTTCGGACCGCCTCGTTTCCTTGAAAGCCTTCAGGTTATAACTTCGTGCTCGGGCACAGATCTTTGTGCCAGAGGAAGGCGTTCACATGAAAGTGTCTCTTGGTAACGGCGAAATGGGCGTCTCCGCCCATTTGCAGCCTTGCAAGGCGGGAACCACACGTTTTTTTACCAGCAATACTCACAGTTCGGTGGTATTGCAAGGCTTTGATCAGCTCAGGATAGAAGGTTTGCTTTGTGATGTGACCCTGGTACCAGGGGATGGAGATGAAATCTTCCCCGTTCACAGAGCTATGATGGCGTCTGCTAGTGATTATTTCAAGGCGATGTTCACCGGGGGAATGAAAGAACAGGATTTAATGTGCATTAAGCTTCATGGGGTGAACAAGGTTGGTCTGAAGAAAA
The DNA here is from genome assembly GCF_964656455.1 of Halichoerus grypus. Lineage (NCBI taxonomy): Eukaryota > Metazoa > Chordata > Mammalia > Carnivora > Phocidae > Halichoerus > Halichoerus grypus. Next base: position 47,267,206 of record NC_135725.1, on the reverse strand, counting down.
TAATTGATTTTATTTATACCGCAAAACTTTCTCTTAACATGGACAATCTCCAGGACACACTTGAAGCTGCCAGCTTTTTACAAATTTTACCTGTTTTGGACTTCTGTAAAGTATTTCTTATTTCAGGAGTCTCTTTAGATAACTGTGTTGAAGTTGGACGAATTGCTAACACTTACAATCTTATCGAAGTGGATAAATATGTCAATAATTTCATCCTGAAGAATTTTCCTGCATTACTGAGTACTGGGGAGTTTCTGAAACTCCCCTTTGAACGGCTTGCCTTTGTGCTTTCTAGTAATAGTCTTAAGCACTGTACTGAACTTGAGCTCTTCAAGGCTGCCTGTCGCTGGCTAAGGTTGGAAGACCCTCGGATGGATTATGCTGCAAAATTAATGAAGAATATTCGATTTCCATTGATGACACCCCAGGATCTCATCAATTACGTGCAGACAGTAGATTTCATGAGAACAGACAATACCTGTGTGAATTTGCTTTTAGAAGCTAGCAATTACCAAATGATGCCATACATGCAGCCAGTGATGCAGTCGGATAGAACTGCCATTCGATCTGACTCAACGCACTTGGTCACATTAGGAGGAGTTTTGAGGCAGCAGCTGGTTGTCAGTAAAGAATTGCGGATGTATGATGAAAGGGCACAAGAATGGAGATCTCTAGCCCCCATGGATGCTCCTCGTTACCAGCATGGTATTGCTGTCATTGGAAACTTTCTTTATGTAGTTGGTGGTCAGAGTAATTACGATACGAAAGGCAAAACTGCTGTTGACACAGTTTTCAGATTTGATCCTCGGTATAATAAATGGATGCAGGTTGCATCATTAAATGAAAAGCGCACATTTTTCCACTTGAGTGCCCTCAAAGGACATTTATATGCTGTTGGTGGGCGAAGTGCAGCTGGTGAACTGGCCACAGTAGAATGTTACAACCCAAGGATGAATGAGTGGAGCTATGTTGCAAAAATGAGCGAACCCCACTATGGCCATGCTGGAACAGTGTATGGAGGCCTAATGTATATTTCAGGAGGAATTACTCATGACACGTTCCAAAACGAGCTCATGTGTTTTGACCCAGATACAGACAAGTGGACACAGAAGGCTCCAATGACGACAGTCAGAGGTCTGCACTGCATGTGTACGGTTGGAGACAAGCTCTATGTCATTGGTGGCAATCACTTCAGAGGAACAAGTGACTATGATGATGTTCTAAGCTGTGAATACTATTCACCAACCCTTGACCAGTGGACACCAATTGCTGCTATGTTAAGAGGTCAGAGTGATGTTGGAGTTGCCGTCTTTGAAAATAAAATCTATGTTGTAGGTGGATATTCTTGGAATAATCGTTGTATGGTAGAAATTGTCCAGAAATATGACCCAGAAAAGGATGAGTGGCATAAAGTTTTTGACCTTCCAGAGTCACTTGGTGGCATTCGAGCTTGTACTCTCACAGTTTTTCCACCCGAGGAAAACCCTGGGTCACCTTCTAGAGAATCACCTCTTTCAGCACCTTCAGATCATTCGTAGGACTAAAATGTAGTACCTTTGCAGTGCATCATGGATGATCTCACACTTTCCCTTCAGTTGTATCTTCTTATAATGATTGGTACAGTTATTAGATAAAATGGTAATTGATGTTATTTGTATTGTTTGGCTCTGTGTTTATCATATGGTTAACAAATGTATTCTGAAAATGTATTCAACATAGCCAGCTGTTTAAACAAATGTAAAAAGATATGTAGAAAAATGTTTTAGGTGTGCTTGTGGTGTTGTGTAAGTCAAATTGTAGGTGATTGTAGTAAATGTATAATTAACGTTAATTATGCTTCAAAGCTGCAAGTTTTCATCTTTGACTACAAAACATCAAAGGGAGGCCGCCTGCTCTGACCTAAGATAAACAAAAGGTCGCCAGATATTATTACCTACCTCCCTTTTTTCATGTAGTTTTTGACATCATTGCCAATTCACCAGATTGAGTGCATTCAGAATATGTGAAGTTTCTTAGGAGAAATAAACAGTATAGCCCTAAGTCAGGGTTTTTTTCTCTCTCTCTGGAGAGAGGGAAAGGGAGAGAGAAAATATAAGTATGTACGTACATTACAGACGTGTGTATACATTCATACATCCCTACACATACACATACAATTTTTAAGTTGTTTGGTATTTCAGCTATAGGGAAGTTGTTTTTAAATTGATTTTTTCTCTTCTACCTAGCAGCTATTTCTATTCAAACGGGACTTCAGTACCAGAAAATACGTATCTATAGAGTCATACTAAATTGAGATAGATAAGGGCTACAACGTTAAATTGACTACCAAATCTGTCATTTGACTAAATTGTTATTTCAGATGAAACATACTACTTTTTCTGCTTGTGTATTGTTTTCTATAGAGTTGCTTTCATACAGGCTATTTAGCAGAGTTCGGGTTTCTGAGAATTGGTTTTGCTGAGTAAGTTTAAGTAAGGTCTGCTATTTTCTGCCTTTTTGTTCAGTAAAACTTATATGAGGAAAGCTAAGAAAGAAATATGCTGAACAAAGCTATAGGATTTTAAGTTCAGTGTCCCAACTTAGTCATTCTAACATGATCATTTGATTTGGGGTGGTTGCTCTAGCCCGTGTGCATCCTGAGCTTTGTGTGATCTGCCTCAAGGCTATGATCTGAGCAAGCAGGAGGTAATACTCAGTTCTGTATCAAATCAGAACAAATGTCCTTTTGGCTATGTCTAAAGAACAGGACCAACTTCAGATTCCCTAAGAAGCCAGCTACAGAAAGCCTGGGACACTGCTGTTTTTCAGGCAGTACTAAAGTAGATGTTCAGCCTCTCAAATATCAAGGGCATCCCTACTGGTTGAGAATCGTATGGGGAGATCTTAATGAGACCCTTTCAGCAAATGGGAGTCATAGGAGTCCTTTGTATGTAGTGAGTGATTCTGGAGAGGTACTTTCCTGGAATAATTGCCTACCTGAAGAAAAATTTACATATTTGCATACATATAAGTATATCCCTACACTTGGGAGATTGTCATAATATAAATCAGGAACAATCTTCTCTTTATTGACAATCCCATAATAAAACTCAGGAACCCAGACAAAAGGAATTGGCTTCCAGGGATCTGAACCTTAACTGCTCATACAAGTGTTGATTCATTTTAATGCTTTTTATGATTTCTGCCTTGGCAGAAAATTTCATACTTTCTATGTTTTTTTAAATGACTAATTTTTTATTACTAAAAATAGCACAGTTGAGTACATTTAGAAAATAGAAAAAGTAGAAATTGATGTTAACTTTGTGCATTAAGTAAGCAAGAAATGGCATTCCAATCATTTATTAATGAGGTTAAATATTTGTGTTTTTTGAGTAGCTGTGTTTCCTCTTTGAATGTTCATGTCCTTTACCCTTGTGATACCTATTGGACTTGCTTTGTTTTTTCATACCAAGTTATAGGGTCTCTTTGTACAATAAATATAATTTAACTGGCATTTGCTTGCATTGATTTCTTTTTCTCAATCTATTACAGTTTTACAAAGACAGGGCCATTCAGTTAATTTTAGAGATAAAATTTGTTCATCTTTTTGCATTTTGACCTTTTGGGGATAATTCTGCTATGGTTTTTTGTTTTTTTGTTTGTTTTACCTAGTACTGATGTATTACTCTTGGTGCTAATTCTGACCTGCTGAGGTGATACTGCCCTGCTTGCCTTCTATTCTGCACAGGCTTTTCTCTTTGCCTTGTTGAAAAAAGGTTTTTGCCTTCTATTACAGTTGACTCTGTTGCTTTGTAACTAGCTAAAAATTGCTTAACCAGATAAGCTAATTATACCTATACCCCCTACCTCCAGCCTCACATGCTCCACCTCTCACCCTTTTAGAATTTTCTGTAGTGGACAGCTGTCTTGGCAGTCACAGAGTAGCTGACTGATGATATGCTGATGCTACTAATTATATCTGGAATTCCTTGCTTATAGATAAATTTTCAGTGGCTTAGAAATGATTGGGAAGAGACTATTTTCATAAGCTAATAATTTCTTACAGAAAATTAAGACTAGAAAAAAAGAAACTGCAAACACATTAGTTATTTTTAATGTTTATTATTTTTATTTTTCTAAGTTTCAAAATTAATGTTCATTAGTTTTCTGATTATAGAAGTAATTGTGTTATACAAAGTACAGGAAAATAAAAGTGGAAAGTGTAAATTATCAATGATTTCCAAATGCCAAGGGTAACTTCTGTTAATACTGGGTATATTATGCATATACATAGGTACAGACATTTGTCAAATATTTTTCAAATATGCCAGACCCTAACCTAAAATCTGCATGATAAAAGGAAATAAATCCAACTTTAAAACACATACACTGCTATCATTATGACTTTTTCTTCAGGCTTTATAAAATATGTATGTATTACAAAATAATGTGCTTTTTTCCTAATTATCAAATACATGTGCATTAAGAAAAACATTCTATTTTTACTCAAATCCTTACTTGTTTTTTTCCCTTCTTGCCAACAGAATTCCTGTAGTTTACCCGTAAAGCAAACACATTCAATCATGTTTTGAATTATAAAGACAAAATATGCTCCTATAGAACATTTAATTCAAAACTACAGAAACATACCATCAAGAGAAATAAAACCAATGTCCTATCCACAGCTCAACCAATTATTAACTGAAAAACCCTGGGGTAGGTAAGCTCTCAAAGCTAAAGTTTACCCTTTTGTCTATGGCATTAAGGTGAGTGTTAATAATTGTTGTATCTGTATCAGAATTACAAGTAGAGAATGTTACAAAGTGATTAGCATAAGACATGCGCAGGGAAGCATTTAGTAAAGGATAGTTGGTACTAATAAAGTTGGCATTTTGCATCATTTTTTACTTTAGTTTTATCTTAATGATTTTCATAGGTTATTTTTCTTAGAAAGTATTAAATGTCTGTACAATTTTCCACTCATGAATGTACCTTCATATTTTTTTCCATTTCCCTATGAGTGTATATTTAAATACCCTAAGTTTTCATCATTATAAGTTGCACAAGATTTAATATTCCTACATAAAATTTTGTCCATGTCTGACTCTGATAAATTCTAAAGAAGTAAAATCTGAGTCAAATAATGTAGGCTCTTGAAAAATATTCCAAGAGTGTGCCAATATGCATTTCCAGCAGAATGTGTTTAGTGATTATTTCGAAGGAAATCTTTACAGTTCTAGTTTTCTTGTTTTGAGTTAATATATTTTTTATTACAACACTGAAATTTTTGTTTATTGAGCATGTGCATTCTTCACTTGTGAATCATTTGTTCCTGTCTTTTGCTTTAAATGTCTTATTTGCTGCAAAGACTTCTTTTCTCAATTTATGGCATTTTTATGGGGGCAGGGCTACTCATATAGTTGAGATATAATGGACATGTATTAGTCGAGGTTCACAACATAATGATTTGATACATATATATATGTGTGTGTGTGTGTATTATATATATATATATACTGTGAAATGATCACCACAATCAGTGTAATTAATATTCATCACCACACACAGGTACAAATTTTTTTCGTGGAATGAGAACATTTTAAGATTTACTCTCATCAACTTTCAAATATACAACAGTATTATTAACTGTAGTCACATGCTGTATGTTACATCCTAATTTATCTTATAACTAGAAGTTTGTTCCTTTTGACTACCTTCACCCATTCCATTTAATGCAGTCAAATATGTCCATCTTTTTGCATTTTGAACTTTTAGTGATAATTTTGCGTTTTTTTTACATAGTACTGATGTCACATTTCTCGTACTTTATCCAATTGCTTTATCAGTGCTAATTCTTAACTTGCTAAGGGAGCATTTACTGCTTATCTCTTGTTCAAATCGCTTTTCTTCTTTCTGATTGAAATGAACATGAATTTTTAAAATAAATTTTTTTTCTTTTTTTTTTAAAGATTTTATTTATTTGACAGAGACACAGAGAGGGAACACAAGCAGAGGGAGTGGGAGAGGGAGAAGCAGGCCCCCCGCTGAGCAGGGAGCCTGATGCAGGGCTCAATACCAGGACCCTGGGATCATGACCCGAGCCAAAGGCAGATGCTTAACCAACTGAGCCACCCAGGCGCCCCCTTTAAAATAAATTTTCAAAAATTCCTTTCACATTAATATTAGTCTCTGCTTACGGTAAGTATTTTCCCATCTTTTTTCTTTGAGTATATGTCTTAATTTGCAAGGTTTTTTTCGTAATGTATTGAAATTACTTTTTCCATTGTCATTTTTTAATATTGTGTATTTTCTTCGCACCATGATATGGTATAATTATCTTAGTATTTTATATTACTGTTATGAATGTCACTTTTTACTAGACTTCTAGCATAAAATCTAATGTATGTTTTCAAATTATTATCCAATTGTCCCATCACCACTTTTTGAATAATTTTTACTTTCTCACTGAAATTTTATGCTTTTTAAAATCATACAATAAAATCTTTTTTTTTTTTTCTTAAAGATTTTATTTATTTATTCGACAGAGAGAGACAGTGAGAGAAGGAACACAAGCAGGGGGAGAGGGAGAAGCAGGCTTCCTGCCTAGCAGGGAGCCCAATGTGGGGCTCGATCCCAGGACCCCAGGATCACGATCCGAGCCGAAGGCAGACGCTTAACGACTGAGCCACCCAGGTGCCCCTACAATAAAATCTTATATGGGTCATTTAGGGTCTCTTTCTTCAGTTCCAATGACCTTTTTTTCATGTTGTCTTTGGTATAGATTGCTGTTTTGAATGAGATTTTGTTTTCACGTTGTATTCCAAACTTTATTGCAGCAGTAGTAGGAAATGCATGGTTTTAGCATGTTGGTTTTTTGTCATCATTACTGTCATTGATTCTTAAGTTTTTGGATGAAACATTAGTCCATTGATTCGTACCAGATTTTTGGGTGAATTCTCTTGTGTTTTCACCTTAACGAATCATATTATCTGCATAGTATAAAAACCTTGTTTCATATGATTTGTATCATAACTTGAAACATTGGTTAATACTTCCAGCGAAATTATAGTAGTGACACAAGTCATCGTGTCTTGTAGGTAATTTTAATAAGGGTGATTGTAGTTTTCTAATTTCTTTGCTAAAGATAGATATTCTTGCTTTTGTTCATTAAATTGTTCACAGTGCAGAACTGGTGAAGTGTTCCTTAACCAAATGCATGAATAATAGGTTCATTCCTCTATTTTCTTGGTAACAAGTCTCTGAGCAATCACTTTCTAGGGATTGATATTATTCTGCCATCTACTGGTTGGAATTAAAAGTCCTCGTTTTAGATAGATTCCAGAAAATGTATCCCTTAAAAACAACAAAACCCCAAAACCCCAGTAATGACAAAAAACACAAATTTTTGTAGCATCAAGTCTTCACATCATACTCAGTTACCTAATTAAATATATAAAACCCGGGGCGCCTGGGTGGCTCAGATGGTTAAGCGTCTGCCTTCAGCTCAGGTCATGATCCCAGGGTCCTGGGATCGAGCCCCACATTGGGCTCCCTGCTCAGCAGGGAGTCTGCTTCTCCCTCTTCCTCTGCCTCTCCCCACTGCTCCTGCTCTCTCTCTCTCTGTCTCAAATGAATAAATAAAAAAAATTATTTAAATATATAAAACCTATAACTCTTGGTGGATATAATGGGTCAGATAATCAAAGAGAATGTATTTTTTGACATCACATAAAAATACACATTTAAATTGCTTTGACCTTTATTTGATTGATTAATTCATATAAATTGCCAAATATCTAATGTCTGCAACATTTTTAAAGGATTTTATTTATTTATTTTAGAGCATGCGAAAAGGTACCGAACATGGGTTGTGGGGGAGGGGAGCAGAGGGGGAAGGGGAAAGGAGAGGGGGAGAATCCTAAGCAGACTCCCGCTCTGGGCTTGGGGCCCCACAAGGGGCTTGATCCCACGACCTTGAGATCATGACCTGAGCCAAACCAAGAGTGGGAGGCTTCACCGACTAGGCCAGGCAGGTGCCCCAAAAGTCTGCAACATTTTATCTAAGCATCCACACCCACTATTGTATGCTTTCGGGTGGGGGGGGCACATTCCCCATTCCTTTTTAATTTTTTTTTAGCAAAGAGCCTCATCATAAAGACAGTAAATATTTTGCAATAACAAAGAATGTAATATGCAATATATCCAGGTATAAATAAATCTGACAAACTTATAATATTCTAAGGGCTTTTATATTGCCTCGCGCATGTGGATGCTAGGATCAGATCACTGCTCCAGCCACAGAGCTTTCACTCAGCCTGGACAGCAACATACTTACACAACCACACAATAACTTCTGAACCAGCTGATTCAAATTCTTCAGAGTACCATCCATGGGCTCAAAGAAAGCCTGTTTCTTGGCTATCGGAACAGTAAGAGTGGCATAACTACCCATTTCTAATTCTCCAAAATATTATCCCAGAGTAAAATATTCTCATACATAAAGCATTCTTTTCCTCAGGATGGATATGACTGAAAACAGGTGAATTCTTTTTTTATATCAAAGATATTTTATTGAAGAAGATTATATCATATGCAGAAATAATCTTTTATGTTGGGACATCTATAGGATTTTTTCTTTTTTTAACTTTTTTTTAACATACAATGTATTATTTGTTTCAGGGGTACAGGTCTGTGATTCATCAGTCTTACACAATTCACAGCGCTCACCATACCACATACCCTCCCCAATGTCCATCACCCAGCCACCCCTTCCCTCCCACCCCCCTCCACTCCAGCAGCCCTCAGTTTGTTTCCTGAGATTAAGAGTCTCTTATGGTTTGTCTCCCTCTCTGGTTTTGTCTTGTTTCATTTTTCCCTCCCTTCCCCTATGATCCTCTGTCTTGTTTCTCAAAGTCCTCGTATCAGTGAGATCATATGATAATTGTCTTTCTCTGATTGACTTATTTCGCTTAGTATAATACCCTCTAGTTCCATCCATGTTGTTGCAAATGGCAAGATTTCATTTTTTGATGGCTGTGTAATATTCCATTGTGTATATATACCACATCTTCTTTATCCATTCATCTGTTGATGGACATCTTGGCTCTTTCCATAGTTTGGCTATTTTGGACATTGCTGCTATAAACATTGGGGTGCACGTGCCCCTTTGGATCACTACATTTGTATCTTAACAATTTTATTTACTTTTATTTATTTATTTATTTATTTATTTATTTATTTTTAAGATTTTACTTATTTGACAGAGAGAGACACAGCGAGAGAGGGAACACAAGCAGGGAGAGTGGGAGGGGGAGAAGCAGGCTTCCCGCGGAGTGGGGAGCCCAATGCAGGGCTTGATCCCAGGACCCTGGGATCATGACCTGAGCCGAAGGCAGACGCTTAACGACTGAGCCACACAGGCACCCCCGTATCTTAACGATTGTAAATATCTATGCCCCTAACAAGGGAGCAGCCAATTATATACGCCAATTAATAACAAAAATCAAAGAAACACATCGACAATAATACAATAATAGTAGGGGACTTTAACACCCCCCTCACTGAAATGGACAGATCATCTAAGCAAAAGATCAACAAGGAAATAAAGACTTTAAATGACACATTGGACCAGATGGACTTCACAGATATATTCAGAACATTCCATCCTAAAGCAACAGAATACACATTCTTCTCTAGTGCCCATGGAACATTCTCCAGAATAGATCACATCCTGGGTCACAAATCAGGTCTCAACCGGTACCAAAAGATTGGGATCATTCCCTGCATATTTTCAGACCACAATGCTTTGAAACTAGAACTTAATCACAAGAGGAAAGTTGGAAAGAACTCAAATACATGGAGGCTAAGGAGCATCCTACTAAAGAATGAATGGGTCAACCAGGAAATTAAAGAAGAATTTAAAAAATTCATGGAAACCAATGAAAATGAAAACACAACTGTTCAAAATCTTTGGGATGCAGCAAAGGCAGTCCTAAGAGGAAAGTATAGAGCAATACAAGCCTTTCTCAAGAAACAAGAAAGGTCTCAAATGCACACCCTAACCCTACACCTAGAGGAGCTGGAGAGAGAACAGCAAATAAAGCTGAAACCCAGCAGAAGAGAAATAATAAAGATCAGAGCAGAAATCAATGGAATAGAAACCAAAAGAACAGTAGAACAGATCCGTGAAACTAGGAGCTGGTTCTTTGAAAGAATTAATAAGATTGATAAGCCCCTGGTCAGACTTACCAAAAAGAAAAGAGAAAGGACCCAAATAAAGAAAACAGGTGAATTCTTACTGATGCCTCCTGAAGGCTATCAAGTGTAGTCCCATGTTTCTTTTCTAGATAGAGCTGAAGGAACAAGGTTATATTTCATGCAGTCTTAGAACAAGATGAGTAGAAAGCTGATGACAGCAGCTAAGGTCAGATGTTTCGTGTACATCCCCATCCTCACTTCTAAGTCCATAGAGTATTTTGGCTCTTTACTGGCCCATCTTCCAGAAAGCTGTTACTATATAGGTAGAGGTTTATCATCCTTTGCCACCTTTCACCCAAGAGCCCCGGTCAGCACCATCTGTTTATGTGTGGGTCAAAGGGCAGGTCTAATTTGTGCTGACTCGAACAACTTTATCCTAGTTTGGAAGCATAGTTTATCACTTAGAAGTGAAGGAAACATTCTTCCATCCAGGAATTCGTGATTCATAAAAAACTTTCTAATTCATGGTAAATCATTAACCAAAACATACTCAATATAGAATCCTAGAGTCAGTAATAACATTTATTTCTTCATACGAGGCAAAATTTTTACTAGTTTTTTTTTAATTAATGTCTCCATCCTTCTCTAGATGAGAAAATCACAGATTTCACAAAACCTTCCATCTATCATGTATACAGATAACACTTGAAGATGTCACTTAAGCTCAAAGACTGGGGAAAGAGTTTTCTAACCTTCAAGGCTGCTCTCCCTTGATGAGTTCACCCAGGCCCTGAATTGTTTACTTTATCCTGCAAGGGGAGTAGGTTATGGATTCCACTGACACTGTCCACTTCCTTCACTTCTTGGGTTTCAATATATTCTATATTCACCCTCACCACTTATCTGGTAGCTAATTCAGCCATGTGCAACAGGTTCATGGCTATCATTTGGGAAAACCTCAATGTGTAGACCAAACTCAAGAAGATCCCTCTCAACTTAGCTCCAGTGTCTAGAAATCGATGAGGATTTCCTGCTGGGCACTTCCTGCTAGTCAACACTCACAGTGAACAATACCCTGCTTATGTGGTATATCTATTAGTGCAGAAAAGAGAAGCCCTTCAAGATCTAAGTAGCAATCAGGATTATAACTTTGAGAATGACTTAAGTGTGCTGAAGCCTTGGTCTCGTGCAGAAGCAGGAGCAGGGAGGGGGCTTTATTCAGGAGAATGACAGAATTAGCCATCTTATTATAGCTATGAACCAGTCCTGAACTATAAACAAGTCACTAGCTAGATGTTTTATTTTTTTAAAAAATCATGAAAACAACTGATCATTCTGGTCCATAATTGTACTTCCCTGGGGTAGTTACTACACTTCAGTGATGTCATAGGATCCAGCCATTCTATTTGAAGAAATGGGCAGTTTTTGAATACTTAATCATACAAATGTTCAGGATGCCATTAGGGACATGACTAAAGATGGTGGTATCAGGGCACAAGAAACATGCAGAACCTGCTATTCCTAAGCTCCATACCTACACAGAAAGAGTGATTGGTTTTTCTCTAGTCCACTTTACTATATAACCCCCACCCACCCACTGCCGGCTTTCAGGAGACCAGGGGCACAGAGAAAAAACTCTCAGCAATAGTCTAACTCCATAACAGCCTTGTCCAGCCCTTAGGAATGACTTCACCCCCCAGACCTAACCTCTTCCATAGTCCCAATAGTTCTATTATCCTACCCAAATTGGGCATTTGACCTGCAAAAACTGCTTTTATTAATATCAAGGATATAGTACTGAGAAACATTGTTCTCTCACATTATAGATTAGTGTCTGTTCGTCTGATAGTGTATTTCTGAGTATCCTCTTTTTGAAGACTCTGAGCCACATGGCCACTTGGACACAATAGAACAGCAACCCAATTTCCCACCCAAATGCAAAGCTTCATATAGCGAGTTTTCATCTGCTACATTCCACATTTTTTCTGGCATTATAGTTTCCAAGGAAATAGGAACAGGATTCTCCTCAGTCCCATGGCCCATGACACACAATCCTCTCAGCTTCTGAGTGATTATTGCTTTCTTACCAAAATGACTACCCCAGCTCCACCGTGTTCCTAGAACCTCCAGGAGAAACACTAGTTCACACCAGCTCAAGCACTGTCGTCCAGAGCTGATATTCTTTTCCCTGATTTCCTTAGAATCATGTAGTCCGAGTTCAAATCCTATAAGAATCCCCTTTCTACCCCTTCCTACTGAACTTTATCATGATTCTTTATGGTGAATGCTCTCACAGCAGAAGTTAAGAAATCTGACTTGGTTTGACTGTAGATCTGTTGCTGTCGGTCTACACCTGCTGGGCTTCATTACATTCCAGGAAAGGAAGGAGTGTGAGAGTAACCAGAGAGAATAAGCACAATCTTCAGCCCCATCTCTGCTTTCAGTGGTCAGAAAGAAGATAATTTGGTGCTAAATTTTGGGGGGTGGGGGTGAGGAGGCTGGCAGATGCCCCTTTTATTTTATACACATGAATAATATTTTTTTAAGATTTTATTTATTTATTTGACAGAGAGAGAGAGAGAGAGCACAAGCAGGGGGAATGGCAGGCAGAGGCAGAGGGAGAAGCAGGCTTCCCACAGAGCAGGGGGAGCCTGATGCGGGACTCGATCCCAGCACCCTGGGATCATGACCTGAGCCGAAGGCAGTCACTTAACCAACTGAGCCACCCAGGCGCCCTACACATGAATAATATTTGAAACTGTTTTTTAAATATGAGAGATTTTAGAAACAAAAATCTCTTCTTTCTTAGACTAATGTGAAAAGAAAAAAACGAGGATGGGGGAAATCTATAACAAAGAAAGTGTGTCCGTTACTTTCTCATAGCTATCATGTAGATATTTTGAATATTAAAAAATCAGCAATGTGATCACATCTTGCACCCAAGTCCCTTGAAGTGAGAAGAGCACTATTGGAAACACTTTTGAAGACCTGGAAGATGACAAACGGATTTGATAGGCTTGGCTTCTAAGAGTGGAAAACACACAACCTACAGGGTGAGAACGACAAAAATCACTGAAGAGCAAGAGAAATCACAGGGAGACTCTGTGACAGACTGCCTTCCAAAGATGGCCACAACAGTACCTCCCATCCTACACGTGTCTTGAGAACTTCGCCATTTCTCAAAAGGTTGAATCTAATTCACCTCCCGTTAAATATGGGAGGGCTTGGAAATTGCTTATAAAAGAATTTGTTAGAAATAATGTTGCGTGACTTCCACGATTATGTTAGAGTTTATCACACTTGACACTACTGATACTTGAGGCCAGACAGTTCTCTGGTGGGGCCCTGTCCCACGCACTGTGGGATATTTAGCAACATCCATGGCTTACACCCACTAGGTGCCAGTAGAAGCCCCCTCCTCAGTTGCGACAACCAAAAATGTCTCCAGACATTGCCAAAAGTCCCCTGGGGGACAAAATCATTCTCACTGAGAACCACTGGGTTAGGTCATGAAAGATGATACAGCTTGTCACTGGGACCCTCATTTTTGAGCCCTCGGTTCCCACGTAAACAGTGCAACTGTACTGGGCCCACCAGTCTGTCAGAAAAACCAGGCCTCAAGGAGAAGTTACAGCGAGGTGCTCCCGTACCCAGCGCTGGCTGAGATCCTAGCTGAGACATGTAAGCATCAGACATACCGGTGAAAATGCCTACCAACTGTCCAGTCAGACCCCGCCATCCGGTGGGGCGGGTTCCAAGCTGAGGCCCCAGCTGGGCAGCAAATCCCTGACTCGCAGAACCTGTGAGAATAAGACACTTGTGATTTAGGATCATGCATTTTAGAATAATTTGTTTCAAAGCCATAGTAATAGGGATAGTTTGTATCGGAGTGGAATGATGAAAAAAATAAGTAAATAACAAACCCTATTTATCAGATCAGACCGAGGAAGAGACTGAGGAAGAGACTGTAAAATCTTTTAACACTTAAGAAAGATTTAAGGTCATGCCTTGTAGATTTTCAAACAAACACATGGCCTCTAAGGATCATAAAGGAATGCCTCACAGATTCTTGCCATTAAGCAAGAGGATGCTAAGAGACCCAATTATTGTCTCAGCCTGGTGGGGAGCCAGAAGTGAAAAAGGGTGTATTTGAAGAGATTTGTGGGTGTGCCTACTATCTAATGACATTCATTATAAATTGATATACAGCCCACCCAAGAAATTTTTAAAGTAACCTATCAGTTTAGACTGAGTAAGAGAACACAAAATAAAGAGGCCTTTGGAGCGCCAAACTTTTCTGGAAAGGAAGAAGGTTGAGAAGCCAACGCAGTACACGAGCCACTTCTTGTGGAAAAGGAAGGATAACTTAAAAGGCAGAACCAAGAAGCACAGAGAGGAGGAAAATCAGCCATGGAGAGTAACTCCCAGAGAGTTGGCCTGAGCCCCAATCTGAAAACCGACACCACCTGCCCTAATGGATGTCAGATTTACAATAGACCAGGGAGCGAGCGCTGTGTGCTTTCTGCTTCGCCTCGTTCTGAAAGGGAGTGTTGGTAATGTTCCCTTGTCTCTGCCTTAGACATTGTGTATTGATAGTAAAGGAACCAATAACCCCTTTGTTTGGATTATAAGTCTTCACATTGAGAAAAATGACACTTACAGAGCAGTGCTGCAGAAATTGCCTTACTCGTGATTATTTCAGTTGCAAATGATAGAGGCACAGTGAAAGAGAATGAATAGAAAATAAATACTGTGGACAGAAGTAGTTTTCAATTAGCAATAATCGCGCCCCATCGGCTGTGATCCTGCCACTGCGCAAAGCTTGGACAGAAGTAGTTAGGGGCAGGGAAGCTTAACCTTAGAGTTCACATAACCCTGCCAGCTCAGTCTCCCACCCCTGCTTTCCCCAGGTGTTCTTACTACTGGCCAGCTTTCTGTTTGCCAGGTGCCTCCCAAGGCTAAAAGCAGGTAGGGAGCCCAGGCTAGGAAGAGGTAGAGGTTTTAACACACTAAGGAACTGCGGGAGCAGACCCTGAGTGCAGGGTCAGTCTTTGCTGAGGGAAGCGTGGCCCTGTGGGGAGAAAATTACTCCCAAGATCCAAAAGCTCCCAGCCCATGACCTATAAGAATAGAATACCAAAATGACTTGCCATTCACAACAGAAACCAGATGTCAGGAGAATGGACTTGTGAGCTGGAGGAAGGCAGGCAAAGGGGGGCTGGGGAGGTGCTGGAGGCAGAGGGTGGGAGGGACCCCAAGGGCCATTGGCTGCTGGGGGAGGGGGCCAGGTCCTTGGGGGTCTTCGAAATTTTATGCTAGGCGCCACACTCCATCTTCTCTGCACATACAATCTCAACCTCCCAAATAGTTCTGAATGTCTTCTCTATGATTATGACTTCCAGGTGTGTCTTCACCCAGAGTCATATCGCCAAACATTAGACCCAGATTTCTACCTGCTACCCTAGAACATCTCCACTTACCATGTGCAGCATCAGACATCTATTTTCAACCTTTCTTGCCCTTAAGGCCTGCTCTTCTTCCTGTGTTCCCCTTCCGTGTGAGTGGACCCATCCTTCTGCCAGACATAGAGACACAGACGTCATCCTTGAATCCTCAAATTCCTCAAAGCCCATACCCAGTAAATCCCACACTATCCTTTGAACACTTGTAGTATCACCTGTCATAGTGATGGCTTCCCATCTCTACAACAACCTTCTACATTAGGGGATAGTCTACCTTAGGAATCCTATGTCTTCAGTTGTGGGTTTTTTTGTTTTTGTTTTTGTGTTTGTTTTTGTTTTTAAAGCAATCTCCTACATCCAACGTGGGGCTTGAACTCATGACCCTGAGATCAAGAGCCGCATGCTCTACTGACTGAGTCAGTCAGGTGCCCCTCAGTTGTGGTTTTTTTAAAAGATATCCACAAACTGCCTCAAACCTTCCTGTCTCTCCCCTTATGTGCTGGATGTTGCAGCTCCTCTCTCTAATGTTATATACATAGCATATGGCTGAAAGATTGTGTGCAATTTCTAAAACAATGTACTGCCTTCTCCACGTCTATCTTTCTTTTATCACTCTGGTAGAAGTCAGCTGCCATGTTGCGCTAACACAGTACTCCAATCACTCCATCTCCCCATCGTCCCAAGTTCCCTTCATCCCATCGCAAGATCACACCATGGTCCTGTCCTAGGGTCAACCTGTCATCCCATCATCCCGTCGTCCCATCATCTGGTTGTCCCATCGCCCGGTAGCCCTGTCGCCCCATCGCCCCATCACTTCATCATCCCATTTTCTTGACGTACCATCGCCCCACCGTCCCACAGTCCTGACATCCCACAGCCCCATCTTCCCATCGCCTCATCATCCCATCACCCAATCACTCCATCACCCCATCGTCCTATGTTCCCTTCATCTCACTGCCAGGTCACCCCATGGCCCCATCGCCTTATCGCCCCGTAGCCCTATTGCTCCATTGCCCAATCATCCCATCGTCCCATCATCCCATCATCCAGTGATCTCAACATCCCATTGCCCCATCGCTTCAGTGTCCCAACTTCTTGAAGTCCCATCGCCCCATCATCCCACAGTCCCGTCAGCCTGACATCCCACAGCCTCATCATCCCATCGCCCCATTGCATCATGGTCCCATTGTCCCATCCTCTCATTGCCCCATCATCCCATCGCTCCACCCTCCCATCGCTCCATCCTCCCATGGTCCCAGCACTCCATGCTCCCATCATCCCATCGCCCCATCCTCCCATCACCCAAACATTCTGTCACTCCATCATCCCATGTTCCTTCCATCCATTGCCAGGTCACCCCATCATCCTGTCATCCTGTCATCCTGTCATCCCATTGCCCTGTCACTCCAACATCCCATTGTCCTGTGATCCCGACATCCCATTGCTCCACTGACCCATCGCTTCATCTTCCCATCTTCTCGAAGTCCCATCTCCCCATCGTCCCACAGTCCCATCATCCTGACATCCTACAGCCCGAATGTCCCATGGCCCCACCATCCCATTCTCCCATTGCCCCATCCTCCCATCAGCCCATTGCACCATCGACCCACAGTCCCACGGTCCCATCACCCCATCGTCCCAGTGTCTTGTCATCCTGATATCCCACAGTCCCATTGTCCCATCGTCCCATCACACCCTCGTCCCATCATCCCATCCTCCCACTACCATACTGTCCCACAGTCCCATCATCCCATCCTCCATCGTCCATCCTCCCATCACCTCATCATTGCACAGTCTCATTGTCCTGACATCCCACAGCCCCACTGTCCCTTCGCCCCATTGCACCATAGTCCCATCCTCCCATCACCCCATTGTTCCATGGTCCCATCGTCTCTACATCCCACAGCCCCATCGTGCCATCCACCCATTGCTCCATAGTCCCATTGTCCCATCCTCACATCATCCCATGGACCAATCTTTCCATAGTCCCGTCATCCTGATATCCCCCAGCCCCATCGTCCCATCCCCCCATCCTCCCATCGCCCATTCTTTCCACAGTCCCCTGGTCCTGACATCTGCAGCCCCATTGTCCCATCCCCCCATTGCATCATTACCCAAGGTCCCATCCTCCCATCACCCCATTGCCCCATCACCCCATCACCCATCTTCCCAATGCCTCGTCCTCCCATCACCCATCATTCCACAGTCCCATAGTCCTGACATCCTGCAGCCCCATCCTCACATCCCCACATCATCCCCCATCCCATCCTCCCATCGCCCCATCTTCCCAACATCCCATTGTCCTTTTGTACCATCATACCATCACCCCATCATCCCAATACCTCATCCTCCCATAGCCCCACCATTCCACAATCCTGTCTTCCTGACATCCTGCAGCCCCATCGTCCAACCATCCCATCTTACCATTGCCCCATCGTCCATCCTCCCATTGTGCCCATCGTTCCAAGGCCCATCATCCTGACATCCCGCAGCCCAAATCCCCTTCACCCCAACATCCCAGAGTCCCATCATGCTGACATCCTGCAGTGGCATCTTCCCATCACCCCATACCCCCATCACACCATCGTCCTATCCTCCCACTGCCCCATCATGCCACTGTCCCATTGTGCCATCGTCCATCCTCCCAATGCCCATTGTCCTGGCATCCCACAGCCCCATCTTTGCTTTGCACCAACATCCCATCATCCCATCTTCCCACAACTATCATCACCCCATCATTCCACAGTCCCATCAACCTGATATCCTGCAGCTCCATCATCCCATTGAATCCCATTGAGTCCCATTGCCCCATTGTCCCATAGTCACATCATCCATCCTCCCATTGCCCCATCTTTCCACAGTCCCCTTGTCCTGACATCACTCACCCCACTATCCTATCTCAACATCGCCCCATTGTCCATCACACCAACCTCCCATCATACTGCTGTCCAGCCTTGTCCCCTACCCACCATACTGACTGAGCCTCTCACGGCCGCAACATCAGGCACACACATGACCCCGAAGCTATAAATGCGACTGAATGCGCTCCCATTCCGAGCCTCAAATCCCTGTACAAAAACGATTCAGCGGACTATGGTCGGCCAGCAGTTTCTGCAGGAAAAGCGAGCCCATGACTCAGGGCCGAGCTCAGAACATGCAAGGTGCAGGACTTCCTCCTAGCCAAAAATGTCCCTGCCTAAAGAGCCACAGATTGGCATACTCAGCGGAAAGGGCAGCCCAAAGGATGAGTTTTTGTGAACTATATAAGAAGGACAAAGCTGGCTCCTGAGGCAGCAGCTTAGCCTTTGCCTGAACCTGCTGCCAAAAAGGACGACCACGCGCCCCTTTGCCACCGCCTGGAGAATTGCCGAACTCCTCCTGGCCCACCTCTCCTGGCTAGCTCAGGAGCCCCGCTCTGCTGCATCCCTGCCTGCTCCCTTGCTGGACACCTCCCCTGGATCCGTAGCGCAGAGTGCACAGACATCCTCGTACTGTGAGACAGCTGAAAAGTGTCCCCTCTCACACATGCCTGAAGGACAGAACCTACTTCAGAGCTCACATCTTGTTGGTTTTTCTTGAGTATCTTATGTGAAGTATTGACGTTGAGTTCATGGAAGTTATAGAAAATGTATGTAAGTTTAGAGCAATAAAATTTACATCAAATAGATGGCCCACCAGAGGACTCTCCCTCCATCATTTGCTTGATCTCAAAGCTGTATTGTGAGAGGTGGCCTTCCCTTACTTAGTAGCCGCCATTGGTTGTCTGTTTATGTTGCTTATGTTGGAGTCTTAGTGTGAACTGGGCTTTAGAATTAAAAGCAAGTAGTTCATATTTGATCACTTAATTCTACTGAAGTTATTAAACACATTAAATAATTATGTCAATTGCTGAAAAGAAATAAATATTGAGAATATCTGGATGAATATCTAGCAGCTGGTGAAATTAAAAATTATTTTCCGATATGAAGCAAAATTAAAAGTTAAGACCTAAAAATACATATCAGGAAAATACTGTAAATTTTCAATTGTTTTGAGCACTTCTAATAAATTTTTAAGTATATCATTGCAGTCATATTGTTATTATTATGTATTGGTATAATTTTAAATTTGAATATTATTTTAATACATTACTATTTATATAAGTATGTATATTAAAATTTGCTCTGAAAACTTAGCTAAAAAATTAAATAAAATGTTAATAACTTTTAATTTTACTTTTAGCTTAAAATTTTTGTCAATTTTAATCCTGCATTGGATAAAAGAGTCAAGTTTGGTACTCTTTCTATGTATAAAGTACAGATACATAGAGAGGACATAAATAGATATAGAGGATAACCGTCATTAAAATTTCATGAAGGATTCAATTAGCAAAAAATATCTAAAATGGCTCTGGGGTCAAGAGAAGGGGAGGCAATAATGAAATGAAATGGTTGAGAAACACTGCTCTAAACCTATTTGGAGAATGCAAAATGAAAAACAAAAACAAAAGTAGGAAGTAAGAGGAACATTCAGAAAAGGGAAACTAATGTGTTCCCATTTAAGAGCATGCACAAGGGAAGATGTTCAGAGAACCTAGAGTCACAGTTCCCAGAGTTGCCCACCCCAGCCAGGCCAGCAGCATCTGCAGGATCCCCAATGGCCCTGCCCTTTTCCTTCTTGGTGGCCCAGGTGGTGCTCAGCTGCTCTCTGGGATGTGACCTGCGTCAGAACCATGGCCTGTTCAACAGGAGGGCCTTGATGCTCCTGAGACAAATGAGAAAGATCTCCCCTTTTTCCTGCCTGAGGGACAGAAATGACTTTGCCTTCCCCAAGGAGGTGCTTGATGGCAAGCAGTTGCAGAAGGCTCAAGCCCTCTCTGTCATCCATGTGATGAACCAGAAGATCTTCCACCTCTTCTGCATAGAGGCCTCATCTGCTGCTTGGAACACGAGCCTCCTAGAGGAATTCTGCTCGGGACTTTCTGAGCAGCTGAGTGACCTAGAAGCCTGTCTCATGCAGGAGGCTGGGATGGCAGAGACTCCCCTCATGAAGGTGGACTCCATCCTGAGGAACTACTTCCAGAGAATCTCCCTCTATCTGCAAGAGAAGCAATACAGCCCTTGTGCCTGGGAGATTGTCAGAGCAGAAATCATGAAACCCTTCTCTTCATCAACAACCTTGCAAGAAAGGTTAAGGGGCAAGAAATGAGACCTGGTTCAACATGGTAATGACTCTCACTGACAAATAATATCATACTTCCGTGTGTTCTGCCATGTCAAAGACTCTCATTTCTGCTATAATCATGACATGATGGAATCAATTTGTCAAATGTTTTCAGGAGTATTAAGTGACATCATGTCAGCTATAAGCACGAGTTGCTTTCAGACAACCATGCTGAAATGATGACCATTAATCAATTAATTCTATTGATGTATCTATTTAACAACTTATTTATTTAACTATTTATAAGATTTAAATTATCTTTGAACAATATTAGGTATACTTTCCCTTTGTAGTTAAGAGAAAAAATTTATCGTTTATATTTGTTAAATTTATTATTTCCTTTATTAAATATTTTGTATAGAAAAATTATTGTATTTGTTTATTATTTAAAAAAGAAACAAGTCTGATTATAACCTGATGAGAGAATGTATTGTACGACACACTTACTCATTATTACGTTATTCATGCTATAAGTTAAAAATAGACTTTCTCTAAGCCAGTTTATATGTTGCTGTCAGGATAGAGGTGGACATAACAAATCCAATCCTGCTTTGTACCACTGATTTTTGTGGAGAAACCAACCTAAAAGCAATAATCATACTGAAGTAGTATCAGTTATGTTAAGTGGCATAATGAGAAGAAGGGGAAAAATGGAGTTCTCTCAGCAGAAGCTGCGGTAAGTCATGTCAGGAAGCAAAAACAGAAGCAGTAGATATCTCCTACAATTGACTGCTAGACTTCCAAGTATAAATATTCTTGGAAAATGTATATTTGAGTCTGCAATTTATAAGCAACTCCATTAACTGAAAGCCTAGGAACAGAAGTGGTCACATGGAAAGAGTAGAGCATGAGAAAAGAACTTAAGATTCATTCCTCGAGGGGCACCTGAGTGGCTCAGTGGGATAAGCATCTGCCTTAGGCTCAGGTCATGATCTCAGGGTCCTGGGATGGAGTTCCGAGATGGATGGGCTCCCTGCTCATCGGGGAGTCTGCTTCTCCCTCTCCCCCACCACTCCCCCACATCCCCACTTGTACTCGCACTCTCTCTCTCTTTCAAAATAAAATAAAATTAAATTAAATTAAATTAAAAAGTTCAATACCTTCGAATGGTAAGGGAGAAAAGAGCCACAAAGGAAACAAAGGTGGAATGGCCCTAAGGCAGTAAGATAAGAGAGAATATTGGTAAGAGTATTTCAAAGATGAAAAGTGCTTCAAAGAATTGCATCATTGCAAAATGTGGATGGAAAGTGCCCACCACACTGGGATATAGGGAGACTGAAACTTTAGTGAGAGCTGGCTTGCCAGAATTCATCATTGGGGGGAGCGATAATGTATTTGGAGAAAATAGTTGTGAGAGATTTGCCTTCTGAAATGCAGCAGGAAAATAGAATGGGAATTGGAAGTTATGGGCATTTTTTTTCTGCAGAGTTCCTTTTTGCAATGTATGTGTCTCTGGGTTGATTCATGGACTTGAAGTATTAGCAAATCATGTCAATCTGTTTAATATGTATTTCTTTTAAACCATGGCATATATCACTACTCACAATGCTAATTTATTATTATTTTGATTACTACTGTGTGGAATGTCAGTAAGCTGCTCTATGGATTGAAACCATCCGGTACATGGGGAAGCAGATGGAACTGCCCATAATGAGAGCAGGCTTGGTGGAATTCACAAGCAAAAACCACAGGGCAACAGGTGGAAGGCAAGGTTGCAGAAGAGAAGAGCTCCCGATGTTTTTCTCTCACCTGGGAGTCACCTTAGTGTTGTCACTCCCTTCCTGGTCAGACTGTCTTTCAGTTTCTGTTGCCTCAGTGCATCCAGATGTGATGACAGCTTTCTAGCAAAGCTGACTGGAGAAAGAAAAAAAAATGATGTATTGAAAGTGATGGAAACTAATGGTACAGGCCCTTTCTGTTTCCATTTTTACGTCCCTAGTTTGGTACTGACCTCAAGATGAAATGGAAAGGAATTCAGAAGAGTAAGACAACTCCTGTCCAGAAATTACTAAATTAAAACAAACATATACAATTTTAAAAGCTCTGAACTAGTCAAGCAAAGGTGGCTAGTTTTCTCTAGCATCCTATGTGGCCTCACTGCCCCACGTTTTCACTGTGAGACAGAGCTTGAGGAATCAAAGGGCTCAGGAGAAGAGGACTGACTCAATAATGCAGGGATGGTCATTCCTCAATGGAAGCCCATGCACAGCAGAGAAAGCCACACGGAGTCCCCTACAGCCTCAAAAACTGAGAGCAGAAGGACTCCACAGTCTAATGAACTGAACTCCACATAAAAATCAATATTTAGGGATGCGTGGGTGGCTCAGTCGTTAAGCGTCTGCCTTCGGCTCAGGTCATGACCCCAGGGTCCTGAGATCGAGCCCCGCATCGGGCTCCCTGCTCAGCGGGAAGCCTGCTTCTCCCTCTCCCACTCCCCCTGCTTGTGTTCCCTCTCTCGCTGTCTCTGTCAAATAAATAAATAAATAATTTCTTTTAAAAAAAGAAATCAACATTTAGCAAAATAAAATTGCTGTCGCTATTTAAGGTAAAATTTTTTTTAAAAAAGGGGAGGGATAATTCACCCACACCCGTGCCCCTGACACACACATGTAGTACATAATGTTTACCTTGTGTCCTCTGGAAGACATGGAAAAATATGACACTTGAATAGCTGACGGAAAGAAGAGGAATTGGTCACAGAAACACTCTTGGGTCTTGGGCCATTGAGTGTTTAGGGGACAAATACAACCCCCCTCCAAGACAGGTTTGCTCAAAGCTGGAAGTGTGATGAGCTGACTCCGGGCAGTCAGGTAGAGAGAGAGGGAGCGAGCGAGGGAGGGAAGGGGGGAGTGAGGAGGACGAAGATGGAACACAAGAGGCTGTGGGCACGCGGGCCCACAGCATAAGATGCAACCTGCACTGCTCCTCGGGATGAGGTCCTGTCCAGAAAGGACAAACAGATGTGCGGCTGAAAGTAGAACGGAAACATCCAGGTGTACCTAAAACAATTAGGAAACCAGCCTGGGGGTTGGGGAAGCACTGCTGAGTCATTAGTAGGACAAGGTGGAAAGAGTCTTGAGGCCCCTGTACAGCACGGCACGTGGCCGTCCTTGGAAGTCGTCTTTTGATGCCCTGAGCAATTAATATGAATGCTGGCCAATGATCAAGGTGTGGGAAGACCCCTGGGGGAGCTTGTCAAACACAGGGAACACATCCATTCTGAAGAGGACAGATGCCCAGGGATAAGGCAGCAGAGCTGAGGTGCAGAAATGAAAAGAGCGAAAACAGAGCCTGGGAGCAGAGGTAAAATTGTGTTCTGAGCAAGGAGAACAAAGCTGCATACTTGTGACTGTGACACAAACATTTTTTTTTCTCATTTGAAAGCTTTGGCTCCGTTTACATAGAACCATCTCAAGTATTAGACAAATTAAACTTCGATGAAAAAATGAAAAAATAATTGAAATGGGTGATGTCTTCCAATCTCATCTAAGTAAAGCAAATGTAAAGAAAAGCAAACAAAAATTAAAAGGCATAAAAAGTGTACAGGAACATTCTGTAAATGAAAACTACCCTCTTCTATTTAAGAGTCAGGAGTAGAAAGAACTGGAGAGGAACTGGGGGCCACGGCGCCCCCCACTGGTCACCCTGGCCACCGGACTCAGCTATGGCAGAGATTTGTGAATTGTCAGACCAGGAATTCAAAATGACTATAATTAATATGCTGAGGGCTTTAATGTATCCATATTCTCATTCATTCATTCACTCATCTATTTTATCTACTATACTATTTAAAATAGATTTTTTCAGCAAGATGCCCTTTTAAAAATTAAAAAAAGTTTTGTTCATATAATACCATATTTACCTTCATAATATGTTTGAATGTAACAAAATTTGTTCATCTTATTTTTGTCAAATTGTTTTCTTTATGAAATTCTTCCCCAGGAGATTTTTCAGATTTGTTAATTCTTAAAAAGAGAGATAGCCTGAATTTGTGACCCATATTGAAGAATGGATGATAAATTCAAATCACTCATTCATTTCTCATTTGTTATTTTAAAACTGCGTATCTCTATGCCAGATTATGTGGTTATTCTGGGGACACAGAGGTGAATAAAGCAATTGTAAAGCTTATTCTCTTTGAGCTTTCCATTTTGAAGAGAAAGAAACATACAGCAATAATCATGTTTAAGGAATTTCAATTATATTTCATATTAAAACATGAGGTAGAGCACAAGAGACTTTCACTAGCAGCTTGAATGAGGGATGTCAAGAGGGGAGACAGAGCAGATGAACTCTTTAAAGCAGATGAAACCTCTAAACAGACATTCCGCCAGTAGATACGTCCTTGGATCCAGAATCTCCAACAGAGTATATTGTGGAGATATTAATTTACAATTGTTTGTTGCATATTTGCAAATCAGGGCATGATAATAGATGTGTTCACTTATGAGTAGATTGTAAAACGAGGAGATGACCTAAAGCTTATGAAGATGTTGAACTTTTACGGTTAAAAGAGAAGAACTTGCAAAGGGCACAGAGATGGTGTAGCCAGTGGGTAGGAGACAAGAGAAGAATGATCTTCAGAAAGTACTGACTAAAAAAGAAAGTACTGACTAAGCAAACAAAGGGTTTAAATTTGAGGGGCATCTTAGAGAAGGATGGGGCTAACTTGTCCCAGTGGATCTGGAAACATAGGTGCCATTGGTCACTTTGGTAAGATCTGATTAGGAAGAAAAATAGGCCATGTTGATAGATGAAGAAAGACTGTGGTAAGTTGTCTCCTCTTTTTTTTACGTAGAGCAGCATTGCTATGGTTCTATAAATTTACTGAAAAAACATATTTATAAGAAGCTCTTGGTTTCTTTGATTTTCTTTAGAGTTTTTCTAGTTTCTATTTCCTTGATTTTCATTATTCTCTTTATTGTTTCTTTTCATTTATTTTTTAATTGTTTCTTTTATTTCTAGCTTGTTACAGGGAAAGTGAAGAATCCTGACTTTGGACTTTCCTTCTTCTCTAGCCTGAGCATCTAAAGCCATAAGTTATACTTTAATCCTGCCTAGCTGCATCTCACAAATTTTGATATGTTATGGGTTTTTTAAATTTTTTTCATTTATTTATTTTTAAAGGAAACTCCACACCCAACATGGAGCTTGAACTCGCCATCCTGCGATCAAGAGTCACGTGTTCTACCAACTGAGCCAGCCAGGAGCCTCCAATATGTTGTGTTTTCATTTCCATTTATTTCAATGTATTTTCATACTTCCCTTGGGATTTCTTCTTTGCCCCATGAGTTATTTAAATGTTATTTAATTTCCAAATATTTGGAGATTTTTCAGGCATCTCTCTGGTATTGTTTTCTATATTTTTCTATTGCAGTTAAAGAACTTACTGTATCATCTCAGTCCTTTTAATTCTATAGAAAATTTTTATGACCCGGACTCTGGTCTATATTTATGATTGTCTTAAAGAAATCTGAAAAAAAATATGTGTCACTTGTAATATTTGTGATATTTTCCATCTCTAAAAGTTCCTATCGGTTTTTATTTGTGTCTTCCATTTTTTCCCTCACTGTACCTTGAGGAAGAAAGTCATCTTAATTATCAAACTCAAGGAGATGTTGTTCTTTGTCTCAGCATCACGGACAGTTTTCTAGTTATTTCTGCTAGGAGCACAGTTCAAGCCTTCTTCATACATTGTGACTGAAACTGCACTACTTTCCTTCTTATTTTTTATTTTATTTTTTTTAAGATTTTATTTATTTATTTGTCAGAGAGAGAGAGAGCGCGCGCACAAGAAGGGCAAGCAGAGGGAGAAGCAGGCTCCCTGCTGAGCAAGGAGCCTGATGCGGAACTCGATCCCAGGACCCTGGGATCAGGACCTGAGCTGAAGGCAGATGCTTAACCGACTGAGCCATCCAGGTGTCCCTACTTTCCTTCTTAAAATCCAATCTTACATCAAATCTGTATTTCATCAGGATTTTATTTTCATCTATCATATGATATGAGAGTTGACATTGATCTCTGCCTGGATTAGCAGGTAATCATTGTGGAATCATTTCTTTTTTTTTTTTTTAAAAGATTTTATTTATATGACAGAGAGAGACACAGATTTTATTTATTTATTTGACAGAGAGAGACACAGCGAGAGAGGGAACACAAGCAGGGGGAGTGGGAGAGGGAGAAGCAGGCTTCCCGCTGAGCAGGGAGCCTGACGCGGGGCTCAATCCCAGGACCTGGGGATCATGACCTGAGCCGAAGGCAGACGCTTAACGACTGAGCCACCCAGGCGCCCTGGAATCATTTCTGGACAGTTAATCCCACCATTTGAACATCAGATACATCCTTTATCCTAAGCCTAGCTGTCAATGATAACACAACCATTTTGGGCATGATGTGTTTTACCAATCTGGTTACCTAATTTTCCTCTTTGTTACATTGCATTTTCTGTTATTATGAAATACAGCTTATTTTTACATAGAGATTGATATGCCCAGACTTTACGGCTTCCTTTCTTCCTGACTAAATAAAAATTTGATCTTTAGGTAGGGCAATGACTTCAGAAAAATGATAAATTCTTAGGCATTAATAAATAATGAGTTTGCAATGAATATAATGGCCAGGGACACTTCCCTCATAAAATGAAAAAATGAAAGTGAATCAGAAACTTTCTCTTTTCCAATATCCGAAGGGCCAAATTAGGTGAAAACCAGTAAAAAGCCAGAGCACCATCAAACAAGACAGAGAGCAAGAAAATGTATAAATTTGGGATGAAAATATATGAGAACTACAAAATAAGAATTGTAAGGAATATTTATGACATGTGATACAGGATTATGTACTGCATCTAGATTTTGCTAAGGAATTTAGATGTTTGATCCGGAATAATTCGCTTAATCTCTTTGGACCTCAGTTTCTCCAAATATAAAGGAGGCTGGAAATGTTCCTTGAGTTGTGAGTAGTAAATAATCTAGAACACTTAGAAGCACTTGGCAGCATATTTCCCACTGAATGAAGCTTTAACAGATGGTGACTCTTTTCTTATTTATTCATAGAGATCTAGAAGAGAATAGTGGACTTCTCCTAGCCGCCTCTCTGTTACTGATTGACAACTGCTGATGGTCTAAAACACAGAATTGGGAACACGTGGCTCATCGATTACATACACAATAGTATAATATGTATATATATATTGTACATGCTTTATATACACTATATATTCTGATTCCTAGCACATTTCCCCCTTCTTCCCTCCTTCCCCCAATCCCATCCATTCACCCCCATATTACAATGTTTCCCTCTGCCCATGTAGAAACCCCCAGTGAGCTCTGCCTTCCTCATTACTCTTCAGGAGGCTCTCCTGCCCATTCACACAGCTGCTTCCTTTACCCTTGTGGTTTCTGGCTGGCAATTTTACTTCTAAGTACAAAGCCGCTAACTGAAACCAAGAGTTGTGTGAAAGTTCTAGGTTTTTGGAAACTCTGCTAGGAGAGGCCTTGTTCTCTTCTTTTTCTCCTGGTGACTATTTTTGGACCTGAGGGAATGTCCCCACTGCAGAGATGTAACAGCCGCTTTAGCAAAAAGGAAATAAAAAGCAGGATCAGTTTACTCTGTGGCCTGTTAAAATATTTATGAAGGAAGAGTGCCCCCTACTGGCTAAGATGGACAGAGACAGTGAGCAAGTCTGGAGACGTTTCTGTTCTATGCAGAAGCCTTTCTCCTGGCAGATGTTTTTCCAGAGCAAAAAAGGCTCATTCTTGGAAGGAACTGACTCCAATAGTGTAATAAGCCAATTTCCATAGCTTTTGTATATTTTTGAAAAAACATACTTTTCTTAAAGAGTAGTTAGCTTCAGAGCAAAATTGAGTAAAAGATATCAAGATTTTTCTCATAGTCCCTGGTTCTGTATCTACATTGTCTCTCCCATTACCAACATTCCCCCACCAGATGGAATAGTTGTTACACTTGCTCCCAAGAGTTACAATTGCTTCTTTTGGTTGAGAACCAGTCTGAAATATTACGATGGTCTGTGGCTCTCCAAAGCTTGACCCTGAAGCGGTCTAACAAAACCTTAGCATTTCTTGTCTCTCATTGGGTTTTCTTGGGTTTTACACAGAATCAATGACACAGAATTCTTGGAAGATACCCAAACTGTCTGCAAGATCAGTGTGACAAACCTAGGAATAACAGGAATAATTTAGGATTGAAGGAGTTTCTCTCCATCATTTCCTACATCTCAAAGTCTGACCTGGAGAGGGGATCTGTGCTTACTTGTGAGCTGCCATCCGATGTCTTGTGGATGTTGCTTGTCTGAGCCTCCCCAAGAAGGGAAAATATGAGTTCTGTAAGCAGAAAAGACTTCTTGCAGGCTTTGGCAATAAAATACAAAGAGATGATGTTTTATGATTTAGTTGTACAACACTCATTCAGCACATCAGTACTTACCTAGTGCTAAACAGAAAACATATGTTGACAATGTCTTCAAGAGTATGTAGCAGCAGGTGAAGGTAAAAATGATTTTGTCATATGAGGCAACATTAAAGTTCAGTACACTAAAAACAGATGTTAATAATAATTTAATTTTTCACTTGCTTTTAGCCATTTGGAATGATTTTACCTGTTTAAGTACAGCAAAATCGTTATGTCTTTTTAGAAATTGTTAATTTGCATATGTACGTTATATATTACAATTGATCTATGTAAGTAAACTACAAGTCATTCATCGCATTTACTTTTATACTTAAGCATCAATAGCTTTAAAATTTAATTTCTTGTTTAAAATTTTTAGTCATTCTTAACCCTGAAGTGGATAACTTTACACTTTCTTTTTTAGCTATAAAGCAGAGAGATAAATACAATATGTACCTATATATACTGCGTATCCATGCTATTAAGTTTTCTTGAAAGGTTCAATTAAAAAACATCAAAAAAGACTCTGGAGGCAGGGGTAATACTGGAAAAATAACAAATGGTTGAGAAAACCATGCTCTAAACCCAAGGAGAAAGTGCAGAAAGGAAAGTAAAAAGAGAAGTAGAAAGTAAGGGAAACGTTCAGAAATTAAAAACTCCTATGTCCCCTACTTAAGCCACACTCACAAGGGAAGATGTTCAGAGAACCCAGGGCCACGGTTCCCAGACTTGCCCACCCCAGCCAGGCCAGCAGCATCTGCAGATTCCCCAATGGCCCTGCCCTTTTCCTTCTTGGTGGCCCTGGTAGTGCTCAGTTGCAACTCGCTCTGCTCTCTGGGATGTGACCTGCCACAGAACCACGGCCTGTTTGCCTGGAGGGCCTTGACGCTCCTGGGACAAATAAGGAGAATGTCTGCTAGCTCTTGTGACAAGTACACAAGTGACTTTGCCTTCCCCCAGGAGGTGCTGGATGGCAAGCAGTTGCAGAAGGCTCAAGCCCTCTCTGTCGTCCATGTGATGAACCAGAAGATCTTCCACCTCTTCTGCACAGAGGCCTCATCTGCTCCTTGGAACGAGACCCTCCTAGAGGAATTCTGCTCCGGACTGTCTGAGCAGCTCACCGACCTGGCCACCTGTCCCATGCAGGAGGCAGGGCTGGGAGAGCCTCCGCTCATGAAGGTGGACTCCATCCTGAGGAACTACTTCCAAAGAATCTCCCTCTATCTGCAAGAGAAGCAATACAGCCCTTGTGCCTGGGAGATTGTCAGAGCAGAAATCATGAAAGCCTTGTATTCATCAACAACCTTGCAAAAAAGATTAAGGAGCAAGAAGTGAGACCCGGTTCAACATGGAAATGATTCCCTCTGACTAATAATATCACACTCCCCGGAGTTCTGCCATGTCAAACTGTCACTTCTGCTGTTCTGGTGACATGAATAGACTCAATTTGTCACATGTTCTCAGGAGTATGAAGCACATCAAGTTAACTCCACAGACACTTGTCGCTTTCAGATGACCATGCTGATCTACCTATTTAAGTATATATGTATTTCACTATAAGATTTAAATTATTTTTTATTGTATAATAATAGGTATACCTTCATTTTGTGGTTAATAGAAATATATGTGTTTTACATTTATTACATTTTTAATTTTTTTGTTCATTAAATGTTTGTATAGAAAAATTCTTGTATTTGTTTCTTATTGAAAGATGAAACAAGTCCAATTACAACCTGATGAAAGAAATGCATTGTAGAACTCATTGACTCATTATTTAATGATTCGCATTAGAAGTAAAACCATAGACTTCCTTGAAGCCAGTTTGTATGTTGTCATCAGGATAAAGGCGGACATAACAAATCCAATGCTCTGTCTGTATCTTTGAGTTTTGTAGGAAAACCAACCTCCAAATGCTAGTCATAGGGAAGTAATACCAGTTAAGTTAAAGGGTAGAATGAGAAGAAGGGAAAATATGAATTCTAGAAGCAGACGAGGAAACATACATGTCAGGACATAGAATCAAAAGCGCTAGATAGCTTCCACAGTAGACTGGTAGACATCCAAGTGTGACTATTCTTTATAAATGGATCCTTGAGTCTGCCATTTACAAGCCATTCCATCCATTTAAGGCCCAGCAAGGGAAGTGGTCCCGAGGGCAGAGAGTTTAGAATAAGAAAAGGACTTAAAAGTGATGCCTCAAAGGTCCAGTGGTTAAGGGAGAAAAGAGCCACACTACAAACAAAGGAGGAATGGCCCTAAGGCAGTAGGGTAAGAGGGAATATTGGTTAAGAGTGTATTTCAAAGGCAAAAAAGGCTTCAAGGAATTGCATCATAGCAAAAGGTGAATGGAAAGTGCCCCAAGGCTGGAAGTGGAGGGGGTGTGACCCAGGTGCAAGCTGGTTTGACTGAATCAATCACCAAAAACCATACTGGCCTAGGAGGAAAGGTGAGGAACAGAAGGGAAGCTAGTGAGTATAGATAGGAAATAGTTTTGAGAGATATACCTTTTTTGGGCAAATTAAAGTTTGATGAAAAAAATGAAAAAATAATTGATATGAATGATGTATTCTAATCTCTTCTAATGTATGAAAAGCAAATATAAAAAAGCAAACAAAAATTAAAGACATGCAAGTGTACAGGAACATTCTGCAAATGAAAACTACCCTGTTCTATTTAAGAGTCACGAGTAGAAAGAACAGGAGACGATCTGGGGGCCACGGCGGGCCCACTGGTCCCCCAGGCCACCAGAAGCCCTCAGGTGCTGTGCCCAACCCCTCTGCGGGGCTCCGGCTGGTTCCCTGTGACAGCCTCTCAGCTCTGGGCTGTGACTTGCCTCCAGGCCCGGGTGGCTACACAGGAGGACTTGTTGCTTCTGACACAGAGGAGGAGGGTCTGTCCCTTCCCCTGACTGAGGGACATCTCCTCTGGGACATAGTGGGTCGCCTCCAGGTCCAGAGACCTGGGCCATCTCTGTCCTTCACGAGATGCTCCAGCAGACCTTCACCCTCTGAGTCAAAATCAGGAGACCCATCTCTTCATAGTCAAATGAAGAAACAAGGCAAGGGAAAATAAAACAAAAAAGAAAGCAAGAAAGGGACCCGGAAATGATATTCTTGACCTACAACATTAAGTCACATGCCCACGTGTTCCGTCTTTCCAGGGACTCTTCTTTCTGCTTCAGTCATAGAAGGCATTGAGTTAAATTATTCAAAATTGTGGTTAAAATGTGTCTGTGAACCTGAGTATCTCTAAGGGCATCCCTCCGTAGGTGACAGCTATACTGAAGTTGTTCACGGGTTCGTGTATTGCAGGATCCTTGGTTTCCTGTCCAACACTGAACCACTTGGAACTTTTTCCTGACCTCACAGCAGGAGCACCAACAACAGAAACAACCACAAAATGCAAGACAATTGAAAACAACAACTCTTCTTAGATCCATTCACAACTGAGGTTCCAGGGCCAGCCTCAGCACTGGTAACCAGAGAAAAAGGAGCATGCAAACAATCACACCTTACCAGGAGCAGGGATTGGGAGGAACACGAGCTGTAATGGAAGCATTGCTTGAGGCTCTGTGTGCTTACACTGGAGAGTTACCAACTCCAGGGCTCCCTAGTTACTGGAGCCCACAGGTTTGTGAGTTTTACCTTCAGAATCCCCACTAGGCTCTCGCTGTGAAGATCAGAGGAAAATCTGCTGGCTTTTCCAGCAGAGGGACGGGGAAAGGAATCCTCCTAAAATAGTCTGAATCTACCTCTTCAGAGAAGTAGAGGACAAGGGATTGTGTCACCAGGATCTTGAAGGAGGGATGTCGACAAGAGGGGAAAGCTGACTTCCCACTGGTAGATGCATATGTGAATCTGGAATCTCCAACATTTCACGTCCTGGAGACATTCAATCCTAATTGTTTGTTGCATATTTGGAAATCGAGGCATGGTATTGAAAGTCCTTCTGTGTGAATGAGTGTGGAATGAGAAAATGCCCTAAGGCTTTGGAGCACCTTTAACTATTAAGGCTGAGAAAGAGAAGGGGAGCCTGCCAAGGGCACAGAGATGGGGCAGCCAGTGCAGGTGGGACACAACCAGGGAAGAATGATCTCCAGAAAGTGTGGAAGAAGAGAGGTTTCAGAATTTCCCAAGATGAACCTTTGGTAGGAATTTATCACATGGCCTCTAGTACTATGCACTTCTTCTAGCTTCTGCTTGCGATCTAGTTGTTTGACCTTGAGAAACTCACTTGAGAACTCTGAAGCTCAGTTTTCCCAAATGTGAAGTGGGGTGGAAATATTCCTAGAGCTGTTGTAATAATGGAATAGCACATTTAAATGTATCTAGTGTCTTCCACTGAGAGTTTAAGAAATGATGACTATTATTTTTTTCATAGACATCTCTAAGACAAAAGTGATCTTCTCCTAGCCTTCTCACTGTAACTGACTGCAAACTGTTGATTCTCTAAAATACCAAACCGGGAACAGGTGGCCCATGAATGGAATGTAATTATAGACACAATAATATCGTATGTATCCATATACACTGTACGGACATACACATACTCCAGACATTCTGTTAGAGCACATTTCCCCTTCCTCCCTGCTTCCCCAGACCCCATCCTTTTACTCCCAAAGCACAGTGTTTCCCTCTCCCCCAGGGTAGAAACCCCCAGTGAGCTCTGCCCTCCTCCCTGCCTCCTCAGGAGCCTCTCTTGCCCATTCATACAGCTGCTTCCTTTCCCTTTGTGGTTTCTGTCTGGCCATTTTACTTCCTATTACAAGGCCACCTACGAAGGGCAAAAGTTGTTTTAGGTTTCTAGGTTTTTTTGAAACTCTCTTCCTTTCTCCTGGTGACTATCTCTGGACCCGAGGGGATGTCCCCGCTGCAGTGAGGTAACAGTGGCTGTAGCAAAGGGGAAACAGGAGTGGAAGGTTGCTGTTCCGTGGCCCGTCACAATCTTTCTGGGGGGGGGGGCTGCCAGCGAGTGGGCAAGGTGAGCTAGACAGTGACCAAGTCTGGAGACTGGGCTTGTCTTGTATGTAGAAGTCTGTCCCTGGTGGGAGAGTTTCCTCCGGGCCAAAAAAAGGCTCTTTCCTGGAATGAACTGACTCTGCGAGTGGAATATGCCAATTTCCATGGCTTTTTATGAACTTTTACAAAAATATACTTTTTTTTTTGTAAAAAAGAGCATATGTTTACAGCCAAAGTGAGTAGAGGGTCCTGAGTTTTTTCCTATCCTCCCTGTTTCTGTAGCTGCACAGTCTCTCCCATCACCAGCATCCCCGCACCAGACGGAACAGGTGTTACAGTTGCTTCCAACAATGTACCAAGTAGTTCTTAGGGTTGGGAACAAGTCTTCAGTATTCCAAGGTGTGTGGTATGCCAAAGCTCAGCCTTGGAGCAGTCTCACAAAACCTCATCCTCAGTATTTATTGTCTGTCATTGGGTTTTCTTGGGTATCACACAAGAAGCATGGACATGGAATTTGTGGAAGATACACGAAATGTGTGCAAGATAGTGCCCCACTAGGAATAACAGGAATGATCTGGGATTGGAGGACTTTCTCTCCATCATTTCCTGGATCTCAGTGTCTTACCTGGAGTGGTGATCTTTGCTTACTTGTGAGCTGCCATTGGCTACCTGGTGGACATTGCTGATGTTTGAGCCTTGCTGTGAATCAGGCTCTGGAAATAAATACAAATAGATTATACTTTATGATTTAATTCTGAAAAACTTATTCAACACATCAGTAATTCTATCTAGTGCTAAATAGAAAAAATATTTTGATAGTAACTTGATGAGGATCAAGCAGCAAGTGAAGTTAAAAATTATTTTCTCATTGAGGCCACCTAAATACAGTACACTAAAAACAAATGTCCAATAAATAATTTAATTTTTATTGGCTGTTAGCAAATTGGAATGATTCTAAATATTTAACTATATTGAAATCATTTTTACATCTTTGTAGAAATTCTTAATTTGCATACTTTTATATTTCCATTGAAATAAGTAAAAAATTAGAAGTCGCTAATGAAATTTAGTTATCCAGTGAAGAATCAAAGGTATAAAATTGAGCTTTCTGTTTGAAATTTTTAGTCATTCTCCACCTTGAATTAAATAAACAGAGTAAAATTGTCACTTTCTTTTTTATCTATAAAGCAGTGCTATACATACATAACTATATAGACTGCAGATCTCTGTTAGTGACTTTTCTTGGAAGTTTCAATTACATAACATTCAAAACACTGTAAACGGAGGGGGCAATAAGAAAAAGAAACGGTTGAGACACCCATGCTCCAAACCCAAGTAGAAAGTGCATAATGGAAAGCAAAAAGAGAAGTAGAAAGTAAGGGAAACGTTCAGAAATTGAAAACTCCCATGTCCCCTACTTAAGCCACACACACAAGGGAAGATGTTCAGAGAACCTAGAGCCACGGTTCCCAGACTTGCCCAGCCCAGCCAGGCCAGCAGCATCTGCAGGATCCCCAATGGCCCTGCCCTTTTCCTTCCTGGTGGCCCTGGTGGTACTCAGCTGCAGCTCCCTCTGCTCTCTGGGATGTGACCTGCCTCAGAACCATGGTCTGTTCGCCTGGAGGGCCTTGACACTCCTGGGACAAATGAAGAGAATGTCTGCTAGCTCTTGTGACAAGTACACAAGTGACTTTGCCTTCCCCCAGGAGGTGCTGGATGGCAAGCAGTTGCAGAAGGCTCAAGCCCTCTCTGTCGTCCATGTGATGAACCGGAAGATCTTCCACCTCTTCTGCACAGAGGCCTCATCTGCTGCTTGGAACGAGACCCTCCTAGAGGAATTCTGCTCGGGAATTTATCAGCAGCTGACCGATCTAGAAGCCTGTTTCATGCAGGAGGCGGGGCTGGGAGAGCCTCCCCACATGAAGGTGGACTCCATCCTGAGGAACTACTTCCAAAGAATCTCCCTCTATCTGCAAGAGAAGCAATACAGCCCTTGTGCCTGGGAGATTGTCAGAGCAGAAATCACGAGCTCCTTGTTTTCATCAACGATCTTGCAAGAAAGATTAAGGAGCAAGAAGTGAGACCCGGTTCACCATGGAAATGATTCCCTCTGACTAATTATATCACACTTTCCCTTGTTCTTCCGTGTCAAAGACTCTCATTTCTGCTGTGATGGTGACATCAACAGAATCCATTTGTTAAAGGTTTTCAGAAGTATTAAGCGACATGTCAACTCTACAAGCAGTCGTCGCTTACAGTTGACCATGCTCATGTCTATTTATCTATTTAAATATTTATTTATGTAAATATTTATAAGATTTTTATTTCATATATTATGTGCACCTGTATGTGTCAGCAATATAATAAAATGTATTCTTGATATTTAATCAGTTTACCATTTTTTTTTTTTTATTGAACTTTCACTACTGGAAGTGTTCAAAGAGTAACACCACGTCTAATTGCAGCTTGGTTGAAAAATGGTCAGCAGATCGGCTCCACGGTGGCTCAGTTGGTTGACTGACTGCCTTTGGCTCAGGTCATGATCCGGGAGTCCCAAGATCGAGTCCCGAGTCAGGATCCCTGCTCTGCGGGCAGTCTGCTACTCCCTCTAACCCTCTCTTGTCTCATGCTCTCTCTCTCAAGTACATAAATAATATCTATTTAAAAAAAAGAAAGAAAGAAAATGGTCAGCAGAATGCATTTATCCATCAGATTATGTACATCTGAAGCAACAACTGACTTTCACTTAGACAACTTGTACGTTGCACTTCGGCTATAAGACATGACAAATACAGGTCCCGATGTCTACATGTTTGGTTGTCGTTGGATAGGAATCTAAAAACAATCCTCAGACTTAGTGTTACAATGAAGAAGGGAAGGAAGTGAATTCTCTCACCTGATGCTGGAATGGAGAAGGTCAGGAGGTACACATAAAAGCTGGGGACCCCTCGACTGGTGACTGGTAGACATGGAGGCACAAATGTCCAGTGTCAGGGGAGAGGTGATTTTGTGCTTGACAAGAAATGCCATGGCTGAGGTCCGTATCTACAGGGAATGCCAGAAACAGAGGCGTTCATGCGGGGAGACCGTGTAGTGTGAGAAACAGACATAAACTTGATTCTGAGGCTCTCCAACCATCGAAGGGAGGGGAGAGAAGAGCCACAAGGAGACAGTGGACTCATGGCCACACAGTACATGGATAATAAGAGAGGATGCCGATGAGTATATTTAAGGACATAAATGTGCTTCGAAGACCATCAGTGGATTCCTGGAAGATGTGGATTGAAACTGCCTGGCGTGTCAGAAAACTAGATGCCTTTGCTGACCTCATGAGAGTCGGTTGGGTGGAATCATAAGCAGAGACCACACTGGAGCCGATGGGAGCATAAATAAGAGAAGTCAGTGCGTCTGAAGTGGAGAAGAATATAGCATGGCATCTGGGAATAATGGGGTTCGTTTTTCTGTGCATAGTTTGTCCTTTTATGCCGTATGTTTCTTCTGGAGTGATTTCATGGAATTGGTATTTTGGCAAATCTTATTAATGGGTTTGATACTTTATTATTTTGAATCATGACTTAATTACTGACAATGGTTTATCCTGTCTTGTTTTTTTTTTTTTTTAAGATTTTATTTATTTGACAGAGAGAGAGATAGCGAGAGCAGGAACACAAGCAGGGGGAGTGGGAGAGGGAGAAGCAGGCTTCCTGCCGAGCAGGGAGCCCGATGTGGGACTCGATCCCAGGACCCTGGGTTCATGACCTGAGCTGAAGGCAGACGCTTAACGACTGAGCCACCCAGGTGCCCATCCTGTCTTGGTTCTTACTACCTTATATATCAGCGAGCTGCTCAGCTTCAAAAATTCACTACTCAAGAATAGATAACTCATTCAATCCTTCATCAAATTGTCTATTACTACTGATAAAAGAATGTTTCCTGGAATGACTGGCTTTATTAATTAGGTTTCTTAACTCCTCATTGTGACCCTGTTTACTACAGCAGCAGTATACCCCATTTCTTTTTCTCCAGTGTTTGATATGATTCACAATTGTAACAGAATGTTGTGAAGATTAACAGAACTCATGCACTTAAAGGCACCCAGCATTGTATTTTTCATAAAGGAACGACTTAAATATGGTACATATCCTCTTGTTTTAATTCTGACAGCTACATATGAGAATACTGTTTGTGTCTTTCTACAAAATTCTTGGGAACAGTGTGTCCTATGATTCAGTAACTGACTTCCAAAGGGGGCAGCCTCCAAAACCGGAATTCTATCGTAAATTCTAGAGAAGGCTGACCAATTCATTCCCCATGGCGAAGAAGGGTTTTTATTTATATTCAATGATGAAAGAGTGGCTTGTATGAATATCTGAGAGTTGAGAATAAATATCTAGGTGGAAGTGTGGAAGAACATGCTATTTCTTTAACCTTCTAGCACCTGCCCCTGTCCTGCTCTTCCATATTCTAGGACACATTGCCCTCCTGTTTCCTTCCTCTCTAAGGCAGAAGTCCTGACAGTATCCTTGGCATTCACTCTCTTGAGCTCTCAGCCTGTTCACGCAACAGCTTTCTTTTTTTTTTAATTTTGTTTTATTATATATTTTAATCACCATACATTACATCATTTGTTTTTGATGTAGTATTCCATGATTCATTGTTTGCGGATAACACCCAGTGCTCCATTCAATACATGCCCTCTTTAATACCCATCACCAGGCTAACCCATCCCCCCACTCCCCTCCCCTTTAGAACCCTCAGTTTGTTTCTTAGAGTCCATAGTCTCTCGGTTCGTCTCTGCATCCATTTCCCACCCTTCATTTTTCCCTTCCTACTATCTTCTTCTCCTTTTTTTTTTTTAACATATAATGTATTATTTGTTTCAGAGGTACAGGTCTGTGATTCAACAGTCTTACACAATTCACAGCGCTCACCATAGCACATACCCTCCCCAATATCTATCACCCAGCCACCCCATCCCTCCCACTCTCCAACTCCAGCAACCCTCAATTTGTGTCCTGAGATTAAGAATTCCTCGTATCAGTGAGATCATATGATACATGTCTTTCTCTGATTGACTTATTTCGCTTATCATAATACCATCTAGTTCCTTCCACGTCGTTGCAAATGGCAAGATTTAGGTGTTGGTTTTTTTTTTTTTTTTGATGTCTGCATAATTTTCCATTATATATATATACCACATCTTCTTTATCCATTCATCTGTTGATGGACATCTTGGCTCTTTCCATAGTTTGGCTATTGTGGACATTGCTGCTATAAACATTGGGGTGCACCTACCCCTTCGGATCCCTACATTTGTATCTTTGGGGTAAATACCCAGTAGTGCAATTGCTGGGTCGTAAGGTAGCTCTATTTTCAACTTTTTGAGGAACCTACATACTGTTTTCCAGAGTGGCTGTACCAGCCTGCATTCCCACCAACAGTGTAGGAGGGTTCCCCTTTCTCCACATCCTCGCCAACGTCTGTCGTTTCCTCACACAACAGCTTTCTGTTCGGTTGTGGTCTCAGATTAAAGGTTTCCTTACAGAGCAGCACATCGCAAGTAGAAAGCAAAACTGAAATGAAATCTCTAGGTTTTGCAGAAAAACCTGCAAGAGAGGTTTGTTCTGATTTCCATCCAATGTGATATAATAGTAGCTGTGGCTAAAAGGAAACAGAAAGCAGGATCAGGTTGAAGAGTGGACTAATGAAGCTCCTCCACAGGAAGACCGCCCCTTGGTGGCCACGTGTGACCAGGGCGGCGACCAAGATGGAGGCCAGGCTTGGGATAGCTGCAGAAATGGGACCTCTTCCTGAGGATGTCCCTTCAAGCTACAAAAAGGCTACTTGTTGACAACCAGAGATTCTAATGCTGTCATAAATCTGTTTCCTTACTCTGTCTATGATAAAGAGTAAGTCTTGTCCTGAAAATCCGTACAGCCACCTTCAGTTTTGATCCCAGTATTATGGATTATTAAATATTGGAAAGTGTTGGAGAACCAATTGGCAGGGACAGGGGCAAGGGTGAGGGGAGTGAGCACCACCATCAACTTTCCATTCGCAGGGGCTCTGGTCAACCTGTCAGGGGATGTGGGGGAGACAGGCCTCGGGGCCAGGTGCCCACTGATGGGCTGCGAGTGATCACCGTGCA
This sequence comes from Halichoerus grypus, assembly GCF_964656455.1. Classification (NCBI taxonomy): domain Eukaryota; kingdom Metazoa; phylum Chordata; class Mammalia; order Carnivora; family Phocidae; genus Halichoerus; species Halichoerus grypus. The sequence continues at coordinate 47,226,854 of NC_135725.1, read as the reverse complement.
GTTTACCGGTCACAAGCAGCCAAGGCTTGGCAGCTTCAGGACAAAGGAACATACGCGGCCTCCCTCCACCCTGCCTGCCAGCTGACTCGTGCGCTGCGGAGCTGAAGGTCCCCCGGACATCCAGTCCTGCACAGAAATACACTAAATACTGGGAACCCTGCCCACACGTCTACACCCAAGAAATCCAGGAGCTCAGCCGTGCCTGTGCCTGAGGTCTCCTTTGCTCTGATTAAACTAGGTACAGGATGCTCCTTTGGTCAAAAAACCACAGCATGGAAACATGAAAGTGTGGAAGGTCAGTAGCAACTTTGGAACCTGTGCGGAGAAGAGAAATGTGGAAATGTCCACTGGATCAGCGACTTGTCCTCAGGAGGTGGAACAGTAGGAATGGGCAGCATGGAGTCAGCTGTCTCTCCATATCCTTCCCGAGACTGAGATGATTCAAGTGGACTCTGCGAGCACAGCGTTCTCCTACGCAGACGTGGCCCACAGCAGTGTCCCCAGCACGGGTGACACTGACGCGACAGCAGCCTGCAGGGTATTGCAAGGAGGAGGGTTACTCCAGTACCAGCTGCAAGTTCTCTTTCGTTGGCAGAAAAGTCTCCTGCCTTATGAGTATTTAAAAGGGAGTCTGTCAACTTTTCTGAGAACTTCAAGTCCATCAGTTCAGTTGACTCACACCACACCCCCTGTTGCCATCCAGAACCACAGCACTTTACATTTGAAGTGGAATCTGGACTCCTTGATCCCTCACCCTCCCCTCCTGACTGATTTCATGCCATGGCCTCTCCTGGTTCTTAAATCCTCTCTCCATTTCTATCTTTCACCCCTTTCAACCGGTGCTTCCGGACAAGCCAGTATCTCACAACTGCTCATGTTCGACCTTGGATCTTTGGTAGCTTCAGAATAATTCATCCCTCCACATTTCTATTTCTCTCCAAACAGCTGTATAAATAAGTGGAATCCAAATGGGGATATTGAGAGGATTGAGTTAATGATTTCAAGGATCTCCGAAGAGTTAGCCTGAATTCAGCTTTGGGTGTTATCATCATGAAACATCATCATCATTATTCTTATCCAGATGAAGAGCAGAATCTTTTAGGATCATCCAGTTCCCTCTGTCTTAATATTGGATTTCTCAAGGCAAACTTTTCCTGGCCTGAGTGGATTTATCAACTAGGTAGAGCGCTCAGGCAGGGCGAGTATCCCCTCTCCTTCCTCAGAGGGTGAGCAGCTGGGGTTCTGGTACCATTCTCTTGTGAGCTGGTTGGTGTGACTCCTCTCATCTTTCTTCAGAGCTGAGCATATGTGGATTGAATGAAAGAAAAATCAGGTGGCTGGTCTTGCAACGCTGAGGGCTGCTTGGGACCCCCGAGTTGGTCTTGTGTGAGCCTCTGGCCGAGTCAGCCACTGTCCTGACTTGGGGTAATTCAGTACAGCCTTCTTTCCCCCTCTGCCAGAGCTGCTGGTGCCCAGTGTTGCTGCATTCAATTTTGCTGATGTACACTCTGTCATTTTTCTCAGCAGAGGCCAGTCTTTCACATTCTGACATTCAGATGTAACATTTGTCTTCCCCCCTCAACCCGCCCCATACACCACTGTCATGTTTTGCTTTCTAGGAAAGTTGAAATGAGAAACAGAAAACTGATGTCTTGAAAATGGTAGAGAAACCCGGTGCAGCCCCTTGACCTTTCTTTTACTTCCCTTTGTACGATCCTCACGATGATGTAGAACATGATGCAGGAGCAGCAAGTCGGAGTGTGTCCAGTAACGCACTGTGGAAAAATGAAGATATTCAAATTCTTTTTGTTGTTGTTATTTAAACTGAAAATGCAATATCATGAATAAGGAAAGGCAAGAAGGCTGTTTCTCCCTGACATCATAGCCTGGGCCTCACCCCCCTGCATTCTGAGCACCAGACAGATGACCAGACTAAGATGGCCAATAGAAATATGCAGACTGAATGAACTACTGAAAGTCATTACTTTCTGTGCTGGATGTTTCTCCTGAGAGACACAATCAGTGAATCCCCCGTGCCCAGTCCAGAAATTTTGAGGCAAAGAAGTGTGCCGTAGTTTAGGTAAAATTAGCACACTAGGGGAGCCTGAGTGGCTCAGTCCATTGAGGATCTGATTCTTACTCTCCCCTCAGGTCTTGATCTCACACTGTGAGTTCAGGCCCTATGTTGGTCTCTACCCTGTGTGTGGAGCCTACTTAAAAAAAATTTCAAAATTGAAAAGTAAGGACTGTGGTGGCAAAATTAATGTATTCCCTTACTCAAGGTAAAATGATTACAGTAGGCTCTTTCCTCTACTTGGAGAAAACAAACGTTCACCCTCAGTATCTGAGGACTGTTGACACTTTTGATACCTGGTCAGGAGAGGAGGAGGTCAGCACCGAGTGCTAGGGTCCCCAGCACAAACACTCCAGGGGCAAGGGCAAGGATCTAGGGCCAGTCATTGCTTTGCTGACAAGGAAACCAGCCCCTGCACAGTAGGGGCATCTAAAGTCCTCAGGACATGCTGAGCCTGCCCTCAGGGAGTGAGTCCAGGAGAGCTTGGGTGGAAGACACTCAGTCACTCCAGAGGAAAAATGTTAGTAGAGGTGATAAGTACCTTGTCAGGGAGGTGTGGCTGGGAAAATCCATTTATCAGGAATTAGAACCTTCACACCTCCACACCCAGACAAGAACCAGGCTTCCTGCTGGGGACACTGGCACAGCCTTGAAGCGGTCTAACAAAACCTTAGTATTTATTGTCTCTCATTGGGTTTTCTTCGGTATGACACAAGAAACAATGACATAGAATTCTTGGAAGATACCCAAACGGTCTGCAAGATGAGGACGACAAACCTAGGAATAAGAGGAATAATTTAGGATTGGAGGATTTTTCTCTCCATTATTTCCTACATCTCAAAGTCTGACCTGGAGAGGGGATCTGTGCTTGCTTGTGAGCTGCCATCCGATGTCTTGTGGATGTTGCTTGTCTGAGCCTTGATGTGATGCAGGCTTTGCAATAATATACAAAGAGATGATGTTTTATGATTTAGTTGTACAACACTCATTCAGCACATCAGTACTTACCTAGTGCTAAACGGAAAACATATGTTGACAAAGCCTTCAAGAGTATGTAGCAGCAGGTGAAGTAAAAATGATTTTGTCATATGAGCAACATTAAAGTTCAGTACACTAAAAACAGATGTTAATAATAATTTAATTTTTCACTTGCTTTTAATAATTTGGAATGATTTTAAATGGGTTTTTTTAAAAGATTTTATTTATTTGACAGAGAGAGAGACAGCGAGAGCAGGAACACAAGCAGGGGGAGTAGGAGAGGGAGAAGCAGGCTTCCCGTGGAGCAGGGAGCCCAATGTGGGGCTCGATCCCAGGACTCCAGGACCATGAGCTGAGCTGAAGGCGGATGCTTAATGATTGAGCCACCCAGGCGCCCGGATTTGAAATGTTTAAGTACACCAAAATCATTATATCTTTTTAGAAATAGTTAATTTGCATATGTCCTTTATATATTACAATTTATATATATAAATAAATTATAAGTCACTCATCAAATTTCCTTATATACTTAAGCATCAATAGCTTTAAAATTTAACTTTTAGCTTAAAATATTTAGTCATTCGTAACCCTGAATTGAATAAACTTCACACTTTCTTTTTTACCTATAAGGCACAGATATAAATACAATATGTAACTATATATACTGTGTATCCCTGCTATTAAGTTTTCTTGGAAGGTTCAGTTAAAAAACATCCAAAAAAACTCTGGAAGCAAGAGACAATAATGAATAAAATAATACATGGTTGAGAAACCCATGCTCTAAACCCAAGGAGAAAGTACAGAAAGGAAAGCAAAAAGAGAAGTAGAAAGTAAGGGAAACGTTCAGAAATTGAAAACTCCTATGTCCCCTACTTAAGCCACACACACAAGGGAAGATGTTCAGAGAACCTAGAGCCACGGTTCCCAGACTTGCCCAGCCCAGCCAGGCCAGCAGCATCTGCAGGATCCCCAATGGCCCTGCCCTTTTCCTTCCTGGTGGCCCTGGTGGTGCTCAGCTGCAGCTCCCTCTGCTCTCTGGGATGTGACCTGCCTCAGAACCATGGTCTGTTCGCCTGGAGGGCCTTGACACTCCTGGGACAAATGAAGAGAATGTCTGCTAGCTCTTGTGACAAGTACACAAGTGACTTTGCCTTCCCCCAGGAGGTGCTTGATGGCAAGCAGTTGCAGAAGGCTCAAGCCCTCTCTGTCGTCCATGTGATGAACCGGAAGATCTTCCACCTCTTCTGCACAGAGGCCTCATCTGCTGCTTGGAACGAGACCCTCCTAGAGGAATTCTGCTCGGGAATTTATCAGCAGCTGACCGATCTAGAAGCCTGTTTCATGCAGGAGGCGGGGCTGGGAGAGCCTCCCCTCATGAAGGTGGACTCCATCCTGAGGAACTACTTCCAAAGAATCTCCCTCTATCTGCAAGAGAAGCAATACAGCCCTTGTGCCTGGGAGATTGTCAGAGCAGAAATCACGAGCTCCTTGTTTTCATCAACGATCTTGCAAGAAAGATTAAGGAGCAAGAAATGAGACCCAGTTCACCATGGAAATGATTCCCTCTGACTAATAATATCACACTTTCCGTTGTTCTTCCGTGTCAAAGACTCTCATTTCTGCTGTTATGGTGACATCAACAGAATCCATTTGTTAAAGGTTTTCAGAAGTATTAAGCGACATGTCAACTCTACAAGCCACAGTCGCTTACAGTTGACCAGGCTCATGTCTATTTATCTATTTAAATATTTATTTATGTAAATATTTATAAGATTTGGATTTTTTCATGTAATATGTGCACCTTTATATTGAAGAATATAATAAAATATATTTTTTTATTTTTTTTTAAGATTTTATTTATTTATTTGAGAGAGAGAGAATGAGAGAGAGCACATGAGAGGCGTTAGGGTCAGAGGGAGAAGCAGACTCCCTGCCGAGCAGGGAGCCCAATGCGGGGCTCGATCCAGGGACTCCAGGATCATGACCTGAGCTGAAGGCAGTCGCTTAACCAACTGAGCCACCCAGGCACCCAATAAAATATATTTTTAATATTTAATGAGTTTATCATTTTTTTCTTTATTGAACTTTTACTAAGCAAAGTGTTTTTAAAGAGTAACACCAAGTGTAATTGTGCAACTTGATTGAAAATTGGACAGCAGAATGCATTTACCCATTGTACTACATTAACATCGGAAATAACACTGACTTCCTCTAAGACAACTTTCATGTTACCCTTAGAATATAGGACGTAATAAATACAGTTCCTGATGTCTACATCTTTGGTTGTTGTAGGGATAGGAATCTAAAAACAATCCTCAGACTTAGTGTTATAATGAAGAAGGGAAGGAAGTGAATTCTCTCACCTGATGCTGAAATGGAGAAGGTCAGGAGGTACACATAAAAGCTGGGGACCCCTCGACTGATGACTGGTAGACATGGAGGCACAAATGTCCAGTATCAGTGGAGAGGTGATCTTGCATTTGACAAGAAACGCCATGGCTGAGGTCCATATCTAGCAGGGAATGCCAGAAACAGAGGCGTTCATGTGGGGAGACCGTGTAGTGTGAGAAACAGACATAAACTTGATTCTGAGGCTCTCCAATCATCGAAGGGAGGGGAGAGAAGAGCCACAAGGAGACAGTGGACTCATGGCCATACAGTACACGGATAATAAGAGAGGATGCCGATGAGTATATTTAAGGACATAAATGTGCTTCGAAGACCATCAGTGGATTCCTGGAAGATGTGGATTGAAACTGCCTGGCGTGTCAGAAAACTAGATGCCTTTGCTGACCTCATGAGAGTCGGTTGGGTGGAATCATAAGCAGAGACCACACTGGAGCCTATGGGAGCATAAATAAGAGAAGTCAGTGGATCTGAAGTGGAGAAGAATATAGCATGGGATCTGGGAATAACGGAGTTTGTTTTTCTGTGCATAGTTTGCCCTTTTATGCCGTATGTTTTTTCCTGAGTGATTTCATGGAATTGATTTTCTGGCAAATCATGTTAATGTGTTTAGTACTGTATTTAGTGTGAATCACGACGTGACCGAGTGAATGTCATGCTTCCTTCCCTCCCAGGTAGCTGTGGCAATCAGTACAGTCCAGTGCCCACCAGTCACCCCTCCTGGAGCCCTGAATTCACAGAAAGCCTCTGCCTTGCTCCCCCTGTGCCTCACGCCACCCCCCCCATTCTCCTCATTCTCCTACAGCATTTATCTAGGTTATGAACAAATCTTCTGTCACCATCGTGAATACATTCAAGACCCCAAAGAATCCCCCTCAGTTATACTGAGATATAATTGACATATAACATCATATTTGTTTAAAGTGTACAACATAATGGTTTGATATATGTATATACTGTGAAATGATTACTAAGTTTAGTTAACTTCCACCACCTCATATGGTCACAATTTTTTTCTTCTGATGAGGACTTTTAAGATCTACTCTAAGCAACTTTCAAATACATGATAGAGTCCTGTTAACTATAATCATGCTGTGCATTATATCCCCAGAACTGATTTCTCTTATAATTAGAAGTTTGTGCCTTTTGGCCACCTTCACCCACTTGCCCATCTCCCCCACCTCTGGCATCCACCAGTCTGTTGCATACTTTAATGCCCTTCATCTGTATTTACTCATTTCATACACTAATCCTTGAAAACATACCATTATTGTCCCTCATATTAAGGATGAGGAAACTAGAGAACATAGTGTTTATGTTATTTGCAGAAGTTCTGCTAATAGTGTATAGCAGAGCTGGGATTCAACCTTCAAACTCTGGCTCCAGAAGCGCATTCCTTAACCACTAAAATAGATGGTACGAGCTATCAGGCCAAGCTGGGGCACAGTCCAAAACAATAAAATGAGATGTGTTGGAGAATAACCGCTGCCCTCCACATAGCACTTTGCATATAGCTTCACACCCACTCTTCCAGTGTATATTCCCTCACATGTAGCTCAGAACACCATGCCGAGGTGTGAGGTTTTGAGATGGCAAGGTGTTTGCCCAAGAGTCACAGCTGGTAAGAAGAAGTCAGATGTGATCTCAGAATGGATTAGGTCCTATTATTTTCTTATCCATTTCACAGAAGACAGTAGTAAATAGAGGCCAGGATTAAATGTGTAATGGTCCCCTACCTTGAGGAAGCCCAGCTAAGCATGTTCCCTGGGTTTGGTGTTAAAGTTGTAAGAAGTTCTAGATGTGCCTTGTCTCTGTACCGAATGTTTAGATGCAACATGGTGCCTCAGAATTCTTGGGGTCTTAAAGAAAGACAAATACTGGGGCACCTGGGTGGCTCAGCTCGTTAAGTGTCTAACACTTGATTTTAGCTCAGATCATGAGCTCAGGGCCGTGAGTTCGAGCACCGCATTGGATTCCGCGCCCAGTGCAGAGTCTGCTAGAGATTCTCTCTCTCCCTCTCCATCTGCCCCTCCCCCCATTGGCAAGCTCTCTCTCTGAATAAACAAATAAATGAAATCTTAAAAAAAAAAAAGAAAAATACTATGTGATCTCACTTATATATAGAATTTAAAAAGACTGAACACTATTGAAAGTGACTATTCATACCCAGTCTTGGAATCTCACTTCCAGGAAGTCTTCTTCTAAATATCTTTGACTCAGGTTCGTCTCCAGCTACTGACAATGTCCAATGTAGCATTTCTATGAGAAGCAGTCAGAGCCGTCCTCCAGGAATAACAGAAAGGAAACACTCAGCTTTTGGTGGAGCAACCCTATATCCCCATTGTCCAGACTATGGTCTGAGTCAGCTCACAACCCAGAAAAAAGATGGGGCTAGAGAATGGATCTACTTTAAATTCTTTTTTTAAAAAAAGTTTTCTGTCAAATATTTTAGGAGAGATTTGTATAAACACTTTACCAAAGAAGTATCCAGGTGACAAACAAAAATATGAAGAGATGCTCAACACCATTAGTCATTTGGAAAATGCCATTTTACACACTCAGACACCTCTACATGCTGATGAAAATAGTTAAAATGAAAAAGACTGACCATACTGAGTGTTGGGTAGGATGTGGAGCAAATGGAACTCTCCTTCATTGCTCATGGGAAAGTATAATGGTACAACCATTTTGGAAGACAGATTGGCTTTTCCTTGAAAAGGTCAACATATACTTCCATATGATTAAGCCATTCCATTCCTAGATATTTACCTCAGAAAAACAAAAACAAAACAGATAGACCAAAATTGTACTTTGTTTTCTCTAATGTCTTTCATCTTCCCTATTGACTATCCTATAGGAAAAACAAATAAGCAAGCAAACAAAAAACAAATAACAATATTTTTTGGAATAAAAATGTATTTAATAAAATTTAAAAAACACAATAGCCAAGTGCATGGTATAAAGTAAGTGCTCAAAGACTGTCATACAAACGACTGGTCTCCTATAAGCATAATTTCTCATTTCTTCACCAACATATGTCATCACTCTGGCTCTAATCGATAAAGATCGCCCCTTACCCATTTTGTCATATCTGCACTACTTGAGGCTTTTTGAGAATTAACACCTCCCTCTCCTTTCTCTTATTGCTAGGAAAATTTACAGATTCAAGCTCTAAACGGATGTACCGGGAGAGAATAGAGCTGGAGGTTTCGGGCAGTTCTTTACAAAGTCTCATTAGTGGTCAAATACATACCTGCAGGGGAAAAAAGAAAAAATGTACTTAGTGAAAAAAAAATGTGTGTGTGGTGTGGTGTAAAGAAAATTGCCCTAGCAGATCCAGGTTATCAGATTTATTATTATTATTATTGTTATTTAGATTTCTTATGTAAACCTTAAACTTCTGTGGGTCTCAGGTGATTTTTTTTCCCCTCAGGTCATTTATCTACATGACGTTGGTCACGTTTGTGAAAATACAAGATGTGGTCCAATTGCTTTCTGAAGTCATTTCTCTATCTGGGATCCTACGGGAAAGATCTAGAAGAAATATGTTCTGGGGTAGGCAGAGGGTACCCCTCTGCTACTATTTGCTCTTCAGCTCCCCTGAAAAGGAAACTCCGACTATGGTTAGACCAACCACAGGATAGTTGAAGGACAACCTGCAAGGTAGTGCCTTAAAAGGCATCCTTTGAGACCTTCATTCCTCACCTGAGGCGGCTGGAGCCCTAATGGACTCACCTTGAATCTCAGTCCCACCTTCTAGAGCCTTCTGTCTATCCCCTGCTTTGAACTGTTTCCACGTTCATCTGATTTCTGTCCCACTGCCTCCTACCTGACTGCTTTCTTGCGACATTCCCCCTTGAGCCTGACGAGTAGCTGGAAGGTCACTTCTTTTTTTTTTTTTTTAAGATTTTATTTATTTATTTGACAGAGAGACACAGCGAGAGAGGGAACAAAAGCAGGGGGAGTGGGAGAGAGAGAAGCAGGCTTCCCACCGAGCAGGGAGCCCAATGCGGGGCTTGATCCCAGGACCCTGGGATCATGACCTGAGCCGAAGGCAGACACCTAACGACTGAGCCACCAAGGCGCCCCTGGAAGGTCACTTCTCAGTGACTCCAGTGGTCCCAGCTCATGGTCTTCCTCATTGTGCACATCACAGAGACCCAAAGATCAGCCATCTTGGTCCTCGGCGGGAATCCTAGTCCAGCTTGCTTGAAAGGGGTATCAGAAAGCCCCAAGGGATGGAGATAAAATTCGACTTTTTATGGTCCAAACACTTAGAATGATCCTCTGATTATTCCAGGAAGGTTGTTGAGCCTGGCTGGAAAAAGTTACTTTTCTCGCCTCATCATGAATGAATCACAGTGAATTTTCTTCTGGCTCAAAATACTTCGGTGTTCATTCCGTCCTTTACTATCCACCCTAATGTCAGCCCTCTCTGACTGTCGCGCCCTGCCCTGACAGCGCATCCTTATCATTCTGGGCCACACAGGGAGTGCTTGTTGTCAGGTGATCATGACATAGCTCGTGAGAAGCCACCTGGAGGAAATGTCCAGTGAGCGTATGCTCTTAACGAATGTTTTCCATGAAGGAAATTACTGATGGGTTATTGATGGGGGTGGGGGTGGGGTGGGTGAGCAAATTTGCATAACAGAACTCAAGGATTCTTAGAGAAAACAGGAACCCAGAGCCCAACCCCATTCATCCCAAGACTCAGTTATTAAAACTTGGTAATCGTCTTGGTGTGGTGCTTGGTACAACACAGCCCCAGGATACCAGAAACACTTACAAACAAAAGTGCTGATGAAATACAAATGTCTCTTTTTTGGTTTAAACTGGCCTGTTTATTACACTATGCCAATTATATGTATAAACGTACTTTGGAGCAAGAAGATGACTATGTGGGTCTAAGAACATTTCACATTACTGCGGTCACTATTACGAATTAGAATTTATTCTGCCTCGCTTACACACTTGTTTCTTTGTTTTTAAATGGGCAGAACATCAAACATGTTCTTTCTTTCATTTCTAATTTCCTGCCTTCTTCCCCCCTGGAGGCCCTGGAAGGGAGACCCAGTCTCTGAGGCAGGAATTGACCTACGTCCAGTAGATGGCAGCGTAACACCAGCTTTCCACACCTTTAAGGCCCACATCGCTCACTACTCAGAACGGACTCCGAAGGAAGCTGAGAGCCGGCAGAACAGAGAAGGAACTGTTGCCTAAAATCTTTATTCTCTCTTTGTTTTAGCTTGATCCCCAGTCCAGCCCTGGATAGTAAATCACCAAAGAGAGGCCACTGAAGGCCTACAGTGACAGATGGAGAGCGTGGAGGGGAGGAGGCCCCGTGGCTTATACTCTACACTCAGACTAACTTGATTCATCTGCCTTTTTGGTTAAAGGTTGGAGGGAGCCATCAAAAAGGGGTAGCCTACATGGCACTCATATAGATCTTCCATTTGTTTGCTTAGTTGTAAGTGTACCTTACTGCAGTTTCAGTATGAATCTTGAAAAACATGTCAGAAATACAATGACTAATAACGGCAATAAAATTATTCTCATTCAAAGATTTTGCATTCCAGGATGAGAACCGTCTTCAGAGCCAATTTAGTAAGTAGCAAGAATATCAAAGTCATTGCCTTACAGTCATATGCTTCATCTTAAAATTGTTTAAAGCAAGGTGATTACCACCTGACTGACCACATGACCCCTGAGACGTCCAGCGATTGATTACATTTGGAATATAGGCACTTATTTCGCATACTGCACCCAATTTACTGCCATTCTTTTTTTTTTTTTTTTAAGATTTTATTTATTCATGAGAGACAGAGAGAGGCAGAGGGAGAAGCAGGCTCCCAAGGAGCAGGGAGCCCGATGCAGGACTCGATCCCAGGACCCTGGGATCATGACCTGAGCCGAAGGCAGACGCTTAACCATCTGAGCCATCCAGGCGCCCAATTTACTGCCATTCTAAGAGCATTCAAAATTAAATATCTTTGTTTTCTAAAATAAGAAGTCAGGGCACCTGGGTGGCTTAGTTGGTTAAGCAGCCAACTCTTGGTTTTGGCTCAGGTCGTGATCTCAGGGTTGTGAGATGGAGCCCTGTGCTCAGCACGGAGTCTGCTTGTCCCTCTCCCTCTGCTCCTCCCCCACTCGCTCTCTCTCTCAAATAAATTAATAAATTCTTTAAAATCAAATAAAATAAAGAAGTCAATTCCTATTCACTAACTTTTTAGACCTTCTCCTCTGTTTATATATGAACATAAATTCACATGCATATCTTTGTGTATGTCTCTTATGTACAATTGTTATGCTGACTACTAGCAACAGTGCTAGTAAGAACTGGGAGTAAATAGGGACACCTGGGTGGCTCAGCCGTTAGGCGTCTGCCTTTGGCTCAGGTCATGATCCCAGGGTCCTGGGATCGAGCCCCGCATCGAGCCCGGCATTGGGCTCCCTGCTCGGCGGGAAGCCTGCTTCTCTCTCTCCCACTCGCCCCGCTTGTGTTCCCTCTCTCGCTGTGTCTCTCTCTGTCAAATAAATAAACATTAAAAAAAAAATTGGGAGTAAATAAGAAAGTCAGTTAAAATCCATTTTCAATTAAAATTTAAAAATTTATTTCTAAAGTATTGTACAATTTTTCACTCAAAAATTAAGAGATAATTTAAATTGTTTTAAAAACATATTGTCTTTGATAATAATTGGCGAGCTGGAGGGAATATGACAAGTGTCAAAAAAATAAAAGTAATATAGACAGTAAAGCATAAATCAATACATTTGAGAACCAAACATATATGGTTAAGATTATAAGTATAAACTCTTGATTGATTTAAAGCACAAATTTCATTATTACTTTGCACAGGGAGATAAGCCTAAAATCAAATAATACTACATATATAATACTAAAATGGTTCAAGGAAAGATGGGCAAAGGCAGAGCAAGAAAACTCAACGAAGGAAAGTAATTAGAGGTGGCAATATTAATAGGCGATATTGATAATGATTAACAATACTGACATCCATGAGAAATGAATGAGTTACATTTGAGAAAGAGGGTCAACATACATAGGACACAAATATAATCTGTAAATTATAAAAGACATGGAACTAAAATTCAAATAATATAAAACATTAAGCAAAAATTTTTAGTAATATATAGAAAGGTGAACAAAAATATGATGGTAGCTTTGCAATTTTAGGACAATGTCTATAAAATAATTATAGAAAAATAATAAGGATGAGAAGAATTGGAAAATATGATTTAAAAGAGTAAATTAGTGGTTAAGACTCCAGGGCACCATAATTTCTTTCAAATATTTATAAATCATTCACAAAAGTCATCATATATTAAACTACAAAGAAAATATCAAATATTCCTTCAGAGCAAAAATACTGTAAGTTGTATGCTCAGATCACAATGTCTGAAATCAATTTTAAAATAATTTTGAAACCAATCAATTAGATATTTAAGATCATACTGATAAATTATAGTCGAGTCAGAGAGAAAAAAATGAGAAATTTAGTAATGGAAATTAAAGCACTATTAAAATTTGCAGAAGCAGTCACAGTTACACACTGAGATAAACTCACAGCTTTATCCAACATATGAATTGAAAATAGACTGGCCTTATTTATTAAAGTCAATAAAAGAATTCTAAATAATATTAATACACTGTATAAATAATAAAAGCTAATGTTCATTGAATTTTCACTCCACTCTGTGCTAGATACCTTACAGGAAGTATTTTTATCTTCTCAACAATCCTACCATGCTCTTAAACAATATCTTATTCTCTGCTGCATATCCAGAGATCATAATATTTATTGAGCACCTACTGTGTGCAAGAGCAGCAGATGATAGAAGCTATTAAGCAGCAGAACTATGATTCAAACTCAGTATTTTCCCAATTCCATATGCTTTCCTCTGTGACAGAATTCAAAATCACATGAATAACCCTGTTCATCATGATTAAGAGAATATCATAGAAATATAAAGATGATTTTATACAAGAAAATATATTTATATAATGCATTATTTATCACACCAGAACTTGTTAAGTGGTAGTTTCTTAAGGATTCATTGCAATGTGGAGTCTAAAACTAGATCGATAAACTTTTAAAATCGTATTACATAAAAACCTATCAATCTGACTTACTCTTTGAACAGATCTTCATCGCCCATGCATAGTTTTGTAATAGATGCATTGGTCATTCAGAAAATATTGCTTCACTGAGATATTCTGTCATTACAGATCTATATATATTTCAGTTATTATAACCAAGTGATTTATTTGTTAATATCACCATTGTTGTCATCACAAAAGTCTTTTAAGTATTGAGAAGTTGTCAAGTTTGCAGTGGTAGGTTTTCCAAAATTTTAATTGTCTACTGAAAGCGTAAATGTTATCATTGGCAACTAATGTTTTTCTTTGAGTAACAAGTTCACTTTGTAAGTATCTTGAGAAAATGTTTGTCACGTGCCCAAGTCTGAGTAACCGTAGTTTGTCTGCCATCCTTTCAAGTAAAAATGGATTCTGTGAAGAGTGGCTAGTTTAGCTCACAACTCAAAAAATCACAGACATGCTTTTCCTTAAAACAATCATCATGCCTGCAGCAGAAGTGCTTGTCACACAGAATATTAAAAGACTATCACAGAGAATATTCAAAAGATGTGTACTCGGAAGATTTAATAAAATTAATACTCTTTCTATTTCATCAAGGGCATTATTAAGTGAAACTGGCTTTCCTTTTACTTCAAGTATATTACAGTAAAACATGTAGTAATTACTGGTACATTTTGGTGCCACTGCCTTGATTGACTTGGGCACCAGGAGTTTGACCCATCTTTGTTTTTGCACCCTCAGTGCAAGTTGTTAATATGGTGAAAAAAGCAAATAATGTCTTGATATTGTAATAGAAGTAATTTTGACATCACAGATCCCCTTAAAGTGTTTTGAGGACTCCTCGGGGCCCACAGACCACACTTTGAGAACTGCTAGTCTGATGAATTGCCCTGCACCTGCTCTGGTCAGGCTACTCTCTTATTTTAAATCCTAAAGTAACTTCCCTTGTCTCCTAAGATAAAGTCTAACGCCTTTAAGATAGTCTATTTGTTGAACTTCTTTCCGTTTCTCCGGCATCATTATAGGGCATACTTTTCATCTGTCGATACAGTGCACCTCCTCTGGTCTTTTTCACTCTTTCCAATGTACCAGGCCCTTTCCTGCTACAGGGCTACCCCCTCCCTATGCAGTTGCTTTTTCCCCCTGGACATTTTGCCCTCCATGTGATACTTAACAAACCCCTACTCATTTTTCCAGTCTCCTACTTCATAGTACTTCCCTGGGGAAAACTGAAAGTACTCTAAATGAGCTACCCATGAAACTCACTGCCATAGCATCTTTTACTTCTGTGTAGCCCAGATCCCAAATGTAAATACCTAATTATATTATAACTACTTCTTCAATGGCTAGGTCTTTTGCCCCAACATACTCCAGTGAAACTACACATCTCGTACTCAAGACTCTAACCCCAAGGCCAATAAATGAACGAATGGAGTTCACCACATATTTTTATACTTAGTTTACAGAATTAGGATTTTGAAGAAGGTCTATTAAAAAAAGAAGAGAAATAACTTAAATTTAATAAGTCAAAACTCAGCGTTTTTATTAAAGCTCTGAGAAAGGTCACAGCTAATGGAGATCTTGGGTTGGGAAATCATCACCAGTGCCATCAGTGAAGAAAGTACTGAAGTACTTGGTAAGCCATCGGTAAGTTCCAAGAAGTCCTTCTGGTGGAGATGGTGAGCTTTTTTTTTTTTTTTTTTTAAGATTTTATTTATTTATTTGACAGAGAAAGACACAGTGAGAGAGGGAACACAAGCAGGGGGAGTGGGAGAGGGAGAAGCAGGCTTCCTGCCGAGCAGGGAGCCCAATGTGGGACTCAATCCCAGGACCCTGGGATCATGACCTGAGCCGAAGGCAGACACTTAACAACTGAGCCATCCAGGCGCCCCAGATGGTGAGCTTTTGTCCAGCTTCTCTGAAAACTTTCTGATTATGGGTCTCTCAGGTATTGAGTGAAAAGTTGTCATTTTCTGAATTTCCCTCAGAACTTTGTCCTTCCCCATTTTGGGTTTTACTTTCTCATCAAAGATCTGGAAAATTGTCGTAAGTTTCAACTCTTTCTGTATTCCTACAATTGAAGTAAAATTCACTCACTAAAAAATTAGAAGCCCTAATTCAATGGAATGCTTATCATCTTAACAAAAACCAACTTGGAACTAATGATAGAGCTATCTGGATCTTTTTTCCTCATGTTAAGAACACCCTTTAAGGAAGCTTTGCTAGGCTTCTTTTTTAAAATCTTCTTTAGTTTGGGTGCCTGGGTGGCTCAGTCAGTTAAGTGTCTGCCTTCGGCTCGGGTCATGATCTTGGGGTCCTGGGATCGAGTCCTGCATCAGGCTCCCTGCTCAGCAGGGAGTCTGCTTCTCCCTCTCCCTCTGCCCCTCCTCCCTACTCATGCTCTCTCTCTCTCTTCTCTTCTTCTCTCTCTCTCTCAAATAAATACAATCTTTAAAAAAATAAAATCTTCTTTATTCCCCTTCCAGATGGCTCTCTTGGAAGTGTTGATCAGGTGTGAAAGATAACCTGATTTGTATACACATGGATCTCACCTTATTCTCTGCTGCAAAACATTTAATTTGTCAAATTTGGTTTTATTTACTCTGCTTAATTGAGAAAATTACTGAACATTTACTATGTGCCAATTCTTACGCTGAGCTCAGGCTATACCAAGATGATTAAACCTGTAATCCTGCCCACAGGAAGAGTAAAATGCAACCTCTACTACCGTAGGGGTGTTCAAGTTGTTAGAATGTGTGTTTGCTGCTTTGTGGCAGCCTCTTTGCGTTAGCCCAGACCATTGTCTTAGCTCTGGCGACGTAATGGTTAAACCACCCTTGCTTTTCTTTGCTATTTTTATATAATTATAAAATTGTTTTTTCATTTGTATTTGTCTTTTCTCTTTGTAAAAGTGGTCCTAAGGCTCCCCACAATCTTTTCTATTTCCACTTTGAGGTTTGTTGCAAAACAAGGAAGAGAAAACGTAAGAGAAAAGAAGAGATAACATTTCCTGTATGATTTTCAAGACATCAGAACTTGCCTCTCTCTTTTTCACATTCCTAGAGAGTAAAATGAAGCAATCATAAAAACGTAATGCACAAAAGGCAAATGGAAAGTAGATGCTGAAAATGAAAGGAAAACAAGTGGCATCTTCTCTGTCCAAATGATGAAATGTTACTTAAACTACACAAGGGATTACGAGCTCTATAGAGTGGCAGATTCAAACCAGCCTGTGTGAGACAAGTCCCCAGGGAGGGCAGCTGGCCCTTTAAGGCAAGCTGTTACCTAAAGGGCGGGCTAGTTTTCAGCTTTGCTGAATCAGAAAACCCATCTATCTAGATATTTGTCTGTTTACTTTTTTTTTCACAGAGAAGATGATATTCTGAGGACTTAGTCATACCAACTCATACTCAAAAGAGACTGGGTTATAGATGGGATGGCCATTTTATTAATGTGTGTGAGGTCAGCTATTACCCGGAAGCTTATAGATGTTAGTCATTTGGATGGAGCGCTCCCTGTCACATAAACACATGCTCGTGTTCACATAAGAGATGAGATTAGAAATAAAAATGTTTATTAGTGAGCTGAGAAGGAAGGGAAGGGAAGAGAAGGGAAGGGAAGCAGATCACTTCAGGGAAACTTCCACCCAGTTCGCACAGTCGGATGGGTTCGCTTTCTCCGTTGTGGCCACGGCTAACAGATGTTGAGTGCTTATTTTGCCCAGGCATTGTTACAGGTACATGACATCATCCTATCTTCACAACAACCCAGTGAAATAGATATGGTTATCATTTCTGTATGACAGAGGAGAAAAACGAGGAGCCCAAGGTCACACACCCATGCAGAGGCTGGAGCTATGACATGAACCCCCGATGTCTGGCCCCAGAGTCTACTGGCCTAGCCACTAGATTGGGCCTTCCCCTCTGATGATGTTCTTCCTATCTTAGATTAACACTTAGCAAGTTCTTACCCTCCAGTCGCCACTCTTAGTGACCAAAAAGCAACATTTGGGGGTGCCTGGGGGACGCAGTCAGTTAAGTGTCCAACTCCTGGTTTTGGCTCGTGTCATGATCTTCCGGTCGGGTTGGTCATGGGATCTAGCCCCGCATCAGGGTCCCTGCTCAGAGCAGATTCTGCTTGAGTTTCTCTCTCCCTCTCCCTCTGCCCCTCCCCACTGCTCGTACTGTCTCCCTCTAAAATGAATAAATAAATCTTTTTTAAAAAGCACCATTTGGTTATTTCAGAGACTTTACAGGATACAGCTCCCTTTTCACTTGCCAAGTTCCAGTCCTGCCTTCCAAATGATGTGTTTTGTTGATCTCTACTGGATCTTTGAAACCCCATGTTCCCATCTGAAATATTTTCAGAAATTATCCCAGAGGTTAAAGGATCCATTTCACATAGATATCACTTGAGTGGTCTTAAACTCACTGAAGATATTGTTTGGAAAACAATACTGCAGAATAGAAGTTATTCTTACTATCCCTGCTTTCAGAAGACTGTCATTTTCTGACACAGTCCCCAAATTTTAGGCCTACTCGCTTTTTGGAAAATGTAGTCCTTTTTGTACTTGCTATGGGACAGAAAGCTCTCTGCGTGCCTCCTCTATGACAGACACTCAAGATACACATTCTTGCCCTCAGGGAGCTTACAGTTTATCAGGACAATCAGATATTCAACAAATAATTAAATTGATTACTTAATTACAAACAAACAGAATGTAGTCAAAGGAGAATGCTTAAGATTATGAAGTAATATGGAGGCAGAACAGTATAGCAGTGAAGTATCACGTATATAATAAATTGTGGCTTTTAGCAAGTTAAGTAACCTCTCTGAGATTTTGGTTTCCTTATTTGCAAAATATAATTAGAGTAATTACCTCATAGGGAAATTACGAAGTTTAAATGAAATACTGTTTGTAAAACACTTTGCTGAGAGCCTACATGTAATTTGAAGATTGCTGCCATTAATATTAAAATAATCTGCGGGTCACAGTTTCCATGAAGATGTATCAAGGTAAGCTTTGAATACTATTGCAGCCCCATTAGCCCTGATAGGTAGGATATCACTTGTCAGTGGAATACCTAAGGATATGAGATTATCTGGATTACCATTCAATGACTAAGGCAAAGTTTTTACTGTGAGAGGTTGTACTTGGTAGAGAACCAAGAGAATCACACATACGCAATCTTGAATCTTTTAGGGAAACCAGCACCTAGCAAAGTGCTTGGCAGACCATAATTTATTTTTGACAAATGATATCTGCAAAATTGTTTTCCAAACAATATCTTCAGTAGCCAACTCAAGTGATACCTTTGAAGTACATATACAACTGACACTTTTTAAAGAAGGGGGAAAGGTGTAAATAAGAAAAAAATAAGAAAAACTTAAATCTCCTGTTTTATAAGTTTTTTTATATTTCCTGCTGACCTGGAAAGACCACCATTTCTTGCATAAGTATTTCTCCCTTTTCTGACTTTGTCTAGGCTTTTCTTCCCAAGAACAACCTGGGAGGTGTGAAAAATATGAAAAAATATGTTATAATGCTGTGTAAATACTATATTGGCACACGTGGTTGGAGTCCCCCATCTAGGTGCTCATGTTAATAAATGTGCATTTTTAATTGACTTTGTAAAAAAAAAGAGAAAAAGTAGAAAGGGAAAGGAACGCGTGACAGTGGAAAAACCCAGAAAATGGAAGTTTCTATATTCACTATTTAAAAGGCACTCATCACCCAAAGTTCTCAGAACCTACTGAGACTTCCTCTTCAGGCAGTCCTGCAGAATCCCCCCCAGCTGCCTAATGGCCCTCTCAGTCTCTGTGCTGCTGGCCCTGGTGATGTTATGCTCCAGCCCTGCCTGCTCTCGGGACTGCGCCCTGCATCCAAACCATGGCAATCCAGAAACCTTCACACTGTTGAGTCAAATGGAGAAAATCTCCATTCTGTCTTGTCTGAAGGATAGGACTGACTTCAGCTTTCCTCAGATGCTTGTGGATGGGAACAAGTTTGAGAAGACAGAAGCCACACTTGTCATGCATGAGATGCTCCGGCAGATCTTCAACCTTTTCAGCAAAAGTGACTCTCTTGTGGCTTGGGATGAGACCCTACTGGACAAATTCCTCGCCGGACTTCATCAGCAGGTGGATGATCTGGAGACATGTTTGGAGGAAGAAAAGAACGTGGAACTGTTAAGTGAGAACTCCAGACTGGCTGTGAAGAGATACTTCCATGGAATCAGTCTCTATCTTGAAAAGAAAGTATACAGCCACTGTGCCTGGGAGGTTGTCAGGGTGGAAATCAGAAGGTGCTTGTTCTTCATCAATGAGCTCACAGCTAAACTCAGGAAATAAAAAAGATGTTGAGTCTGAAAACTCATCTGGTCAACTAAATGGCTACTTTCTAGGACTCAAAGTGCGATCATCATCTCTATCTTTATGCCAGAAGAAAAATAAAGAATAGCAGATGTATGGGATTATTCTAAAGTTATGTTAAATGTTGTAAGTTGTTTAGAACAGAGAAATGCACAATTCATCTGCAATAGCTTAAAATCTTTTGTACTTTTTATTTATTTAAATTATTTGAAATATTTGTGCTGTTCATACTTTTTAAATATTTATTGTTCACAAACCATGTGTTTAGCATTATGTTTTGTATGGGACTACTGTTCATTTTTAAGATACGGGAAATAAAAGCAATTTTTAAAAATCAATTTTCTAGCACACACTTTTTGAATAAAAACCTAACCCAAAGCCTGATCTCACAAAATAAACCTGCGGAAGGTTCCTGAATGAAAAGGAAAGAGGGATAGCCCAACATGGCTAGCGGAAAAGCCAATGCTAATATTCATATGGAATTGCAAGTGACTTCGAATTGCCAAAACAATCTTGAAAAATAAGAGCAAAGTTGGAAGGCTCACATTCTTGATTTCAAAAAATACTACAAACTACAGCTATCAAAACCATGGGATACCAGTCATTGACCAATAGAATAGAATTGAGAACCCAGAAATAAGCCTATACATCTATTGTCACTTGATTTTTGACAAGGGTATTACGACTATTTAATGAGGAAAGAACAGGATCTTCAACAAAATGGTGCTGGGAAAACTGGATATTCACACTGCAAAAGAAGGAATTTGGATCCCAAGCTCACATCACATAGAAAAAAATCCAAAATGGATCAAAGGTCTAAATATAAAAGCTAAATCTAAAAAACTCTTAGAGAAAAACAGATATAAATCTTGAATGACATTAGATTTGCCAATGATTTCTTAGGTAAAACACTAAAAGCGTAAGTAACAAAAGAAAAAACTAGATAAATTGAACTTCATCAAAACTATAACTTTTGTGCACTGAAGGACACCATCAAGAAAGTGAAAAGGCAATCTACAGGACAGAAGAAACTATTTGCAAATCATATATCTAATAAGGGTTCAGTATGCAGAATATATAAAGAACTCTTATAACCCAATAATAAAAAGGCAAAAAACCTAAATGAAAAGGGGCAAAGGATTGAATAGAATTTTTTTGCAAAGAAGATACACAAAGGGACAACAATAATATAAAACGATGTTCAGTATCTTTAGTCATTAGGGAAATGCACATCAAAACCACAATGACATACCCCTTCATACTCACTAAGATGGTTAGAATCTAGTAATGGGAAATAATAAGTATTGGTGAATGTGGAGACATTGGAACCTCTACACATTGTTGGTGGGAATGTAAAATGTTTCAAGTTCTGTGGCAAACAGTTGGTGGTTCTTCAAAAAAGTTAAACATAAAATTACCATATGGTCTAGTAATTTCACTTCTAGGTATAAACCAAAAAGAATTGAAACTGGATATTCAAGTAAATACTTGTACACATATGTTCTCAACAGCACTATACATGATAGCAAAAAGTGGAAACAACCCATTGATGGATGAATGGATAAACTGTTGTGTATTCATGCCATGGAATACTGGTTGGCCATAAAAAGGAAGGAAGTACTGATACATGTTGCAATGGGAATGAACCTTGAAAACATTATGCAAAGTGAGAAGCCAGACACAAAAGTCACTAATTGTATGATCCCATTTAAATAGCTAAAATAGGTAAATTCAGAGAGACAGAAAGCAGATTGTGGTTGCCAGGGGCTGAGAAGGAAGAGGGTATGAGAAATGATGACTGCTTAATGTGTATGAAGTTTCCATTTGGGGTGATGAAAAAGCTCTGGGGGCGCCTAGGTGGCTCAGTCAGTTAAGCGTCCAACTCTTGATTCCGGCTTAGGTCATGATCTCAGGGTTGTGAGATGGAGCCCCACATTGGGTTCCACACTGGGCGTGGAACCTGTTTAAGATTCCTTTCTCCCCCTCCTACTGCTCCTCCCCCCTCTCTAAAAAAAAAAAGTTCTGGAACTAGATTGTGGTGATGGTTGTACAACATGGTGAACGTACTAAATACCACTGAATTGTATACTTTAAAATGGGTAGTTGATGTAGATGACCTTTTTCTTCCTCTGATCATTTCCCATGTTCATGTCTTCCCTGAAGACTGTAAGTTCCTTAAAGACAAGGAAATACTGGATCCTTTAACCCAACTCAGCTAGTCCAGACTTTGAACAGGGGAATATTTACATGATTGCTGAGTAGTTGGTCCTTTAGAGTAGTGATCATGACTTCCCCTTTCATAGTGTCTTATCCTGTTTACAGGGCAGTACAGGGAGGGCCTAAAGATGGTTAATAAAAGTAAAAAATTAAACCCATATATATAGTAGTTGTGTTGACACAGTAATCAGAGTTTTTATGAATGCTGCAGTATTCCAAATTTTCTCTAGTGTGCTAGTCTTGTCTTCTCCTTTGCACATGGTTTTCTTGCAGAGGGACCCTTCTTAGCTACTCCCATGGTTTACTGCAGGTGTTGGGCAAATTGCCTAAACCTTCCATGGCTTAATTTTCATAGTTGTATTATGGGGTTCATAATAATACCTACCGCAGAGGTTTATGAGATTAGATGAGTAATGGACGCAAAATGCCTGGCACAAAGGAGTCACTCAAAAGTGAGATAATTGTTACTATCATTTTTATTAACTGTGCACATAGTAGTTACTCAGTAAATAATTATTCACTTCTGAGTTTCTTATAGTAATTATTTAAAGAAATTCATATGCTTCTTGACCTTTAGTTAATGTCTCTACATTTCAGGAGCTGGGGAGAAAGAATTGGTCAAAAATACAGAGAAGCTGGCAGGGAACTTACCTCAAAAACCAAAGAACAAAAACTTTAGGGGATAAAAGGGTGTTAAAAGTCTTGCATAGATAACAACAGCAATAAAACCCAAACCTAATTAAAAAATGGGCAAAGGACCTGAACAGACATTTCTCCAAAGAGGATCTACAAATGGCCAATAAGAACGTGAAAGGATGCTCAACATCACTAATCATTAGGGAAATGCAAATCAAAACCACAATGAGATGCTACCACACACTTATTAGAATAGTTACTGCAAAAAAAAAAAAAAAAGTGTTGACAAGGGTATAGAGAAACTGGAACCCTTATAATACACTGTTGGTGAGAATGTAAAATGGTACAGTTGCTATGGAAAAAAGTATGGTGGTTGCTTAAAAAATTAAAAATAGAATTACCATATGATCCAGCAAATCCAGCAATTTTACTTCTGGCTATACCCTCAAAAGAAGTGAAAGCAGGTTCTCAAAGAGATATTTGTACACTCGTGTTCATAGCAGCATTATTCACAATAGCTAAAAGGTAGAAGCAACTCAAGTGTCTACTGACAGGTAAATAGATATTCGGCTTTAAAAAGGAAAGAAATGCGACACATGCTGCAAGATGGATGAACCTTGAGGACATTATACTAAATGAAAGCCAGTCACGGAAAGACAAATACTGTATAATTTCAATTATATGCAGTACCTAGAGTCGTCACATTCATAGATACAGAAGTGGAATAGAGTCTGCCATGGGCTTAGAGGAGGGGAGAACGGGAAGTTGTTTTTTAATGAGTATACAGTTTCGGTTTTGCAAAATGAAAAGCGTTCTGGAGGTTGGTTGTACAACAATGTGAATATAATTAGCGCTATTGAACTATGCACTTCAAAATGGCTAAGATGGTGAATTTTATGCCTTTGCATTTTACCACCATTAAAATAAAAAAAAAACAACAACAACACCTTAAGCCTTGCATAGACACACAAACATCCTATCAGTGTGGGTAAAGGCATGGGATTTTTTCAGGTTTGAACCAGCGTTTAAATTCTGACTTCCCACTGATTAACTGTATGCCCTTGGGAAATATGCTTAACCTTTTTGGGCAGCCTCAGTTTTCTCCTCCACGAAATGGGAATACTACTACCTCGCTGCCTGTCGGGAAAGCGCTCTGAGAAGAACAAATCCCCTCCCCCGCGCGTGCGTCCCAGGCCTTTTCCAGATCGCTGTTCCCGGGCCATCCGCCCCTGGCTCGTGGGCCTGCCTCCTCACCGGGAGCGGCGCAGGGCCCCGCGGCTTCCATGCCAGCCAAGCCTGCTGACCGTCCAAACTCCGGGCTTTAGGGACGTGATGTGGGCAGGGGCCTGCGCTGGGCTTCTGCGGGAGGGTGTCACTGCGCTGGGACTGAGGCGAGCTTGACCTCGGAAGACAGCCTCACCAGACAGCAGGGACCTGGGATTTGGGGGGAGCAGGTGAGGCAGCCTGCGCAGGCCCACTGCTGCCTCCTGCTGGTGCATCCGTGTTTCTGCTGGGGCGCGGGAGAGAAATGGCGCCAGCCGTCTCCTGTGTGTCCAGAGAGGCCTCTCCAGGGATGCTACCTCCCTGCGTCTCCTCCAAGAAGGGCAAGTCATCTCCCCGCCGCGAGCTGCAGGTACTCTTCAGATGGCCGTTCCCATGCTGTCTGTCCCCCGGGGTGTCCCCCGCTGCCTTCTCTCCGGAGCAGGGCAGTGCCCTCAGGGCTCTAGGCCGGCCAAGCCCACCGACCTTTCAAACTCCAGGCTTGAAGCCCCGCTGGCTGCCAGAACTCACAAAACTTCTCTCTTTTTCCCAGCAAATGGCTTTGGGAAATGTTCTCCATGTGGGTGCCCCTTTGTGCTCCTCTCTCTGTCTCTCTCTTGCTTCCGCAACCACGGCTCCCTCTCCTTTCTGCCCCAGACCATGTCTCTGCCCTTCCAGCCCTCTTCGGTGAGGCTTTTTCTCTCCCTATTAGTTTTGGAGTTTGTTGTGTCAATCTTCAGACCGATTTCTGGGGTATTTAGGATGATTTAATAGTTATCTCGTTGTATTGCGGGCGAGGCCAGCCTAGGGTCCTCCTACTGCGCCGCCATCTTAGCTCCTCCCCTCCAAAATTCAATTCATTCCTAATCCATACTTCAACAAGATTTTTTTTGAAGATTCTATTTATTTGTTAGAGAGAGAGAGAGAGCGAGCACAAGTGGGGGGAGGGGCAGAAGGAGAGGAAGCAGCAGACTCCCCACTGAGCAGGAAGCCGCATGCAGGGCTCCCCGATCCTGGGACCCCAGGATCACGACCTCAGCGGAAGGCAGATGCTTAACCCACTGAGCCTCCCAGGCGCCCCTTCAACAAGATTTTTAGAGGGAACCTTACAAGTTGACTGTAAAATGTATCAAGAAGAAATCATTTATAAGAAAATCTGAGAGGGCGCCTGGGTGGCTCAGTTGGTTAAGCGACTGCCTTCGGCTCAGGTCATGATCCTGGAGTCTCCGGATCGAGTCCCGCATCGGGCTCCCTGCTCAGCAGGGAGTCTGCTTCTCCCTCTGATCCTCCCCCCTTTCATGTGCTCTCTCTCGCTCTCTCATTCTCTCTCTCAAATAAATAAATAAAATCTTTAAAAAAAAAAAAAAAAAGAAAATCTGAGAAAGGGGGAAATATACAGATGAGCTCGACTTATCAAAGATCAAATGGTCCTCTAAGGCTATAGAAAGTGAAACCAAATGGTGTTATTATAAGAACAGACAAATCTGATCAAGAAAACAGATTAGAGGTTGAGGATAAGACAATTGAATTTAGTGAACCTTTGCATATAATAAAAGTGGCATTTCAAACAAGTGGGAAAAGTGGGCGTGGGGGGCAATTAGCTAAGCCATTTGAAAAATAACATCATCCATCTGTCACATTCTTCCAGGTTCTCCTTGCTGCATTTGGCCTAAGTATATAATCAAAAGAGGGGAGGGAGAGACAAATATAAGCTAGATATAGTCATGTGACACAACACTAAACAGTAGAAGATTTAGGAGAAGTCTGCTAGGCAATTCTAGAAAGAATTTCAGCTCTTACTCTTCTCTTTCTGCTAGGGATGCTCTTGCAAGGGTTTGATACTTGGAGCTAGTGTACCCATCCTGTGACTATGAGCAAGAGACCAAGAGAGTCACAGAGATGCCACTCAGCACACTCATGGCTTTGAGTTGCTGTTCTAACCCTGCAACCATCACCCTGCAGACTTTAAATTGAGATAATCACCCACTTTCGTTATTTTAGCCTCTGATAACTGAGTTATCTGTTAACTTACAGCAGAAAGCATTCCTAATCGATACAATAATATTGATCGGATTTCAGCTCTTTCTTCAAGCCTCTTTAAGCTAAGATACAGCTTTTTCATTGATGCAGGGGTTCTGGGGCCCCTCTTAAGACGAGTGTTTGGTTTTTCTCCTTGTTGCATACTGATGTAGTGAATTACATAAACAGGTTTTCTTATTTTGAACTATCATTAATGTCCTGGATAAACTCCAGGTGTTTATTTATAATACACCTCTAGTCTGATTTACTCATATTTAACATGGTATTTTTATCTCCATGTTTATAAGTAGGAACGTCCTATGATTTTTCTCTTCTGATTTTGTTACCTGGGTTATCTGCCTTATAAAATGACCTGATGAGCTTTCTGTCTTTTCCTGTGCCCTCTTACAACAGGAACGAAATATGATTTACTGAATAGTTTCATGATATGGTTTCCCGCTTTGCTATTTCTTCAAGCCACTTGACTGAAGACCGTATTGCTTTTTAAAGACTTTTGATGATGGCTTGCTATTTCTTTTGGATGCAATACCATGCTGAAAAGAGTCTAGAAGGAAGACCCTCATGCAGCGGGGCTAAACTTGTCTAAAACCGTATTTTAGTTTTATCAAAATGAACTGTATTATATCTTGAATTTTATTTTTCTTCCTTTGTTCACCTTGCCGAGCAATGTACTCATGGACATGACAGGGGCTTGAATTCTTGTCTAGAAAGCTTATTCCATGAACACAGCAAATAGTGCTGCGATAACCTCTTGCAGCTTGATGGCCGGGCGCTCATCAAAGCACATATTCCTAGCACAGTCCTTACTCAGTAAACAATACTCAAGTTCCTACCGTGCGCTGGAAAGTGTGCTAATGACTGGGGATACAACGCTCAGACTCAAAAAAGTCTAATCTTCTGGAAGAGACAGAAAAAATAAACCATCAATTACAGAACAGAATGATAAGTGTTCTCATGGAAATGCCGTATTTGCACAGAGCCACAGGCATGGGGGGTGGGTTGTGAAATGGAGAGAGCTAATCGATTAATTGGTACTTTAAGACGATAGACGGATATGGAAAGACATTGAAAGAATTGGACAATGGGAGAAGGGCCAGAGACGTGCAGGGATTTGGAAGCAAGAGCTAGCCCAAGAGTTGGCAAAATTGGACATTTTATAAAAATAAGTAAGAGCTAGGAACAAAATCAAGTTTCCCTCCTTACGAGGGGTCTAGAAATGAGAGATGGGAAAGTTACACTAGACCTTGAATGTCCCTGCTACGACTCTGAGACCAGGAATGTTGTTAAATTTCTTGACACAGGCCAGGAAAAGAGACCTCTCTGTGCCCAGTTTCCTTATCTGTAAAATGAAGATAATCATAGTACCACCTTCTAAAACTGGGGTGAGGATTAGTTGCTTTAGTTTAGATAACATGGTCAGAATGATACCTGGCACTTAGTAAACGCTCTTTTCACGTCAGCTCTTCTATTTGAATCTGGTTTGAAGATTATTCCCTGACGTCCCAGGCTTTTGGGCAGGAAGAAGAGGCAGTTCCAAGAGAGTTGTCCAGGAGAATTTGCAGGGCCAGCTCAACCACCGCACAAGGAGGGGGACAAATAGCCATTCTCGGGGATGAGGGCGCCAAGTGTATCTCAGAACACGTTCCTCCTCACACACACACCAGCTGTTTACAAGCACACGCCTTTGCCCCCCTGCTTTCCTCCCTGCGGTTCTCCCTTGCATTCAGGATCTAAAAGTTTCCACTAGAAGAATCATCTGCTCTGTTAAGATTCCATGCACCACACCACCCAGCTAAGCCCTCGGGGCCAGAGGGAAATCCCAGCCTCCTTTTCCAAATTCAATTTTCACAACTTGCATTTTAGTTTCCTTTTCACTTGTTGCAGCAGACTCCTTGTTATTTTTGCATTCATGACACAATGGCAGATGATGAAATAAAACTAAATTTAGCTGTAGGTTTTAATTACGTAGAGGATTTTGCTTTGGACTGTTTCGCTGTTTTTATTTTTTTTTTAAGTTTTTTTTTTTTAAAGATTTTATTTATTTATTTGAGAGAGAGAGAGAGCATGAGATGGGGCAGGGTCAGAGGGAGAAGCAGACTCCCTGCTGAGCAGGGAGTCCGATGCGGGACTCGATCTCGGGACTCGATCCCGGGACTCCAGGATCACAACCTGAGCCGAAGGCAGTGGCTTAACCAACTGAGCCACCCAGGCGCCCTGGACTGTTTCACTTTAAAGAAAACCCAGGAAGTCCCTCGGAGACAGGAAACTCACACCTGAGTCCAGACAATAAGACACTCCCACGCATCAGCAGAGGGAGGGACAGGAGCTTACTCAGCTGCTATTGTAAATGTGTTGCCCATTTAATTCTCTTCTCAACGCCAAGTAGCCCTGGCTCCATCCACCCCTGAGTGGTCCTGGAAATTAAAGAAGTCCGGCGCAGAGCATCGCTGGGTATCTGAAGGGAAATGTAAATCCAGGCTTGATGCATACTGGCAGTCAATTAGCAGGAGTGGGAGTCCTGGTGGCAAACAGGGGAGATGCTGGGTGGGCAGCCCCCGTGTGTGTCCCTGGGCCACCAGCGTGTTGATGGGACCACCCCGAGTGTGGCAGGTGGGCGCACAGGGTAGGACCCTCTGGTTGCACGTGCATATTGGAGCAGGGGTGCAGTTAGCAAGAGCTGGGGAGGACCTTCAGCAACGTAGCCTTGTCCCAGAGGGATCCCAGGTGACCAGGAAGGAAACTGAGGAATGAGTCTAGTCAAAGTCCTGTGACAAGACATCCAGGATGTGGGAAAGGGAAAGAAAGAGAGATGAATCTGAAACCAGGGGCACTTAGATCGTAGCTGCATGTTCTGCCTCCTCACACCAGCTCAGTGGCCTGAAGGTGGTTCGCTCCCTCAGCAGCTGCTGGCTTGTGGTCACAGGGAAACCCCAACTCCAACCTCGGGCACTGAGTGAGGGTAAGAAGAAGGAAGCAGGTGACATACTCTCCCCTCACCCCGAGAGCAGGCTTTTGCATTGTAGTTCCAAAGTTAAACAGGAACTCTTCCGGTTCCCAAGTGAAATTAAAACTTTTGGTGAGATGATCATGCATTCATTGTTGTAGAGAATATTCTTTTTTTTTTTTTTTAAGATTTTATTTATTTATTTGACAGAGAGATAGCGAGAGCAGGAACACAAGCAAAGGAAGTGGAAGAGGGTGAAGCAGGCTTCCCGCAGAGCAGGGAGCCTGATGCGGGGCTCGATCCCAGGAACCTGGGATCATGACCTGAGCCGAAGGCAGATGCTTAATGACTGAGCCACCCAGGCGCCCCGAGGATATTCTTTTTGAACCAAGTTCTTCCTCATTTCCTGGTGTCCTCATTACCTCCCCTCCTCCTCCTTTTTCAATGGATTTCACTCCAAAGAGAATCTCACACCACAGTTGCTACCCAAGGTCAGGAAAAAATCACATTTGTTATCCTGTGGTTCTAATATAACAACCAATAAAGAAAAAGGATTCGTGTTATTATAAACCCATAATACTTCTTCAATTAGCCACCCAAATGGGTTCTTGTAAATATCACCAACATCAGCTGTTTTTAAATGTTTTGGTCTCAAGACCCACTGATACTCTTAAAAATCATTGAGACCCCCCCCCCAAGAGAGATTGTACTTATGTGTGTTACATTTATTGATATTTACCATGTTGGAAGTTAAAACTGAAAGAGTCCTAAATAGTCATTCTGTTAAAAATAGCAAAAATAAACCGATTACATCTTAACATAAAAATATACTTTTTATGAAAAATAACTACATTTTCCAAAGCAAAAAAAAATAATGAAAATATTTTAAAGTTTTGTACATCTCTTTAATGTCTGGCTTAGTAGCAGACAACTGGGTTCTGGTATCTGCTCTGAATTCAATCTGCTGTGATATGTTGTCTGTTTCAAGTTCTTGAATGGAAATCCAGACTCACACAGATACGGAGAATGGAGAACCTTGAAGACCACTAAAAGAGAGTCTGGGAACCCAAGAGGTGCTCAGACTACACTCTGAGAACCACTCATATACATCATCATCACACAAGGGTGAAAGGATCCTTACTGCCCACAGTGAGTTGGAATTATCTACTGCCTATTTTCCAATTCTGCTTATTTTCATGATAGTTTAGAAAACCAAGCAGTCTGGGAAAACACTATACTCTTATGGTTGATATTGTGCAGGATTATCAGCTAAAAGTTTTAGGTTAAGAGTAAGTGTTCATTCACAGCTTTGATTCTTGTTTACTAACCTTCTTTCGTTGTGAAATATAACAATCATTCACAAAAATGCACAAAAGATAAGTAAAAATGTTAATGAATAATTAAAGCAAATATTTACCAGCCAGTGTGCCCCTCTTGGATATAACTCCATCTCTCTGTACTAAAGGTAACTGCTATCCTGAATTTTACAGTAATCACAGGCTCACTTTTCTTTATAATTTTACCTTGAATCATCCAGTCTAGTTTTGCCTATTTTTTAAAATTTTATTTTATTATGTTATGTTAATCACCATACATTACATCATTAGTTTTTCATTAGTTTTGCCTATTTTTTAAAGAAGATTTATTTATTTGAGAGAGAGAGAGAAGGCGAGAGCGGGGTGGGGGGGAGTAGAGCGAGAGAGAGAATCTCAAGTGGACTCCCCACTGAGCACAGAGCCTGGGGCGGGGCTCAGTCTCACAACCCATGAGAACATGACCTGAGCTGAAACCAAGAGTCTTAAGCTTAACCGACGGAGCCACCCAGGTGCCCCTTGCTTGTTCTTAAACTTATATAAAGTGATGGGCGCCTGGGTGGCTCAGTTGGTTAAGCGACTGCCTTCAGCTCAGGTCATGATCCTGGAGTCCCGGGATCGAGTCCCGCATCGGACTCCCTGCTCAGCAGGGAGTCTGCTTCTCCCTCTGATCCTCCCCCTCTCATGCTCTCTGTCTCCCATTCTCTCTCTCGGATAAATTTAAAAAAAAAAAAAAAAAACTTATATAAAGTGAATATGTATTCCTTTGAGTTTAATTTTTTCATTCACCGTTATGTTTGTGAGATTTAGCCTTGTTTATACATATAATCATGGCTCTTCACTTTAGTTGTTATTTATGATCCTATCATATGCATAGACTACAATATATTTATCCATATGACTTTTAAGGGATATTTCAGATGTTTCTAGTTTGGTACTATTATGTGTAATGCTGTAATGAACATTCTTGTGCATATATTCTGATGCATATCTGTATGATTTGTTCTCCGGGGTAATTCCTGAAAGTAGACTTACTGGGCCATACGCCATGCATATTTTCAGCATTGCTAGATAATGCCATAATGTTTTCCAAAGTAGTTGGACAAATTTACACACTCAACGGCAGTGGATGAGAGTCTTTGTTGATTTATATAATTATCACACTTGGTATTTCCAGTCCTTTAATTTTTTTATATGCATCCAATGTTTGTTTATCTAAAAATCTGAAAAATCAATAGAAAAACCTTTAGGCATAGTATTTACAAAGTCGTCCAGATACAAAATCAAAATTAGTAACTTCCACATATATATGTGTGTGCATATATATATATATGAAAATGTAATGAGTTAGTCCCATTCAAAATTAGAAAATGTAATGAAAAATATTTTGTTCATAATTGCAACAAAAATAAAGATTAAATACATTGGCATAAGAAAGAATGTGTAAGACATAGAATCAAGCCAACGGTAAAACCTTATTGAAAGACATTTTGAAAATAGCCAATAAAATGGCAAGATTCACCATTCTTCTTTATGAAGTGATTAATAAATATTTGCTGAATAAATATTTATTCAATAAATGAATGTGTGTTTCTCAAGAGGAGGCTGGCGTTAGCGGCCTCCTATTGCAGAGTCTGATTTTCCTGCTTAATGATACAGCTCACTCCACCTCGTGCTTAAATATCCTTTTCTCACCTACAAAAACAGCAAGTGAGAGAAATTGCTTCATCCTCATTGGTGATCAAGGTGAAAAAAGTCAGTTTCAATTTAAGAGAAAAGACTATGTAATGTTTTCATTGGTTGCTGGCCATCTTATTTGAATCAAAGATGTAGTTATAGACTCATATTTAGAAGCCAAGAGAAAGATGAAGATAACTTTCCCTGTCAATGCTCTGTTTTATTTTTTAATTGAAGTCCAAACTTTATTCAGATTTCCATATTTTTTACCTAATGTTCTTTTTCTGTTCCTGGATCTCCTTCAGATGCCACATTACATTTAATTGTCACGTTATCTTAGGTTCCTCCTGGCTATGACAATTTCTCAGTGGTAGACTTTTTATGATATTGTCAGTGGTATCATTTTTAAAGTTTCATTTCCCAATTTTTTGTTGCTAGTATAAAAAGGGGTGATTGCTTTGTAATATTGAGCTTATGCTCAATGATCTGATTGTTTATCTGTAGATTCTTTTGTTATTTTGTTGTAGATAGTGAAGTAAAATATTTGAGCCAGCGAGAGATTTGAACAGGCACCTCACACAAAAAATATTCAAGTGGCCAATAAACATGAAAATGTGCTGACCCTTATTAATAACCAGGGAATACAAATTAAAACCATAATGAGATATCACTACACATCACTAGCATGGCTAAAATTAAGAAGACTGCCAACATTGGGTGTTGGCAAGAGTGTGATGCAAATGTACTTACTTTCCATACACAGACAGTGAGGATGTAAATTGGTGCAAATATTTGGGAAATATATTTGATATTATCTGTTAAATCTGAACATATGCATATTCTGTGACCCGGTTACTTCATCCTATGCATATACCCAAAGAAACACATACCAATGTGCTCCAAAAGATACATACAAGGGTTTTCATAGCAGAATTAATTATAATGACAAAAAAACTCAGGAAGAAAAATACCGAAACGTTCATCAGTAATGGGAAGGATAAAACATTGTGGCATTTCTAAGTAGGTATGACACATTTGTGTGAATTAATGACCTATAACTGCCACAGCAACATCGATGAATCTCACAGACATACTATTGAGTGAAAGAAGTCATTTATATAAAGTTTAAAACCTGGGAGGATACAGGGAGCTCAAAGGCAGCAGTGACTGGGGGGTGGGAGTGGAATAATGATCAGGAGGAGACAAGGGGGGATTTCTGTCCTGTGGGTAATGATTCTGCCTTCACTTAGTTTGGGGTTACAAAGGTGTGCAGAAGATTTTATTTTATAATAATTTGTTGAGCTGTGTACTTAAGATTTGTGCATGATTTTCTATGTATATTGTATAATTTTTTTTTCAAAAGGAGGAATGGGGAATTTTCACTTTTATCTATCAAGATACTTTCTTACTGTCAACTTTGCTGCACCTTCCAGGTTATCACTGAAAGGGTTTTGGGGTGCTTAATTTCTGTTCTGCCACTGTTCGGGCACTTATGGTTAACTTTTCACCTTGTGCAGTTTATCTTCTTTTATAGGGCCCTTTTCCTTGAAAAAAGAGTTGCACAGATGATTAGACAGTTGT
Organism: Halichoerus grypus; assembly: GCF_964656455.1. Classification (NCBI taxonomy): domain Eukaryota; kingdom Metazoa; phylum Chordata; class Mammalia; order Carnivora; family Phocidae; genus Halichoerus; species Halichoerus grypus. The sequence continues at coordinate 47,193,240 of NC_135725.1, read as the reverse complement.
AATTTTGATTTCTAGATACATATCTGTCCTGCATAGGTAATTAATTGAATCAAAAAGAGGAAGAACCTCTTCCTGTTTGTGAGGTTTATAGAAAAGCTCCAGGGGCAGCTGGGTGGCTCAGTTGGGTCCAACTCCTGATTTCCGCTGAGGTCATGCATGATCTCAGGGTTGTGAGATCCAGCCCTGCGTGGGGGGCTCCGTGTTCGTCGGGGAGTCCGCTTCACCCTCCCCCTCTGCCCCTCCCGCTGCACGTGCGCTCTCTCGCTCTCTCAAATAAATAGATAAATCTTAAAAAGGAAAAAAAGGAAAGCAGCTCCAAATTTAAATGATGATTTCAAATGGCTAGAAACACCATGCAAGTTTTGCTTTCTAAATGTCACCCAGCCTCTCTGGAAAACCTCACTAACCGAAACCGGTACAGGGGCGGGAAAGTAGTTGTCTGCACCACAGAAAGTTGGTGGGAGAAAATGTGTGCAAAAAAACCATCTCCATACGGGGCTGACGTGAAAAATGGCTTCAAATCAGAGAGGAAAAGCTGATGGAAAGGGCTGGCTCATTAATCCTTGCAACGGAGGTATAACGGTAGGCCACTCTAAGACGTAGCTATCCCTGATAGAGGCAAGGTTGTCTGATTTTTTCTGGTTCTTGTGATAAAACTCTAATAAATTAGAGGAAATGAAACGAAAATAAAAGGCCGTGTCTTACAAAGGAAGAAACTTTAACCCATTCATGGGGTAGACGCCTGCTACCACCTTTCGCAGATCCTGGGGAGAAGGGGTAGAGAGAAGCTTCCTGAAGGCAACTGGAAGAAAGGACTAGACTAGGAAGCACCTCATGAACACAACAGCAGGAACTGGGAAGAGGACAAAGGGAAGAAATCAAGGAAAAAAAGCATCCCCTTTTCTTCCAGCCCTCGTATGCCTTTATTTTCCACCTCCACAGCCATGAGGGCCTCTGGGCAGGGCCTCCCTGCCTCTCCCGGCCGATTCACCGCCAATATTTCTGCTGATTCTTCTGCCCAGGACAAAACTCCAGTCTCCTCTCTGCCCAAAGATCTCTTGATTTAAATACAAACGCTACACTCCGGCATTCAAGAGCCTCCACAATACATCCTGAGCTCATTTTTCCACCTTCAGTCCCCTTGACTCGGAACAGGTAGCCTTGTCCAGAACTTGAAGCTGCTTCTCTTGCTCCTTCCACATTTGTCCATTCTCCTGGCCCCTTTCCGGCAACCCCTCCACCTAGAGCTGTGCTGGTTGTTGTGACAGGAACTAACCACAACGGGCCTGTTGAGATCGCCGCGAGTCCAAATTGAGCTGTACTATGTAAAAATGTGCATCATGTTATCATGTTTTGAGGACAGTATGAAAAAGAAGACTGTAACTATCTCGATTTTATATTGATTATGTGTTAAAATGATACTATTTTGATATATTATGTTAAATAAATATACTATTAAAATTAACTTCACCTTTTTCAATTAGCAATAAATGTTTCTTTTTACTCTTTTAATGTGGCTACTAGAAAATTTTATTTAACTGTCAAAGATTTTTTTTTTTAAGATTTTATTTATTTATTTGACAGACACAGTGTGAGAGGAAGCACAAGCAGGGGGAGTGGGAGAGGGAGAAGCAGAATCCCTGAGGAGCAGGGAGCCCGATGAGGGGCTCTGTCCCAGGACCCTGGGGTCATGACCTGAGCCGAAGGCAGACCATTAACTACTGAGCCACCCAGGCACCCCACTGTCAAAGATTTTTATTTCTCAAATTATCTTTGTCAGGATTCCATAGAATGTATTTTATTTTATTTTTTAAAAGATTTAATTCATTTATTCATGAGAGAGAGAGAGAGAGATAGAGGGAGAAGCAGGCTCCCCGCTGAGCAGGGAGCCCAATGCGGGACTCGATCCCAGGACCCTGAGCCGAAGGCAGACGCTTCATGGACTGAGCCACCCAGGCACCCTAGAAAATTTTAAATTGCAGATGTGGCTTGCATAATACTTCTATTGGAAAGCGTTGATCTAGAATGCCCTCTACCCTATCACCTTCACTACGATCATCACTCGCCGCTTGCCTCCTTATCCTCCCCATCAGCTGTAATTCCTGTCCTTTGAGTGCCACCATCTCCACCATGGTTGGCACCCTGTATGTATCTGAAGGTACTAGCTGTTGTCTCCTCCACCATATTTTAACTGTGGTATATGGAAAGAGCACAGGTTTGAATGCAGTCCACTCATTTGATTAGCTGTGTGTATCTTGAGTACATTATTTAACCCTGTTTGAGCCTCAATCTCCTCCTCTGTAAAATGGGAGTAATGGTAACCCATCTCCAGTGTTTACTGTGAGGATTTTGCAGAGAATGACACACAGCAACTGCTCAGTTTGTGGTAGCTAATCCTACTACCACTACTACCACCACTATTATTTTAGATTATGCTCTCTCTGATCACAGAGGATCAGAGGCTATTGGATGTGGGCAGGATGAGGAGGCCCTCTGCCACACCTGAGGAGCTCAGCTCTACCTGAGTGTGCAAGTCACCCTGGAGGGGCAGGCCCCAGTGACTAGACTCCTTGGACGACCTCCATCCCCTGAGTGCAATGGACCATCTCTAGGTTGACTGATCCCTGTGACTCCTTGCATTGGCCTTTGTGCTGGGAGCCATGGATGATTCCAGTCTAATCCAGAGATACTTTTCAAAAAGCAGACACCCTGAAGAATGACTCAATGATGGACAGCACTGGGCATTTGAAAGTGGAACAGCTGTGGGATGATTTTGCTTTTACCAAAACTCATTGTGTTGTGAAGAACACAGGAGATGGTGGGGGTTCTGTTCAGAGCTGGCATGTGAAGGTCAAAAGGCTGGAGAGAATGAAAACGGGGCAGAACAATCAGAAAGCCTGGGGCTCACTGGCTCTTTCTTAATGTAGATTATTCCATAATGAAAGAACACATTCACTGGTGAAAAATTGGAAAGCCACACAAAGAAAAAAAGAAAAACTACCACCCTTTTGTTACACAAGTCAAACAACCACCATCACAATGTTGGTATATTTCTGTTATTAATTTTTTTCTCTACATACTTTTATATAGCTGTGTTGTATGTACACGTTTATATTCTCCTTTCAATATAAGTGGGTGCTTTTTATTTTCTAATGACACAGTAACAGCTGTTTATTATAGAAAAATTTTAAATGTGAATAAAATGAAAGTTAAAAATTTAGTGACATTTATATTAAATTCTTTTAAACAAATAAAATGCACTAAATTATGAGAATGCCTAACAATTCTATTCCCCAGATACCTTCTTTTTTTTTTTTTTTTTTTTAAGATTTATTTATTTATTTATTTGACAGAAACAGCGAGAGAGGGAAACAAGCAGGGGGAGTGGGAGAGAGGATGAAGCAGGCTTCCTGCCGAGCAGGGAGCCCGATGAGGGGCTCGATCCCAGGACCTTGGGATCATGACCCAAGCCAAAGGCAGACACTTAACAACTGAGCCACCCTGGCACCCCTCTAGATATCTTCTGATCAAGGGGAAAAACATACATACAGATGGTTCTAAGGTAAAAAGGGAAAAGGGAAAGAATTTTCCTTTCTACATCCTCATCCCCATTAGCATTCTCCCCTATGGTAACCACTAATAACAGATGAGTAAATGTGCCCAACAAAAAAAATTATATGCATGTATCAGCATATTTTGTATATCTATTAATTTATAAAATAAATGATAATACCATATCCATTATTATATGTATTACTCTTTTCACTAAATATATCTAGTCCCTACCAGCAGATCTTCCTTTTTAATGGCTATATGGTATTCCATTTTTGTCTACCATGGTATTACTTAATCAATTCCCCAGTGGTGGATATTTAATTTGTCTTTATACTATGGCAGTAATGCAATGAACATTCGTATGTGTTCATATATTATATTCACACACACATACACATACTTCTGCAGGAATATCCATAGGTAAATTCCTAGCAGTGGTATTGTAAGTTAAAGGGACAGTTCCATAGCTTGAAATTTTACATTTTGAAATATACCGCCAATTGCCATGTGGTCTGTCCTTGTGAGCTAGCTTGGGCTCTCTCACAGCATGGCGGACTCAGGGCGGTAAGATCACTTACATAGTGGCCGATGGCTTCAAGAGCAAGAATTTCAGCTAACAAGGTAGACATTGTATTGTCTTTCTTGACTCAGCCTCAGGAATTATACAACATTGTTTCTACCACAGAATTCTGCCCAGATTCCAGAGGAGGGACACAGACCCTACCTCTTGACGGAGTCAAAGTCACACTGTAGATTTTCACGTGGGATGGGAGATACTGCCCTGGCTACTTTTGAAAGAACAACCTTCCCCATTCTCCAAATGTTTGCATAAATTTATACTTCCATTGAGTGTATATTAGAGTACCCATTTCCCCATGCCCTTTGCAAATCTTATTGGTGAAAAATGATTGCCTCATTACTAGTTTGATTTATATTTCTTAGTAACATTTGAACAGATTTTCATACCTTTTATTGGCCCTTTATATTTCTTTTCCTATATATAAACTTTTCTATTTGATAGCTTTCTATTCATTTTAAGGGCTGCTTGCCTGTGAATAAAATGATCCCTTTCTCACTGTACATTGTAACAATGTTTTTGATATTGCTCTTCCTCTTTTTTTTTCTTTTTTTATGCTCTTCCTCTTTGACTTTGTTTTTTTTTGTCATTGAAATTTGTAACTTGTTTCTAGTCATATTTATCAATATTTTCTATTAGAGTTCCTGGGTTTTATATCTTGCTGAGAAAATGTTTTAAATGTTTTTTAAAAAATACCCAAGTTTTCTTCTAGATTTTGGTCATTTTAGCTTCTAATCTGTTCCATACAATGTTATATGGACTATATAATATTGTACCATCCTTGGTTTCCTGAAAATAACTCCCTTTGGCACTCCCTTAGACACTATTTTTTATGTACTGTTGGATTCTAGTTGCTAATATTTTCCCCCAGATTAAAGTTTTTCACCAGTGCCAGATTTCCCCTAAACTTCTCATTACTTGTGACTCTATTTTAGTCTGCAAAATTTAGAGTTTTTCTCTTATTTCTAATTATTCCCTACATATATTAATTTATTTCTCGGTTTGTCTAATTTTGATTTATAGTGTTATGTATCATTTCTTAATATTTCAAACTCCTTTGGTAACACTCTGTTAAAATTTTTATCTGTTTTGTGTGCATGCATTCCTGGTATATTTTCATTATCTATACAGATACGATTTACTCCTCATCCACTTGTTTCTAAGAATAACTTTGTCTGAGTCTCAATCTTAATGCTATTCTGTTGCTGGATTTTATAGGCGCTTATTTTTCCTAAACTTCTAGATGTGGTTTGGTAGTTTCTCTAACTTCACAGAGCTCCCTCTTCTGTTGCTTTTGTTGAAGTGCTCAAAAACATGGCCTTGCTTTCTGAGTGGTCCATTCCCAAACTGGTCTGACTGGTGTGGTTTTCTCTTTCCTTGCCTCTGTTGTTTCTTTCCTGCTCAGATCTCTCTCTCTCTCTCTCTCTCTCTCTCTCTCTATCCTGCTCAAATTTGATTACACTTCTAGCAGTTTCTCCTCAGTGTAGGGACCTTTCCCAAAGGGGAGCTGTGCCCCGTTGGTTTGAAAATTACTTGTATCCTCCACTATTCCAGTGCCTTTCAGAATCTAATGAGGCTCTCACCAGCTATTGATTTGGGCAAAATCCCTTCCAGTTTCAACTGTTGTTCTCAAATCAGCCCGGATGGCTTTCCAGTAACTACATCTTGGTTATATTAGGGTTCTCAGTTGTTTTTCCCTGCTTTCTCCCACACAGACGGTGCTACTAGACAGGTCTTGTGGCATTTGGTGGTTGGTCCTCATCTGTGGTTCATGTCAACCAGTTTTATGTCAATGGGGTTTTGGTTTCTATCTAGTAGCAGTGTGTGTTTTTACATGGGAACTGAGGGATATTCAAAACTATACTACCACCTCTGTCATCTTCCTGGAATCTCGTCCCCCTATTTTTGTATTGTTTGCTACATCTTTATACCTCTCCATCTTCTTCATTTGTTTGAATGAATACCACTGGTATCTTTCCCACTCCCCCAGTTTAGGAGGAAAGATAAGTTACTTCCTCCCCACTCCATTAGGAAGGCATTGCACCAACACAGTTCAAGCATGTGTGATTTTTTTAGGAACACCTCAGACATCACCAATAGATACTCTCTCCTCGGGATAGCTGATTACATACAGCCAACTAAGAATAAAGAATAGGAATGGAGGAATATTTGGGAGATATGTTGAGTATACTGTAAAGATCAGGAGACAGGAAACTTATTGATGAGGGGAAACCTGAAGCTCACAGTTGCTCCTGGTTTATAAATCCACATTTACCCAGCTACTTCCAGCCTCTACTTCAATTTTTTACAATAGAAGTAATGTCCCTGTACATTAAGCATATATAGAAATCACCATAACCCACAGAACTGATGCAGCTGTCTGTAAAATGATGGAGAATTTCTTCAAGCATTTGAGTCCACTGCTGTCAGGAAATGAGAGATTTCACATAAATGAATTCATTCGCCACTACTACCTCCCTGGTTTAAAATTTTCATAAATCCCCTAACTGTTCTGCCTGCATCCATTCTGTACTCCTTCCATTACTTACTGCTTACAGTAGAGAGAGTATTTTTTTTCCCCCAGAACCTAATCAAGTTATTCCACCTTGCCTAAAACCTTTCCATGGCTTCTACTGCTCTTAGGATTAAAACAAAACAAAACAACAACAACAACAACAAAAACCCGCAAAACTTCTTAGCCAAACCCTGTGCTATCTGGCTTCCACTTGCCCTCTGGCCTCATCTCAGACCATTCCCTGACCAGTCTCTGACTGGAAGGTCACACTGGCCTTTGGTCAAGTTCTTTGCCCTTACCATGCATCTTCCCACCTCAGGGCCTTTGCACATGCAGCTCCACCTGATCTTCCTTTTGATTTCCACTCCACTGTCAGTATCTCAGGACTGTCTTCTCTGACCTCTCCTACTACATATATCCCTATATCACAGGAAGTCACGGTACCATGAACCTCTCCTCTGTAACATTGTCACCCTTGCATTTTACTTTTGTGTGATTCTCTGATTAATGTTCTTCTCCCCTAATCCATTGTACAATCTGTGAGAGTGAGGATCATAATCTGTAGCAGCTCAGCTGAGTTCTTTGCACTCAGTGGGGTTTTGGTAAATTCAGATTGAAAGATAATGCAAGGTTTCCTGAAAACTTAAAAGTTATTACTTTAAGTATCATAATTATTATAAATTTATTTTGTATTAAAGCCTTCCTGTCTATATAAGCAGGATGTAAAAATCATAATTTGATTTTTTACTGATTCTTCTGTTATTAAATTCAGTTATTGGGGCGCCTGGGTGGCTCAGTCATTAAGCGTCTGCCCTCGGCTCAGGTCATGATTCCAGCGTCCTGGGATCAAGCCCCGCATCAGGCTCTCTGCTCCACGGGAAACCTGCTTCTCCCTCTCCCACTCCCCCTGCTTGTGTTCCTGCTCTCACTATCACTCTCTCTGTCAAATAAATAAATAAAATCTTTAAAAAAAAAATTCAGTTATTATACTCTAGCAAAAAAAAAAAAAAAAACAGCCTTAGAAATATTGAGATAGGACCCTGTGTTTCAACAGTAACATCCTCTGATTGCTTGACTTTTTTCCTCCCATTTTCCCTCTAGACCTCTTTCTAAGTTGTTGTTAGCATGAGAATGGAAAATCAGATGTTTAGATTTGTTAGAACTGTGTACAAAATAAGAATACTCTGACCCTCAATAATAATTACATAAAACACTATAAGGGGAGCCACGAACTGTTATGCACAGCTCACACTGCTTAGAGATATTGCTTAATCCATAGTTTTCAGTTATATTCTGGATTGTTGAGATCACCACATAAAACCATAAATAAGACTAATAAAGCTATGTGATGTCTTGCTATATGTGGGTGATGTCCTACAAAAAATACTCAGATCAACTTAGTTTTAACACTATTCTGTTTTACAGAGGGGAAAAAAAAGATAGATGTCTTTTTTTAATCATAAACTGCATATATTTCTTGTTTTGTGATAGTGTAATTGGGAATTAAACCTAATTCTTATGAAAAAGAAAACTTGCACACAAAGACCCCCCCCCCCCCGAAAAAAAAAAACCCACCTCATAATACTAAAAAAGAAAAAGAAAAGATCTTTGCCAAGTGAAAGAATCCTATAATGGTCAAGTTCTAAATGATTGGGCTTACCTTTTTCTCTTTAGTAATTGGGAATTCATGGAAATTATGCAAAACATTAGAAATCCTCACAGTTTCTATATCTTTTTCCCCAATGGATATAAAATAAAGTAGGATCTTAAAGAAAACGGATTTAAGAATCTACTACTAATTTAAATGACATAGGAAAACTGAAAGGGAGAACTGAAAGTGGGAAATTCCATTCAAAGAGAGGACCATCCTGTATATATAGGCCACACTCATGGAAGAAGGGCATTCACACTGCAAACTCTTGAAGCCTTGGCTTCAGCACCTAGACAGTGGCAAGCAAGACTCTTTCCTCTTTTCATCATGACCAGCAGGTGCATCCTCCAAACTGCACTCCTGGTGTATTTCTCCACCACGGTTCTTGCCGTGAACTACGACTTGCTTCAATCCCAACTAAGCAGCAGCAGTGTGGAGTGCCAGGAGCTTCTTCTGCAGTTGAATGGAACTTCTAAAGATTGCCTCAAGGACAGAATGAACTTCAAGATCCCTGAGGAGATTGAGAAATCCCAACAGTTCCAGAAGGAGGACATCATATTGATCACCCTTGAGATGTTCCGGAAGACCTCTGATATTTTCAGGAGAAATCTCTCGAGCACAGGATGGAATGAGACCATTGTTGAGGACCTCCTTGCGACACTCCACAGGCAGAAGGAACATCTGGAGGAAATCATGGAGGAGGGAAACTTCACCTGGGACCACAGGACCCTTCTGCACCTGAAGAGATACTATCTAAGGATTGTGCAGTACCTGAAGGCCAAGGAGTACAGCATCTGTGCCTGGATAATAGTGCAAGCAGAAATCCTCAGGAGCTTTTTCTTCCTTGATAAACTTACGGATTATCTCCTAAACTGAAGATCTCTCAGCCTGTGCCTCTGGGAATGGACGATGTTGACAAGGATTTCAGGCATTCTTCAACTCGCAGAGGCTCTGTAAGTGACTGACAGCCAATGTACTGTATTTGAAAGGACAAAGTCTTTAAATTTTTTAAATTAATTTATGCATTAAGTTATTTTTCTACTTATTTAAACTTTCACCCGAGGAAATAAATTTTTTTATGCAACAAAAGTCAACATAGCAGCTTTAATTTCAACTTGATTTCATTAGCACCGTATTAAAAATTACAGAGCACCTACTAGATGTTCTTTGTAAAATGTGTCTGCAAAACTGTATAGGTTCTGGTCTCTGCCTTCAAGGAATTTAAAATCCAAAGAAGCCGTGTGGAATATATAAGATGATAGATGATAAGGGAAGGTGAACCTTTCAGGAGAATAAATGTGACCTCAGCCTCTTCAGAATTAAAATGGAAGAGGCAGGCAGGTGGCTCTGGAATTAGGACAAGGGGTTCTACTGCTTGACTCTGCTCCTACCCTGTGCCCTCAGGCTCTCTGACCCTAAAGTTAGCATTTGACTGGCTATCAGGGCAACTAGAAGAGTATTTCAGCTCTTGTATTTGCCCTGAACTCCTTCCTATTATTTGCAGGATGCTCTGCTTGCCCCCCTCCCCAACCCTGCAGGATTTTAAAATATTCATGTGCCCCCCTAAGCTAAGGGTGAGAAGTCCCAAGCACGCCTGTGACAGTGTTAAGGAGCAGTCCCTCTATTGTACTCTTCCTGGACAGCTAAAATGTATGGGTGTCTCCGTGGAGTTGGGGGTCTCTGTCTGCTTCCAGGGCACAAACACCATAGGGAGAAAGAACTCTGCTTCCGATCTCTGCTCTCTGGCCAGGTTTTCTCCCCATTTTGTCAGAAAAGCAAGTTTGCTCCTGGTCCCTGCTGTCCTGTTCATCCAGAATTGCATTACCTGCTTTTCCTGATGCTCTGCATCTCTAAACCATACACCCCCCTAAAGTCAAATCCAAGATGTGCATGGCAGATTGAGTCGTTTCTGTCAAGTGGAAAACCAGGAAGCATGGGGGAAAGGGAAACTCAGGTGGGATAAAGAGCACACTAACTTTTCTCAGGGCTTACACTGAGAAAATACAATTTTCCTAGGAGCTCTCTGGGCACCTGGCCAGCATGTGCCAATTGGCCGGGTTTCTGGCTTTGTACTGAACCCCTTGGGAATTTAGATTAGTATGGCCGTTGTGGTCATTAGCAGCTCCCCTCCAGGCGCTGCACCCCTGTATGTAAGTAATTGGAAATAAGTCCCCCTCACAAGCACCCCTCAGGTGGGCACAATTACATTATTGCTGTTTTACAGTTCCAGAGACTAAGTCTCAGGTTTAGGAACTGCCCCAAGGTCACCATAGCTAAATGCATGGAGGTTTTAAAAAAAGTACAAAGGGCAGAATCATATAAGACTTTGTTCATAGCTAAGCATTTTCTCCTAGAGCAGTACAGAAGTCTGAGTTCCCTTTAAGGGATTCAGCCTTGAGAAGAAATCTGTCAGGAGTTTCGGGGAAGACGCCACAGTACAGGGCAGACAATGAACTTGGGCTCCCTCTTCTGACTCAAGGCCGGTAACACACAGGCTGTGGAACCAAGAAGTGCTATATTCCCTCGTGGATCGGCTGGCTACATTTGTCCCAAGACAGTCGAGGTCCTAGTGAAGCGAGAAACCTTCCCTCTCCCCAAAACTCACACTCCACTTCACCACACCCCAGCTCTGCTAAAAGCCTTCCACAGACGTGCTTCCTTTTGCCAGGGACTCAAAGACAAGATGGGCACGGAAAAATGCAGACTAATGGGTCGTGGTTAGAACAACCAAGAAGTCTGCCTCAGCAATGGGCCCCAACTGCTCATCGTCTTCTCTAGGCTGAGGATACTAAAGAAGTCTCAGCAAGAGGCTCTTCTCTACTCACCGCTAAGTTGGCCCAGACACCAAGAGGCTGGAAAGATCTGCTCAGCATGTGTCCTGGAAGCCAGAAGGCCAGAGGGCCAGAGGAAAGACTTCTTTTGGAGAATTATAAATACCTATGCCACAACTGAGTATATCAGCCCATCTACAATAGCAAAAGTACGTCCATCACCAGGAGAGCATAAATGATAATTAATATTAATTGCAATAAGGATGAGGAAGGCTAGCTCAAAAGCACAAGTGTGAGTAGAGACCTATGCTAAACAGACAGCGACATATAAGGAGTGAAGTTGTTATTTTAGCTGGCACCAGAACACCTCAAAGGAGAGCACTCATTTAGAGAAACACTGACGAGCCTCTTGAGGTTGTGGCTATGCTGACACAAGGCGTAGTGCACCACCAATGCTATGTTTTTGTGTGTGTGTTTCTGAGGAGGAAAAAAGAGAGAAGCCCATCAGCTGCTCTGGAGCTGTGATGGTCCCTGGAATAAGATGGCAGTGAAAATTTTCTGGTGAGGACAAATAAAGGGCTTTTAAGGACAAGGATGTCTCACGTGCAACTTGAAATTAGGTGCAGTATTATGATGAAACCGTGTCCCCCAAACCCTCAGTGGAGATGGCTACCCACACGAAGTTGCCATGTGTGTAGAACTCGTAGAGGGCGTCCAGGTCCGTGTTTGAAATAGTGTGGGGGAACGGGATCGGGTGGCCAGGCATCCGTACTGGAACCAAATGAGTGGGGACAGAAGGCAGAGCCATGACATGCAGCCACTTTGCCCCCTCCTACCTCCCACCTGAGGAATCCAAGGAATTCTGAGGGACTCTGTGCCTCCACAGAGATTAGGAGGTGGAAGTTTTATCTCGCTCTTAAGCAGTGAGAAGGCCCTGGCAAACATTTGGGTTACGTATGAGTACATAAATACTGCCGCACCCTAGGCACCTGTAGACACAGGGTAACCACGTATATTTGTATGGTATTTTTTGCAGTTAACAAAGCTGATATTTAGGCAGTTTGGGGGTCAGGCACACTTAGGTACTCAGATACATCTGATGCAGGGACTTGTTCATAAAATACTCCTTAAAAAATGAAAAGGGGGGACCTGGGTGGCTCAGGCGTTAAGCGTCCACCTTCAGCTCAGGTCATGATCCCAGGGTCCTGGGATCGAGCCCCACATCGGGCTCCCTGCTCTGCGGGAAGCCTGCTTCTCCCTCTCCCACTCCCCCTGCTTGTGTTCCCTCTCTCGCTGTGTCTCTCTGTGTCAAATAAATAAATAAAATCTTTTTAAAAAAATGAAAAGAGGGGCGCCTGGGTGGCTCAGTTGGTGAAGGGTCCGACTCTTGATTTCGGCTAAGGTCATGGTCTCAGGGTCGTGGGATCTCCCAGGGATCAGGCTCCACACTCAGTGGGGAGTCTGCTGGAGATTCTCTCTCTCCCTCTCCCTCTGCCCGTCTGCCCCTCCCCCGTACTCTCACTCTTCTCTCTCTCTCTCTCAAATAAATCTTTTAAAAAATGAAAAAAAGCCACAGACTGGGCAAAAATTTTTGCACATCACATATCTGATAAAGGATTTGTATCTAGAATATATTTTTTGAAATACTCTCAAAACTCACCAATAAGAAAATAATCAACCCAATAAAAAAATGGGTTATATATTTGAGTGGATACTACACCAAGAGATACATGAGTAGCAAATAAGTACACGGAACTACTGAAGGCTTCTTCATGGATTTTTTTTTTTTCTTTTGTGGCTTAGGCCAGATAATGAATGTGAAATGGTTTTTGATTACAAAGGAGCCCATTCCACCATGAGGACCTACCCTAGCCCCTGCCCTTTCTGACAAAAGACCACCAGCCATCCCGGTCGGCTTGTATATGTGATACACTTGAGGTCTGCCCAGCAGAGAAGGCAGGGCCTTTATCAGCACGCACTTCTGTCTTGATCAGTCAGGCTGTGAGACATAGAGAGAGAGCCAGCAGTTGGCAGTGACATCAGAAGGTGAAGGGCACCCAGGACCAGACCTTGTCAACTGCAGACCTTTTCTCAACATCCATTGTACCTATGGTAATAGAACCTCAAAAACTGTTTTATGAATTTGTTCTTTTGTTCTCAGTGTTAATTATTGCTTCTCAAACATCAGTTTAATTATCTAAAATCCTCTAGAATAGTTGGTTTAAAATAATAAACCCTGAGATTGGACTAGAATTGCCAGGTATATTCTCCTAATTTAGGTGGGACCAAGTTAGTCACTTAACTTGTGAATTAACTCGATGGTGCGTACTCTAGAAATGTATTCGCTCTCAATTACCACGAAATCAGTGGTAATTTGGCTTCACTTGACATTCTGTTTTAAAATTCCTGCTTTGCTTTATAATTCCATGTAGGGTGTTCTTAGGAAACCCAAAACGCATTATTTATGGTGTTCTTAGGAAACCCAAAACCCTCAGTGGAGATGGCTACCCACACGAAGTTCCCATGTGTGTAGAACTCGTAGAGGGCGTCCAGGTCCGTGTTTGAAATAGTGTGGGGGAACGGGATCATTTTATATCTCGACAGTTAGCCTAGAAATAAGAGAAAAATGGAGCTCACTTCGAAAGACCCTCTTAAGAAAATGGAAGGACATGTCACAGACTGGGAGAATATATTTGCAAGTCACAGATCTGACAAAGGATATATCAATTCACAAAGAACTCTTGAAACTCGGTAATAATATCCTCCACAAAGATGGACAGAAGATTTCAACAGTGCACCGAAGACAGCACACAGATGGCTAGTGGATGAGCAGCATCGTTAGTTATTAAGGAAATGCAAATTAAAACCACGTGAGATGCCACTACATGCTTATTAAAGGGCTAAAGTCAAAAAGACTATCAAGTTTTGGCAAGAACAGGGAGCAACTGGAACCCTCAAACGCTGCTGGTGGAAATAAAACATGGTACAGCCACTTTGGGAAATCATTTTGCAGTTTTTAAAAAGGTAAATATACCCCTACCATATGACCCAGTCATTCCGCTCAGTTGTTTACCCAAGAGAAAGTGTTACCATGCACAGACTTGTGTATGAATGTTGCTGGGAGTGTTATTTATCATATCCCCCAAACTCAAATGTCCATCATAGATGAGTGCTTAAAGAAATTGTAGGGGTGCCTGGGTGGCTCCCTCAGTTAAGCCTCCAACTCCTGATGGCGGCTCAGATCACAGTCTCAGGACCTCAGTGCCATGAGATCGAGCCCTGCAGCGGGCTCCATGCTCAGTGGGGAGTCTGCTTGAGATTCTCTCTCTCCCTCTCCCTCTGCCCTTCCCCCCACTCATGCCGTCTCTCTAAATAAATGCATAAATAAGCAATCTTAAAAAAAAAGAAATTGATCTTTCTGTGCCGATAGCACTCTCGCAAACATGGTGAACGTCCTTAAAACCCGCTGGACTTTTCTGCAAGAAGTGTGGCAAGCACCAGCCCTACAAAGTGACACAGTACAAGAAGGGCAAAGATTCTCTCTATGCCCAGGGAAAGCAGCGTTATGACAGGAAGCAGAGTGGCTATGGTGGGCATACTAAGCCGATTTTCTGGAAAAAGTCTACAACTACAAATAAGATTGTGCTGAGGCTTGAATGTGTTGAGCCCAGTTGCAGATCTAAGGAATGCTGGCTATTAAGAGATGCAAGCATTTTGAACTGGGAGGAGATAAGAAGAGAAAGGGCCAAGTGATCCAGTTCTAAGCTTCATATTTTGTTAATATTATGAAGACAATAAAATCCTGAGGTTATGTTCACTTCATTTGGTTGCAGTTGGTCTTTTAAGAGGGAAATAAACTAGTGCCATCAATAAAATTCCCCTTGAGGGGCAGTTTAAAAAAAAGAAAAGAAATTGAAGTATATCCATATAGTGGACTACTATTCAGCAATAAAAAGGAATGAATCCCCAATACACATAACAACATGGATGAATCTTGAATAATTATGCTGAATTCAAGAAGACAGATTTTATTTTTTATTTATTTTTTTTAAAGATTTATTTATTTGAGAGAGCTCAAGCAGGAGCAGGGGGAGGGGCAGAGGGAGAGTGGCAGGGGAAGCAGACCCCCATTGAGCACAGGGCTCCATCCCAGGGCCCTGAGATCTTGACCTGAGCCGCAGTCAGATGCTTAACCGAACTGAGCCACCCAGGCGTCCCTAGTCTTTCATATTTTAAAAGGTTGCCCAAGAAGTGGATCAATAGCTTCACATTCTAAAGCTCTGAGGAGAGCCCAGAGTACTTTATATGTTGCACACCCCCCCACCACGTGCGTTTCAAGTTGCAGAATACCAAGTTCAGGGCTCACGGAAACTACTTGTCTCTCTCTTTTTTTTTTTTTTTTTTTAAAGATTTTATTTATTTATTTGAGAGAGAGAATGAGAGAGAGAGCACATGAGAGGGGGGAGGGTCAGAGGGAGAAGCAGACCCCCCGCCGAGCAGGGAGCCCGATGCGGGACTCGATCCCAGGACTCCAGGATCATGACCTGAGCCGAAGGCAGTCGCTTAACCAACTGAGCCACCCAGGCGCCCCTCTTTTTTTTTTATTGTGGTAAAAAAACACATGACATAAAATTTACCGTTTAAACCACTTTTACGTGTACAGTTCGGTGGCATTAAGTCCATTCACATGTTTGTGCAACCTTCCCCACCATCCATTTGCAGCACTGTTGTTATCTTCCCCAACTGGAACCTCTGTACTCATTAAACACCAACACCCCGTTTCCCCCTCCCACCAGCCCCTGGCAATCACCATTCTACTTTCTGCCTCTAGGTGCTTCATGTAAGTGGAATCATATAATAGGTGTCTTTTTGTGACTGGCTTATTTCATTTTGCATCGTGTCTCCAAGTGTCACCCACGTTGTAATGTGCGAGAATTTCCTTCCTTGTTAAGGCTGAATAATATTCCGTTGTGTGTCTATATCACCTTTTAGTTACCCGTTCATCCACTGAATCCACTGATGGACCCTTGAGTGCTTCTATCTTTTGGCGACCGTGAGCAATGCTGCTGTAAATACCTACTGGAGTCCCAGCTTTCACTTCTTTTAGGTATATCCCCGCAAGTGGAATTGTCGGATCATATGATAATTCTATACTGAATTTTTCAAGGAATCACCAAAGCAACTATTTTTAAGTTCTGTCTTCATAGTGCAAATATTTGCAATAATAACAGAATGCAAACACAACAATAACAGCCACATTTCTTAAAGACATATGTTCTGCAAGGGACTCTGCTAAGTGTGTTATAAATACACACCATCTTGTTTAATTCTCCTGAGAACCCTAGGAGGCAAATATTAAGAAAACTAAGGCTCAGTAAGGTTAAGTAACTTACCCAAGTCATAGTTGGTTAAAAAAAAGAGAGAGAGAGAGAGAGACGTATTTGGAACCAGAGACCATACTATCTGTCCTCTTCTTCTATCTCCCAAAATGTTATTTTTATTCCAAGTACATAGCACTGATATTGTGATTTGCAGATGGAACTAGAAGCTCTGCAGTGGCCCCAGCTCCTGGCTTTGCTGCAAGTGCTGTGAGGACCTTCTGTACAAACAAGTGGCTCTCCCTTCACTCCAGCAGTTTGTCTCCCTGCCACCCCCATGCAGAGAAGAACCCAAGAGAGAGAGAGAGAGATTACTAGGAAATTCCCACTTGCTCTCTCGCCAGACTCTACAGAGAATATTTTCCCTTAGAGTTTTTGGAGGCAATTGTCTGCGCCCTGAGTCATAGTTCTCCCTGTGGTAAGGCTGCATTTCTTCGTCTCCGTCACTACGGTCCGTCCCAGGTGCCAGCAGCACAGAGCTGTACACAGTTTCCTTTTCAAGTCTGGCACCAGCTGCTTTCCTTATCTCATAGGAACTTTTAAGAACCTGTGTTGTTTCATGAAACACGCAACAAATTTCTCTTTCCTTTCACTTTTTAATGTCTTGGCGCTCTCTCTCTCTCTGTCTTTTTTTCCCAGTGAAAACCCAGAGGTAAGGCAAATAGTTTTCAAAGCAGAAAGTGACTTACTAATCCAGAAATGCATGAATGGGAAATCTGTGAATTTGAAAGTCCATATATATATTTTTTTCTTTTTCTTTTTTTTAGTAGGCTCCGGGCCCAGCGGGGAGCCCAGTGCAGGGCTTGAACTCACCACCCTGAGATCAAGACCTGAGCTGAGATCGAGTCCGATGCTTAACTGACTGAGCCACTCAGGGGCCCCAAAAGTCCAAATATTTTTTAAAAGCTTCTTATACCCAAGAGGAAAAGGCACAAGACATGGAGTTATACGAACCTGAGAGCTAATGTGGGTTCTCCCACTTTCTAACTGTATGAGTTTGAACAAGATATGTAAATTGGAGATAATCATACCTTGAACTCTTGAGGAATAAATGGAATGATAGGATGTATGCCTTGATCCAGCACTGGGCCTTGTCTATGAAAATGCCCAATGTTGGGGTGCCTAGGTGGCTCAGTCGGTTAAATGTCTGCCTTCGGCTCAGGTCATAATCCTGGGGTGCTGGGATTGAGCCTCAAGTTTAGCTCCCCACTCAGCGGAGAGTCTGCTTCTCCCTCTGCTCCTCCCCCCTGCTCATGCTCTCCCATGCTCTCTATCTCAAAGGAATAAATAAAATATCTTAAAAAAGTAAAAAAGAAAATGCCCAATGCTTTACTTAATTAAAAGTGAATAAAAATTATAGAAATTTGTCACACAGAAGTAGGTGGGCTCTTAGAGTACTCTTCCCAAAATCTTATACAAAAAAGCAAGTTCTTAATAAATTGATAGTTGGTAGCCATATTGCTCTTATAATGGGATCTAAATGAATGTCATTTTTACAAGTCATATTTATGGATATTAGGAAAATATTCAGCATCTATAATTACCAAGTATAAATAAGGCTTGTCTAAAATTCCAATTTCAACATTTGTATAAGTGGACTCTGGAAAGTTATTTAAGAAGCAAAACCAATTGGGTGCCGGGGTGGCTCAATCAGTTCAGCGTCTGCCTTCGGCTCAGGTCATGATCTCAGGGTCCTGGGATCGAGTCCCCCTTCGGGCTCCCTGCTCTGCGGGGAGCCTGCTTCTCCCCCTGCCTCTGCCTCTCTCTCTCTCTCTCTCTGTCTCTCCTGAATAAATAAATAAAATCTTTTAAAAAAAATACAAATATGCTAAAAAAAAAAAAAAAGAAGCAAAAGCAATTGTTTCACAGACATTTGAAATGTCAAGAAAAAAAGATGGGTAAAACAGACTGTGGGGAAGAGTGAACAGAAAGAATAATCGGTCTTTGTTGATCTCCTATGATGTGTCTGGACTGTGCGCAGCACTGCACATATTACGTTGGACGTCTGGCATGGAGGTCTGCCACCTACAGCTATGGGAGTGGGCATCTGCCCCAGGCTGGGCCACCGAGAGCACTGGTTTCTCCACGACCACAGTAACTGGGCAGAAGTGGATACATAACTCAAACAGAGGCCATGAGAGTGACAAGCAGAACTCCTGGTGGAATGCTGGGGAGAAGAGTGTCTCTATCTGCAGTAGCAGGTGCCTGGTCCAGTCTAAGCCCAGAGCCCGGACCGCCACATCCAGCTCACACAGCTTATTCTCTGCACACCTTTAGGTGGTGCTCTTCTCTGGTGATCTTGACATATCCCACGTTGGAAGAAATGCTTAAAAATAAAGCCAACTCAAAGGATGTGCAGAAGGGAAAGACAGACAAAGACACATACCTTAAAATTTTGTTTCAGCCATGCCTAAAGGTATATGTCCTAAAATGTTTAAGCTATCTGAGCTGCGAAATAGAATTAGAGGGGACTGGAAAATAAACTAGCAACCCACCCAACCACTTAATAACCTCTCTTGCCTTTGGAGGCAACCCATCTGTATGTTCCTTCAACCCATCTGTATGCTCCAGATAGGTCTGCCCATCCTTAGAAGCGTGGAAGGCACTCGAAGCCCTTGCCTGACTGGCTCTCTGCTCTTCCAGTGTAGGCCAACGTCTATGCACTAATCAACGTCAGTGATATATGAAGCCTCCTACAGCCTCACCGCTGGATGCTTTCAACTGAGGTTCAGCTAAATCTCTATAGAAAGATAGCCAGGCCTTCAGAGTCAAACTGTCCTCTCACTTCTGGGGAAAAGTTACGTCTTCTTGGAGGCACATAGCTTTGTTTGTCCTTTGACGCAATTCAACAAACATCTCCTAAATGTGCAATGCGTATCAGACACTATACTAAGCACTGAGCTTACAGAGACAGACAAGATACACGCATTATACTCAAGAAACTCATTTTTAGGGGAAACAGATAAGTAAAACAAACAGCTAAAAATGGTAACACGATGATAAATGTCATTCTAACATAATGGACAACGCTCTACAGAAGGCCAGATGAGGGTACAAGGTGTCCTGTCTGACGGGATTTGAGCAGCCCGCACAGAGAAGGTCTCTGCACTTGGCTGTGAAGAGATAGAAGCATTTTAAAAGAAAAGAATGGGAGAGAGGACATTTCAAAAAAAGAGCGGTCTGAACAAAAGAACTAGAGTCACGAGGACACGTAGCCTCTTCAGAGAAGGTCACGAAGTACAGGCAGGTAGCAGGGCCTGGGGAAGAGTAGGAAGGACGAGAGGCTGCAATCTAAATTGGGATGGATGCTGAGGGCCTGGAGAGCAGGGTCTTTGAGGAGAGGAGTGGCCTGGGCAGATGACTTGAAACAGGAGACTGATCAGAGCAGGGAGGGATGGATTAGAGCAGGGGGAGACCAGACAGAGCTCGAGAGGCTTTGAGGGTCTGAACATGAGGGGGATGGCGGCCTGAACCAGGACTGAGGACAGGTCAGTTTATAGACACGTGGCATGCGCATTCAGTTCTGTAGAAATCTGTCAGTCTTAATGGGCTCTTTTCTCTTCATATTCACTACTTCTCTCCAATGTTGCCATTGCTACAGTGATATATTTTTGAAAGGACTGAAATGAAGAATTCTCAATCGGACTGAGAAGCAACTGTTGGCGTCATTAATGAACCACCCCTCTAGCCTCAGAAGCTCTTCTCAGCTCGCAATAAGGCTTATGAGGGGTCTCTAAAGCAGGGACCAAACATAACTGGCTGGGTACAAGAAATCACTTGATGAGATTAGCATCCTCTATGTGCAAGGTAGAAATCCATTTCTGTACAAGACAGAATATTGCTCCTGTCTGCTTGCATTTCAACTGCTTTTCCTGGGCTTTCCTATTCGGGGATGGGTATGGCCAAGCTTTCAGCTGACTGGGTAGGGCATGTGCCCCGCTCTCTGGCTCATCCAGCAAGACCATGACAGTTCTACTCAGTGTCCCCTCTCTCACCTGCAGATGCCAGTCTCTTAATCCTGGTGAAACTCAGACTTGGGAATAGGATGTATTGGTCCATGAGGGCTGCCATAACAGAGTATCACAAACTGGGAGGCTGAGAACAACAGAAATTTGCTGTCTCATGCTCTGAAGGCTAGGAATCTGAAATCGAGGTGTCGGCAGGGCTCGTTCCTTCAGAGAACTGTGAGGAAGAGTCTGTCCACTGTCTCTCTCCTAGCTTCTGGTGGTTTCCTGGAATCTTTGGCATTCCTTGGCTTCTGCTGCATCACCCTGATCTCTGCCTTCATCCACACATGGTGCTCTCTGTGTATGCATGTTTGTGTCCAAATTTCCACTTTTTATAAGGACACCAGTCAAATTGGATTAGGGAGCTTATCTTAACTCATTACATCCGTGGCCAGCCTATTTCCTAATAAGGTCGCATTCTGAGGTACAGGGGTTAGGACTTCAACATATAAATTTGAGGGGGACACAATTCAATACATAACAGAGGGGAAGATGAGATATCCCTTTCTTTTTTCTCCTTGGTTCTACTTTGTGCGGGGTGAGGAAAATTGATCAGCTCTTCTGTCTTTTGACCTGAAAGAGAATCCCCTTTTTCTACCTCAGCTTCTTCAGCTACGGCAGCCCAGAGCTGGGGCACAGACTTCTTCTTACCTTGAAATGCTACTAGGAAGTCAAAGTGAAAACCAGTCAACTGAAATGCCATTGAAATTTTCACAGGCTGTTAAAATCATCCTTTTCATTTTATTTGCTGTAAACTTCATTAAATACTTTAGAGGACAATAAGATATTTGGTGAGTTAGCTTTAGACCAAGTTCTCTGTTGGGTGTGTGTGTATCTTTGCTGCTGTTGAGGAAAGGGAACCTCATGTAAGGAGGGGGGAAAAACTTAATATTAGCTTCTTCACCTCCGGGCTGCAGCTTGAGCTCTCCTAAAATCCAATGTAGTGGAATCCCAGGGATTAATTTTCTACTCTATACCCCACCCCTGAAACCTAAATGTGGTCTGCATGACAGATTTACTTCCTATTTACTTAGCTTTGTTCTTGTTTCTTATGGCCTAATGACATTGGATTTATTAAGCCAAGAGTGCTCAGCTTTTCTGGGCCACATTATAATACTTTCTGTGATGATCAACAAAGATTTCATTCTTAAATTGATTCATCCTAAACCCTTGGTTTCACCCAGGCTCTGTTGGCTTCGGGAGGTCTGTAAAAATATAAATGTCTAACCATAGAAGATTAATTAAATAAATTATGCTACAGTCTCAAAATGAAATACCATATAGCCATTAAAAACAAACATGCTAGACCAGCAAATAACCCTCTGTCAATAAGCAAACCACTCATGTGGTTGTATTTATGTGGGCAAAATATTTGTTCCCAGAGGAAAGTGTTTTAGTGTGATGCCCTTTTTTTAAAACATTTTTTTTTTAAGATTTTATTTATTTGTCAGAGAGAGAGAGAGCGCACAAGCAGGGGGTGCGGCAGGCAGAGGGAGAAGCAGGCTCCTTGCTGAGCAAGGAGCCCGATGCGGGGCTCGATCCCAGGATCCTGGGATCATGACCTGAGCCAAAGGCAGACGCTTAATGACTGAGCCACCCAGGCGTCCCTAGTGTGATGCCTTTTTAAAAAATGAAAGAAGCACTTCAGATGTATTACTGAAATGTTTCCTTTTTAACATATAAGAGCATTTAAGCATGATTTCCAGTTTATTTTATATGTGCTGGATAGGAGCATTTGAGCTCACAAAAAAATATTTTAGCCGGTAAGAAGTTAAATTCGGGGAAAGATTCTTTTTGAGTAAAATTAATTTTAAAGTCATTTGAATACACACTGAGGGATATTAAATCAAGTTAAGAGTCTGAATGATCCAAGTGCACTGAGTAACTTCCATCACCTGGACATGCTAAGCAGATGAACTTATATGTTCCATAATGACTCACCTGGCTATAAATTCACAAGTGTCATATGTTAACATATTTAGAATCATTAAATATATTAAGAGGTGAATTTAAATAAAATGTAATAGCCAAAAGAAAAAGATTATGCTACATCTGTATGCCTTAACTGAAAAAGTATTCCATAGCCAACACACCGTTAAGTGACAAAGATACATTTTAGAACAATATACATACTATAATCCCACTTTTTTTTTTAAAGATTTTATTTATTTATTTGAGAGAGAGAGAATGAGAGAGAGAGAACACATGAGAGGGGATAGGGTCAGAGGACGAAGCAGACTCCCTGCCGAGCAGGGAGCCCGATGCGGGACTCGATCCAGGGACTCCAGGATCATGACCTGAGCCGAAGGCAGTCGCTCAACCAACTGAGCCACCCAGGCGCCCAATCCCATTTTTGTGAGAAAATATATATACACATGCATACAATAAAGCCTAGAATTATGTCAATCATAAATTGTAAATGAAATAGTAAGATGAGCATCTCCAAGTGACAGATTTGTGGATAGGTTTATTTTCTTCTTTGTACTTATCCTGAATGTTTAACACATTCAGTAGCAGGTAATGGCTTTTCTTGATCATTTAATAATAAAGTGACCTTAATTTTGAAATGTGAAATACATTGTATTCAGTCTTATCTCAATCCTAATGAGTCATTTGCCTTAGTTGTACCTTGACATTCCATATGCTACATTGTGTCCCTGACAAGAAGTAACTGGGAACATGAAAATAAGCTCTCTTGATACACTTATAAGCCCCAATTTAGTTTCTGAGAATCACATAATGATATTATTTTGTACCTTGATGTAATTTTAAAACATAATTACCCAGTCATAAACTTTTATCATTAAAAGAAAATGCACTAGTCTGGAATTTAGGAGGCTTGACTACTTTTCTCTCCTCAGCTACTAGCTAGTGGGCAAATCTCTCTCCAGGACTCCGTCGAGCCCCATGGAGATTTCAGAAGCTTGAGCCTACATGAATTTAGTTCTGTCTCTCAAAGATCTTCAGTTTTATCTGGTATCCATCTCTTTTTAAGATTATAATCAAGTAAAAAGAACTTTTCCTGGTGGTTTTAATAGACCTGAAGCAAAAGCTCTGGATTGGACTCTATTTTTGAATCTATATTTGAATCCTTATATTTATATTGTGTGATGGGTAAATTCCTTCACCTTTCAGGGGTTCAGCTTCATTGCTTTAAAAATGAGCAAATAAAATGATCTATCTCTTTAAGATTTAAGACATGAGATATTATATCTAAATCTCTGGCACAATTCCTGATACATAGAAGTACTAGACAAATAGAGAGATGTTAGCTCTTGTTATCATTGGCTTCATCAGCTACACACCTCTACTCAAACACAGATTAAACCCTAGGAAAAACCGAAGTTTTCCTTAGCATGTTAAGTACAAATAGACTTTCATGTTAATGATACCCAGGAATGAAGGAGATTGACGAAAAAAAGAAATGATTCTACATCAGAATTTCCTGGGTACTGTCAAAGGAATTCTTAATTTGTAAGAACTTGAGAATCCTCTTTTCTTATCGTTAGTAAAACAATTTGTCTTAAAGTGTTTACCAGCAACCACAACTTGGAATGTTCTACTGAAATCAGCTCATTTCATAACAGTAGTTAAACCATGATTTGAGGAAAATATTTATTTCCCTAGATTCCTTATCCATTTCCATTCACAAGTCTTCTTCAAAAAGTTGTATCTACACAGTTTTAATACACAGGCTCGTAAAAAGATGGCCTGTGACTTTAGATAAACATTTTTTTTTTACAAGCAGCACTTGAAAGTGCTCTTGTAATTGAACTCCCAAATTCTGAATTTCAAATGGAGAGCAGGGGATTTACCAAATATGTGATGAAGAATCATGTTTTCATGTCCCTTCATTTTGGCAGGAACTCTTGTTTCAATTGAAAACATTCCCTTACCATTACAGAAACCCAGAGGGCAATCATGAATTAAGACCTGGAAAATGCAACTGAGAGGAAAGCCTGAAATAACATGTGGTTGTCATTCTCCAGGCCACAGAGAGGGGAAGTGGTTTTCCAGGGCTAGCTAAGCAAAGGCTAACACATGTACCACGTTCACGTGGAGGGCAGACAGTAAAAATACAAAGAGATGATGGTCTGCCTTTTTCTTTCATAGTGAGGCAGGTGTTGACTTGCCCTGCAGTTAGGGGAGCTTAGTTGAGGATCTTGATGTCATTTTAAATTTGAGGTAAAGCTTTTCTATTTATATTGGTGGCCTCTCACAACCACTCTGAACGATAGGGTATCTTAGTCAATCTGGCTTCTCTTCCCATAAAGATGAAACTTAGTGGGTTGTGGGACTTCCCCAAGACCAGTTAGAAGTTTGACTGGAAATCACTATCTCTGAATTTCAGTGTTACAAATCATTCTATCTATGTCCAAGAAGAAAGGAAGGAAGGAAGGAAAGGAGGAATGAAGGGAGGGAGGGAAGGAGGAAGGAAGGAAGGAAGGAAGGAAAGGAGGAAGGAAGGAGAGAAGAAAAAGTGGTGTTTTTGTTTCAAAAATATATTTACAATACCAGGTTGTAAAAACAGTATTAACTTGTAGAAATCACTACATCATTCTTCTAGCCTCCTTTATAGCTTGTGGTCACCTGTCTTGTTTAATCTCTGTTTATCCACCCCAGACTTATATTCTGCTCTATCTATACTCAAGCAAACAAGACACATACCTAAGATATCTTAATATTTATACGGGGATGACAACTCATCGTCCCCCCATCTCATGGCAGACATTGCTAGCTGATGACAGTACTCTTTTCACCCCACCCAGATGAAGCTCCAGAATCCTCCTCACTCCGGAAGACTCACACCAGTTGATTTGGGATGAAACCTCCTTGTCATCTCCAATTTAGAGCACAGTCCCCCAGTCCAGTAGCTTCTTCACTGAATAATATTGCCTCTGCTACTTATGTGATCCTTGGTACATTTAATCCTTCTGAAATTCACTTTCCTCACCCATGAAATGAGTACCATATCATTACCCCACATTGAGTCTGTAATAAGATAAGGTACATAAAAAACACTGTGCAAACATACAGAATAACTGTTATTACCTTTAACGTTAAACAACGGCTTGTTTTATTCCACTCATTTTAATTGTTCCCCTCATAATTAGCTTTCTCCCTCAGAAAACTCTGGCCTGCCTTCCACAAAGTGGTGCCTCACCTAGCACAGTGGGTCTGCGCGTAATTGGTTCTCCATAAACGTTAGCCGCCCCCGCGCCACCCCCCACTGTTTGTTCCTGACTCACTCCTGGTCATTCATCAACTATTAGTGTTCACAGTGTTTTCACACCACCATCTGCCCCAGTTCAATAAATTGCAAAGCATAATGTCTCAGAGGATTTAAAAACAATATCTTGACTGGTTTCACTAGTCTGCAGCGTTCTTTCCCAAAGAGGGAAAACTCCGGAAAGAAGTATGTCGGTGGCAGGGGCACCCAGGCCTTCCCCTCCCTAAGAGGAGGGCGACAGGACTGCTGCTGTCCTGGCAATGGTAACAAACACATTTCCTATGTGCCAGTCATTGATCATTAATCTTTATCACAATCACATGTGATAATATGATTATCTTCACTTTAAATATCAGGAAATTGTCCTGGAGGGCTCAAACAACTTTCCAAGGCCATGCAACTATTAAGTTGATGTATTAGCATTCTCCAGAGAAACAGAACCAATAGGATATAGATAGAGATGTAGATATAGATGAGATTTATTACAGGATTGGCTCACAAAATTATGGAAGCTAACAAGTCCCGTGATCTGCCATCTGCAAGCTGGAGAACCAGGAAAGCTGGTGATATAATTCAGTCTGAGTCAAAAAGCCTGGGAATGGGAGTGGGGAAAGGTGGAGGGATGCGGATGGTGTGTTGAATCCCAAAACTTGAGAATCAGGAGCGTCAGCCCTCATCCAAAGGCAGGAGAAGCTGGATGTCTCAGTTCCAGCAGAGAGAGAGAGAATTTGCCCTTGCTCTGCTTTTCTGTTCGAATCAGGCCCTCAGTGGACTAGAGGATGCCCATCCACACTGGTGAGGGATCTTTTTTACTCCATTTACTGACTCAAATGTTAGTGTCTTCCAAAGACACTTTAACAAACATGCCCAGAAATAATGTTTTACCGGCTATCTGGGCATCTCTTAGCCCAATCAAATGGACACGTAGAATTAACCATCACAGTAAGTCATGCTATTAGTAAGTAGGGACTCAAACCCAAGCAACCTGGTTCTAGAACCTTTATTCTTATCTCAGTGCATTTCTGCTTCCTCTTTCCCTACTCTTCTGTATGGATTTGTGGAGGTTGGGTCAAGCAGAATGGGGTCTCTCAGGATGGTAGGCGGACAGAGCCAGACCCTTCTTCCTTGACCCCCTTCCTGCATCTGCAGAACTGGATGAGCGCTGTCCAGGTGCTGCCTGATTGCCCTCCCTGAGACTGTATACCTCAAGGCATATTTGGGCTTTTAACTATCTCATGAAAAATTTTTGATAGCTATAGAAATATAAAGGTATATGTCAAAGTATGGGTAAATTAACGAGGCATAAAAAGGTTGAAAGCAAAAGCAGTTGGAGACAGCAAAACAAATACAGGCTAATGGGAGGTTCTGGCTGATGGGGTAAAAGGCCAAAAGCTGTTCTAAACTGCCAGGAAATCCATTCAAAAGCGATTTCAGAGGGAGACCAATATTTAAATCCGCATAATCCTTTCACAACGTATACATGTATCCAATCATCGTAGTGTATACTTTAAATATCTTATAATTTTATTTATCAATTATATCTCCGTAAAGCTAAATAAAACCAATAAATATGGATTAACCAATATTTGATATAGTCCTTCTGTGCTTCACCTACATTTTCACCCTTGGGTTATAAAGTGGTTTTTAAAGGCAATCAAAATCTTGCATTATGGCTTACAATAAAATAGAAAGAAAAAATTAATAAAAAGTAGGCCAATGACATCAAAACATGCCAGTTATTGGGCTAATACATTAATAGCATTTTTAAAGCTTATTTGCTTGGAAAATTCAAAATTGACTGATCTTTAAAAGGATCCTTATGAGTTAAAAAAAAACTGGTATTTAATTCAATCTATTGAAGTCAATTCAACTAGTTCAACAAATATTTGTTCATGTGTTTTCCACAAATAAGTAGAGACATTTTTAGACAAATATAAACTAAGGTTTTGCCACCAACAAATCTTGAGGAGAGTAAGTGCTAAAGAATGTGACTGAGTTGAGTACAAAGCAGTTCTCCAGGTGGAAGGTCTGTTTTGGGTCAGTAAATGATGGTCAAGACAAAACAAATTTAAATCCATATAAAGCAGATAACTCAGCAATTGCACTTGTAAAAGTCACCCTCAACCATTAGGTGGTCACTTACATCTGTGATATGAGAGGCCCTGGAGGCTACTCCATGCCTCAAAATATTTTTCCAATTTTATAAAACTGCAAATTCTTCCAATAAAAATTCATTCCTTTGCACCAGAAGCGTTGTCCGCCTTCAAGCGATCATTGCTAGACTTATCCCCAGGCACTGAACAGTGCTCACTCTCACTTCCACCTGTGGATCTCTCCAAGACTTTCCAACATGGACCATTCCATGCCTTTCCTGATGCCTTTGTCTCTCTTCCTGGATACTGTTCTCTGACTCGTCTCCTGTGGGACCAGCTATTCTCTAAGGATCTCCAAGGCTTTTCACTACCTTCCCCATTCTCAAAGACATGACTCCTTCTAGAATTTTCTGAAGACTTTTGTAACTCATCACACTATATTATATTTTATGGCTATTTTCACACTGCTAGACTTCCTTGTTCCCTTCGTGGTCTTTTGGTAATGTCTAGATATGAGCATCTTGAAGGCAGGGGTGCTAGCTTCTTTCCTTTGTTGTTTCTGCACCCCTATTATTTAACACGGTATCATAAACATGGTCCATCTTCAATAAAATTAGAAGGAGGAGTTAAGCTGTTAGCAGCTTTAGAGTCTTTATAGTTGACAGCACATGTGGGATTGTGGCAGCCAGCCGAGAGCAGGCTGGTGTGACGGTGCTTGATAATCCTAATAAGCTTCGAACCCTGAGAGCACACCAGGCGGTGTCCTAAGCACTTTACATGAATAAGCAAAGAACTGAGGCCTAGAGAGCTAAATTAGCTGCCTAAAGTTGAAGGGGGTAAATCTGATCCAAATCTAGGGAGCCTGGCTTCAGCATTGGTACTCTCCATCATTCTGCTTTTCTGCTGAAGGAGGAAAAAAGAAATACCACAAGTACAGAGGAGGTGAGTGAATTAAATGGGGGAAATAGGAGACCAAAGACACATTTCACACATTCCACAATTCTGGTTTTGCCAGAAGAAAAAAAAAAAAAAACTAACAAAAATCTCAATGTACATAAACATGTTGGGAAGGACTTTGAAATACAAGTTTGTGATAAAGTACCATTAGCTAAAACAAAGCCTTGAAAACCACCCCAAATATCTAAACAAGCATTTTATCCAGAGATTGAAACAAGGACAAACAGCATACGGAAAGGAAGGAAAGCCATCATGAGCCAGGCATAGAAAATTTAAACAAAGGCAAAAACATTCCCAGCTTTGTTTCCACTCAACTGATTGTTGGTCTTTCATAGGAGATAGCTTGTATCTATCACAATTCTGAAATTGAACGTGTGTATCACCATCCAAAGACACTACAGAATTTTATTATTAAAAAGTTTTGCTTATTATTATTAATAACAAAAAGCAGAAAAGACCACAAGAAAGTAGGGGGACCCTGAAAGGTCGTGCAAAAACAAGGCTCCCACAGATACAAAAATTCGGAGATGCGGAATCTGTGCAACCAGAGGTGATCCCTCTCCAGGCTCTCTCTGAGGAAGGAGTAACGCTGGGAAGGGGCCCACCATGACCCGCTGGTCCTTGCCGGCTTGCGCCTTGGTGCTACTTGTCTCCAGTACTGCCTTCTCTCTGGACTGTCACTTTCAAGGGAGGAGCAACTGGGAGAGTTTACAACCTTTAGAAAATCTAGGAGACAAATTTCCTCTGAAATGTCTGAAGGACAGAAGTGACTTCATATTCCTCCAGGTTTCAACAATTGACCAGGTTCTGAAGGCAGGAGCTGTCCCTGCCCTCCGAGAAATGCTACAGCAGGTCTTCCAACACTTTCAGCCTCAATGTCTCCCAATCTTCGTGGAATGAAAGCAGTGTAGAGGGACTCCTAAGTGGACTACATCGGCAGACAGTGAAGACAGAGGCGTGGCCAGAGCAGGAAACCGACCGGAGGATCATTCATCCTCGCAGAGGGAAGATACCAGATTTGGAATAAAGAATTATTTCCGAGGGATCCGGGGCTATTTGCAAGACCAAAAACATAGCAACTGTGCCTGGGAGGTCATCCGTGTAGAGATGGCAAAGGTGTTTTCTGTTCATTGAGCAGCTTACCACAAGACTTCAGGACCAAGAAATAGGTCACTTACATAACTAACTAGTTTGGAGCTGATTGCTAGTATCATTTTAGGTGTTGCCTCAAACCACTGTGATATTTCTAAGCAACTTTTTGTTTATTCTTTTTGTGACTTAGGGTGATACTCTCAGTCAGTTTTCTGGATTGATTAAATTATTCTTGGGGTGTCTGGGTGGCTCAGCTGGTTAAGCGTCTGCCTTGGGTTCCGGTCATGATCCTCCCGGCTCAGCGGGGAGTTGCCTTGTCCCTCTCCTGCTCCTCCCCCCATTCATGTGCATATGTGAACTCTCTCTCTCTCAGATAAATAAGTAAAACCCTTAAAAAGGGACGCCTGGGTGGCTCAGTCAGTTAAGCATCTGCCTTTGGCTCAGGTCATGATCCCAGCAGCCTGGGTTCGAGTCCGCATTGGGCTTCCTGCTCAGCGGGGAGCCTGCTTCTCCCTCTGCCTGCCACTCCCCCTGCTTGTGCTCTCTCTCTCTCTCTGACAAATAAATAAAATCTTTAAGAAATTATTCTTATCATTTCAAATATTAGTTTAATGGATTAGTTTATTGAAATTAACTAAACATGTATTATTAAAACAGTAATCTATTTGATGATTTATATATAAAATACTATTTTAAAATGAAACGATTCTGTTATTTCATTTTTACAATCAGATCTTCTAAATTCAGTGTTCTTGGAACTTTGTTCAAAGGGTCATCTTCAGACTGCTTCATTTGACAGAGAAAATAGTTATCTTAAACTATCTTTAGGGTCATTTCACAATGCGAAGGAAAGAGTGTCTTGATAGTAGGACTATCAGAAATAAAGAAGATTGTGAAAGATGAGATGAAAAAAAGAGGAAGATGAAAAATTTGGCAATTTCGCTCCTCAGTAAGTCCTCAACTTGAGCAAGAGCAGGAACACGTCTTGCACCCTAGCCATCATCCCAATCTTGAGCATGCCTAGCTTCTATTTTGGATGTCATATGTGATTTCAGAAGAGAATGAGAACAAAGAAAAGCATGGGGATAAAGATGGTAGTGGCTAAGAAAAAGTGAGGGAAGGGAAGAAAGGTGGGGCCGGAATTTCTGAGATGCCCTCCTACCATGTCTCCGCACACGGACAAGTGTGGAAAGCCCTCGAGGATGGTCGCTCCTTGTTCCTAGACTGCCCGTCTTCCATTTAAGCCCATCAGTGATAAATCATCAATCACTGATGTTTATTCATTCAGTGTTGTCTTCAAGCTTATGTGAAGCATGGGGCCACATTCTCCATATCACAATTTACCCAGGGAAAACCTTAGACACAGACATACAGAGGAGAGGCCCGTTCACATGGAGGCGGAGACTGGAGTGATGCATCTATAAATCAAAGAAATGTCAAGCTTTGCTAGGGGCCACTGGAAGCTAGGAGGAAGGCAAGGAAGGATCCTCCCTTACAGTCTTCAGAGAGAATGTAGTCCTGCCAGCACCTTGATTTTGGATTTTTAGCTCCCAGAACTGGAAGGGAATACATTTCTGTTGTTTGAAGCCACCTAGTTTGTGATACATTGTTTCAGCAGCCCTAGGTAGCGAACACAGTCACATTGGTCCACACTGCTCAGTGTCCACACACTGACCCAACTCCTCATGTGGCCATTGGTGGCCTCTCACTGATCATAAACTTCTCCTGCAGTCCCATGCTCTCCCACGTTCCCACAGTCAGTTTTCTATGTGCTCATCTCTCTCACTACACTGAGAGAGAAGATGCATCTTCCTGAGCTGGGTTTTGAGTGGAGAGTAAAACAGAGTCTCTCAGAAAAGCCCACTACTCAGAGGCGGTACCCATGGGAGTAATCGATTGGTTTTTGCGGTCTCTCAGTGCTCCCACTTTTCCAATGCTCCTGTTGCTAAGTTAAGAGTTAACCCTCTCCTGTGTACACAGCCAAAGCTGTGTGCTGCCTCAGGAACATCTTGCGGCACTTTTTAAAGGCTCTGAAAGCTTTTGTTTATTTGTCAGTGTTTTTAATAGAGAATATATGCCATACGTAGATTTATAGGATTTAAGATTTAGACTGTAATAAAAGTCAGCAGCAAAATGAAAGTAACTGTAATTTGATCTTTTAGAAAATATTATTTCAGGGTGCCTGGGTGGCTCAGTTGGTTAAGCGACTGCCTTCAGCTCAGGTCATGATCCTGGAGTCCCAGGATCGAATCCCATATCAGGCTCCTTGCTCAGCGGGGAGTCTGCTTCTCCCTCTGACCCTCCCCCTCTCATGCTCTCTCTCACTCTCTCTCTCTCAAATAAATAAATAAAATCTTAAAAAAAAAAAAGAAAAGAAAATATTATTTCAGAAGGTATTTACACATTCTGCCTACAATGCCTTGGGATCCAGATCTTCGAAGTCAACTTTCACAGAAATATAAATGCATTCACAGCCACAGTTAGAAATCTGTCTTTGGTTATTGGATAAAGAAAAAGAATTTACTATATGTTAAAAGTTCTGTTTTTTGAGAACTAAGAGAGCTAATTAAAATCCTAGGGGCATGCACCTAAATACACTTAAGTTTCTAAGTTTCAAACCCGAGGGACTGATGACCACAATCGATAGAGGCAGAGTGAGGAGGAATGAGCACATGACTTGGGTCAGAAAATCCAGCTCGCGGTAAATACCAGGTCTTGACCACCATTTACTATGTGACTGGACAGTCACTTAATCCCTCTGAGGCTCATTTGCCTTAAGCCTAAAAACCATATCAATAATATCTACCCTTCCTCCTCATGAGCAAGATTAAATGAGATACCATATATAAAAATACTTCACCATATACAAAAATATGGCAAAAATACCATATATAAATATATAAAATATGTTAAATATAATGTGAACCTTAAAACCCCTACAAAGAATACATTTCAAGCCAATCAAGAAATTAATTTTGCATTGTTTACCACTTAGATTGTTTTAAAACCATAATAAAACCTAATCAACTCTATACTAAGCACGGAGTCCCACATGGGGCTCGATCTCACGACCCTCAGATCACCACCTGAGGGAAAATCAAGAGTTGGACACTCAACAGACTGAGCCACCCAGGTGCCCCAAGATGATAATATTAATGGGGGGTGAACTGAAGAGAAAAATCTTTAAAATGATAACTAAACTACAATGATGTATTATCTAAAGTATATTAAATATCATTTCAAAAACAATATGAATACAATAGTTGAGTTGCAGTTACTATCAAAGAGAGCTTTTGGGTAAGGAACTCATCCCTTTTAGCTCTTGTTTCCTCATCGGTAAAGCAATAGTTCTAACTTCTCAGCGTTACGGTGGGGAATAAATTAGATTTTGTTTGGGTGTGTGTGTGTGTGTGTGTGTGTGTGTGCCCATGTGTACACGCAGACACTTGGCACAGTGGCTGGTAACTCAACTATTGTATAGAGTCTGCTTGAGATTCTCTCTCTCTGTCTCCCTCTGCTCCTCCCCCACTCGTGCGCTCTCCCTCTCTAAATAACATCTTTAAAAAAATATTATCGTCTTTTAAAATACACTCTGACATGGTGAGGATTGTATCCACCAGACCTTCAGCAATATCCAAACAGCACTATTATGTATATTTTCCCATATACACACAAAGGGCAGGTCCAACCAGCAGGATAAGCCCTCTTGGAGGCTGATGTACCTCAGGGAGCTGAGCTTACACAGCCCTGCCTGCACTCCTGCTGCCGGGCACATGGGGACAATTCAGGGTTGTGCTTTATGAGATCACAAACATCTTGAAGATGAAATCAATCATCTGTCAAATCACCAAAGTCAAGGGACGCCTGGGGGGCTCAGTTGTTAAGTGTCTGCCTTCGGCTCAGGTCATGATCCCAGGGTCCTGGGATTGAGCCCCGCATCATGGTCCTTGCTCGGCAGGGAGCCTGCTGCTCCCCCTGCTTGTGCTCTCTCTCTCTCCCTCAGACAAATAAATAAAATCTTTTAAAAAAATCACCAAAGTCAAAAATGTTAAATGTCTAATCACCAAAGATCTTCACCACAGTATGTTTTGGGAAGAACAGCTAACAGTTTTCCTATCAGAACATTTCTTTTTTTTTTTTTTTTAAGATTTTTTATTTATTTTTTTGACAGAGAAACAGCGAGAGAGGGAACACAAGCAGGGGGAGTGGGAGAGGGAGAAGCAGGCTTCCCGCGGAGCAGGGAGCCTGATGCAGGGCTCGATCCCAGGACCCTGGGGTCATGACCTGAGCCAAAGGCAGATGCTTAACAACTGAGCCACCCAGGTGCCCCCTATCAGAATATTTCTGATGCTCAAAGGAATTTTTGAACACATTTGCTCTCTGAGAGAGACGGAACCTTAGTTCAGGAAGAGCAGAGATGAGAATGTGAGGACCCTTCCCTCTCCTGCTCAATATAGTATCCTATCTCCATTTGTTAAATAAATTTAATCACTTGATCTCCATAGCCCTCTTCCTCTGGGTCTTTAAATGGGCACAGTCTCCCAAATGTGGAGAAAAACTTCCCTTGATATTAATATCCATGATTTTCCTGGAATAGGATTCTTTACCATCCCCAAGGAGTCGTTACAGGATTACCTGCCAATATTCTTAATGGGAGCTCTTTCAAGTAACACTGACACCATTTTACGAGTAGCTCCTCCTGTCCTGCCATCATGCCAGGTTGGGGGTGGGGGCGTGGGGGGGGAGCAGTGCAAAGATTCCTGGGTTCAGAAAGCTCAAAGTGTGAAGAAGAGGCAGACATACAGATCACTTGAGGTTACGGTAAGCAAGCATAAAGCCTGAAATAAAAAAGAAGACCCAAAGAGGGGGAAAGAGATAGGATAGAGGCAGACGCCATCAGTGGGCCACAGAGGGTTTAAAGAGCAGGAAGTGGTTAACAACGTCAAGGGAAGGAGAAAGCCCAGGAAGATAGGGTCTGAAAGGCAGGCCAAGCTGGCTGTGAATGGAAGGGGAGAGATAAGACAACTGGAGCGAAAGCACAGTCAAGGGAGAGGAGTCTATTAGCTGTGTCTTTATGTGCCTTGAGGGTGATAGATTCAATTTCTTTAATATGACCGCTGCCCTGGAAAATGTGATGGTGATGGATGGATATCCGAACAGCTCCAGGTGTAATCAGATTAAGTTGGAGGGGAGAACACATCCTCTGGAACACAGGCTGGAATTTTAGATTAGTGCAAAGACTAGCCAGTATTCTGCTTATTTAGTAAACACCACCTTCTAGAATTCTGAAGCCCATTTCTTTTCTTTTCTTTTTTTTAAGATTTTATTTATTTATTTGAGGGAGAGAGACAGAGATAGCGAGAGAGAGCAGGAGGAAGAGGAAGAAGCAGACCCCCCACTGAGCAGGGATCCCAATGTGGGACTCAATCCCAGGACGCTGGGATCATGACCTGATCCGAAGGCAGATGCTTAACCAACTGAGCCACCCAGGTGCCCCTGAAGCACATTTCTAAATTCAGCATCTACAAAGCAATTTTGTGTAAAGGCAGTTTTCAATCCCTTGAGTTGGCCTGAGTTGAAATCTTAGGTTTACAGCATGCTGGCCATGTTAATCCTGGGTAAGTTACTTAAATTATCTGTATTTCCGTTTCCCCATCTGTAAAATGGAGATATTAATATTATACTCATCATAGCTTTGCTAGAGAAGCAAGTGCGTTAATTCACATTATGTGTTCAGAATAGAGACTAGCAATTCAACCATCAATATATGTAGCTATCCTCATGATTATTATACTCATTAATACCATGATTTGGTCTTGTTTTGGTCATAGTTCTCAT
Source organism: Halichoerus grypus (assembly GCF_964656455.1). Taxonomy (NCBI): domain Eukaryota; kingdom Metazoa; phylum Chordata; class Mammalia; order Carnivora; family Phocidae; genus Halichoerus; species Halichoerus grypus. Next base: position 47,157,576 of record NC_135725.1, on the reverse strand, counting down.
AAACATAAGTCAGTTTATTTTCTTCATTTTACATATGAGGCAAAATTACTGCATGTGCGTAAATGATTTGCTTTGAGCCTTACTCAGCCAGAATTAGAACAAAGCTCCCAAACCTTCACTCATGCACACCTTAGTCTCTGTTAATATGAACAAATCTTTATACCAACGGCATCACAATTGCAAGACGGTCTGAAATTATTTTATACATAAGAACTGAAGTGAGGCGCCTGGGTGGCTCAGTCGTTGGCCGTCCGCCTTCAGCTCGGTCATGATCCCGGGGTTCTGGGATCGAGCCCCGCATCAGGCTCCCTGCTCAGCAGGAAGCCTGCTTCTCCCTCTCCCACTCCCCCTGCTTGTGTTCCCTCTCTCGCTGTGTCTCTCTCTGTCAAATAAATAAATAAAATCTTAAAAAAAAAAAAACTGAAGTAATAAACGTGCGCATAGGCTCAAGTCTTCTATACATCACACCTGCACTGGGTCACTAGGTCCACAAAGGTTAGATAAAATCTAATTGTATTACAGCAAAAAATAATAACAATAAAAGAAATTAAAAGGAAGAAATACTGAAATGTAGTGAAACATCCAAACTGATGTCATTCATGGCCAGCCCTACACTCTATGTGGCCTTGAGAGAACTAGGATAAGAGTCTGAACAAAACCGCAAAACAACACCAAGGTCTTACACAGGAAACACACCAATGAGGCCATTGCCATGATTTTCATTTATAGAAGAGTCACACCACGCCTATCCATCCTTGAAATGCCGGCCCTTAGCCCCTTGCGTCCACAAAGTAGGCCTGTGATACATGTCAGTTTGTTGAATTGAATGGAAAGTTAAGTTACAGAGTTGAAAATAATCTAAACTCCCCTTTGAAAGTTGGCAGGAGTATTAGATCCATTACAGTTCAGAAAAGAAGTGGAAATGTTCAGCAGATTCAAATCTGTAGCAATGGAGGAGATAATTCTAAATGAGAGACAAAAACAAAAATCAGTTTTATTAAGTATTGAAAGACACCAAATAATCGCAATTTGGGGAGTAGATTTCATTTTCATGCTGTACACAAACTAAAATAAAACAGAGACAACTTGAGTTTCCCAAGGTCAGCTGGAAAACAAAAGGAAGGGAGAATGAAGAGGAAAAGGAACAACACCAATATGGAGGTAGGTGCTAAACAAAATATGGTTTGTTCATTCATTCATTCATTCATTTATTCATTCATTCATGCCAGCTACCCCTCATTCCAAGAGCTCTTAAAGGCGTCAGTGTAGACAGCATAATATAACGAGTTTTATCTGTAACTGCAGCTAAGTTTTTGGTAGAGGGTTACATTAACCCTGGCTAAGTTTTTGGTAGAGGGTTACATTGTATTTAAAGTTTGATTTTAAAAGTCAGGAAAGTAGATAGATATTATATTTTACAACAGTTTATATCGGGCGCCTGGGTGGCTCAGTGGTCACGCGTCTGCCTTCGGCTCAGGTCATGATCTTAGTGTCCCGGGATCGAGCCCCACGTCAGGCTCCCTGCTCAGTTGGGAGCCTGCTTCTCTCTCTCCCTCTGCTTCCTGCTCCCCGCCCCCATCCTGCTTGTGCTCTCTCTCTCTCTCTCTGTCAAATAAATAAAATCTTAAAAATAAAGAACAGGCAAAGCAAGGTACACCTTCACACCTGCTTTCTGTCTGAGGGCACTTCCCAAATTGTGGCACCCGGAAGTAAATCCCAGAGAGCAGTAGTCTTGCTGGGCAGAGAAGACAGAGATCAGAGTTCGAGGCTGCTGAAGTAGTTGGAAACTGTGCTATAAGAAACACTTTAAATATAAAGAAAAAGATAGGCTAAAAGGAAGAGACAGAAAAGGATATACCATGCAGACACTTGTAAGAGAGCTCATGTAACTATATTACTATCAAAGTAGACTTGAAGCTTAACAAAATATTAGCAAATTAATCCATCAATAAGGATGATATATCGGGGCGCCTGGGTGGCTCAGTCGTTAAGCGTCGGCCTTCGGCTCAGGTCATGATCCCAGGGTCCTGGGATCGAGCCCCACATTGGGCTCCCTGCTCGGCAGGAAGCCTGCTTCTCCCTCTCCCACTCCCCCTGCCTGTGTTCCCTCTCTCGCTGTGTCTCTCTCTGTCAAATAAATTAATAAAATCTTTAAAAAAAAAATAAGGATGATATATCATGACTTGTTGCGGGGTTCACCCCAGTAATACAAGGTGAATTCGTCACATTAACAAATATAATTTCAATCTATTGGCATTGTTTTGATATCTTTTGCCATACAAACACATTTTCTATAATCCTGTCTTGGCTGAACAGCTCTTCCTAACACTGAGGTTGTCCAAATAATCATCTACATTTTGTAAGTTGTCTTTATGGCTTTTTTCTTTACACTTAATTTTTTAATCCACTGGGAATTACTTTTATAAGTGGTATGTGATAGGGTTCCAACTTTATTTTCCTCCAGATAGATTAACTAGGTGTGCCAGCCATTTATTAAATAAGTGATCTTTTCCCCATTGAATTGAAATTTCAACTTTGTCAAACATTTAGTTCCTATATATGTTGAAACCCAAATCTGGGATCTTGATTGTTTTCCATTGTTCTGTTTGTTTGTTCCTGTACCAATACAATGTCTTGTGATGTATTTTATTGCCTGGTAATGCAAATCCTTCTCACTATTCCTCTTTTTAATTACTTTCTTGGCTATTCTTATTTATTTCTCTGTATGGACTTTAAGAGTATTTTATTCAATAAAAAAACTCTCCTTCTGATTCTAATTGGAATTACCTTTCACTTATAGATCAATTTGGGAAAATTTAAATTTGGGGGCTATTAAGGATTTCACCTAAGAACATAGTCTATTTCTCCATTTGTTTCATTTTTTAATATCCTACAAGAAGATTTTATAAATTCCTTCTTAAAGAATCTGTATTTTCTTCTTTATTTCTAGATATCTTTAGTTCTGTTACTATCGTGAATGGATTTATAACTCTGTCTTCTTTTTTAACTGATTATTGTTTTATAGAGAAAGAATTTATTAATCTTTTTAAGTTAGGGCTCATATCTGGCCTTTTGGAAATGTGGGATGAGATCAGCCAGACCTATAAAGGCAAGCCTGAGCTCACAAGATCATCAGGATGAATCAGGACCAGTCCCAAATTTTGTTGTAAATCTGTCTCCTAGTGGCTTCCTTACCTAGCTACTCTCTGATTTAGGTATCTCTTTGCAGTTTTTTTTTTTTTTTTTCTGTTTTTCCTCGACTGAATTCTATTTGTCCTCTATTTAGTGCCACCCCTACCCCTGAGGCAAAAGTCTCAGAGGTTGGGGGCCAGCACATGAGTGGATTTGTCCTATTTTAGGGGTAGGCTAACAGACACCACTCAAGCAGTCTCAAGCTATATGGAATAAGACTTTTATACCAGCAATATAAAACAACTAACCATCTCCACAATGGTCTTAAAAGTTATATATGCAGTAAAGATTATTCCTAATGAGCAGATAAGAAATCATTACAAACTTTAAGAGTGGCCATTTCAATGTGGTTATACTGGGCTAATAAACCTTATAAATTAACAGACTAAATCCCAATGCAGACTTAGCCTTAGCAACAATGTTTAGAAGTTTTCTTTATCTTCCCTTGACCCTGGAATTTAATGTGCTAATAATGCAATTTAGCCATTTTGTCTTCCCCTGCTGCTGCACCCTATGAAGACCCAATCCTTGCCTACTACCCTCAGTACCCTTAGCTGGAGACAAGGAAATCAGACCTTTCTGCCTGCACGATAGGCCAACACAGGCACACGTGGCCCATGACACCTGTCTGTCTCCACTTCCTGCTTCTGTCCAGCCAGTCCTTATTTAGAGAACCAACCGTTTCATATCTGGGTTTAGCCTTGGCTTTTTGACCTGGTCCCTCACAGACCCCTTCCACTTCTGAATCTGCCTCTGTTCCCCACAGCAACCTCCACCCCACCCATCCACTTATTCTCTCTGACTCCTTCCCAATACTGAACATGTGCTCACCCTTCTTGCTGGAGGTCTAGCTCCTGAATTTCATTTAGGATAACTCCTTTGTCTACCACAGCTGATCCCTCTTCAACCACCACAACCACCACAAACCCCCCTCCCCCACCCTCCGACACGCGCGCGTGCGCGCGCGCACACACACACACACACACACACACACACACACACCTGTTCCATCTTCCACAAGCTTCTACCAAATTTGACAGGCAGTACCCAGGGTTCTACCTTTAAATTGCCGGAATAAGTCATCTGCTGGGCTTGCAGACCCTGGGCTCATTCTTACCTGAAGCTTGGCAGTGATCTCATTTGCTCTTCCCATGGGAAGCACGCTAGGGTCTGTAATATGACTTTCATTCTAGAAACAAAGGAGCTGAGGTTCAGAGAGGCACTATTGCTTGTCCGTAATCACACAGAAGTAAAATCGAGACTTGAACACTGGTCTTCCGACCGAACATCCCTTGATTCCTGTAACTGCTCCTTTCTGTTTCTGAGCATAGTTAACATAAAAATAGTCATTTAAAAATACCTTGAGGTTGGAGACCAGGTCTTTTTGTCTTTAAATTCATTCTCTCTCCCAAACATCTAATAAGGGCCCACTAGGCACAGGGTCATGCAAAATATTTTTTTTTAATATTTTATTTATTTATTTGACAGAGAGAGAGACAGCAAGAGAGGGAACACAAGCAGGGGGAGTGGGAGAGGGAAAAGCAGGCTTCCCGCTGAGCAGGGAGCCCGATGCGGGGCTCGATCCCAGGGATCATGATCTGAGCCAAAGGCAGTCGCTTAACCAACTGAGCCACCCAGGTGCCCCCATGCAAAATATTTTTGATAAACAATAATTCTGTGGAAAGTATATACAAACATCAGAATGAAAATATAAAACCAATGCGTGAATGAGGAAGTATGAACATTAACATCACTTACAGCTGATGGCTTTTCTAGAAATAGCTTTTATAGAGAATGCATATTTGAGATATGGAATAAATCATGGGGTTATAGAATATTAGAACCAGATCATAAAGATCTTTATGATCTTTTTATCTAATTCCCTTCAAATGACAGAATAGCCAACATTGAGAAGGCAATAGGGAGTAAAGCAATCTGAGGTGTAAGCCCTTTTTCTTTGTCAGAAACTGATTATGCAAGGAAGGAATCTTTCTGTCATTTTTCTTTTAGGACCAGCATTTCCTACCACTGTTCAGCTATATAAATGCACAATATGAGCTACCTTCATCTATTTAAACAGCCAGTAAAATTCAATCACTTTTAGATAAGTTCATGTTTAAGTGTTTAGATTGTTTCTTTTAACTTTATCCCTTTTGTTTTGTACCTTCCTTATTCAAAAAATGATTACAGAAGACATTGCAGGTTTTGCTTCTTGACTCTCTGTATATTATACAACCACAGATTCTTAAATTCTTAAAGCCTAATTCATTTTTAAAATCTCTTGCTTTAGAACACCAAAAAGCAAGCGTGCCTTTAAAGGTGATTTAAATGCTAATGATTATAATTTTATTTAATGAGATCGATATAAAAGTTATCTTTTTGAAACTATTTATATCTGCAACCCGAATAATGTTTTCTTCATAGCAAAATTAAACCTTATCTCAAAAATTATCATATTAAGTTGGTTTGCTGTGGGTGACTCCTCGAGTTTACAAAGCACATTGATCTAAGAAAAGCAATTTTCAGTAATCATACACAATGGCATGGAGCAAGAATATATAGAAATGAAAACTGTGTGTGAATTTAAATAAAACCTTAACTGTAAATAACAGGGATAATAGTTTTAACTATACTAATGTGATTTTTCCTTTTGCATTTCTTTGTCTGTGATGTTCTTCCTGAGGCATCCTTTTGCCTCAGGAGATTTGGGCTGGTTGTAGTAAGACTGCCAAGGGATAGAAGGAGTCTCAGCTTTTATCTATCAAAGTGGCCTTTCCCGTTCCTAGTGAGGCAATGGTTTTGAGAGTCACGCTTTGCCAGGAGGAAAAAAGAATTTCTAAATTCCCCAAAGACTCCTTTCATGGTAGCAAAACTTGGAGAGGTGCAGATTGAGTTTTACAATAAGCCACAGAGGGGGGAAAAAACTTAGTATATGACAGTAAGTGAGGACACACCTGCCTAGGGAATTAGTGGGGAGATTTCTAGGATGGGAGGAATTAGAGATTCTTCAAAAAGCAAGCTATATGAAAATATCTATAGCAAAAGTCCATTTCTCTCTCCCCTCACCCACCTAGTGGCCCAGGCAGAAACCAAACCACCAAGCAGGGCAGGGACTTGGGAAGGACAAGAGGTGTCTGAGTTGCAAAATTTGAGGAGGTGCTCCTTTTCTGGCAGGGAATGCTGAGAGGGTGAACCTGTTTAAATTCTGCACCCTAAGTGCTTGCTAGCCTCATCTAGTCCCAGCCCTGCTACAAAGATGGTTGTAGAAACATCCTGAGCGATATGGAAGAATCAGAGCCATAGGCTTAGTACCCTACTTTCCCAGCCAGGTGCTGGCAAACCTGCGGGCTCTGAAAGTAGCATCACATTCAGCACTGTGCCATGTCCAGCACAATATGGGAAAGACAGGGAGACGTTTGCAGAGATAGCCTGAAATAACGTGACTGATTCCTCACAGCTTACTCCAGAAGTTTACACATGACTCCTGTGAAAATTAATAAAAGGAAATCTCAGTTAGAATGGAAATGGGAGGCTTGCAGGGGAGCTCTCATCCTACCACTCGCAAACCCGAAGGAAGAAACGTATCTTGCTGGTGGATATTGCTTTACTCTCCCAGCAGGTGGAAGAAGGGCTGTCCTTCTCCCTGGCAACGGCCCAGCCAATGAGAGACAGTCACAACTCAGCCAATGAAAAGCCACTACACTTCGAACTCCCAGTTTACTCCAATGGGCTTTTTGTTTATAGCAGCCTTCCCAACGTCCCCCTTTCCTCTATAAAAGAACCTTTCTCTCATTTTGTTCCAGGCACTGCCCTGTGGTTTTGCTGTGGCTTGTTTTTCCTGGGCTGCAGTTCTCTGCCACTCCTCCTAAGAACTCACTTTTGCGGGTAAAATAACTGGCAATTTTATTTTCTAAGGTTAACATTACTCAGTAATCAGAGTGGGGTCCGGAGAAGAACCCCAACAACCCCGGAGTTGCTGGTGAGCAAACAGGTGCGGGTACCCGCAGAGCCCTTCGGGCTTGCTGCTTTCTCTCCCAGCCTGGCGTCGGAGGGTAAATTTTCTCCTGGATTTTGGGCGGCTCGCCCTCCAGGCCTTATTTGGGACGTGTTTTAAGGCCTTGGGTTTTCTTTCTCTGAGGATACTTCAGAGAGTATCAGTCTGACTCCTTTTCGGAACCGGACCATTCCTGTCGCAACTACTGGCCTTTGGTCCAACTTCTGTTTGGAACCAGATTGTTCCTATAGGAACTGGGTTGGCCTTTGGTCTGATTCCTTCTGGAACCAGGCTGTTCCTGCTGCAACTCCCCCATTTAGGAACTTTTCTCTTTGCTGTATAGAAAAACCTCTAAGAAACGGGATTCCAGTCATCAAAATACTTTGAGCCCCCCCCCCCGCCAATTGGGACTCTGGCCAGTTTTATGTTTAAAAACTATGGCTCCTCAGTGTGCATATTTATAACCAAGTGGACTGATTTAACCAAAAGTAATTTAGAGCTTCAGTGGCCATTAAGGGGAATTTTGATCTCCCCAAACTTGTTTTACTCAAGATTAAATTAGAAAGCTCCAAAACAACCCAAAACCCGAATGGGATGCCTATTTCAAATGGTACCTTGAGGCTTGCAGATGTTTTGAGGATTCTTAGTTTGCTTCTGCAAAATACTATTTCTAAATTCACTGAGGCAAACAATTGTCTTTTAAGAATCTTCTGATCTTTAGACGTTGAGTCCATCCAGGTAGCATTTAACTCTGTTTATTAACAGGTTGAACCGGGATGTTCCTCTTTTAGCTAGGACCAGGATGGAATGGAAGACTGCCACTCTGGATTTAGTTAATTTGGCAAACCAGCTCCCCTGCATCCTAGATGAGTCACCTAAAAGAGAGACAGCTAGGGGCACCTGGGTGGCTCAGTTGGTTAAGAATTGGCTCCTGATTTTGCCTCAGGTCATGATCTCGGGGTTGTGAGATCGAGCCCTGTGTCCAGCTCCATGCTGGGCTTGGAGCCTCCTTAAGATCCTCTCTCCCTCTGCCCCTTCCCCCTCACTCTCTCTCTAAAAAACAGAACAAAACAACCCGCTAAAATTCTCAGTTTTCAACCCCAGCAAATGAAGGCCCCTAAACAAAACCAAAATCTCTTTGTTTCTGCTGTTATTGCAAAGATTGGGGCATTGAAAAAAACCAGACTGTTAACAAATTTAAGTGCTGCAGGCACCTTCAGCCCTCTAGTCAGTGTTTCCAGTGTCCTCCTATTTCCCAGTAACAAGGCTCTGAGGAACTACGGGTGCTCTTTCCAGTCCCTCCTCTTATTCTGCTCAGAGAAACCACTCTTCAGATTCGGAATCAATCTCTCTCTGTCCATATTGACAGCAGAGCTACACTCTCGGTGCCGAACCTCGTTGCTGTATAGCAGCCCCTGCTCAAAGTACCAAAACAGTTCAGATGGTGGGGGCCTCTGATCAACCTCCACGGGTTCCTGTCTCTGAACTGCCCTTTGAGAGAGACACACTCTTTTCTCCTTATTCTTCTGACCCTATTCATTTATTGGGCTGAGATTTCTTAGAAAACTATCATGCCTGAATTTCTTTCTCCCAAAAGGGGGAAATAATTCTAGATTTTGCCAGTAGTAATCAAAATAGCCAACCAGGAGAATTAAATGACACTGTAACATCTTTTTTTTTTTTTTTTTTTTTTTTTTTTTTTAAAGATTTTATTTATTTATTTGAGAGAGAGAGAATGAGAGAGAGAGCACATGAGAGGGGGGAGGGTCAGAGGGAGGAGCAGACTCCCTGCAGAGCAGGGAGCCCGATGCGGGACTCGATCCCGGGACTCCAGGATCATGACCTGAGCCGAAGGCAGTCGCTTAACCAACTGAGCCACCCAGGCGCCCCACTGTAACATCTTTTATTAATTTTTATTGGATCAGGTACCATCCTCTTTATGGGCAAAATCCTCACCTGATGTTGGCAGATCCCCAGTGCACTTCTCATCAAGATGCAGATAGATCCCTCAGAACCTCTTCCCATAATTAATACCCTGCTAGTCAAAAAGCCCTTCAAGGCATTAAGCCTGTAATAGAAGATTCCAAGTGTTAGGGCCTCATTATCTCCTGCACTAGTCCCTGTGTTACCCCAGTGTACCTAGGAGAAAACCCAGTGGCCAAACATGGAGGTTTGTCCAGGACCTCTGAGTAATAAATCACATTGTTATCTCCCGGCACCCTATTGTTCCCAACCCCCATACCCTGTGGACATCCATTTGCATTGAAAGTAAATGTTTCACTGTAATTGACCTATGCTGTGCCTTTTTTAGTATTCCAGTTGGTCAGGATAGTCAATATCTTTTTGCTTTCTTTTGGGAGGAAGGGAAATACACCTGGATAGTATGCCCCAGGGTTTCACAGAGACCCCTTATTTTCACAAACCTTAAAAGCTGACTTGGGTGATAGATGGTTTTCTGCAGGCTGTATGAGTCACAGTACACAGATGATTTGCTTCCCTGCCCACCCCCGTCTCCAACCTCTTCACAGGAAGATAGCATCCACCTCTTAAAACTTTTGGCTTTAAAGGGACATAAACTTTCCAAAGAAAATTACAGTTTCCTCAAACTCAGGTTTAATACTTGGGGCATCTGATCTCAAATCAAGGACTATATTTGGATCCAGATGAAACCCCTCATGACTGCTTAATGCTGACAGGTTACCTTTTGAGTCCCCATGACAATTTACAGGAAACTTCCTTAAGCATATGCAGATTTTTAATGGTTTACTGGTGGTTCTTATTTAAAGGATAAAAATGGAAAATATCTTGGCTGGGTATGCTATTGAAACTCCTTTGGAAGTCATTGAAACAGCACCTTTATGTGTGGCCACTTCAGCCAGAGAGACTGAATTCTACACCATTCCTTGGCTTGTTCCTTAGCCAAGGGTAAAACCACAGACATTTATACCGATAGCCGTGGGGTAGCTCATGACTTTGGAATATTACAGAAACAATGAGATGTCCTTCCCTCCAGTGGAAATAAAATTTAAAATGGCTCCTGTGTCCAAAATTTAGTAGACGCAAGGCTTTTGTCCACTGCTTTGGCTCTTAAGGTTCCTGGGCATTCCAGATTCAACTCCCTGGAGCCCAGAGTAATCTACCTCACCAATATTTCTGCCAAAAATGCTGCTCTCAAGGAAACCAATAGCCAAATCTCTGTCATGGTCCAAAGGGATGTTCTCCCAAATGATCATTTGGAAAAATTGACAAGAGACACCCAGGAATTGGCCCCAGAGAGGGAAGAACAGTATGGAAATCTAATAATTGTTGGCTCAATAAAAAGAACTCTGGTTTGGGCCAAATAACAATATGTCCTTGCCAGTAATTCTAAAATTCCCAATATTTACCACTGTATCTGCATTAAACTATCAAACTATTGACAAAATCGTGGCATTCATGAACCAATATGGTGGTGAAAAGTTAATGAGGCTGCAAAAATTGCCTGCCTCACTTGTCCCACCTGTCCAAAGTACATCCCAGGGAAACCTGTTCACACAAATGGATCATACAACTCCCTCTCGTGGATAAATGTTTTAGTCTTGGTTTATATGTTTTCTCACTGGACCCAAACTTTCTTTTTTTTTTTTTTTTAAGATTTTATTTATTTATTTGACAGAGAGACAGAGCACAAGTAGGCAGAGCGGCAGGGAGAGGGAGAAGCAGGCTCTCTGCTGAGCAGGGAGCCTGACGTGGGGCTCGATCCCAGGACCCTGGGATCATGACCCGAGCGGAAGGCAGATGCTTAACCGACTGAGCCACCCAGGCGCCCCTGGACCCAAACTTTATTCTGTAGACAAGTCAATGCTGCTTCTGTTAGAAAAGATTATCTCTACCTGGGGAACCCATTTTACTAGTCAGGTGGTTTGAGAAGTCTGTGCTATCTGGCCAGTTTTATAACGCTTTCATTGTACATACTATCCTCAGTCCTCAGGGTTAGTCACATTTACTAAGGGCACTATTGAGACTCGGCAAAATTTGTAGAGACCCTCCAGCTACCTTGGCTTAAAGCATTGCCATTGATCTTCTAAATCACAGATCTATCCCTTGGGAACTCATAGACTCTCAGCCTTTGAGATAGTCACAGGATGTCCAGCACACTTGGCCGCTGCCTCCTTCAGCCCATAGTTGATAAAAGGAAATATAATTTAATGGCGTAAAGGCCTAATTGTTTCTATTAGAAATAACCATCTTTGGCAGAGCAGTCTACTGGGAGACTATGACCTTAAGGATCACATCTTGCAACCTAGAGATTTCCTCTGTCGAGAAAGAGCCTTCCAGAAAGAGTCTTCTACATCACTGGAAAGGCTCTTACCAGGAACTGCTAACCAACCCCTGTGCCACCAAACTCCAGGGAATAGACTGTTAGATTCATGTGACACATCTAAAGAAAGCACCGAATCCCGGCTGGACCTGAAGGTAAAGATTTCCTAGAACTGAAGCAGACGACATCTGCTGAGACACTTTCCCAGGATGTCTGCGCCAGGCCTGTACGCTTTTTTCTCACTGTTGCTTTTTCTCTTTTGTGGAAAGACAATGTCCCTGTCTCCATTTCCCAAGCCCTTGTGAGAGGAAGGAGCCTCTTCTTTTGTTTATGGCCTTTTGGAAGCAGCCTCATCATGATCCCAAGACAATTATTTGCTTTTTATGAAGGGTCAGAAGGTTCAGAAGTCACAAAAGTCTTCTTTAAACTATTAACTGGCTTTGGATTCTTACCCAGATTGATGTTCTCTGAATTTACAAATTATAGGCTGTATTATCAATAACACATTTCGTTGCAAATAGCTCTTTTGAGATAACAATACTATATTAAAATGTGTTTGAAGTTTTGCTTTTTTGCAAAAAGTTCATCAGGTATCGTTTCATGTTTATATTTGCACTTTGTCTTCCCAAATGCACTTGCTTAATTCTTTCAGTGTGCTCTTGCAGTATTCATTATTTTGCTTTCGTGGTCACTTTAAGTGGAGACTTCGAGAAGGCACACGTGACTCCGGTTTGCCTTCAACAGGGAAAAGCTCTCTCCTCTTAAGTCAGAATAAATGCCAATAAATATTTCAGTTGGCTACTTGCAGACCTAGAGGCCTGGTTTAGAACTATGATACAATTTGGAATTGCTGTCATTTCTGTTTTGTATAATTAGTTTAAGTTTTGTATTTTGTTGCCTATAAAACTTGTTAAAAATTATGTACCCAAAAAGGTGATGCTGGCTCAGTGCTTTGAGATGATCTCCAACTATTATGACTTGGAGAAGAGTTTCTCCCTCCTAACCTTTCTTGTTAACCCAGATGTGGCCTTAAGTGGTTTCTAACTGCTATGCCCTTTCCCTCTAATGTAGGACATGACACCCAGGACAGGTCCCTCCTGGCACTGAGGGACAAAACCACTAAATATGGAAAATGTGACTCTCAGTCAGCAATGCTTCCAAAGAAGGATCTTGATTAGAAGTGGGGAATGTGAAAATTAATAAAAGGAAATCTCATTTAGAATGGAGTTTGGAGGCCAGCAGGGGAAGCTCTCATGCCCTACCACTCACTACCACTCCTTGTCAGTAGCAAACCCAACAGGAAGACACAGACCTTGCATATGCATAGGACTTTACTATCCCAGCAGGAGAAAGAAAGGCTGTCCTCCTCCCTGGCAACCACCCAGCCAATGAGAAGCCATTACAAACTCCCAGTTTACTCCACTGGACTTTTTGTTTATGACAGCCTTCCCGACTCCCTGCTTCCTTTATAAAAGAGAATTCTCCTTTGGCAGACTTGCCTATGGTTTCACCTTAGCTTACTTTTTCTGGATTATAATTCTTTGCTATTCCCAAATAAACCCATTTTTGCTGGTAAAATAACTGGCAGTATTATTTTTTAAGGTTAACACCCCACAGGAGGATGAGGGAATGAGAGGCACAGCAGAGATCTTGAAGATAGAAAAGGAGGCTGTCAAGGCAAGGACAGAAGACAGGAGGCATCGGGGTGAGGGCATGGTCTGTAATCAGTAGCAGGTGGGATCATTTTGCCATCAGTAGATTCAGTGAGGACACAGATCCACGGGGCCTATGAGGTACTAAATGACAGCCCGAGGACCTGCGTGTGCAGGTGAGACCAGTCTTCACCCCCGAGGGATTGTGTGAACTTCCCCATTCACCAGGGTGCCTTGGGGAGAAGGACAGTAACAGAGACTGAAAGGAGGATTTTGAATTCCTTTTAATTGGCCAATTTTATTTTGTATTGTTTTTTCCTTATAATCAGTGGAGTATAGGCTCACAAACAGGAATAAATCAGTAACCAAAAGAGTAGATTTCTCTTTATAAATTAGTGTGTTAAATCTTGGCTTTATTGAAGTGTAACTGACATACAATAAGCGGCATAAATTTAAATTAGTAAGTTTTAAGTATACACCTGTGAAATAATCACCACCATCAAGTCAGTGAACATAGCCATCGTTCATGTCCCTTGACAATCCCTCCCTTCTGCCACACCCTCCCCACTGATCTGCTTTCTGTCACCATAGATAAGTTTCCATTTTCTAGAATTCCATGTAAATGGAATCATACGGTATGTACTCGTTTTTATCTGGTTTCTTATACTCAACATAATTTGCTTCATCCATATTGTTGCTTGTATCAGTAGTCCATTTTTTTATTGCTGAGCGGTATTCTGTTGTATGGATTTGCCACACTTTGTTTATCCATTCATCTGTTGATGGCCTTTTGGGTTGTTTCCAGTTTTTGGTTATTACAAACAAAGCTGTGTGAGAGTTCCAGTTGTACCCCATCTTCACAACACTTGATATGGTCTTTTTTCATTTTATCCATTCACATAGGTGTGTAGTCATATCTCACTGTGTTTTTAATTTGCATTTCCCTAATGACTAATGATGTTGAGCATCTTTCCATTGTTCTGGCCATCTGGGTATCTCCTTTGGTGAAGTGTGTGCTTACAGCTTTTGACTGTTTTTTATTGGGTTGTTTGTTTTAGGTTTTACATAGACTTACGTTTTGACTCTGTTATATGTAACAGTACTTGTGAACAAATACTGAACAATTGCGTGAAACAAGTTAATATAGCACAGTGGTTAAGAATTCAGTATCTGGAGACAGACTAAAGTTCTAATCTCAGTTCCAACATTTACTATTTGTCTTTATCTTAGACAAGATAATTTAACTGCTCTGACCTTTTTTCCTCATCTTTAAAATTGGGCAAGAATAGGGGCACCTGGGTGGCTCGGTTGGGCAACTGCCTTCGGCTCAGGTCATGATCCCGGAGTCCTGGGATCGAGTCCCACGTCAGGCTCCTGGCTCAGCGGGGAGCCTGTTTCTCCCTCTGACCCTCTCCCCTCTCATGATGTTTCTCACTCTCTGTCTCTCAAATAAATAAATAAAATCTTAAAAAAAAATAAAGAAAATTGAGTAAGAATAGTTACCATCTCATAGGATTGCTCTGAGGATTCAACGAGATATGTGGAGGAGGAGAGGGTCCATGGCATAAAAAAACCAATCTAAAAATGGCTCCTGTGTAATCGAATGAGCCAGTTACACACTTGAACCTATTCACCTTGGAATAGGGCAGGGGATAGGTTGGGGAATGATGATGCAACAAGGCAAGTATCCCAGTCCAGGGTTTGATCTTTTTTTTTTTTTTTTTTTTTTTTGAGAGTGTGAGAAGGTGGGGAGAGGGAGAGAGAGAATCTTAAGCAGCCTTCTGACAGGGGCTCAATCTCTTGAACCTGAGATCATGACCTGAGCCAAAACCAAGAGTCAGACACTTAATGACTGAGCCACCCAGGCACCCCAGGGTTTGATCTTTTGAATGGAGTAGTAGGGTCAAAAGTATTTAAAGGAAGGATGGTTAAAGTTCTAGTAGAGAAGTGCAAGCAATGCTTTGGAACAGCTGAAAAAGAGTGATAATAGAGGCTGAGAGTATGTACAAGCAAAGATTACAAGAGAGGACTATGACTAATGCCTGAGTAAGATTAAGGAATGGGGCAAATATGGCTGAAATTTTTGCACAGTGGGGTGCAGTGTGCTCTCAACCCAGCTTTCACTAGCTTTTTGGTGCCTGTGAAATAAGGAGATTGGACCACATAATCTCGAGGGTTTTATTTGGGTCCAGCAGGCTGTGAAATTTCAAATCTGTACTATGGGACTGGGAGTGGGGAAAAAGAGGTTGTGATCCTTGAAAATTCTAGGTGGTTAAAATAAAAAAAAAAAAATCGAGAATTGAAACTTATCAGAGTATAACTGGTTCCTTAGGGAGCCATTTGTGGCTAATGGAAGCAAAAGTGGGCAATGGGCCACTTTCCCAGAATCTCTGCTCTCAGTGAATATTGCATGGAGTATTGGCATTTAAAAATGAGCTTACCAGGGAATGGGAGGGGAAAAAAACACAAATACAATGGATGGATGGTTAAGTGTCCAAAATCAGGATATTCAACCTGGACTTAGTTTCTCTAAAAATCATTGTGAAATATTATCCTTTATCACTTTTTGTGCATGGTTTAAGAAAATCTCGAGTCTGTCTGTTATGGCTATGAAATATATTTTGAGGCTTTAGTCTCCTAGTGTTCATAGGGATGAAAACACATTTAAACATTTGCTCAAGAAAAACAAAACTGACATGTTCAAATAATGTTAAAATTGCTTCAAAAGACAATATATTAATTTTGAGTTATTTGAACTATCTTGGCCTCTGACGTCCATACAAGTAGATAATTGAGAGTCTGGGTGCCTGGGTGGCTCAGTTGTTAAGCATCTGCCTTCAGCTCAGGTCATGATCCCAGGGTCCTGGGATCGAGTCCCACATCGGGTTCCCTGCCCAGCGGGAAGCCTGTTCTCCCTCTCCCACTCCCCCCTGCTTGTGTTCCTGCTCTCGCTGTCTCTGTCTCTTTCAACTAAATAAATAAAATCTTAAAAAAAAAAAAAAGAGAGTCCACTGTACATATTTCAAAAATGCAAGTATTACTGAAAGTTTGTTTTATTTGGGTTATAATTTTGGGAGAGGAAAATCGTATCATACATTTTACATGTTTTATACATTTTCCTATTTAATCCCAACAGTTGTGTAGTTGGGGAAAGAAACTTTATTTAGAGAAGTTAAAACTTGTCCAATTCTTACTGTTAGTAAGAGAGATCGCCCTCTGGGTATCTGTAATCTAGTGGATAGGCAGGTACCAAACCTAAAACAGGTACCGTCATAGACCTCTATTAGTCCTGTGTGGCTCCTTGAGGAAGCCCTGGGAAGGGCTTTAAGGATGAACAGAACTTTGACAGGTAAATACTGGGCTGTGAGACGGGGAAGAGGCAGAAGAGAAATTCAGAATAGAGGAGAAAAGTTTCACAGAGGCATGATGACCAGAATACCTGCTGTGGCCAGGGAACAGTAAGTGTTGCTCTAATTGGTGGGGGATAGGATGGTTCGAGGTGTCAGCACCTGTGACAGACTTGGAGACAAGATGAGCCATTGCCAGGTGAACTGAGGAGACCTCTGGGCCCTGTGGCTCTCTCCCAGCCTGTCCCCCAGACATCACCTGAGGCTCTTGGTCTCATCACAAGAATTCAAGGACGGACGAGACAGTGGTTGAGCAGTGCAAGTGAAGAGTTTCTTAGAGATGAGTACACTCTTGAGATTGAGATGAGATGTGAGTGGGCCAGCTGAAGGGAGAGCTTGCCCTGGGTTTCGGGTCTCTATCTTGTATTGACAGTTGTTAACTAAGGGGTGGAATATTTATTATTTGGGGAGGGGATTTCTTTGGGAGCAGGATTTCATGCCTTTTCTCCCTTACTTGGTCAGGGTCTCAGTCCCTCTTTGTCTTGGGCCTGTCTGGTTTGATGTGGCTTCTTGTGGCTTTGTTAGTGAAATGCTGCCAGGACAGGTTGCTAACTTTCCTGATAACGCCTCGACTCCCCCTTTGCTGGCCTCCAGGCAACCTGTTAAAACCTAACTAACTGCCTACTCTAACAATATAACTGTAGCAGGCAACAAGGAACCGGCAGGGGATTTAGACCAGGGGAATAGCTGGAACAGGACTGTGTTTTAAGAATTCTTCCAGTAGTCTTCCACTAATGTATGGCAGTCTGGGTAGAGGGAGGAGGCAGGAAGGCTGGTGGAGGCTGTTTTGGTAATGCTGGGAGAACCTGAAGAGGACCTGCCCTGGGCTCTGCCAAAGGAAAGGGAGAATTTTGCATCTCACCCCAAATGTTCTCTTAGAAGCTCTCTTCTGCACTTATTCCTTGGAAAACAAGTAGAATAGCCTGACTGCTTGATTTGAAAAAGCTTTTTGCTTGTAGTTTGTCTTTTATCTGGCAAGTAAAAGGGAGCGCTTTTTGTGTCCTTTTTACTCAGGTTCTGGGTCATAACAAAGTGGAATGCTAGTGATCAGTAAGGGATCTGGAAAGGATGGGATCAATAGAATTTGATTGGATGGGGAAACTTAATGATGACTCCCAAATTTTAAGCCTGAATGCCTAGGAAAATGGTGGTCTCCCTGTGGGAAATAAGACTGTGATTTGAGAAGAAAGACAGTATGCCAAATGGGCTCAGTTGGAAGTTACAATAGCCTTTTCATGCAGAAATACCCAGAAGCTGTTGAAAGGCCAGAGCTGGTATTCATTAAAAAAAAAAAAAAAAAAAAAATAGGGGCTGGAGATAATACAGTCGGCTGTTGTCTGCATGAAGATAAAGCTGTGTGTGGTGGGTGCCTGTATGGAGGGATAACATGGTGGCAAAGGGACAAGATGAGCGGGGGGTAAACTTTGAGGAAATAGAGCAAGAGAAGGGGACCCATCTAGAAGAGAGAGAGAGAAAGAGAGAGGACAGGAGGTGAGAGAAGTAGAGCAGGCAGAGCTGCAGAGGTAAAGGGAGGAAATGTGAAGTGTGGTAAATGCAGCAGCTGATGGAGGAGGGGGAGGAGGATGGAGTCGCAGGGGCTGTGTCTGGTGATAAAGGGTCACTTCCTCTGGGCAGTCTTTCTGCCCCACTCCAGGCCATCCAGGACTGTCTTCCTCTCGTGACTTGGCCTGATCATCGGTGACAGGTTAGCCACCAGTGTTTGCTTGTGTATCCGTTTCCCTGTTAGATCAAATGCCCGCAGAAAGCAAGGACTGTGTAGAGTTGTCTACACCGTGAGTATAGGATGAGGACTCAGGACATTAAGGCAGCTCCCTGAGAGAGCAGTTTCAGGGACGCATTGAGAAGGACAGTCAAAGTGTAGGGTGTGATGAAACAGGAAGAAGATAAGAAATGAAAGAAGCATCAGACAGGCAGGAGAAAAAGAGGGAGAGAGAGAGATCACCAAGAGAAGCCGCAAGAATAAAATGTTTAATCCTAGGGTAAGAGAGATTTGAACATGTTCCTACACTGTGATGCAGGCCCATGGAAAGGAGAGGTTGAGGGTGCGAGAAGAGGCACTAGTAATGACACATGGAGTGATTCTGAGAGGGACTGGTGGGTGCAGGGGAGGGCTGAAGCTCTGGCAGGGGGGCAGGAGTGGGTGAAAGCACTGCGAAATGCAGACCTGAGGGGTGGGCACTGCGGTGGGAGGTCATACTGGACACTGCTAGGGAGGATCCTATGGCCTAATGAAAACACTGCAACCTTGGAGTTCTAATACTGCCCTTCATCAGTCGCACGAACTGTGGCAAGTGACTTCAACATTTTTTCAAATGTCACAACTTCCCTCTAGGTAAAACGGCCATAACTACCTTCCAGCTCCAATAATCAGGTGTGGTCGACCCGCTTACTTGCAAGTGCTTTCTTGGCTTTTTGTTTGTTTTGAATTTATTTGGGGATGTTTCCCTTAGAGGGCGGAGAAGCTGGAAGGGGTCTGGATGTAATCAGCAAAGTAGGAGGTGGGTCCTCTCAGCATGGAGACAATGCCATAGGTAGGCCTCAGTGATCAGGAGGTTTTCTGAGGGGGTGGGCATAGGATAGGAAGAAAAACACAACGTGAGTAAAAGGTTTTGGAAGCATGTGTGAAGACCCGGGGGAGGGTTAGAGGGCAAGGGTGCCTGATCCTGGAGGGATCAGGACCCATAGCTGAAAAGAAGGGTAAAGTTAGGGAAGGTGTGCCGACACGCTTCCTTGCTGACCGCCTCTCACAGGTGAGGGTGATAAGAGAGGCAGGCGCCCACCTGGAGCCCAAGCATCCTTAGGGAGGGCGGGACTGCAAGCCAGCTTTTGGAGGTTAAGGAGGAGGGTCCATTAATTTCCACGCGGCTGCAACGGAGTGTCAGTGCAAAGATGAGGAAGTCGTGGCAGGGGCTTCGTGAACTCGAGCACGTGCCCGGCCCGGCATTCGTGGTGCGGCGCGCTCTCGCCGCGGCCCGAGCTTCAGGAACTTGGCTTTCGTTTCCTTCCCAAAGCACCACCTTAGTTGTTTTTTGTAAATTGCTGAGTGGGCAGAGGCCCCGCCTTTCCGGGCCGGGGCTTGGCCGCGGGCCGTCCCTCCCGCGCTCCCGGGCGGGCGCTCCTTCCCTGACGGCGCTGGAGGGCCCGGCGGCGGCCCACGAACCCCATGGCGCTGCCCGCCTGGCTGCAGCCCAGGTAGGGCGCCCGACCCGTGGCGGGAGGCGAGGGGTGCGGGGGGTGGGGCGCCAGGGGCGGGGTTCCCCCCCTCACGCCCGCAGCCGGCTGGGCGGGCTGGGCTCCCGGCGGCGCGGCGCTGCGCAACCCTGAACCCCGCGCACCCTTGAACTCTCGACAGGCATTAGCTAGTTTTCAGTTCTCTCGCCAGTCCTAAGAGGAAGGCTCTGTTATTACCCCCATCTCCAGACGAGGAAATGGGAAGGACAGGCTACGCTGCCACCCCTTCGTTTTGTGCACCCTCTACGAGTCCTCCTTTCCTCCCCCCTCTGCCCGCCAGGAGTCCTTTCCTCCACTTTCTCGGACCCGGTGTCGCAGGGTGGGTTTTAGATCTACCAGCTGCAGAAACCCCTGTCGCATGTGTGGACCGCAGAGCCCAGTTCAGTGGACCTGGAGATGTGTATGTTTAACCAACACGCCACGTGATTCTGATGCAGGTTTAAGGAAGGCCTCCTTCCGCCCACTCCTCTTAGTAGTTTGCATCATGTGTAGGGTGCCTGTCATCAAGCTATACTGTATCTGCTTCCTGCTTATTTGCCTTATTTCTCAGAGGTTTCACAACTCCGACTAGGAGAAATCCTTGTCTGTACGGGCAGGGCCCCTCTCACCACCCTTCTGAACCCCCAGGGCACACTTCGAATAATGCTTTTCCCAACTACCTCAAACTGTGTATCTGTCAATCATCCCTTAGTCATCTCCCCAGCAACCCAGTTTTAAACCCAGCTTGACTTCCCTTTTCTGGCCTGAGCCACTAAACTGCTTTCTATGTGTGTCTGGTGAAGGAAACGGTCTGCCCTTTCAAATATAATAGGCAGTGGCGGGGTACTGACCCCCATCACAGAATGCATTCACAAGTCAGGAATGGCCAACTACTGAATCATCCACCATTGGGAAATACCACCACTACTCCCTTCTTGTAACTATAAACCAATGATCTCAGCGTTTGCACTTAGTAGGCTGAGTTGCAGGAACACATTGAGCATGTCAAGCCCTCACCATCTTTTTTTTTTTTTAATATTCAAAGCCATCTTTGCAATTCTTACTTTAGCCTTTCGTGAGAACAAGGTTAGAACTTCCTTAAAGCTGAAAGTGAATTTTAAAATCGAGCCATATTTGGTTTAAAGCAAACTCAGGATACTCCTTTTAGCAGATAATGTGTGCTATGGGTCCTTTCACAATCTGATATGCGTTACGGAGGTAACCAAATAGAAGACTCTGATGTGGAATGGTTTTCGCTTGCTCAGGTGGCCAATAGGTTAGTTAAAAAATTTGTGTGTAATGCCGAAAAGATTATTATGAAGGAAGTACTTCATGGTATTTTCCTGTATTTATAGGTACAGAAAGAACACCTATCTTTTCATCTACTACTTAATCCAGTTCTGTGGCCACTCGTGGATATTTACCAATATGACAGTGCGGTTCTTTTCATTTGGAGAAGGTAAAATTTCAAAAACCGTTTTGGATTTTTAACTTTCAATACTTGTTTTCACCTAGTCCTGCTTATGTTAGTTTTTCAACTTCTGTAAACATCACCTAGTATCCTTCACTGCTTTAAAATTTAGTAGCCATATTTTTCAGTAACCTTACTTTTTGCTCATTGCAAAAACCAAAACCTTTTTGGAAAAGGGGGCAGGTGAGGTGAGGGACAGGGACTTGGCTTCCCTCTGACTAGGCAGTTTGCCCTGAAAACACAGACAGACATTGGGGTGGTTCTGTCTGACTCTTCCTTTTTGGTTCTGCGGCAGACCTTCGCAGACTTGGTGGGTTTTGAGGAAATCTGTAAATTCCAGTATAACATTTTGTGCAGAGAACTCAGGAATTAACCAAATTCTTCCCTTGTTTTTTTTTTACTCCCCAGGCTTAAGATAACTGGAGACTACCAGTAAGTGAAAGACAAACTGTATAGACCTCAGGGTTCTATTTGGTCCCCTTAAGAAGTAATGTGTCCCTAAGTAAATGACAAACCTTAGAGATGACTCACCATCTATATGGGAGTTGGTATTAATGGTTAAAGTCATGTTTCCTCCAGTTTTCTAAAAAGTAAAGGTTTTAACTAGCATTTCAATTTTTAAGAAATGAATCACTAAGTGACTGTCAAAATAACATTCTTTTCATGTTCCATCCCCACATGGGTAAGTGTCATCACAGTTTACAACTGTTGGGTGACTTGACAGTTTGAGCAACTGCTAGTTTCAGCTAGAAACAAACACGTAGAATATACCCGGGAAAAGTCATGCTGTGCTCATCAACTCAGACTTCTATATCATAAGGAAATTAATCTAATTCCGAGGTACCATGACTATTTTAGGTTGCTTTTTCTTACTGCGAATCTGCAGTTAAATTCTTGCCCTCAGCAACCTCCAAAGATACAACCTAAGGCTTGAATTTCAACTATGAATGTTGGGAGTCTTCAAGCAGAGGAAAACGTGAGCGGTGAGAAAACGTCCCTGCATGTTTATAGGAAAAAAAACCAACACTTCTAGGCCTTGAAAGTTAGCTGAGGCTTTGTGGGCATATTACAAGTCATTCATGCCAAGAGTTACAAGCAATGAACTCTTTCTTATCCTGCCTGGCCTTTCCAGTGGGAAAAATTGCTTTAGTCAGCAGTGTGTTTCTTTCTTAATTATTATCTTACTGTTAAAATTGGAGAAGCCTCGGGCGCCTGGGTGGCTCAGTTGGTTGGGCGACTGCCTTCGGCTCAGGTCATGATCCTGGCGTCCCTGGATCGAGTCCCGCATCGGGCTGCCTGCTCGGCAGGGAGTCTGCTTCTCCCTCTGACCCTCCCCCCTCTCATGTGCTTGCTCTCTCACATTCTGTCTCTCTCAAATAAATAAATAAAAAATCTTTAAAAAAAAAAAAAATTGGAGAAGCCTCTTACTAAAGCAACACAACCATTCATATGGAAAGCAGACCAAAAACCACTAAGTGGGAGTTCAGTACAATTCCTGAGTCAATGTATAAATTAAGTAGCTTAGTAGCAATCTCATCACCTAAAGAGTAACACCTGCTACCTTCCCCGTCACAGAGCTGTGTAACTGATGATGCTCTGTTGTAGCAAGTGCAGGGCAGTGGATGAGAGCGCAGACTTCTGGGCCTCAGGAACCGTCTGTGAAATGGGGATGATGCTAATAGTACTCACCTGCTAGAGCTGTTGAGAAGAGAAACCCTTAGTGCTCCATAAATTATCATGTGAATGATCCCTGGGCAGGAAAGACAGCCAAGTCTTCCCTAGATGTTTCTTAACATGGTGGGATTTCATTTTAAAATTTAAACCAACAGATTTATCGTATTTAGAGAAATAGTTGTTTCTTTCCTATTTCCGTTCTTTCCATGCAGTGTGGGCTCTCTGCAGTGCAGTCTCCAAAAGTCCCCACCAAAGGCCCAGGTTCTAACCAAGGTCTAGAAGGCACTAACCAAGCGTGTATAGGACACTAATAAGATGTTATTAAACATGACATCATTATAATGTCCTTTCCATAAAGCTTCTCTAGAATCATAGTTTTCTCATCTTTGTCATTGTCTTGTCAAAAAGGTGTGAGCACACCAGCTTCTTTAATAAGCTTATCTCCAACCCGTTTACAGTTGATAGAGTCTAGATTCTACTGGGTTACTTTTATGCGGGAATTGCTTTATAACATATATGGGGAATTATATATGGAGAATAAATACTATAGCTTTGGCCATGGGCCTTCTTTTTCAAATTTTTACTTTTTTAGAAGAGGAGCAATTAAGATAGACTACAATATGAAGTGCTTTCTTTGGTTGCATAGTGTTCTTTTTTTTTTTTTTTAAAGATTTTATTTATTTGAGAGAGAGCATGAGAGGTGGGAGGGTCAGAGGGAGAAGCAGACTCCCCGCCGAGCAGGGAGCCCGATGTGGGACTCGATCCCGGGACTCCAGGATCATGACCTGAGCTGAAGGCAGTCACTCAACCAACTGAGCCACCCAGGCACCCGGTTGCATAGTATTCTTAATAATTTAGTAGCTGTTAGGAAATTTCTCACATGTACAATGAAAAAAGTAAATAATCACAATTTTTATTTCAAAATGCTGTATAGATTTGGGTTGTGACCTGATTTTTACTTACTGTATCTATTTTTAATTCCCTGGATGCAGATTCCATGGTTGACACTTTTTATGCTATTGGTCTTGTGATGCGCCTTTGCCAGTCCATTTCCCTCCTGGAGTTGCTGCACATCTGTGTTGGCATTGAACCAAACCATCTCTTTCCTAGGTTTCTGCAGGTAGGTTTTGTTTTGTTTTTAACAATATCACTGGGGTCGCCTGGGTGGTGCTGCCAGTTAAGCAGCCAACACCTGGTTGTGGCTCAGGTTGTGATCTCAGGGTCCTGGGATTGAGCCCCACATCGGGCTCCCTGCTCCTTGGGAGCCTCCTTCTCCCTCTGCCTCTCTCTCTCTCTCTCTGTCATGAATAAATAAATAAAATCTTTAAAAAAAACAAAACAAAAAAAAACACATGATATTATTGACTATATTCTCTATGCTGTACTTTTCATTCCTGTGACTTATTTTGTAACTGAACATTCGTACCACTTAATCTCCTTCATCTATTTCGCCCATTCCCCCAATCACCTCTCCTCTTGCAACCATCAGTTCCCTGTGTTAAGGAGTCTGGGGCCTTTATTATTATTATTATTTTTTTGGTTGGTTGGTTATTTTTTAGGTGCTACAAATAAGTCAAATTATGCGGTCTTTGTCTTTCTTATTTCACTTAGCACAATACCCTCTAGCTCCATCCATGTTCTTGTAAATGGCAAGATCTCATTCTTTTTCATGGCTGAGTATTACTTGTGTGTGTGTGTGTGTGTGTGTGTACACACCACATCTTCTTTATCCATTCATCTATGGATGGACACTTGGGGTGTTTCCATAACTTGGCTATTAGAAATAATGCGGCAATAAACATGGGTACATATGTTTTCAAATTAGTGTTTTTGTTTTCTATGGGTAAATACCCAGTAGTGGAGTTACTGGATTATATGGTATTTCTGTTTTTAATTTTTTAAGGAAACTGCATACTGTTTTCTCCAATGGCTGCATTAATTTACATCCCCACCAACAGTTGCCTTTTCTCTACATCCTTGCCAACACTTGTTGTTTCTTGTCTGATTCTAGACACTTCCAGGTATGAGGGGGTATCTCATTGTGGTTTTGATTTGCATTTCCCTGATGATGAGTGATGTTGAGCATCTTTTCATCTGCCTGTAGGCCATCTGTGTGTTTTCTTTGAAAAAAGGTCTATTCACTTCTGCCCATTTTTTAATTGGATTGTTTGTTTTTCTGGTGTTGTGTAAGTGTTTCATATATATTTGGGTATTAACCCCTTATCAGATATTTCTCATTCAAATATCTTCTCCCATTCGCTAGGTAGCCTTTTTGTTTTGTTGATGGTTTCATTTGCTGTGTGAAAGCTTTTTATTTTGGTGTCATCCCAATGGTTTAATTTTGCTTTTGTTTCTTTTGCCTGAGGAGACATAGGCATAAATATGTTGCTAAGGCTGATGTCCAAGAGATTACTGCCTGTGTTTTCTTTTAGGAGTTTAACGGTTTTAGGTCTCATATTTAGGTCTTTAATCCATTTTGAGTTTATTTTTGTGTATGGTGTAAGAAAGTGGTCCAGTTTTTTTCTTTGACATGTAGCTGTCCCATTTTCTCAACACCATTTGTTGAAGAGACTTTTTCCCCATTGGATATTATTACCTCCTTTGTTGAAGAGTAATTGACCATATAATCATGGGTTTATTTCTGGGCTCTCTATTCTGTTCCTTTGATCTATGTGTCTGTTTTTGTGCCAGTACCATACTGTTTTGATTACTTCAGCTTTGTTGTATATCTTGAAATCTGGGATTGTAATACCTCCACTGTGTGGCTCTCTCTCAAGACTACTTTGTCTATTCAAGGTCTTTTGTGGTTCCATACCAATTTTAAGATTATTTGTCCTATTTCTGTGAAAATGTGGTGTTTTTATAGGGTTTGCATTGAGTCTGTAGTCTGCTTTGGATAGTATGGACATTTTAATGATAATTCTTCCATGAGCATGGTTCTGCAGGTAGGTTTTAATCACATTATCAGTATTATAGTTAGCAGTTGAAAAGCAAAGCCCTGAAAACTTGCAACTCAAGTCACTAATAAGAATTCTATGAAAAAATGACCTCATTCCAAGACACTGCACAGTTAGACTAGCCAGTTGGAAACATTCAGGGCAATGATGCTGTTGCTGTGGGAAGCACTGAGGTGATCTTCTCTTAAGGGGCAGGTTGCACAGCCACTTCCCACTCTCACGGTGCCACTGCCCTGGGCAATGGAGGATGGAGGAGAGTCAGAGGGTGACAGTCATTCAGACTTGAGTTTGATATCTGGCTCCCCTAGCTGTCACTGTGGGATCATATCCACAGTCATAGAGCTGTTTTGGGGGAAAGACATCACACAGACTATCTGGCCAAGAGTAAACGGTCCAGGGGCACCTGGGTGGCTCAGTCGTTAAGCGTCTGCCTTCGGCTCAGGTCATGATCTCAGGGTCCTGGGATCGAGCCCCAGATTGGGCTCCCTGCTCTGTGGGAAGCCTGCTTCTCCCTCTGCCTCTGCTCCTCCCCACCCCCCCACCCCCGCCCCTGCTCTCTCTCTCTCAAATAAATAAAATCTTTAAAAAAAAAAAGAAAAAAGTTTCCTTCACCATATCCAAAGAACAGAATACTCAGCCATTTCTTGTTCTTCCTGCCACTTTTACTGATTACAAATGGAAACGAGAGATCATTCATGTTTATGTAATACAGCATCTAATCATAGACTTGGGAATCCTACAGACCTGGATTCAAATCCCAGTTCTAGCTCTTACTAGTTGTATGAATTTATTTTTTTTATTTCAAGTTCTTATTTAAATTCCAGTTAGGTAAAGGATAGTGTAATATTAATTTCAGGAGTAGAAACTAGTTGTATGAATTTAAACATAGAAATTGTTCTGAACCTCATTTTCTCATGTGATGTGAAAATAACATCTCATGGAGTAACTGAAAAAATGGGTGGGATAAGTTCCTAGTGCTTAGTTAGAATACAATATCTGGAAGCTATTGCTGTTATTTTAGCTATTATTTGTTTCCTGTACCAGGTCTTTAGCCCTAGATGACCATGTTCCTTTTTTTTTTTTTTTTTAAAGATTTTATTTATTTAAGAGAGAGGGCGAGAGCCCGCATGAATGTGGGGGTGGGGGCAGAGGGGCACAGAGAGAGGGAGAGGGAGAAGCAGACTCCCCAGTGAGCAGGAAGCCTGATGCAGGACTCGATCCCAGGACCCAGAAACCATGACCTGAGGCAAGGCAGACACTTAACTGACTGAGCCACCCAGGCGCCCCACCATATTTCTTTTTAAAGGCAGGTTGAAGGAGGATGAGAAATTCATGGGTGGAGATTCAATACAGGAAATCATTGCTGGTAAGGCAAGAGAAAAAAAGTGGTATTTTCCCTACAAAGAGAGAAAAGTTAGGTGACTATATGAACATGTGTTTAAAATCTACAGAAAAAGGGATTTCTGTGAGGATAACTTTATTTGCAAAATAAATCAGTAAAATGGAAATAACTAAATTTGACAAATATGCATTGTGAAAATCTGTCAGAATCTGATTGTATTGCTATCATCTAGCAAAGTAGGACATAAATGTACACCTTAAATTTTTGTTGACTAGAGTGACACTGATTCTTGTATTAAAATTTGTTTAAAATACCATGACAGTTTAAAGATGGAAATAGCAATATAATCCTAAGGAGCCTATTAAGAACTCAGCATTACAAGTTTATGGGAGATTTTATATTTTATTTATTAAATAAAAATAGAGAAATAGTATTCATTACGATGAAGACATTTTAAGTCTTGAAATATCAAATGTAAAGTAAAAATCAGGATAATATTTAGAGTCTGAACTAATAACAGACTAGCCAGCTAGCCAAGACCTAGATGGACTTCCCTTAAGTGTATTTCCTTTTCCTTTTTTTTTTTTTTTTAAAGATTTTATTTATTCGAGAGAGAGAGATCACAAGCAGGGGTTGGGCAGAGGGAGAGGGAGAAGCAGGCTCCCGGCCGAGCAGGGAGCCTGATGCAGGACTGGATCCCAGGACCCTGGGACCATGACCTGAGCTGCAGGCAGATACTTAACCGACTGAGCCACCCAGGATCACTATTAATGTAATGGTTTATAGAACTATGATCGCTATAATCAAACTATATCCTGGTTTGGTAATTTAAAATAATAATGGCAAATATACATTGAATCTTTTTATTCAAAGTGAGTTTATAGTGTCTACTGTTAATGGGGCTCAAGTTTTTAAGTCTTTTCTGTTGGCAGGGATAACAAGAAAGGGATTCACCACATCAGGGAAGATGGCTACCATTTTCAAACTGGGCTACTGTTAATTTCTGTTGTGATTGTTTGGCTTCCTTTTTTTTTTTTTTCCTCTTTGAAATTTTATCTGTTCTCTATTTGTGTTAACTCATTTACTATTTTTTCTATAGTTTTCTGAAAGGACCTGGTGTCGGAAAGAGCTTTGAAAACCTATATCATCATGTTCAAAGTTTCATTTTCTACCTCCTTCCTTTGAGTTCTGCCGACTTTTAGAAGAATTCCCTCATTATTAGATGACTCTGAGGCCTCTGTTTTAAAATAACCAAACAAAACTCTAAGGTTGTGTAACCATTCTTGGTTTTCCTGTTTCCCCATTTTTAAGTGAAGAAACCGTAGTTAAGAATGTGGCTGAGCTACTCAGCGGTCACAGCGGACTGTGCACAGTGTCCTGCGACAGGCACGATGCCTGCTGCTCTCAGTGGGCCAAGACACACGTCTGCGTAGTTGTGATGGTATTTTGCCATCACCTTTGTGAGTCTAAGGCACGACTGAATTCTCGTTTCGGAAACTGGTCTTCCAAAATATCAAGATAAGTAATTCCAGAAAGCAATAGGAAAATGTAGCTAATTGAGCCATGTTATCAAATGGTGGTGGTATGTATACAGGAGGTCTGTTTGTTTTCTCTGTTCTGTGCATTTTTAGATGTTTTATACACACATCTTTATTTTTTTTATTTTTTATTTTTTTAAGATTTTTATTTATTTATTTGACAGAGAGAGACATAGCGAGAGAGGGAACACAAGCAGGGGGAGTGGGAGAGGGAGAAGCAGGCTTCCCGTGGAGCAGGGAGCCCGATGTGGGGCTCGATTCCAGGACCCTGGGATCATGACCTGAGCCGAAGGCAGACGCTTAACGACTGAGCCACCCAGGCGCCCCTACACACATCTTTATTTTGACAGGGAAAAGCCATTACGAATTTCTGAAATTATACACAATTGACAGACTAAAATAATTTAACACAATAAAAAATTTTTATGTATTTTCAAAATATTACAATATACAATAAATTTTTGGGGTGCCTTGGTGGCTCAGTTGTTAAGCGTCTGCCTTCAGCTCAGGTCATGATCCCAGGGTCCTGGGATGGAGCCCCGCATCGGGCTCCCTGCTCCATGGGAAGTCTGCTTCTCCCTCTCCCACGCCCCCTGCTTGTGT
Organism: Halichoerus grypus; assembly: GCF_964656455.1. NCBI lineage: Eukaryota > Metazoa > Chordata > Mammalia > Carnivora > Phocidae > Halichoerus > Halichoerus grypus. The sequence continues at coordinate 47,128,215 of NC_135725.1, read as the reverse complement.
TCCCTCTCTCACTGTGTCTCTCTCTGTGTCTCTCTCAAATAAATAAATAAATCTTTAAAAATAATAATAAATGTTATGTATTTTTTAAAAATATACTTTAGGGGAAAAAGGGAAAACTATAACAAATAGTTGCTTATAGACATCCATTTTTGGAAATAATTACATATCCATTAAAATCATATAAAGAAATATAGTAAATTTTCTGGTTTTTTTCAAGATTTTATTTATTTGTTTGACAGAGAGCGAGAGAGAACACAAGCAGGGTAAGCGGGAGAGGGAGAAGCAGGCTCCCCACCAAGCAGGGAACCCGACATGGGGCTCAATCCCAGGACCGGGATTATGACCTGAGCCGAAGGCAGATGCTTAATGACTGAGCCACCCAGGCGCCCCAATAAATTTTCTGTGTTTTAATTTATAAAATGGGAAAGTAATTTAGGTCACAAACAAACAGATAACTATTATAAGACATGATAATATAAGTGAAAACTAGGCATCTTTCCTCTCCAACCCCTTCCTCCCAAAAGAGCTCACATATTTAGCTTGGTAAAAAAAGAAAAAAAGTTGAATTGGGAAATTCATATATTTCAATAGATGTAATCAAAACAACTAGGTTTTTATTTTCTATTTTATTTATTTATTTTTAAACAACTTGGTTTTTATAGTGTGGAAACACTGCCAACACTGAAATACTGATTTTGAAGGACTTTGTTCTAACTTTGTGCAGAAGCCAAAGAGGTTTGTATTGACAAAAGCCTTAGGTTGTCTTAACTCCAGGAGATGGGAAAATAGCCACAAAACTAGCCTTTGGATCAGGACATTAGATCACTGTACATTTAGGAAACCCTCCGAGTAATCCCATTTCCACCTTCACCTTTTGAGAAATGCTTAAAATTCAAAGACTTCATATATAACTATTAAAGTGGCTTAATTCTGCATTCGTCCTTTGCATTGCAAGAAACACTGTCACACGTGTGTTAATTTTACAAAACTTGAAAAATCTATAAATCAAAACACTAGGAATTACTACCCCCAGATAACTGTGCCCACAAAAACTTTGATTTGTTCACCCAAATCGCAAAAACCATTTTTATATTTACGAATATCACCTATTTCTGCTAAGGGCAAGCAGGGGTCTGCTTGCCAAAAATAACTCCAAAGATTTTTCACAGTCCTAGATTCTGAGAACAAATATGAAGAAAATACCAAGGGTGTCTTAACATAAACCCTTTTAGGAAAACAGCCAAGTTTCACCCTGATTTCTTTTTAGCTGTAAAGCAGGTGCCTCTTTGCATTGCTAGATTAAATAATCGGGTTTTCCATACAGCCATATGGGTTTTCTCTCCAGTTTTGAGTCGAGAACAGCTTTGCATTGTTAGAGATAAAACTGTACTGGGGATTGTCAAGCCGACGTTCTCAGTGTTGAAGCCTCCTGGGAATGAATGACACAGTTCACTCTGTAGGTAAGATTTTAGAATTTTCCTGTTTTTTTTTTTTTTTTCATTTGTTTGTTTGTTTTTTGTATTTGATCCATGGAGTTCTTCAGTGTGATCATTATAAAACTATAGTATAATTTTAAAGATGCTGAGACTAACCTTTTTTATTCAGTGATAGTCTTAATGATCTATACAGAAAAATGTTTTCCTGTAAATATACTAATCACTACATTATGTTTATTTTATTAGTAATAACTTACATTTATTTAGGGCTTTTTATGTGCCAAATAGTTTTCTACGTTCTTCATGTGCATTAACTCACTTAACCTTCAAATCTTCAATCATAACCTTATCCTTTATAATTTACTATATAATGCTAATGCTAATTATTATCTGCAGTATAATTACTTAACCCAAAGGCTAAATAAATTACCCAAAGCCACATAAATTGTGAATGGTGGAGTGAAAGTTTGGATTTAGGCTATTTGTCTTGAACTCTCAACTATTCTAAATTTGCTTACTGTATATCTCACCAAGTAGGATGTAAATACCCCGAGGGCTGGAACTTGGTCTTGTTCAGAGCTACATCTCCCAGGACCCAGAACAGTGCACTCAAAAAATATCTACTGAATGATGAATAAACAAAAAATATGTAAATAGAAATATGTAAATGATTATGTCTTACAGAAGAAAATAATCGGTGGTTTTGCACATATTAAGGATATGTTTCTGAAGTTCTCAACAAAAGTTCATAGGATTTAAATAGTTTGGGTTATTTTAGTAAAATAAGTCTTTGAGGCTAAAACTAATTTTTATTTTTTTAATGAAGTATAATTAACGTAGTGTTATAGTTCAGGTGTACAATATGATTCAACAATTCTATACATTACTCAATGTTCATCACAATAAGTGTACTCTTAATCCCCTTTATTTCACCCATCGTCCCCACCCACATCCCCTTGTGCAACCATCAGTTCTCTGTATTTGAGTCTGTTTTTTTGTTTCTTTTTGTCTGTTCATTTGTTTCTTAAATTCCACGTATGCGTTAAATCATATAGTATTTGTCTTTCTCTTTGAGTTACTTCACTTAGCATTATACCCTCTAGGTCCATTGATGCTGTTGCAAATGGCAAGATCTTATTTTCTTATGGTTGAGTAATATTCCAGTCATATGTGGAATTTAAGAAACAAGATGAACATAGAAGGAAAGGAAAAATAAGATAAAAACAGAGAGGGAGTTGGGGCACCTGGGTGGCTCAGTGGGTTAAGCAGCTGACTTTGGCTCAGGTCATGATCTCGGAGTTCTGGGATTGAACCCTGCATTGGGCTCCCCACTCAGCAGGGAGTCAGCTTCTTCCTCTCCCTCTGCCCCTCCCCCCCCTTCTGCACTCTCTCTCTCTCAAGTAAATAAATAAAATATTTTTAAAAAATAAAAATAAATTTTAAAAAAGGGAGGCAAACCATAAGAGACTCTTAGCTGTAGGAAACAAACAACTTGGGTTGCTTCCTTATCTTGGCTATTGTAAATAATGCTGCAATAAACATAGGGGTGTGTATATCTTTTTAAATTAGTGTTTTTGTTTTCTTGGGGTAAATAGTAGTGGAATTACTGGCTCATATGGTAATTTGATTTTTAATTTTTAAGGAGCCTCCATACTGTCTTCCACAGTGACTTTCACCAACAGTGCACAAAGGTCCTCTTTCTCAATGTCCTCACTAATACTTGTTATTTCCTGTGTTGTTGATTGTAGCCATTCTGACTGATGTGAGGTGGTTTCTCATTGTGGTTTTGATTTGCATTTCCCTGATGCCGAGTGACGTTGAGCATCTTTTCATGTGTCTGTTGGCCATTTGTATGTCTTTGGAAAAATGTCTATTCAGGTCCCCTGCCTATTTTTAATCAGATTATTTGGTGTATTTGGTGTTGTAGAAGTTCTTTATATATTTTGGATATTAATACCTTATAGAATATATATCATTTGCCAATATCATCTCCCATTCAGTAGGTTGCCTTTTTGCTGATGGTTTCCTTCACTGCAAAAGTTTTTCATTTTGGTGTAGTCTCAATAGTTCAATTTCACTTTTATTTCTCTTGCCCGAGGAGTCCTATCTAGAAAAATGTTTCCATAGCTGATGTCAAAGAAATTACTGCCTACATTTTCTTCTAGGACTCTCATGGCTTCAGGTCTCATGTTTAGGTCTTTGACCCATTTTGAGTTTATTTTTGTATATGGTGTGAGGAAATGGTCCAGTTTCATTCTTTTAAATGTAGCTGTCCCATTTTCCCAGCACCGTTTGTTGAAGAGACTGTCTTTTCCCCATTGTGTGTTTTTGCCTTCTTTGTTGTAGATTAATTGACCATATGAGCATGGATTTATTTCTGGGCTCTCTATCCTGTTCCCTTTATTTACATATCTGTTTTTGTGCTAGTACCATACTGTTTTGATTAATACAGCTTTGTCATGTATCTTAAAATCTGGGATTGTAGTGACTCCAGCTTTGTTCTTTCTCAAGATTGCTTTGTCTATTTGAAGTCTTTTGTGGTTCCACACAAATTTTAGGATTATTTATTCTAGTTCTGTGAAAAATGTTGGCATTTGGATAGGGATTGCATTACATCTGTAGATTGCTATGGTGGTGTGGACATTTTAACAATATTGGTTCTTTTTTTTTTTTTTTTAAAGATTTTTATTTATTTATTTGACAGAGAGAGACACAGCAAGAGAGGGAACACAAGCAGGGGGAGAGGGAGAGGGAGAAGCAGGCTTCCCGCTGAGCAGGGAGCCCAATGCGGGGCTTGATCCCAGGACCCTGGGATCATGACCTGAGCCGAAGGCAAATGCTTAACGACTGAGCCACCCAGGCGCCCAACAATATTGGTTCTTCTAATCCATAAGCATGGAATATCTTTCCATTAATGTGGCATCTTCAATTTCCTTCATCAGAGTTTTATAGTTTTTGGAGTACAGGTCTTTCATCTCCTTGGTTAAATTTATTTCTGGGTATTTTGTTATTTTTGTGTGTGTGCAATTGTAAATGTCATTGTTCTCTTGATTTCTTCTTCTGCTACTTGATTCTAGAAATTCTCTCCATAGAGGGAATAGTTTGTAACTGCATTGTTGATAACCTGAGTGCCAGCTGCCATTTATTAAATAACAACGTAGTTTTAGTCACTGCTTAACTTGGAATGTAGGATTCCCAAATAGAACATAAAAATGCGAGGGGCACCTGGGTGGCTCAGTTGTTAGGCGTCTGCCTTCGGCTCAGGTCATGATCCCAGGGTCCTGGGATCAAGCCCCGTGTCAGGCTCCCTGCTCTGCGGGAAGCCTGCTTCTCCCTCTCCCACTCCCCCTGCTTGTGTTCCTGCTCTCACTGTGTCTGTCTCTGTCAGATAAATAAATAAAATCTTAAAAAAAAAAAAAAAAACTTAAAAAAAAAAAACACATAAAAATGCGAGGTATTTTTGTTTTATAGTTACCATACTTCTGAGTAGACCACATTAAGACAATGTTTAATTTGGCCTAAGTTACCGGGTTTTTTTAATTGTACTTTTATTCCTACCAAGTTTGAGCTACACTAAACACTAAAAAGCTATTAGTAATTAGTCATGTTCTCTTAGGATTTGCTTAAAATGACAAAGTGCTAAGTTCTCACAAGTGTAAAGCTCCAAGTAACTGGTCAAATTATTATACATAAAAAAGGAATAAATTTAAAAAGTCTATTCTTCAAAAGTGTTTTGGTGTTGATTTAGAATATGAAGGAGGTTCTTGTTTTAAGGTTTAACTTTTGAAGAGAGGCTTTTTGAAAGAATAGACTATAACCTGGGATATTAGGCATAAGGATAGCCCATAAAATAACAAAGGGGAAAATGTGTTAGTGTTTCAGAACAAGGGATTTAGAATCACATTGTCTAGATTTTTATTCCAGATCTGTAGCTAAGTCACTTTCACTTTGTTGTTGTTGTTTTAATATTTATTTATTTATTTGAGAGCACATGCTCGAGATGGGGGAGGGGGCAGAGGAAGATGCAGACTCCCTGCTGAGCAGGGAGCCTGATGAGGTACTCGATCCCAGGACCCTGGGATCATGAGCTGAGCCGAAGGCAGACGCTTAACTGACTGAGCCACCCAGGCGCCCTCAAGTGATGATTTTCTTTCTTTTTTTTTTTTTTTTAAGATTTTATTTATTTGAGATAGAGTGAGAGAGAGAGAGCACACGCAGGAGCAGGGGGAGTGGGAGAGGGAGAAGCAGACACCCCACTGAGCAGGGAGCCCGATGCGGAACTCGATCCCAGGACCCTAGGATCATGACCTGAGCCAAAGGCAGATGCTTAATGACTGAGCCAGCCAGGCGCCCCTCAAGTCTTGATTTTCAACAGGATGAATTTTTTTTTTTTTAATTTTTTATTTATTTGACAGAGACACAGTGAGAGAGGGAACACAAGCAAGGGGAGTGGGAGAGAGAGAAACAGGCTTCCCGCCGAGCAGGGAACTTGATGCGGGGGCTCAATCCCAGAATCCTGGGATCATGACCTGAGCCGAAGGCAGATGCCTAACGACTGAGCCACCCAGGCACCCCTCAACATGATGAATTCTATTGTTCAGCACCATTTCTGTTTTAGGAGATTTACTTCTCTACTCATCAGTTAAGGGGCAGTCTGACATCATGGATAGCTTATAACTCTAGAAACCACAAAACGTGGGATACATGCTTCCAGGTCTGCCACTAGGGCAAGTCACTTCTCTGGTTCCCCAATTTTTTATTTGTAAAAAGGTGGGATTGGGCTAGAGTGGACCCTAGAGATCCATTTTATCAAGAGTTATCTAGGTTTTTGTTTTCTGTAGTCAGCCATATAATTAGAAATATGTGTTGTGTGTATGTATTCATGTATATGTATCTTGAGAGTTTTATTTAAAAAAAAATAGATTTGATTTTGGGGCGTCTGAGCAGCTCAGTCGTTAAGCGTCTGCCTTCGGCTTATGTCATGATCCCAGGGTCCTGGGCTCGAGCCCTGCATCGGGCTCCCTGCTCTGCGGGGAGTCTGCTTCTCCCTCTCCCTCTGCTCGTGTTCTGTTTCACTCTCTCAAATAAATAAATAAAAAATCTTTAAAAACAAAAAACCCAGAAATTAGACGATTTTCCTAATTAGCAGGCACTGACCAAACATAAGATTCTTGTGTGCTGCTAAGATCTTTTATCTGAAGGCCGCCCGCTGTCACTGACACAAGCTTGGATCATTCGGTAATTTTAATTGCAGTTAAGTATACTTCATTATGTAAATATAATTAAATCAAGAAACTGGGGCATTTTAAAGAAAGACTGACAGAACCAGTACAGCTATGTAAATGGCTTCTATAGATTGACTAAGGTTTGAATCATATTTAATTCCCTTAGCCACGCAAAGACCCTCTTGACTCACTGCTGTGGCCATACATGCTGATAGAGCTCATGCACATGCATATCTGATCATGTGGCCCAGTGTTAGCAAATCTTGGATTTCTCTGCACTAAATGATTTTCCAGGATTAACAACCTATGATTCTAAGTCACAGATTGTTCCGTTTTTTCTCATTGATCTGCCTTAAAAATAAAGACAACTATTGAAAAATATAAAGCAATCCTCCCCTTTCCTTTATCACTAATATGCTCCCTCAATCTCAAGTACATTTTCCTTTGACCATTGAGAACAAAGTAGAATGTTTTGTTAAAAAAAAAAAGAAAAAAAAATGCAGACTGTACAGGGAAATTAATACAATATAAGAAGACACATTATATTTAGATTGGGAAAGAAAAACTTATTTTTTGAGGTCAGTAATTGGAGCTAAGCCATAAGTGTATGAATTCTCAATGATTTGCAAATGCTTACTGACTTGGAAAAAAATGTGTATGTTGAATTCTTTTCATTTTCCACTGGCTTATAAAGGTTAGGATTATATTACGTCTCTTCCCCCTCCATCCACCCTCTAAAAAAAAAAAAAAAGCTACAATAGCTTCCCTGTTAGATGAAATCGAAATTTCTTGGCCTATCATTCAAAACCCTTTATATCCCAGCCCCCACCACATTTTCAATTTTATCTCCTATTTATTCTCTTCTCTGTACCTTCCCCCAACTCTAGCCTCCAGGGGTTCTCCTTACTTCCTAATACGTATACCTACATTTTCACACCTCTGCCTGTTTGCTTTGCCTGCTCACCTGACCTAGGATGTCCTTTTTCCTATTCAGTCTACCTGACAAACACCTGCCCCTTCTCCCAAATCCAGCTGAGGTGTTGCCTGTCTTAATAAATCTCTCTGCACCCTTTCCCCAGGCAGGTATGTCCCTCACCTGTGCTCCCATTCAGAGCACTTCAAATGACAGCATTATTCACACTGTGTGGGAATTTTACCCCCACATTCTCCTACCACTGCTACTCTCTTTAGCAAGGACCACACTTTGACTATATATGTATAACCTTGGCATCTAATACATTGTGGACATTCAATAAAAGCTTGCCAAAGTGAATAAAAACATGGGTGCATATATCGCCGGAGAAATATCCTGAGTAGATAAAATATGTTTTCTTTTCATTCATTATATATAATTTGGAGAATACAAAAAATACCAAGGAGGAAATGAAATTGACCTATAACCCTACTGAGAGATCATGTTAACAGTTTAGCATACCTATTTCCAGTTAAAGCATACTTTGAAGAGGAACTCTGGTTTTTAAAATTAGAAAATTACCTACATGCATAACAGATGATCCTAATTCTTGACTTTGCTGTTTCTTTGTTAGCTCACAGAGAGAATAATCATCCTCTTTGTGGTGATCACCAGTCAAGAGGAAGTCCAAGAGAAATATGTGGTGTGTGTTTTATTCATCTTTTGGAATCTATTGGATATGGTTAGGTAAGGAGGCAAAATAATCTCTTAAAGCCAAGTTGCTTTTCTATTAGTAATAGCTGCCTACATTTGGTTACCCTGAATGAGAGAGTAAAACAACCCCTTTGCAAATTATTTTATCTTGATATGGAAATGTATTCTTAGCGCTTTCCATAATGGGCATATCAGAGGTAATGCAAACCTCCCGTGGTATTACAAGAGCAAATCAGTGCATTCAGTTTTCCAGCAGAAGACTTGGCATACCACCAGTTTGGGATAAACCTCACAGCTGCTTGCTAATGAAAGGCATTCCTTGAAATTGCTCTGGTACATTTTACTCTAATAAGCAAAGCAAGACTTCTATTATGTCATAGTCAGGATTTACAAAGTTGGTTTCTGTGAATTCCAGAATACTTTAAATACAGGGCCTCATCACTCTGGTGAAGAACACACCTCCATATACATTTATTTTGTATTTTTTATTGAAGTATAATTAACTTTTTTATTGAAGTATAATTAACTTACATAATGTTAATATTAGTTTCAGGTATATGACATACTGATTGGAGAGTTTTGTTTTTTAAAGATTTTATTTATTTGACAGAGCAAGCACAAGCAGGGGGAGCAGCAGAGGGAGAGGGAGAAGCAGGCTCCCCACTGAGCAGGGAGCCCGACGTGGGGCTCGATCCCAGGACCCTGGGATCATGACCTGAGCCGAAGGCAGATGCTTAACCAACTGAGCCACCCAGGTGCCCCTGATTGGACAGTTCTATACATTAATCAGTGCCGACTATGATAAGTGCGGTCACCATCTGTCACCATACAACATTATTACAATATTTTTGATTATATTCCCTATGCTGTACTTTAATCACCATGGTACATTTTATATACAATTCCAGTGGGTCCAAATGACTTACTGAAGTTATTTTGTGGATTCCCTCTGAATCCTTGAACCTCAGATTAAGAACCTTTGCTCTAGATCATCTTCAGTTTCCTTCTGTTTCTAAAACTTTGCAAAGAGATGAGTCTAGTCTTATCTCTACCAGCAGTGGGGTAAACAGTCGCCTTTGCTCAGAGGCTCATCTTGGGGAGGTGTCCTAACCGCTACTTTGGCTTTCACAAATGAGAACCGCCCCTCCCACTTGCAAGATCTGGATGTGGATAGGTAACAAAAGCACCCTAGCATTTTAGCTGAGGTTACGTGAATTACTCATTTATTAAATTGTCAGTAACTTACCTGAATTAAAGTATTTCTAAATAATGGGGTGAACCCTAGAGTGAGTTAGAATGAAATGTTTTGTTGAATGAAAAGGACTATCATTCTTTGTATATATAATTTAGGAAGTTATTCCTCATTTTTTAACTGATAGTTTTGTAGACCTGGGGCGAATTTCATGGACTTTTGTAGCCCATGACTTTCTGTTCATGAGACAAGGAGCCCCATCTGGGACTGGGACTTTCTGACATATTGTTCTCTGGTATGCTTGACTCTTTCAGTGTTGATTCAGTCTCTGATAAGCTCAGGTAAACCCATTAGAGAACAAAATGATTTTAACATTGAGAGTAGTATCATGATGTCATGGAAGGGTTTTTTAACAGAGGAGATCTTAGGATGACTCCCACCTCCACTGCTTGCTATATAATCTTGGACATACCACTGAACCTTCAAAAACAAAAGAATTGAGATAATTCATGTACTTTAATATTCACCCTTTATTTTTTAATTAGTTAGAGTGAGAGTGAGGGTGGGGAGGGGCAGAGGGAAAGGGAGAGAATCTTAAGCAGGCTCCACGCTCAGTGTGGAGCCAGATATAAGGCTCAGTCTCAGGACCCTGAGATCATGACCTGAGCTGAAATCAAGAGTCAGACACTTAACTGACTGAGCCACCTAGGCACCCAACATTCACCCATTTAAAATAGAAAATTTGTGGGTTTTAGTGTATTTAAAGATGGGTAACTATCATCACTAATTTGAGGACATTTTCACTGCACTCTATAAAGAAACCCCAAAGCTCTTAGCAGTAAAATCCCCATTTTCTCCTCTCAGCCCCTGGCAGCCACTAACATACTGTATGAATTTGTCTATTCTGGACATTTCATATAAATGGAACCATCCAATATGTGGCCTTTTGTGACTGATTTCCTTCACTTAGCATAATGTTTTCAAGGTTTATCCATATTATAACATGTATCAGTATTTCATTCCTTTTTATGGATGAATAATATTCCATTATAGCGATATACCACTTTTATCCATTCTTCAGTTGATGGACATACTTTTTGGTTATGAGGAATACTGCTATGAACATTCATGTACAAGCTTTTGTATGCACATAAGCTTTCATTTCTCATAACTTAGAAGTGAAATTTCTGAGCACCTAGCCTTTTTGAAACTTTTTTTTTTTTTCTCTGTTAAGTTGGGGTGGAATTATCTTCCCAACTTACCCTAAAATGACTCTTTTTTTTTTTTTTTTTTAAGGGAAGGACTAGAGGGATACCTGGGTGGCTCAGTTGGTTAAGTGTCTGCCTTCAGCTCAAGGTCATGATCTCAGGGTCCTGGGATCGAGCCCCACATTGGGCTCCCTGCTCAATGGGGAGTCTGCTTCTCCCTCTGCCTCTGCTCCTCCCCCCCCACTTGTGCATGCTCGCTCTCTCTCAAATAAATAAAATCTTAAATAAATGCAAGGACTAGAAATTTCCTCAGCCTGATAAAGGCATCTATAAAAAATCCACATCCAGATGATTGTTCATGTTGAAAGACTGACGCTTTCTTCCTAAGATGAGGAATGAAACAAGGATGTACACTCTTGCCACTTCTATTCAACATTGTACTGGAAGTTCTCATCATGGCAGTTAGGCAAGAAAATGATGTAAAAGGCAATCATATTAGAAAGGAAGGAGTAAAGTCTCTATTGGCAGGTTATATGATTTTGTACATAAAATCATAAGGGATCCACTAAAAATACTAGAACTAGTAAACTGGTAAAGAAAGGTTGTAGAATACAAAACCAATATACAAAACTCAGTTGTGTTCTATACAACTTGTAATGACCTATCCTAAAATAAAATTAAGGAAAAATTTCATTTATAATAGCATCAAAAAATAAAGTACTTTGGAATCAATTTAACAAAAGATATGCAGAACTTACACATTGAAAACTTTAAAATACTGTTGGGAGAAATTTAAAAATATCTAAATAAAGAGATAGCCCATGTTTATGGGTTGAAAACTTAATATTGTTAAGACTGCAACACTCTCCAAATTGATCTGCATATTCAAGGCGATCCTTATCAGAACCCCAGCTGGCTGCTTTGCAGAAATTGCGAAGCTGATCTTAAAATTCATATGGAAATTCAAGCAACTTAGACTAGCCCAAGCAATCTTGAAGAAGAAGAACATAGTTGGAAGACTCACACTTCTCAATTTCAAAACTCACTACAAAGCAATAATAATCAAGAATGCAATACTGGCATAAAGATATATCATAGAATTGATAGTCTGGGGATAAATTCTCATATAGCCAATTGATTTTTGACAAGGGTACTAAGACCATTAAATGGTGGGGGGGAAATAGTCTTTTCAACAAATGGTGCTGGGACAACGAGATGTCCACCTGCGTTGGACCCTTACCTCACACCATATACAGAAGTTAAAATGGATCGAAAACCTAAATTTAGAGCTAAAACTATAAAACTGAGAAGAACGCATAGGGGTAAATCTTGGTGATTTTAGATTTGGCAGTGGATTCTTAGACACCAAAAACAGAAGCAACAGGAGAATAAAAGATACAATGGACTTCATCAGAAGTGGCTTTAAACATGTAAGATGTTTATCTACTCTTGCAATAAAAAAGTAGATGCCAGTTTTTCACTGAGATTGGTACAAATCAAGTTTGATAACATGCCATGTTTAGTGAAGGCTTGCACTGTTGGTATATGGTTTTTATGTACACAGATAAGCAAATGCAAGAATATTTGAGAGGATATATAAGAAACTGGCATTGGTCATTGCCTCTGAGGAATGGAATCGGGGTCCTAGAATGGGAGAAAGGTTTAGTTTTCTCCATGTTTTCAAGGTTTTGGATTTTGTTTTGCCATATTATGTACAGCCTATTCCAGTAGTTCTCAAAGTATAGTCCCTAGACCAGTGTGGCATTAGCATCACCTGGAACTTGTTTATAATAGAAATTCTCAGGCTCTACCTGAGACCCACGGAATGAGACACTCTGGGTATACGGCCTAGCAGTCTGTGCTTCAGCAAGACCTCTGGGTGATTCTTATGTATGCTTAAGCTTGAGAACCACTGCCTAGTCAGAGAAACAAAAAGATGCAGACTACTTCATCTATTACATCATGAAGGCAGCTTTAAAACCACCTCTGCACCCAAAACAAGCTTCTAAGGCCAGTTCTTTTTTTTTTTTTTTAAGATTTTATTTATTTATTTGACAGAGACATAGCGAGAGAGGGAACACAAGCAGAGGGACTGGTAGAGGGAGAAGCAGGCTTCCCGCTGAGAGGGAGCCCGATGCGGGGCTCGATCCCAGGACCCTGGGATCATCACCTGAGCCAAAGGCAGACGCTTAACGACTGAGCCACCCAGGCGCCCCCTAAGGCCGGTTCTTTAACTGATCACACAGCATAGCACAACTACACAAGCAGAAGGATGCCAAATAAGGACTTGGAAGTCACACTTGCATTTTAAAAATTCATTCCCTAAATATTTACAAGTATATCTGTCTTTAAAAATCTAGCGGCATGCTGCATAAAATGGGCTTAGCTTCTGAGTGAAATTGAAGCCACTAATCAGGGAAACTTGTAATTTGCTGAGGGCTAAGGGTTCCATTTTTCTTTGTTTACCTCCATAATTATCCATGATCCACCCCCTGAGACAAGCCAGACTGACACAGTTCCCTTCCCCTTATTTATGTATGTATGTATGTATTTTTACCTCTTCTGCTTAAATGATAGGATATAAAGTTTGGAATTTAAACTTTCCAGTTGTATCTCTGTATTTAATTACAGTGTAAGATATTTTCTTCTCTTGTTCTTTCCCAGACATCAGCAGGAAATGATGTTTCTGAGCTCCTTTGTTTTCTTTTAGGTACACTTACAGCATGTTATCAGTCATAGGAATATCCTATGCCATCTTGACCTGGTTCAGTCAGACACTGTGGATGCCGATTTATCCTCTGTGTGTTCTTGCTGAAGGTAAGACAACAGTGACTTTGCATTATTGCTTACTGACAAAAGCAATCTAGTTATAATGGTTCACTTAACTTTTTGATGATTAAATTACTATTTTTGCTACTGCTAGCTGACAACTGACGGTGAATCATTCCTGGCACACTTCCCTCGATGCAAAAAAGCAAAGCATTTAAGAAATAATGTTAGAGGGGAGGCAGCTTTGCACAGTAGACAAAATATTGGATGAGGAATGAAGACATCTGAGTACAGGCCCTTAACTTCATTAACTCGCTGTGTGAGTTTTGGGCAAATTATTTAACCTCTCTCAGTTTAGTCATCCAAAAGGGGTTTAACATTTAGTGACTCAGTGATTTTTTTTTTTTTTTTAAGTAGGCTCCACACCCAGTGTGAGGCTTGAACTCATGACCCTGAGATCAAGACCTGAGCTGAGATCAAGAGTCAGATGCTTAACCGATTGAACCACCCAGGTGCCCCAGTGATTATTTTTAGTGCATAGAAATTCAATTCCCCTGGGCTGGACTACCTTTCCTACTTAACCATCTACCATGCATCACACTCTCTGCCAGTAACAGTTAACTCTACCTTTAGATCAGTCATCAATTTCTCAGGGAAGCATTCCTCAACTTTCTCAACTAAGTCCATTCCCTGTCCCCCATTCCCCACCCCCACCCCCCACCCCAGTACAGCACCATGAATCTCTCTTTCATAAGACCTGTCTCAGGTGTGATTAGACATTTGTGTGATTCTTTGAATGATGTCTGTTTCTTTTCTAGCCTCTAAAGCAACTTGGGGATATGGAGTTGTTTCCTTGCTTGCCTTTTTCTCATGCACCCAATATACATGCTCAATAAACACTGAATAAATTACTGAATACAATATGAAGTAAGCTAGCTACTTAGCCTAAATGTAAACCTAAAACTTAAATAATTCATAAGTTTGCAAAAAGCTTGAGGATATTAGGGGAGTATATGCTTCCTTCTGTAATGGATTTGGCAGACTGGTAAGGAACTTTCTGAAACAGACATTAAAATTTTTGAAAATGGAAGGCATAACGAAATAAGAAAGCATATTAAGGTAACTAAGGGAAAACATACAAAAAGAAATTTAACATAAAATGATGACATTGGCAATAATCATAAAGTGTATATATTCTACTCACGTTTCATATTTACCAATGACCAGAGAAAAGTTTATAGTAAATCATATTAGGTAGAACTTTAAAAATTTGTTTTGCTTTCAAAAGAATTACTGATTTTTAGGATAGACTATGCCAAGAGAATCTAGAGAATACTCCTGAAAACTAAAAAAAAACTGGATTGCTCATTTCTTTGAGAATGAAGTTCTTCACTCATTAAAACATTAAGTACATTCCTTTGTTATATCCTATGAAAAATACCATAAAGAATATATTATAAAGGAATAAGGTAGAGATAGGAGTAATCTTTTCCTAAAAATAAAGGATGAATAACTGTATAGAAAACTTTTCCATTCTCATTATTTGATAATGTTAAGCCTTTCTGGGAAAGCCATGTTCCAATATGTTTGCCATAAAACCCATTTCTTTTATTGAAATTAGATTCATAAACTTATTCTTGCAATTAAAAAGCAAAGTATATGCAGAAAAAGAGTCTGGAAGCATATGTGACAAAATGTCAATAATGATTCTGGGTAGCAGAATACAGGTAACTGTAGTTTTACCTCTACATGTTTCTTTATATTTCCAGTGCCCCAAAGTATAAAAATATGTAGTTAAGAAAACCTAGTTGACTTTTGATGACTCTAATATTTTTAAATAGCTATAGTTTCCATCCAATACTATAAAAGACAAAAGCAGGTTCTATAGATAACCAAATCAACTGTTTGTACTGATGAAATTCTAGAGACTTAGGTGCAGCATCTGGAAATCTCAGACGCAGGACAATTGCGGACCCTATGCGCCTGCCATTCATCCTGCTCAGGCTGGCCCTAACAGCTTTGGTTGCCCAACACTTCTTCTGTCTCGAATTTTTTTTAATTTACAAATAATTTTAGACTCATAAGAAGTTACAAAAACAGTGCATTGTTCCCATATACCTTCACCCAGCTTATCCTAAAAACATCTTAAATAACCATAGTACATTATCATTTCATAAAGTGTCATAAAAATCTATATGTGAGATATAACTTCATAGAAGCTCCTCTTTATTTTTATTGAAGTATAATTGACATACAATGTTATATTAGTTTCAGGTGTACAACATATTGATTCAACAATTCCATACATTACTCATTTTTTGCCACAGTAAGTGTAGTCACCATCTATCACTGTACGACGTTTTTAGAGTAGAATTGACTATATTCCCTATGCTGTACTTTTCATCTCCATGACTTACTCATTTTATAACTGGAAGTTTATACCTCTTAATCCCCTTTATCTATTTAGCCCATCCCCCAAATACCTCCCCATTGGCAACCACAAGTTTGTGTCTGTTATTTAGGGGCGCCTGGGTGGCTCAGTTGTTAAGTGTCTGCCTTCGGCTCAGGTCATGATCCCACGATCCTGGGATTGAGACCCGCATTGGGCTCCTTGCTCAGCGGGAAGCCTGCTTCTCCCTCACCCATTCCCCTTGCTTGTGTTCCTGCTCTTGCTGTCTCTCTGTCAAAAAAAAAAAAAAACTTTAAAAAAAAGTCTTTTATTTTTTATATTCCATGTATAAATGAAATCATATGGTATTTGTCTTCCTCTGTCTGACTTACTCCACTTGGCCTAATACCCTCTAGGTCCATCCATATTCTTGCAAATGGCAAGATCTCTCTCTCTCTCCCTTTTCTTTTTTTAATGGTGAACATTCCACTGTGTGTGTGTGTGTATCTTCTTTAACACATTAATACATCTTTATCCATTCATCTATTGATGACACTTGGGTTGTTGCTTCCTTATCTTGGTTATTGTAAATCATGCTGCAGTAAACATAGAGGGGTGCATGTATCTTTTCAAATTAGTGTTTTTGTTTTCTTTGGGTAAATACCCAGTAGTGGAATTACTGGATGGTATGGTATTTCTTTTATTTTTTTTTTTAAGCTAACACTCTAATTATCCATTTTATTAAGGAATACTTTCTCAGAAAAATATAAGACAAAAATCTTAAGTATATTTTAAGCATTCACTCATGCAGTGCACTCGTGTCTATTCAACATGAGGGTCTCTATGCCTTTAAGACTGCTCAACCCATTCCCGTTTAATATTTGAATGTGAAATTTCCTAGTAAGTGTGAGTTCACTGGTATGGTATTTCTATTTTTAATTTTTTTGACGAATTTCTATATTGTTTTCCACAGTAGCTGCACCTATTTACATTCCCACCAACAGTCTTACCAAGTTTCTTTTGCTTCCCATCCTTACCAGCATTTATTATTTATTTTTTTATTTTTTTTTATTATTTTTTTGATATTAGCTATTCTGACAGGTGTGAGGTGATATCTCATTATGATTTTTATTTGCATTTCCATGATGATTAGTGATGTTGAGCATCTTTTCATTTAGCCCACTGTGTGTTTGCCATCTGTATGTCTTTGGAAAAATGTCTATTTAGGCCCTCTGCCCATTTTTTAATCAGATAGTTAACGAACTGTCTGGTATTGAGTTGTATAAGTTCTTTTTTTTTTTTTAAAGATTTTATTTATTTGAGAGAGAGAGAGAGAGCACATGAGAGGGGGGAGGGTCAGAGGGAGAAGCAGGCTTCCTGCTGAGCAGGGAGCCCGATGCGGGACTCGATCCTGGGACTCCAGGATCATGACCTGAGCCTAAGGCAGTCGCTTAACCAACTGAGCCACCCAGGCGCCCTTGAGTTGTATAAGTTCTTTATATATTTTGGACATTAACCGTTTGTCAGATATTTTGCTTTCAAATATCTTCTCCCATTCTGTAGGTTGCCTTTTACTTTGTTGATGGTTTCCTTTGCTAGCAAAAGCTTTTTATTTTGATGTAGTCCTAATAGTTAAGTTTGCTTTCATTTCCCTTGTCTGAGGAGACATGTATATAAATATGTTGCTAAGGGTGATGTCCAAATTACTGCTTATGTTTCCTTGCAGGAGTTTTATGGTTTTGGGATTCATTTAGGTCTCTGATCCATTTTGAGTTTATTTTTGTGTACGGTCTAAGAAAAGGGTCCAATTTCATTCTTTTGCATGTAGCTGTCCCATTTTTTTCTGCACCATTTATTGAAAAGGCTGTCTTTTCCCCACTGTAAATTCTTGCCTTTGTCATAAATTAATTGACTGTATAGGCATGGGTTTCTTTCTGGGTTCTCTATCCCGTTCCACTGATCTATGTATCTATTTTTTATGTCAGTACCATACTGCTTAGATTACTGTAGCTTTGTCTCATATCTTGAAATCTGGAATTGTGATACCTCTGGCTGTGTTCTTCTTTCTCAAGATTTCTTTGTCTATTCAACGTATTTTGTGGTTCTATACAAATTTTAGGATTATTTGTTCTGGTTCTATGAAAAATGCTATTGGTATTTTTATAGGGATTGCATTGAATCTGTAGTTTGCTTTGGGTAGTATGGACATTTTAATGTTAGTCTTCCAATCCATGAGCATGGTATATCGTTCCATTTGTGTCCTCTTCAGTTTCTTTCATCAATGTCTTACAGTTTTCAGAGTATAGGTCTTTCATCTCCTTGATTAAGATTATTCCTAGGTATTCTTTTTGGTGCAACTGTAAATGGTTAGTAGCATATAGTAGAAATGAAACAATTCTCTGTTAATTTTGTATCCTGTAAATTTACTGAATTCATTTATCAGTTCCAATAGTTTTTTGGTGGAGTCTGTAGGATTTTCTGTATGTGGTGTAGCATGTCATCTGCAAATGTGCTAGCTTAACTTCTTCCTTGCCAATTTGGAAGCCTCTTTTTTCTTGTCTGATTGCTGCAGCTAGGACTTCCAGTACTCTGTTGAATAAAAATGGTGAGAGTGGACATCCTTGTCTTGTTCCTGATCTTAGAGAAAAACCTTGATTTTCAGCATTGAGTATGATGTTAGCTGTGGGTTTTTCACATATGGCCTTTATTATGTTAAACCCATTTCATTAAGAGTTTTTATCATGAATGGATGCTGTATTTTGTCAAATGCTTATCTGCATCCATTGAAATGGTCCTATGGGTTTTATGTTTCCTGTTGTCACTGTGATACATCACATTGACTGATTTGCAAATATTGGATCACCCTTGCATCCCTGGAATAAATCTGATTTGTTCGTGGTGAATGATCCTTTTAATGTATTGTTGTATGCAGTTTGCTAATATTTTGTTGAGGATTTTTGCACTGTGTTCATCAGAGATCCTGGCTATAGGGTTTTTTTTTTTTTTCTTTTTTTTCTCCCTCTTTTAACAGTGTCTTTGGTTTTGAAATCAGGGTATTGATGGCCTTGTAGAATGAATTTGGAAGTTTTCCTTCCTCTTCTATTTTTTAGAATAATTGGAGACTAGGTATTAACACTTCTTTAAATGTTCGGTAGAATTCACCTGTGAAGAAGCTGTATGGTCCCAGACTTTTGTTTGTTGGGAGTTTTTGATTACAGATTCAATTTCATTACTAGTAATTGGTCTGTTCAAATTTTCTGTTTCTTCCTGAATCACTTTTGGGAGATTGTATATTTCTCAGAATTGATCTGTTTCTTCTAGGTTGTCCAATTTATTGGCATATAATTTTTCATATTCTCTTACAGTCCTTTGTATTTCTCTGCTATCAGTGGTTATTTCTTCTCCTTCCTTTTTAATTTTATTTTAGTTCTCTTTTTTTCTGATGAGTCTGGCTAAAGGATTATCAATTTTGGTATTTCAAAGGACCAGCTCTATCTCTTTTTTTGTTTTGTTTGTTTTTAGTTTTTCACTTATTTCTGCTATAGTCTTTATTATTTCCTTCCTTCTGCTTTCTGCTAGCTTTGGGGTTTGTTCTTTTTCTAGCTCCTTTAGGTGTAAGTTTAGGTTGTTTGAGAGTTCTCTTGTGTGTTGAGATAGGCCTGTATTGCTATAAACTTCCTTCTTGAAACTGCTTTTGCCACATCCCAAAGATTTTGGGCTGCATTGTTTCCATTTTCATTTGTGTCTGTGTATTTTTTTTGTTTTCTCTTTGATTTCTTTGTTGACCCATTCATTGTTTAATAGCATGTTTAGCCTTCATGTATTTGTATTCTTTCCAGAGTTGTTTTTATAATTGATTTCTAGGGGCGCCTGGGTGACTCAGTTAAGCGTCTGCCTTCAGCTCATGTCATGATCCCAGGGTCCTGGGATCGAGCCCTGCATAGGGCTTCCTACTCAGCGGGGAGCATGCTTTTCCCTCTCCCTATGCTGCTCCCCCTGCTTGTGCTTGGTCTCTCTGTCAAATAAGTAAATAAAATCTCTAAAAAAATTATTTTTATAATTGATTTCTAGTTTCATACTGTTGTTGAAAAAAACGCTTCATAGGACTTCAGTCTTTTTAAAATTTTTGAGACTTGTGTTGTGGCCTAACATTTGATGTGTCCTGGAGAATGTTCTGTATGCACTTGAAAAGAAGGCATATTCTGTTTTTTAATGGAATGCTCTGTATATATCTGTTAGGGCCACCTGGTCTAATTATGCCACTCCCGTCTGGCCTACAAAGTTTCTGCTGAAAAAAATCAGCTGATAGTTGTAGGGGATTTCCCTGTGTGTAATGGTTTTCTTTTCTCTTGCTGCTTTAAAAAGTCACTCTATATCACTGCTTTTTGCCATTTTAATTATTATGTATCTTGGTGTAGACTTCCTTAGATTCATCTTGTTAGGGGCTGTCTGTGATTCCTAAAATGTGTGATGTCTCT
Organism: Halichoerus grypus; assembly: GCF_964656455.1. Classification (NCBI taxonomy): domain Eukaryota; kingdom Metazoa; phylum Chordata; class Mammalia; order Carnivora; family Phocidae; genus Halichoerus; species Halichoerus grypus. Next base: position 47,107,891 of record NC_135725.1, on the reverse strand, counting down.
TTTCTTTCCTAGATTAGGGAAGTTTTCAGTTATTTCTTCAAGTAAGTTTTCTGCTCCCTTCTCTCTCTCTCTCTCTCTTCTGGGATCCCTATAATGTGAATGTTGTTACTCTTGACGATGTTGTTGAGTTCCCTTAACTGATCTCATTTTTTATTCTTTTTTGTTTTTGCTGTGCAGCCTGATTACTTTCCATTACCCTGTCTTCCAGATTGTTGATCTGTTCTGCATCCTCTGATCTGCTTTTGATTCCTTCCAGTATATTTCATTTTTTGAATTCTTCAGCTCTAACTGGTTCTTTTTTATATTTTCTCTTTGTTGAAGTTCTCACTGAGGTCATCCACTCTTTTTTCACATCCAGTGAGTATTTGTATGACCATTACTTGGAACTCTTTATCAGGCACATTAGTTACTTGTTTCATTTAGCTCTTTTGCTGTGATTTTGTTCTTTCATTTGGGCCATATTCCTCTGTCTCCTGATTTTGTCTAACTCTGTGTTTGTTTTTGTGTAGTAGGTGAGTCAGCTACATCTCCTGGTCTTGAAAGTTAGTGGCCTTAGGCCGCCTGGGTGGCTCGGTCGTTAAGCGGCTGCCTTCGGCTCAGGTCATGATCCCAGGGTCCTGGGATCGAGCCCCGCATCGGGCTCCCTGCTCGGCGGGAGGCCTGCTTCTCCCTCTCCCACTCCCCCTGCTTGTGTTCCCTCTCTTGCTGTCTCTGTCAAATAAATAAAATCTTTAAAAAAAAAAAAAAGTTAGCGGCCTTATGTTGAAGAGGTCCTGTGGAGCCCTCTAGCACAATTTCCTCTTGGTCTTCAAAATCAGGCACTTTAGGAATGTCCGCTGTGTGGGATAAATGTGCCCTACTGTTGTGGCTGAGCTATGGTTGCTTTCAGTTCAGCCAGCTGCCATGACCCACTTTGCCTGCTGTGGGCATACTGGGCAGCGTTTGGTCCCTACACTATTGAGAGGGCTGTTTGAGGCCTCTGTGACTAGTTGGTGGGAAGACAAGCAGTCAGCCTAGGTGTCTCCAATTAGCCTCTCTGCCACAACTTCTGTTGCACCAAAGTGCAGGGCTTACTCCCTGCACAGCCAGCTAAGATCCCAGGCTGTTGAAACTGTGGGTGTACTGGTGTGTGGGACTTATTTCCCCCCTCCCCAGGGTAGGAGTCACTTTGGAGTAGCTTTGTCCCTGCCAGGGCCTTCTGCAGGATGTGGGAGGCAGGAGCCCATTTGCCTGCTGAAGGGGGCAGGTTGGATGGGTCAGGTCAGTGACATGGTGCTAGCAAGATAGAGGATTAGCACTGGCTCCCATAAGTGTCTAGTCATGGGGAGGGGAAGAGAAATGGCACCTGTCAGCACTTTTTTTTTTTTTTTAATTTTAAAGATTTTATTATTTGACAGAGACACAGCGAGAGAGGGAACACAAGCAGGGGCAGAGGGAGAGGGAGAAGCAGGCTTCCCGCCAGGCAGGGAGCCCGATGCGGGGCTCGATCCCAGGACCCTGGGATCATGACCTGAGCCAAAAGCAGACACTTAATGACTAAGCCACCCAGGTACCCCCTGTCAGCACTTTTGTTCCCAGAGAAATCTGAAGATCCTGCCCTTCCAGCACACAATCTAAGACGAGTCTATAAATTTCCGTGACACATACCCCAGGCACTTTTCAAACTGCTGCTTCTGCACTGTGTCTCCGCCAAGTTACTTATTATGCTGGGTTCGTAAGTGTGGGGACTCAGTTTCCTATTCCCCTCTGACTCTCCTGGCATTAAGCCTCCTGATTTTTAACATTCCTGGAGTTAAGCGCCACTGATTTTTTTTTTTTTAATTGAAGTATAGGTGACAAACAATGTTACAGTAATTTCAGGTATACAACATAGTGATTCAACAACTCTGTTATGCTGTGCTCACCACAAGTGTAGCTACCGTCTCTTACCATACAACACTGTTACAGTGCTATTGATTATATTCCTTATCCTGTACCTTTTAGCCCTGTAACTCATTGATTCCATAATGAAACTTTTATCTCCCACTCCCCTTCACCCATTTTGCCCAAGCCCCCCACCCCATGCTTTGTAGCAACCATCAAGTCTCTGTATTTATGGGTCTGTGTCTGCTTTTTGTTCTTTTGTTTTTTAGATTCCATAAATAAGTGAAACCATGTCTTTTGTCTTTTTGTGTCTTATTTTACTTAGTGTAATACTCTCTAGGTCCCTCCATGTTCTTGCAAATGGTAAGATATCCTTTTTTTATGGCTAAGTAATATTCTGTTGTGTATATGTGTGTATACACACACCACACATCTTTATCCATTCAACTATTGATGGACACTTGGATTGCTTTCATATCTTGGCTATTGTAAATCATGCTGCAATAAACAGATGCATATATCTTCTTGCATTGTTTTTGTTTTCTTTGGGTAAATATCCAGTTTTGGAAATACTGGATCATATGGTATTTCTATATTTGATTTTTTTTTTAAACCTCCTTACTGTTTTCCACAGTGACCGCACCCATTTACATTCCTACCAATAGTGCAAGCAAGAGGGTTTCGTTTTCTCCACATCCTTGCCAAAACTTGTTACTTTTCTTTTTGATACTAGCCATCCTGACAAGTGTGAGGTAATATCTCATTGCGATTTTGATTTGCATTTCTGAGATGATTAGTGATGTTTAGCATCTGTATGTCTTCTTCAGAGAAATGCATGTTCATATCTTCTGCACATTTTCAAATTGAATTGTGTTTTTGGTGTTGTATAAATTCTTCATATATTTTGAATATTAATGCCTTCTAAGATAAATAATTTGCAAATATCTTCTCCCACTCAGTAGGTTGCCTTTCTGTTTTGTTGGTTTCCTTCACTGTGTAAAATTTTATTTTGGTATAGTCCCAATAGTTTAATATTGCTTTTGTTTCCCTTTCCTGAGGAGACCTATCCATAAATCTGTTGCTAAGGGAGATATCCAAGACTGTACTGCCTGTTTTCTTCTAGGAGACTTATGGTTTCAGGTTTCACATTTAGGTCCTTAATCCATTGAGTTTATTTTTCTGTATGATATAAGAAAGAAGTCCAGTTTTTCTTTTGAATGTGGCTATTCAGTTTTCCCAGCATCATTTATTGAAGAGACTGTCTTTTCCCCATTGTATATTCTTGCCTTCTTTGTTATGACAAGATACATAGGCATGGGTTTATTTCTTGGTTCTCTATCCTGTTCCATTAACCTATATGTCTTTTTTTTTTTTTTAAAGTAGGCTCCATGCCCATTGTGGAGCCCGGTGCAGGACTTGAACTTACAACCCTGAGATCAAGACCTGAGTGGAGATTAAGATTTGGATGCTTAACCAGCTGAGCCACCCAGAGGCCCCCTATATGCCTAATTTTTAAAAAAGATTTATTTATTTTAGAGAGAGAGCAGGGGGAGGGACAGAGGAAGAGGAAGAGTCTTAAGCAAACTCTGCACTGAGTGTGGAATGCAGTGTGGAGCTTGATCTCGTGACCCTGAGATCATGACTTGAGCCAAAACCAAGAGTCAGATGCTTAACCGACTGTGCCACCCAGGTGCCCCTTTATATGTCTGTTTTTGTGCCAGTAGTATACTATTTTGATTATGCCAGCTTAGTCGTATATCTTGGAATATGCAGTTGTGATATCTCTAGCTGTGTTCTTTCTCAAGTTTGCTTTGGCTATTTGTGGTCTTCTGTGATTTTTTTTTTTTAACCTTTTTTAAAAAAGCAGAGGGAGAGGGAGAAGCAGACTCCCCACTGAGCAGGGAGCCAGATGCGGGGCTCAATCCCAGGGCCCTGGGATCATGACCTGAGCTGAAGGCAGCTGCTTAACCAACTGAGCCACCCAGGTGCCCCAAGTCTGTTGTGATTCTATACCAACTTTAGGATTATTTGTTCTAGGTCTATGAAAAATGCTATTGGTATTTTGATAGGAATTGCACTGAATCTGTAGTTTGCTTTGGGTAGTACGGATGTTTTAATGATAGTCTTCCAATCCATGAGCATGGTATATCTTTCCATTTGCATCATCTTCAGTTTCTTTCATCAGTGTCTTACAGTTTTCAGAGTATAGGTCTTTCATCTCCTTGGTTAAGTTTATTCCTAGGTATTTTATTAATGGGATTGTTGTTTTCTTAATTTCTCTGCTACTTTGTTCTTAGTGTATAGAAATGCAACTGATTTCTATGTGTTAATTTTGTATCCTGCAACTTTACTGAATTTGTTGTTTCTAATAGTTTTTTTTTTTTCTTGGTGACGTCTTTAGGATTTTTATGTATAGTATCATGTCATGTGCAGTGAATTTAACTTCTTCCTTGCCAATTTGGAGGCCTCTTATTTCCTTGTCTGATTGATAGAACTTCTAGTAACTATGCTGAATAAAGTGGGAGGAGTAGACATCTTGACTTGTTCCTGATCTTAGAAGAAAAGCTCTCCGTTTTTATCATTGAGTATGATGTTAGCTTTGGGCTTTTTTATATATAGCCTTTATTATGTTGAGGAGTATTCCCTCTAAACCCACTTGGTTGAGTTTTTATCATGAATAGATACTGAATTTCCGTCAAATGCTTTTTCATCTATTGATGATTTTTATCCTTTATTTTGTTGATAATTGTGTATCACATTGATTTGCAAATATTGAATCACCCTTGCATCCCCATAATCAGTCCCACTTAATTGTGGGAAATATTACTGAATGTGGTTTGCTAATTTGTTGAGGATTTTTGCATGTAAGTTCATTATGGATGATAGCCTGTATTGGTGGGGGGTAGTGTCTTTGGTTTTGATACCAGGGTAATGCTGGCCTCACAGAATGTATTTGGAAGCTTCCCTTCCTCTTCTATTTTTTTGGAAAAGATTGTCACGAATATGTATAAACTCTTAAATGTTTTTCAGAATTCACCTGCAAATCCCTCTGGTCCTGGACTTTTGTGGGATTTTTTAAATTATCCATTCAACTTTGTTACTAATAGTGTATTCAGATATTTTATTTTTTTCCTGATTCAATTTTGGAAAGGTACATGTTTCTAGGAATTTATTCTGAGTTGTTCAATTTGTTGGCATATAAATTTTAATAAGTCTTATAATTTCTGCTGTTTTGTTTCTGATTTTATTTTGGTCCTCTCCTTTTTTCTTGATGAGTTTGGCTAAAGGTTTATTAATTTTATCTTTTCAAAGGACCAGCTCTTGGTTTCATTGATCTTTTCTATTGTTTTTAGTCTCTATTTAAATAATTTCTGCTTTGATCTTTATAATTTCCTTCCCTCTACTAACCTTGTATCCTGCTGATTTTTAAGGTTCCTAAAGATAAGCCCTACTGGTTTTCAAAGCCAGATGTTATAGGGACTCATGTTCCCAGTGCAGATCCCCAGTGCCAGGAGCCTGGCTTCTCCATGCTTGTGGTGTCCCTCCGTTTTGTGGTTAGTCTTACCAGGGCACCAGCCACAACTCCACCCCTCCTACCCCTTTCCATGTGACCTTCTCTCTACAATGAGCTCTGGAAGGTCTGTTCTGTCTTTAGGTTGTTTTCAGAGTTGTATAGATATAGCTGTTATCTTGGGGTGTCCATGGGATTAGGTGAGCTCAGGATCTCCCTACGCCACCATTTTTCCCAGAGTTTCTTACCATTCTTTAAGTTCTGACGTTGGGGAAGGAGGAAGGAGGAGCTCTTCCAAGGCCAGTTAAGCTGAGGAAATGCTGAGTAAAACCAGTTTCCTTATTGCAGAGCTTTTTAGAATCTCTACTGTACTGATGTGTGTTTTGAAACTCCCAAGAAGAAACTCTATGCAGCATTCTTCAAATTCATTTGTCTATTTGTGAGAAGGGGACAAGTAGTTGGGGATACCATTTTTAAAAAGCAGAAATTATTTCTCTGTAGGTATAACCAAGTATAAAATGGACAAAAGTTCAAGTCACACTGCTATAACGGCCTTGCCAGTTGAATCATTCCGGTTTCTCTATCAAACTAGCTTCAGCTAAGGGAGTCAGCACCTGTCACAAGTGTCATTATAAAATTCAGGATATCCCTGGACTCTGTAGACATTTATGTATACACATCCCTGTAGCAATATGAGGGGAAGGTTTCACAATTCCTTCTCTGTTCTTTAAACAGCATTTGCCATCTATCAGTCGCTGCCTTATTTTGAATCATTTGGCACTTATTCCACAAAGCTGCCCTTTGACTTATCCATCTATTTCCCATACGTGCTGAAAATATATATCATGATGCTCTTTATAGGTAAGTGGCTTTTCTGTTTTGTTTTTGCATTCTTCTGTGCTTTCTGCTTTGTGCTGCTATCTACTTTAACAGAAAGGTCTGTGAACATGGGAGAAACAGAGGAGGAAGCCCGGAATGATGAACTAGACCTTGTTAGTAAAGCACCTAGAAGTTACAATGCTTTTTTGCAGGACATCACAAGTTCAAATATATCACTGTTTCACTGTACAAACAAGAACAGGTTTACGAGCAGGTAACGTACCTGCGTTGTGTAGGCAACGTAGAAGTCTGACTGTGGATACAGGGATCTACAGATCCTGTAGATGGTTTTATGTGCTAGCATTTCCCAGCAGGCACGTGGGAGTAGGTGCTAAAAACACAAGAAAAAATGTGTGGAACAAAAACTTAACAGTTAAGAAAGTTTAACTGGCAAAGACTTCCGTGATTACATTTCACTTATTCCCAAAGGTAGTTGTTCTAGAGCCAGTCATTATCAGACAAATAAGAACAATGCATAAGGGAGAAGACAGATGTGAAACTGCAGGGCTGATACAGCCACCCTCAAGAAAGGGGAAAATTAATTCCTTGCCTTAAACAAAACTTTACTTCCCTTTCTGGACCCTTGTTTAAGAGTTCCTTTTTTTTTGAGTCTCCCTTGCAAGTGTCTTGTCCTTAGACTCCAGGCAGCACTCTGACTGTATTTTAAAACCAGAGAAATGGTTAATCAGCCTTACTTTTGCCACTTCCTTCTCCATGTTAGGTATGTATTATACCTACAGTCATCTTTACTCAGAAAGAAGAGACATCCTTGGAGTCTTTCCCCTTAAAAAGAAGAAAATGTGAAGCACTGCATTCCGATGTGACATAAGAAAAAAACAGGCTTGTGGACTCAGCTGCAACAAACAACACAGGAAGCATTCTGGTGGGTGCTACTTGACACAGCTCCATGACATAATGGTTCTCCTCAAGCTGGAGACAAATCACAGCAGTCTGTTAACCTCACATATTTTCAAAACGCATATCCTGCACAACCTACTTTACCAAAGCTGTGGGTTTTATACAAGTATTATTTTCCTGTAAGGTGAATGAGAAATAGATTAACTGGAATGGATTCTATTAAATTGAGAAACCAAAGTTGTTAGCTGGAATTATATCTGTTTACATCTATTTCTTTTCACTTCAGAGTTAGTTTGTAAATAGCGACTCCGCAGGAGGGCAAAAATGTGAAGTATGTTCTGCGGTTGTCACCATGGCCAGAGTTCACCCCCATCTTACACATTAGACACACTTAGAAAATTATACATTAATATTTGGACTTTGATGCCTTAAAAGAGAAGCCTGATGAAAACAGAATGGATCTTTAGTAAAAATGCTCCATATTCCTTTTCTGGGGCAGGGGTTGAAATCAGACCATATACTTACCTTACAGGGAGACAAAAGGTAAAAAAAACTAGAGTAAATTATTTCAAAGGAGGCAAGGCACTTAAGAACTAGTGATGTTTCAGGGGCACCTGGGTGGCTCAGTCGTTAAGCGTCTGCCTTCGGCTCAGGTCATGGTCCCAGGGTCCTGGGATCGAGCCCCACATCTGAAGCCTGCTTCTCCTTCTCCCACTCCCCCTGCTTGTGTTCCCTTTCTCTCTGTGTCTCTGTCAAATAAATAAATAAAATCTTTAAAAAAAAAAAGTGATGTTTCAGATTATTACTGAATTATTGCTAATTACTATGTCACATACAAGTCATCACCTAGAGTTTTGAAAACTCTTTGAAGATCTAAACTATATGTGAATAATTGACTAGTATCATTTCTGTACCATTGGTATATATTCACTTTTCTTGAACGAATTCTAGGATCTGGGGCACCTGGGTGGCTCAGTCAGTTAAGCATCTGCCTTCAGCTCAGGTCATGGTCCCAGGGACCTGGGATCGAGCCCCGCGTCAGGCTCCCTGCTCTGCTGGAAGCCTGCTTCTCCCTCTCCCGCTCCCCCTGCTTGTGTTCCCTCTCTGGCTGGCTGTCTCTATCAATCAATCAAATAAATAAATAAAATCTTAAAAAAAAAAATTATAAAAATTGATACCTTTGTAAATTTAGTATCCTATTTGGAATTTTAAAATATTAAAATTACCCTCTTAAAAAGCTACATTTTGAGGCTCCTGGGTGGCTCAGTTAGTTAAGCATCCGATTCTTGATTTTGGTTCAGGTTGTGGTCTCAGGGTTGTGACTTCAAGCTGCACCTTGGGCTCAGTGGGGAGTCTTCTGCTCTCCCTCTCCCCCTCTAAAAAAAATAGGGTCGCCTGGGTGGCTCAGTTGGTTAAGCATCTGCCTTTGGTTCAGGTCATGATCTCAGGGGCCTGGGATCGAGCTCCGCATTGTGCTCCCTGCTCAGTAGGAAGTCCACTAGTCCCTCTCCCTCCACCCCTCCCCCTTTCAAATAAAATCTTTTTAAAAAGCTATTTTGTTTTTAAAGTTCCTTATTTTTACTTCTAAATTTAAAAAAATACTGAAAGCTTTAGTGTACAAAGGGAATAGAATCCCTTTGCAAACTTAGGTGACTCACTCAGGCTTCCTCTCAATCAGCAGGGCTAGACTGCTGAAGTAAGTATTATGTACATCTACAATCACTAAAGTTGCAGAGTAAGATTTAGAGAAACTATCTTAGTGGGTCATTGTAAGAAATTAAAATTGTTATTAAATAATACTTTAATTTTTAAACCAAATTATTTTAAGAAGTAGGCAGGTTTTTAAGGTAGACTAAAAAGCACAATTTATAGTTATGGATTGACAATTTCAGTTTTCTGCAACAATTGTAACAAAGATCTGTGATTCCTTTGGTGACACAGTCACAACTTATTGTGGTTGGTTGCCTATATTCATAATTGAAAGAAAAATTAATTTCATTAGAGGTTAAGTGGAAATAAGGATGTCATTTCTCTTTCACAAGTTCATGTTCTCCAGGTTAAGAAACTTAGACAAGTAAACATCTACCTAGTTAATTGGATATTACCCAGATTGCAAGGTTGATTTCTTTATGTCCATCAAATCTCTATTTCATTTTGTTCAGTGTTGTCATAGGCTTAGTTTCTTAAATCTAATGTGACTAACATAGGAAACTATTAGGTATCTTAAAAGCATAACACATAACTTTTAAAATGATCTTTCCTGGGCACCTGGGTGGCTCAGTCAGTCAAGCGTCGTGATCTCAGGGTTGTGAGATGGAGCTCTGTACTGGGTGTGGAGGCTGCTTAAGATTCTCTCTCCCTCCCTCTAAAACAAAGCAAAACCATAAAAAACAAAAACCAAACAAACAACTTTCTTTGGAGTTTTCAATGCCAAGTTCCACTGCCTCAAGTTCCAAGTAACCCAAGCTAAGGTGTAATAATCAACATCAGCAGTGCCTCTGGGGCTAAAAAATAAAAAATTAAGAAGGGTAGGGTTGGGGGGGTTAAAACTGCTCTGAATGAAAACTACTTCGAAGAATGTATTTCATCACTCGGCAGAAGTCTGCCTAAAAAATACAACACACAGACACTAATATCATCCAAGTCCCTGGGCTTTTACTTTATCAAAATAGTTGAATGAAAAGCAGTAACACTTCTGCCAAAAGTATCCATTCGATATTAATGCATTTTTTCCCCCTACAGTATGCTTTTCAAGAATCACACACTTATCCTGGTCTTACGTTTTTGTTCAATAAACAGGTTGACGTTAGAATGAGTTCTTGGTTGCCGCACGCACGTCTACATTCAAACGCTTACGTTGTGGGGCGCCAGGCGCACTGTAGGCACGGAATTCTCAAACTACCAGGCCTCCTGCAAACCCATTTGTTACTACAGGAATGCACCACATCTCACTGAAGTCCCTAAGAGAACCATTCCGTTTGTTTTAGGATACCTTATTCTGCCTACCTTGAGCAAGCTGTCACCTATAAGACTTTGTATTTCTTTCAAAAGATGATGTAGCTGTAACATCAGTATCCAAAACCTTTCCGCAGAGAATCTTACATTTATGTACAAAGAAAACAGTTACATTTTACTGTGCTAAAGTAGCAAAGTGATTTAAAATTAAAATATGCTACAAATGATCTCCCCTTTCCCCAACATCTTCCTCTCATTAGCTTATTTTTCCTTAGTAAACATGAGGTTTTTCCTTGTTCTGGGTCTAGTTGCTCTGTTACCTTTGACATGGCGCCTTTGAGCCCCAGTCCTAGAACAGGGTGCTACCTAGGACCCAGATTCGTGGGTTCCCCTGGGACCCAGGAACCTGCATGTTGTCAGGCTCCTCAAACTCCCCTCTTGCACACTACAGTTTGAGTCTAAAGTATTTCAGCTTTGGACAGAAAACTGCTAATAAGAACTTCTATAAAAGCCACCATACAACTGGGGAGAACATGCCTAAATTCACCAAACAAACGTAGGTGTCCACTGTGTCCTTACTTTGTGCTATTCAGCTGAGCCGTGGGGTCCTGTGAGCAAGGACATGGACTGGATGGAAGTAAGAGCAGTGGGTTTGATGTGAAATCCAGCTCCAGTGTTTACTAAGCGAATGACCCAGAGTTCCTTTCCTTAACGGCCCAACGTCGTCGTAAAGAACGAATGCAGTGTGGTAAATTAAACCTTTCTAAATGATAAACAGCTACACAGAAGTAGGAGATTTGTAACACATTTCCTGGATGCGTTAAAAAAATCTGACGGTTTACTGATTTATATTTTGTGAATGTGAGGTCTGTGAAGGCAGGAATGTCATGCCTTGTTCACTTTGGGCACACGGTACACACTCGTAATTGTGCAGCTCTGACTTTATAGACTACTACAGTACCTCCAGTGTGAGACCGCTTTTAGGAAATCAGATTAATTAGGTGATGTCTCAATTATATTTGATTATTCTCAAAGGGCACTTCATGTTTAGAAGACACAAAAAGAAGGTGGTGGTGGTTGTTGTTAACTTCTGTAAGGATCCTTTTTTGATGTGCTACTTGCTTTTAGAATGTTTTAAGAACAATTTGTTAAATTTCCATTCCCAAGTCCCAACATACAGATTATCAAGTGTTAAAGCTATTTTCAGTGAAACATATAAAAGTGATAACATTTCTATTACATTTTAGAATTTATAAAGCATATTTTTATATTCTTTTATCCTCACAACTACTTTATGAGGTAAGTTATTCCTTGTATTCAAGAAATAAGACCAAAGTCAGGGAGTCATCCCTGTCATTTTTACTTAGTTTCATATCCAATAATTTAGCTAGAAATTATTCCACAAGTTCCTTATGTTTGACAAGAATCAGACGATCTTTCTACGTGGCAATTTTAAAGAATTCCATACTGTTTATGAAGATTAACACATTCCATGCACACCCACAACTGCATAATTACTATATATAGCATACATTTTTTTAAAAATGAGACTTTGAGAGTTTAGGATCAGAATAAAGAATTTCCTTCCAGAAAATATAAAAGCATATTACCTCACCCAGGACCAGCGCGATGATACATATTTATACATGAAGATGACGCCGTGAGGTGTTTTTCTGCGATGGTAGGATGGAGGATGTGACTTGTTCCAGCCACATTGTGTCCCCTGGTTCCATCTGAAATGCCTGCAGCTAGGAATAGGCTTGTTGGGGTGTCTCATACAGACTCACCAGACGCCTAGCCTACAGCTCTGGCTTTAGTGAAGGCCCCATCCTCCTAAGCACAAGATCTGATTTCCCTTCAAAAACTAACTTATGAAAATGTTTACCAGAGGTTTAAAACTGCTTATTTTCAAAGTTACTAAGTTATTTCAAGATAGTGGTTGAGTCCCTAACAAAGTCTTACTCCTTTTATAATTATAATATCACCATCTTTGGTTAAAATCAAAATGATGTTAAGAACTTCTGACAATTAACTTCAAAAAAGGTTATTAACAGCCTTGTAGTTACCATGGAGTCATTACATGACAAAACACAAAGATAATTTTAGGGCCTTGCATGGATCCCAACATCTGTTCCAAATGCACACTTTTCAAATCAAGAGTCAGGGTGTTCTGAGATGCATAATAAGGCTTTAACCCCACACATTCGTTAGTATATCCCAGCATGCTCTTTGTCTTGGCAACTTGTGAAGGAAGTGTTTCCATAGTTTGGAACATCTGGTCTAAAAAGGCAGACACTTCGGGTTTCTAGAGAACAAGGTGAGCCATCCTGAGGGAATAACTTAATTCTGACCTGAACCAAGAGGTAACCAAGAGAAAGAGTGTTATTATTCCAGTGACCTAATATCTTAGTGTTTAGATTTTAGAACCTTTAGGTTTTCAAATTTAGAATTTTTTTTTTGAGAGAGAGAGAGAGAGAGAGAGCAAGTGAGCAAGCAGGGGAGGGGCAGAGGGAGAGAAAAAAGTCTCAAGCAGCTGAAAGCCCAGTGTGGAGCCCTACGTGGGGCTTGATCCCACGACCCTGAGATCATGACCTGAGCCGAAATCAAGAGTCGGACACTTGGGGCGCCTGGGTGGCTCAGTTGGTTAAGCGACTGCCTTCGGCTCAGGTCATGATCCTGGAGTCCCTGGATCGAGTCCCGCATCGGGCTCCCTGCTCGGCAGGGAGTCTGCTTCTCCCTCTGACCCTCCCCCCTCTCATGTGCTCTCTCTCTCATTCTCTCTGTCAAATAAATAAATAACAAATTCTCTCTCTGTCAAATAATAAATTAAAAAAAAAAAAAAAAAGAGTCGGACACTTAACCGACTGAACCAGCCAGGCACTCCTAGTATCTTACACTTTTGATTCTTTAGAGGTTACCAAGGATAGGAAAATCCTCCAAATCTTAAGCTCAAGACCCCTGAAAACAAAAATAGGGAGGGAAGATGGCTAGGGAAGAAAGAATACAGATGTATTTTATTTCCTCCATTTTGTGCTCTTCTGTCCTCTTGTCAAGGGCAGGAGCAGGGACAAAGTTTGAGAAGAAATCAGGCTGAGGACAAAAAGGCCGGCTGGGTTTAGAAGCCGGGGCCAGTTCCTCCTCCCTCCCTCCAGCACCAGCAAGCTCTGCCTGCTGACTCAGGGCAGAAGTGCTGACACGCTCCTCAGTGCCCACCTCCCCGCACCGTTCTTCCCCGCCACCCACGTTTGCGAGACGGCCCAGGAATTTAAAGCCCTTCAACCCGCTAAGACCTGTTCCTTTACACAACTCCTCACCTTCCCAGTTCCAGCAGCTTATTAACATGAGGCAGTGTCCTTTTTTGATTTTTGGTTTTGTAGTTGACATACCACGTTCTAGGCGTTTCAGGTGTGAACACAGATGTCTGATACTTCTGTGCGTGACGCACCGTGCACCACGGTGAGCGCAGGCGGCATCGTCACCGCTGTCACGTCGGCATCACCGGCTGTAGGCCCTGTGCTTCAGGGCTCTCTCACCTGGTGCCAGCCATCTGTCCGAGGCCTGCAGGAGGCTTCGTCCGTAGTAGGAGTTCTCATCTTAAAATGGGCACTAATGCCTGGATGCGGCAGAAAGCGTGCTGGATCTGGGGCTTCAAGGCTTTGGTGTTCTATGTCGCTCTGCCTCGTATTAGATGTCTTTTCTCCATTTTAAAATAGAAAATACTTCTTCAGGGGCGCCTGGGTGGCTCAGTCGTTGAGCGTCTGCCTTCGGCTCGGGTCGGGATCCCGGGGGCCTGGGATCGAGCCCCGCGTTGGGCTCCCCGCTCGGCGGGAGGTCTGTTCCTCCCTCTCCCTCTGCCCCTGTTCCTGTACTGTCCCTCTCTTGCTCACTCTTTCTCTCAAATAAATAAAAAATCTTTAAAAAAAAAGAAAAGAAGATGCTTCTTCACAGTCTTGTTGCAGGAGTGAAATAAGATAATACAAGTGAAAGTTCTAGTGAACTTACCGTCTGGCACCTAACAATAAATGTTAGATGAATTTCAATGACTAATTGGTAGGAAGTAAAAAAAGTGTATGCAGGCGGAAGGAAAGAGAAGCTGGCTTCTCCCAGAACGTGTTCAGCTGCTTCCTTCAAATTCATTTCCTTCTAGCCTGGCCTCTGAGGAGGTAATAAAAACGACATGTTGGTACTGCACGTGGCGATGCCCTGAAGGCTCGCCCTCCTTCCCCTTTTCTGTAAGCATCTTGGTGCCTTACTGAAGTGCAGCAAAGAAAGAACAGAGTGTGAATTACACAGTGAACCACAAATATCTGAAACCTGGAATCATAAATCCATATATTTGGAAAACAAAACTAGGAGAGCTATTTTTAACCTAAGTGGTAGGTAGGTTCACTTAGTGACAACATGAATGTACATGTCACACGGGAAGAATACTGAAGGTTCTACGGTGCTTTTAAGTACCAGGCATTGCTGGAGCCTGGAGGACACAAAGGGGTATTATTCCAGTGGCACAAACTTTCTCCCCAGAGACCATGTATCTATATCTGTATCTATCTGTATCTCCATCAGGATGTTCATATGGTTGGTTCAAGCCAGCCCTGCTGCATGCCTGCGTGAAGGAAAAATAAACAGCAAACAGATCAAATGCTGGCCAATTCTCAAGCCTTTGAGTAAACTGCTATTCTTGAGGACAACTGTCACATAACTTCATTTACTTGTCATTAGGCCACCAGTCACTCTGCTTAAGACAGAGATGTGTACTTACAATAAGACACATTGTTCTTTCAAGGAGATACCTGCCCAGCATTCCATTACCTTTCTCCTGGAGGAAAGCCAGTTCAGGTAGGACCCTGGTCAATTAGAGTACCCCAACTCCCAAGGCCCACATAGATGTGCAGGGACTCTCATGTGACCCAAGCAGAACCAGAGTCCTCTCCATGTTGCTTCTGCCATACCCGCGAGCAAAGATGCCTTCCCTTCCCTTTGAGGTTGCTGGTCGCCATCTTACCAACTTGTGGAGCGATCCCAACTATGCCCTGATGGTACTGTTTCACTCACTGGATGCAGCTGACTGACCTGATCAGATCTACTCTTGAACTTCCTGGTTTGTGACCTAATATTCTCTTCCTTGGTTGAAGCTATTTTGAATTGGGGAACTTTCAATTGCATTCAAGAGACCCAAGCATAAGCAAATTATAGCCACCACTAATGAATCTGATCTGGCTAATGTTCAACACACACCATGCTTACTATTTAAATGTGGACAGCAGTCCCAAGACAGTGTTTTATCAATAAAAGTAAGAAAACACTGAGTCAGCGAATATCCTCTAGAAACTTCATGCGAAGTCCATCATGATGCTACTGGCACCACTATCATTTCGCTTTGCCGGCAAAACCTTCCCCGTGCCTTAAAACAAAGAAGAAATGTGCACAAAATTCACAAGATTATTTTACTAGAATTTATGGGGAGAAGATAATGTAGTCAAGTTTCCACAAAGACAATCTTCAGGTTGAACTCCAGCCAAAGAAAAGAAAATTCAAGTTCTGGTTTCAGTCCCAACTGGCCTGGGCACTGAAGCAATGCCCCCTTCTCCTGGCATGCACCTGTCAAGGGGTCAGTTTTGTGTGCACCTTTTCATGCCCCTTGACCCTCTGCATCATGGCTCCACGACCCCAGGCATGAATTCTGAAAACCTTCTTCCATTTCTGTGGTTTTCCTCATCCAGCTGACGATGCTGCTGGCCACCCCCAAAACGTCACCAACCGTACGCTCTGGTCCATACAGCTTTCTTCTTAAACTCTGGGAGAACTCTCAAGGACAACAGGGTAGCTAAGGGGACAAAAAAAGTAAAGTGCACTGTTGCATTTGGTGAAACTGCATTTGAAAAGGTCATTTAGATGGAAAACGTGTCAGAACAGAACTTGGCTTTTTCTTACTTGGCTCATCTTCAAGACTAAGAATTCTCATCAAGCCTTAGGCAGAATTTGAATAGTAGAGCACGATTAATAAAATCTGGAGGAAAGGGTTTCTTTGTTGTTAAGTTATTCTGCAACCAGTTAACAGAAAATTTGGCAGAGTTTAACAAAAATTGCCTTCTGGGATGCTGATTTTTTTTCTTTTCTTCATCTGGATGATGATTACATAGGTGTGTTCCCTTTGTAAAAAAGCTACTTAACGATTTGTGTATTTTTCTACATGAATATGACTTTTCCATCAGGTGTTTAGTTGAAAGGTAAGAAACAAAAATAAAAAACTGATCCTGCAATGAAGTTAGGTCCTCGTTGCTCAATGGAGCAGGCGTGACTGCTAATCTGTATTCAGCTATGTGCTCCCAAGTCCACACCTTTTCTTATTCATCACGGGTCTCTCAGGGATCAATTTAGAGTAGGGCAGCTCTGTGTAATTCCTCTAGGTCACTTATTATAGATCTTATTTTAGGATATTAATATAAATATATCGAGATGTTATTTAAAATATAATAGGGAGGAAATGTAGGGAAGCCAGTTACACAGTTCTTGTGTGTGACTCTAATAAGCCCTTGACTATCTAATCAAGTGAACATGTACTTCCTTGACCCAAATAACTATTCTCCTCATCAGTATCAAGTTGTTTGCTATCTTCATGACCTAAAACAGTGTATGTTTGGAGCAACCAATGGTATTATAGACCCATGGCCATTAAGAATGAGTTCAAGCTTCCTGAGGCAAACAAATGAAGACAATCCTAGCAAGTCTCTAGGGACAGATCAAGTAAACGTATGTCAGACCACTGCCCTTACGCCTAGTGAAGTTCTGTGCTTGATCACAATCCACTTCCTACACACGCCCTTCGCATATGTGGGGGGAAGGGGGAGTAGGGAGAAGGATCAGAACCAACTGATGAGGGAATTCTTACTTGTTTGGCCACCAACAAATTATATCATACTAAGAGTAAAATATGGTCATGCTAAGACTCCAGGCAGGCCAGATAAATTATCACAAGTGTAAGCCAGGAGGTGATTTTCCCAAGCCGAGCCTTCCCAGTGCACTATCTTACAGCGTGTCAGGGACCATCTCGACAGAAGCCATTGGCTGGACCAGACCCCCGAGTCCTGAGACACAAAAGACAGGACAAGGGGTCTCAGGCCACAGAAACAACGCCCGACGGACGTCTCAGGTTTGAGTAAAATAATGTATGTAATTTTCACAGAAAGATATTCTCTATTTGTGGTTCCCACAGTCATAGTTCAACAAGTTAGTAGAGAAGTATAAAAAACACAAAAACTATTTAAACGCCTGAAAGCATGGGAAACGTCCAGTTCCCTTGGCAAAATACTATGTCACTACTACAAATACTATTAACGAAGCCAAAACAGGGATAGGTTAAAATGCTTTAAACATAATTTTTAAATAAAAAAGGCTGTGCTCAAAGTGTCTATGTGTATTTTTTCAGTTGCTCAATGATTATAAGTGTGTTAGAACAACACTCATATGCAGAGGGGGCAAAAACTTCTTAGGAAAAAAATAATCAAAACTGCCACTGGGCAATGGGACTCTGGCTTCCTCTTTGCTCTTTCCTGAATTTTTTAAACTTTCATTAAAGTGAAAGTTTGCCGTCATAATAAAACACTTAAAAGCTATTTAAATAAAAGCGAAATTTAAAGGCATGGAACTCTTTTTAAATCCACTTTCTACTTCAAAATGCCACATAATGACAGTTCCAGATTACTTCTCCACACTGAATTCAGATGAGCCCTTTCGGGAGCCAATACACACGAGAATGCTGCTTCTGTAGTGAAGGCAGCCATGGACGGCTTTCACCTATGTTGGGCATGTGGTATGGAAGTCCTACCTTTCAAAAGATCCCTGGATTTTGTGGAGAGGCCTTCTTTAGGGCTTTCCATGATGCTCAAGAGCCAGTCAATGAACTAGGGTGAAAAGGAAGAGCAGTTATCAGTGAAGACAGTCCCACTATTAGTAAAAGAGCAACCCGGCCTTTGGGCCTGCATACATGCATCTCAGTGCAGGGCTGGCAGATGGAGATGAGAAGGGCACCAGGCCTAAGAGATGGGGAAGCTGGACACAGCTCCCATTTAGTCCAATGACCCAGCAAAGTCAAAACTCCTCTCCAGGCTAAATACCCTGAGACCTGCTATGGATTTTAACAGGGACGTAGACATAGGCTCAGCAGGCCTCCAGTGTGCCATGAACTTTCTCTCTCATCACTCCGAGAGCACCACAGAGGTTCAGAACCTTGCCCAAGTGCACTCCCAATGAATGGCAGAGTCCAGATTTCAAGCCAATTCAGAGCCTCGCGCTCCTCCTTTGCATCCTGCTGCCTGATGCTGCGTGCATCTAGGCCCAGGCTCACAGGGCGGGTAGTAAATAGGGAAACACATCAGACATAAGCCCCCATTTCTAAAATCAGATATTCTGTGGATGAGAACAATTTGTGCCCAAATGCAATTGAAACAGGAAGTTGAAATGCAAGAGAAAGGCATCAAACAATTTACCAGGTACAGCCGAGTATTGTTAACTGCAAATAAATTCTACAGATGAGGTAGAAACTCAGACTACTCAGGAGTTTGACTGATCTCCCAGGGTACAGCCAAAATTGTTTTTATATTAGATAGAGGGTAATTTCATTAATGACTGAATGTTGCCAATCTCGACTCACTAAAAAACACGTACATTAGTCAGAGGTACTAGGTATTTTAACTTTGGACGTAGAAACTGGCTTGTAAGAAAGAGTCAGATAGAAAGCAAATATTCCTAATTCTCTGTTTTGATTAAATTTTTAAAAAATTTTCTTTTTCTCAATTTTGTTTTATAATATCCGACCGGTAAGTAAATAAATCAAGCACTACAAATACATAATAGACACAGGATATCTGCACTTGTAGTCCAAAGTGATCGTGGTGTCCCAGGCCAGAAAAAACACAAGGGGATACCACATTTGAATTGATTTTGATTTAAAATGAAACAGTAAACACAAGACTTGGGATAATATGAATGCTTAACAAAGGCCTTTTAATTGAGATGCTCAGTGGAGTTGTGCACGGCTAACCCGTGGGTCCAGAGTTCAGAAATATTTTTAAAGACTAATGTTCAGATTTTCACAATAAGCCACAAAAAGTTGGCTTTAAGCTTTCAACCTCATAAAAATCCTTAAATGAGATTCAAAAAAGAATCTCCCCCTCGACTGTACGAAAGGCCGCCCAGAGCCATGTAATGAGAAGTAGACGAAGCACAGTGTTTTCATACACTGCGCACAACAGCCAGTAGCCTGGGGAAACTCAACGCTAAAAACCAAAAGGTGCTTCCTACAGTCTGGATTTTCCTGAGGGCTAGGGTGACGACCTTTACAAATTTCCCCATGTCATGAGCACAGATCAGGAGGAGGAAGGGCCCTTGGAACGTGGCTACAGGACCGAATGAGCTACGAGGAATCTTACCTGTGCTACAAGAATGTGGATGTTCCAGATGCCCGTTTCCCTGACCTACCCCCAGGCGTGATGGATCGTCCCCAACGTTGCTCAGCACCACCCTACCCTCCTGGTCCTACGATCCCTGCAGCCTTGAACTTGCCTTCCTATCTGTCCTCACTCTGTCATTCTGAGCGCTCAGAGCCTCACTCATCCTTTCACCCCCAGGATCAAGAACACATGTGCCTTCAATACCCCAGGGCAAGTATAAGCTCTTCTTTCCGGCTCACCTCCAACTGTAAGCAAGTCGCTGCTACTGTCATTGTTGTTTTTGGCCACCAGTTAGCCTCAAGCTCTGAGGCTCTGCATCTGGCTGCGATTCGGGGCTGAGGATGAAAGCCCGTGGGGTGATTCCAGTTTCACTTAACTTCCAACCTCAACTCTACAGCACAAATTGCTCAAGAGAAGATGGGCCACCTGCCCTGACACGCAGGCGGCTGCCAACCTCACCTTCTGGGTCTGTTCCTTCCACGGCTCTTTCTGCAGCAGAAGAGGCATGCTACTGGGAAGGAGAGTGAGAACCTCCTGCACAGTGACCCTGTGCATTGGACTTCTGCCAAGGAAGCTTGAAGCTGACCCAGCTGGGCCATTTTCCCGATGCCATGGCAACCAGCTAGCACTGAGGCCAAGGAGGAGAGGGGCCGCGTGGTCTGCCCAGGTCACCACTGCGGTTGCAAAGAGCAGCAACAAGAAGTCCAAAGCCTCCAAAGGAAATAGAAACAAAGTCAGGTCACATGTTTTAACAATTCAGAGTCACGCATGTTCACACACACCCAGCCCGGGTCAGGAGGATGCAATGTTACCTTCCCCTTCACCCGAGAAGAGGAACCGGACTGAACAGCAAACTCCATTTCCACACTTAATGAACAGACATTTCAAGGCTCCAGAAGGTTGTCGGGATCCTCTTTTGTAAGACAGAAGGCCCAAGAGTTGCATTATTATTGCTCTAATAATGCAGGAGAAACCTTATTTCATTCCTAATCATACGGAGATCCAGATACTCCTCTGTTTTGGTGTTTCCAAAGAGATTAAAGAATTCATCAGGAGTGATATGGAAAGGGATATTTAGAGCTATTGTTATGTGGCCAAAACGGATTTTTAAAAAGAGGTATAGTCTGATCCTACTTTTGAACAATAACAAATGACTCCCCATGCATTTTATTTTTCTGTTCTCATTATTTAATCTAAATATTTCAGTGGCAAACACTTGATTTTGTTCCATTAATGCTGAAACGTAAGCATGGAGACAGACTAAAAACAAGCATTCTTGGAATAAGGGAGTGAGTCACAACAAATCATTAGGCATTTTTTTTAAAACAATTTTTTCAGTATGTTCAGCTGTGAACTGAAATAGACTCACCAGAGTCTGGACCTATATTATCTCTCCAGTCCTATATATATCTGTAATTCCAAGGATTAGTTTAAATTTTAATTCCAGTGTATTATTAGTTTCAGGTATATAATATAGTGATTCAACAATTCCATGTATTACTCAGCTGCTCATCAAGGTAAGTGTAATCTTAATTCCCTTCACCCATCTCACCCAGCCCCCACCCCCTCCCCTCTGGTCACCATCTGTTTGTTGTCTACAGTTAAGAGTCTGGGTTTTTTTTTTGGTTTGTCTTTTTTCCCCCTTTGTCTGTTTTGTTTCTTAAATTCCACATATGAGTGAAATCATATGGTATTTGTCTTTCTCTGACAGGCTTATTTTGCTTAGCATTAATACTCTCTAGATCCATCCATGTCGTTGCAAATGGCAAGACTTCATTCTTTTTTATGGCTGAATAATATCTGTGTGTGTGTGTGTGTGTGTGTGTGTGTGTGTATCTCATCTCTTTTTTTTCCATTCACCTATCAATGGACACCTGCGTTGCTTCCATACTTTGGCTATTGTTGATAATGCTGCTATAAACATAGGAGTGCATATATCCCTCTGAATTAGTGTTTTTGTAAATCTTTGGGTAAATACCCAGTGATGCAATTACTGGATCATAGGGTAGTTCTATTTTTTTTTTTTTTTTAAGATTTTATTTATTTATTTCACAGAGAGAGAGAGAGAGAGAGAGAGAGCAGGAACACAAGCAGGGGGAGTGGGAGAGGGAGAAGCAGGCTTCCCGCTGAGCAGGGAGCCCGATGTGGGGCTTGATCCCAGGACCCTGGGATCATGACCTGAGCCGAAGGCGGACGCGTAACGACTGAACCACCCAGGCGCCCCTGGGTAGTTCTATTTTTAATTTTTTGAGGATACTCCATGCCATCCTCCACAGTGGCTACACCAGTTTGCATTCCCACCAACAGTGCTTAAGGGTTCCTTTTTCTTCACATCCTCACCAACATTTGTTGTTTCTTGAGTTTTTGATTTTAGCCATTCTCACAGGTGTGAGGTGATATCACATTGTGGGTTTGATTTGCATTTCCCTGATGAGGAGTGATGTTGAGAATCTTTTCATGTGTCTGTTGGCCATCCGTGTGTCTTCTTTGAAATGTCAGTTTATGTTTTCTGCCCATTTTTTAATTGGATTGTCTGGGGTTTTTTGTTGTTGTTGAGTTGTAGAAGTTCTTTATATATTTTGGACACCAACCTTTTATCAGATATGTCATTTGCAAATATGTTCTCCCTTTCAGTAGGTTGTCCATTAGTTTTGTTGTTTCCTTTGCTGTGCAGAAGCTTTTTATTTTGATATAGTCCCAATAGTTTATTTTTGCTTCTGTTTCCCTTGCCTCAGGAGACATATCTAAAAAGATGATGCTATGGCTGATGTGAGAGAAATTACTGTCTGTGCTCTCTTCTAGGATTTTAATGGTTTCAGGTCTCACATTTAGGTCCTTAATCCATTTTTGAGTTTATTTTTGTGTGTAAGAAAGTGGACCATTTTCATTCTTTTGCATGTTGCTATCCAGTTTTCCCAACACCATTTGTTGAAGAGACTGTCTTTTTCCCATTGTATATTCTTGCCTCCTTTGTTGCAGATTAATTGACCATGTAATTGTGGGTTTATTTCTGGGCTTTCTATTCTGTTCCATTGATCTATGTGTCTATTTTCATGCCAGTACCATACTGTTTTGTAATTACAGCTTTGTAATAGAGCTTGAAGTCTGAAAATGTGATGCCTCCATGTTTTTCTTTTCCAAGACTGCTTTGGCTATGCAGGGTCTTTTGTGGTTCTAAACAAATGTTAGGATTGTTTGTTCTAGTTCTGTAAAAACTGCTGTTGGTATTATGATAGGGATTGCATTAAATCTGTAGACTGCTTTAAGTAGTATAGACATTTTAACAATATTTGTTCTTCCAATCCATGAGCTTGGACTGTCTTTCCATTTCTTTGTGTCATCTTCATTTTCTTTCAACAATGTTTTACAGTTTTCAGCGTACAAGTCTTTCATCTCCTTGGTTAAGTTTATTCCTAGGTATTTTATTATCTTTGGTGCAATTGCAAATGGGATTGTTTCTTAATTTCTCTTTCTGCTGCTTCATTATTAGTGTATAGAAATGCAACAGATTTCCGTACACTGATTTTGTATCCTGCAACCTTACTGAATTCACTTATTAGTTCTAGCAGTTTTTTGGCAGAGTCTTTTAGGTGTTCTATATACAGTATCATGTCATCCGCAGAGTGTAGTTGTACTTCTTCCTTACCAATTTGGATGCCTCTTCTTTTTGTTGTCTGACTGCGGTAGCTAGGACTTCCAGTACTATGTTGAATAAAAGTGGTGAGAGTGGACAACCTTGTCCTGTTCCTGACTTTAGGGGAGAAGCTATCAGTTTTTCCCCACTGAGTATGATGTTAGCTGTGGGTTTTACATGTGGCTTTATTATGTCGAGGTATGTTCTCTCTAAACCCATTTCATAAAAGTTTTTTATCATGAACGGGTGTTCTATTTTGTCAAATGCTTTGTCTGCATCTATTGAAAGGATCATATGGTTTTTATCCTTTCTCTTACTGATGTGATGTATCACGTTGTTTGATTTGCAAATACTGAACCAACGTTGTACCCTAGGATAAATCCCACTTGATTGTGGTGAATGATTTTTTAAATGTATTGCTGGATTTGGTTTGCTAATATTTTTGTTGAGGATCTTTACATCTATGTTCATCAGAGAGACTGGCCTGTAGTCTCTTTTTGTGGTGTCTCTTTTCTGGTTTTGGTATCAGGATAATGTTGGTCTCATAGAATGAATTTGGAAGTTTTCCTTCTTCTTTTTTTTGAAAAAGTTTGAGAAGAATAGGTATTAACTCTTCTTTAAATGTTTGCTAGAATTCACCTGTGAAGCCGTCTGCTCCTGGACTTTTGTCTGTTGGGAATTTTTTGATTACTGATTCCATTTCATTGCTGGTAATCAGTCTGGTATGACTTCAGTTTTTTTTTTTTTTTTTTTTTTTTTTGCATTTATTGAGACTTGTTTTGTGGCCTTCTTTTGTGATCTGTTCTGGAGAATGTTCCATGTGCACTTGAGAAGAATGTGTATTCTGCTGTTTTAGGATGGAATGTTCTGAATATGTCTGTTAAATCCATCTGGTCCAGTGTGTCATTCAAAGCCACTGTTTCCTTGTTGATTTTCTATTTGGATGATCTGCCCATGGATGTTAAGTGGGGTGATGTTAAAGTCCCCTACTATTATTGTATTACTGTTATTTCCTTTATGTTTATTATTAACTGTTTTATGTATTTGAGTGCTCCCATGTTGGGTGCACAAATAGTTAACAATTGTTGTATCTTCTTGTTGGATTGTACCCTTTATGATTATATAGTGTCCTTCTTTGTCTCTTGTTACAGTCTTTCTTTTAAAGTCTATTTTGTCCTATATAAGTATTATTACCCCAGTTTTCTTTTCACCTCCCTTTGCATGATAAATACTTCATCCCCTCACTTTCAATCTGCAGGTGTCTTTAAGTCTGAAATGAGTCTCTTGTAGGCAGCATATAGATGGGTGTTGTTTGTTTGTTTGTTTTTTAATCTATTCTGTCATGCCATGTCTTTTGATTGGAGCATTTAGTCCATTCACATTCAAAATTATTACTAATAGGTAATTAATAGGGTATTTATTGCCATTTGTTACTTGCTTTATGTTGTTTTTGTAGTTCTTCTCTGTTCCTTTCTTCCTTTGCTCTCTTCTCTCACCATAAGATGGCTTTCTTTTTTTTATTTTTTTAAAGATTTTATTTATTTATTTGACAGAGAGAGAGATAGCGAGAGCAGGAACACAAGCAGGGGGAATGGGAGAGGGAGAAGCAGGCTTCCCGCCGAGCAGGGAGCCCGATGTGGGACTTGATCCCAGGACCCTGGGATCATGACCTGAGCCGAAGGCAGACGCTTAACAACTGAGCCACCCAGGCGCCCAAGATGGCTTTTTTTAGTGTTATACTTGGAATCCTTTTTCTTTACTTTTTGCATATCTATTACTGGTTTTTGATTTGTGGTTACCATTAGGGTTGTATATAACATCTTCTGCATATAGCAGTCTCTATTAAGTTAATGGTTACTTAAGTTTGAACCCATTCTTTACTCCTCCCTTGCCACATTTTAGGTCTATGGTGTCATACTTTACATCCTTTTATTTTGTGAATTCCCTATTTTTTACAGATATATTTATTTTTACTGCTTTTATGCTTCCTAATTTTCTTATTCTTACTTATGGTTTTTCCTTTCCACTCAAAGAGTCCCCTTTAACATTTCTTGTAGGGCTGGCTTAGTGGTCATGAATTCCTTTAAGTTTTGTTTATCTGGGGAACTCTTTCTCTCTCCTTCTATTCGGAATGATAGCCTTGCTGGATGGAGTATTCTTGGCTGCAGATTTTTCCCTTTTAGCACTTTGAATATCATGCCACTCTCTTCTGGTCTGTAAAGTTTCTGCTGAAAAATCTGATAGCCTGTGGGGTTTCTCTTGTGTGGTCTTCTTTTCTCTTGATGCTTTTTAAAATTCTCTATCACTACTTTTTGCCATTTTGATTAGTATGTGTCTTAGCTGGACCTCCTTGGACTGATTTTGTTGGGAGATCTTTGTGCCTCCCGTACCTGAATTTCTGTTTCCTTCCCCAGATGCGGGAAGTTTTCTATTATTTCTTCAATTAAAGTTTATACTCACTTTTCTCTTTCTTCTTCTGGGATCCCTATAATGCAAATGTTATTACGCTTGATGGAGTGGCTGAGATCCCTAAGTCCATTCTCATTTTGCATACTTTTTTCCCTCTCCTGCTCAGCTTGATTATTTTACATTACTCTGTCATCCAGGTTGCTGATTCATTCTTCTGCTTCCTGTACTCTGCTATTTATTCTATCTAAGGTATTTTTAATTTCATTTATTGTGCTTTTCAGCTGTGATTGATTCTTCTTTATCTCTTTAAGGGTGTCACCGATGTCCTCCACTCTTTTCTTAAGTCCAGTGAGTATCTTTACAATCATTACTTTAAATTCTCTATCAGGCATATTATTTATCTCCATTTTGCTTAGGACTCTTGCTGTGGTTTTGTCTTATTCTTTCATTTGGGACATATTCCCCTGTCTCCTCGTTTTGTCTAACTCTCTGTGTCTGAAAGTCAGCTATGTCTCCTGCTCTTGAAAGTAGTGGCCTTCTGAAGAAGAGGTCCTGTAGTGCTCTGCAGCGCACTTTCCCCTGTTTACCAGAACCCGGCACTTCGGGGGCACCTCCTATGTTGTCAGTGGGCCAGTCTGGTGCTGCCTTGTGCTTGAGTTGAGTCAGAGTGTTTGCAGATGTTGAGTTGAGTGAGGTGTTCGGCAGAGATGCAACGCCATCAAACTGCAGAGCACTTTCCCTGTGCTGTCCCCTGAGAAGCCTGCATTGGTGGGCAGGGCCCGCCATCAGAAGAACTGTCTGTCCCCAGCCCATTGCGGGGGCCACAGTCTGACCAGTGTGGTGTTTATCTTTCTCTCTCCCCAGGGCACGAATCACTTTGGAGTGGTGTTGGTCCCTGTCCAGGCTGCGAGCACACTTTTCCAGGCTTGTGGCTTCAGTTTGAATGGGCTTTGGCCAAGAGCACATTGGAGGCGGCCGATCTGCAATGTGCTCGGGCATGAGATGTGCAGAGCCCTCAAGGTTTGCACATGGGGAGAGGGCACGGGCTGCTACCTCTGGGACCACAGTGGCTGGGCCAATCCGCAAAGCATACCAGGGCAGGGCATGCACTTTTACCAACGTGCACTCAGGTTTGCTGTGAAAGACCTACCATCACCACAGGGCCAGCCCATGTGGATCTGCAAAGAGCGGGTGGGCAGGCACACAGTTTTAGCAAGGTGTGTGCCCATCTTTCACAAGAGGGTACTTGCTGCCACCACCATTGCCGAGGCCCCACAAAGTGCATGGTTAGCAAAATTTGAGCAGGTTTTCTGGGGGAGGGGATCCACAGCACATGGACTGAGGCAAGGCCAACTGGGGTGCGCAAATCCCCAGAGCTGTGGGGGGGGTGGTGGTAGAGTGGGGAGGCAGGGAGTAGTATAAGCAAGTTAGGTAGCAAATGTGGGCACTAAACTGACTTCTGCAGGTGGTTTCAGGTGGCCACGTGTTTATGCTGGGGGGCAGGGGAGGGAAATGGCACCTACTAGCTCCTTTGGTCCTGAAGGAGACTCCTTGTGAATACTACCCCTCCAGGAGAGGCTCTGAGATGAATAACTCTTCCTCCCTATGCCCCAGGCATTTTTCAAAGTGCTCCTTCTACGTTGTATCTCCACAGGCTGTTTCTTGTGCTGTCTCTTTAAGGGCAGGGACTCAGTTTCCTCTCAGTGGCCAGGTTCTCCCAGAACCCAACCTGCTGATTTTTAAAGTTGCAGGCTTTAAGTCCTGCTGGTTTTAAGAACTCACTAAAGTTCACCCCCTCTAGTTTTCAAAGCCAAATATTATGGAGATTCATCTTCCCCACGTGGGCTCCCCAATGTGTTAGCCTTCTTCTTCCCCTTCTCCACACCCGTGGTCCATTTAGCTCCCCAGCGTGTCTCCGCCCTTCCTACCCTCTTCAATGTGGCATCTTTTCTACTTTTAGTTGAGGAGTTTGTTCTGCCAGCCTTCGGGTCATTTCCTGTGTTATTTACACTGACATGAGTGTTATCTAGTTGTATCTATGGGATGAGGTGAGCTTAGGGTCCTCATATTCTGCCACCTTCTCAGCCTATATGTCTCCACATGCATTTTAAATGTATCCATTCAGGGGCGCCTGGGTGGCTCAGTCATTAAGTGTCTGCCTTCGGCTCAGGCCATGGTCCCAGCGTCCTGGGATCGAGCCCCACATTGGGCTCCCTGCTCGGCGGGAAGCCTGCTTCTCCCTCACCCACTCCCCCTGCTTCTGTTCCCTCTCGCACGGTCTCTGTCAAATAAATAAAATCTTTAAAATCAATCAATCAGGGGCGCCTGGGTGGCTCAGTTGTTAAGCGTCTGCCTTCGGCTCAGGTCATGGTCCCAGGGTCCTGGGATCGAGCACCACATCGGGCTCCCTGCTTGGCGGGCAGCCTGCTTCTCCCTCTCCCACACCCCCTGCTTGTGTTCCCTCTCTTGCTGTATCTCTCTCGGTCAAATAAATAAATAAAATTAAAAAAAAAAAATAAAATCAATCATTCAATCCATCCGTCCATCCATTCAGAGTTTAGACTAATCTACACTCTTATAGAAATGGTGGTAACAAGGGGCCCCTCTGAGTTGTTGGATTACTGTGATTCAAATTACACTTCTTTCTGCTTATCTGTATTTTCTAAGTTTTAAAAGATTTTCGTAAGAAAACAGAAAGTTAACAAAAACTTAGGAGATCAGAAGAAAAGGATGACAGATTCTGCTAGTTAAAAAAAATGTTTAAAAAGTACTCCTTCGGTACTTATAAAAAGTACTCCTTAATTTCTTAAAATTGACAATCTCACTCATTAAAATTTCAAAAATATATGCAACTCTTCAGAAAAGCAGGTCAGAATTTCAAACAACATCCCAGGTTATACAAATTCCACTCACACAGTAAACAGGATACCTGTGAAACATGCCTACAGAAAAATTCTACTACTAAAAAGTACACGGTGGGCAGCAAAGTCAAGAAAATAAGAAGAGTGGGCAAGTGCTATCTTCCTTTTATTTATTAACCTTTTGCTATTTTAATTTACCCAGTATCAGTTGTTAACCTCTTGGGGGTCATACATCATTTTACGCCTCTCGTGCACCTAAGTATTGATGCAAACACAGGTTACTTGCATACACTTCAGGAACCTCTTCAAACCAGACATTTGAAGACACTCTCTGGGCCAGTGCAAAGGCCGGAGCCCTGTACCTCATCTCCTCTGTGGGGTCAAACCCAAGTACACAGAACCCCGGGTTCCCGCATCGGCTAGTGCCCTTTGGGTGCTGCCTTTCGAGGAACTTACTCTGTTGAAAATATTTTTCTAAGGGCAGCCCTGCGTGTCTCCAAGAGCCAGGCACGAACATCCATTTCCTTGTGACGTCAGAGAGTTATCACCAGCGTTACCCAAACGTAAAAGGAAGGGTGGGGGGGAAGGGCAAGCAGCAACTTTTTTGTCTTTTGGGAGAGCAAACGTTAAGTTCTACATTTTAAGGGAGCCACAAATGACTCCTCTGGATTGTACCTCATCGAGAGCCACGTTCTGAACAGATGTTGACTGGTACGCAATATTTCTGATGTAACCCATCAATTCCAGGAGCCATTCCATTCTCTTCAACACACCTGAAACAAAAAGGGATGTTTTCTTACCAGACCATGGTTTTGCTATGAGATGTACAACAGATCAGTACCAGCCACCATAACTAAAGCGGAACACCTGCGGAGGATTGCATGAAGCAGTTTCAAATCCTCTTGCCATCCCTGAGACTTGTGATTTTGCGGGTGAGAGCTCTTTGACACTATTCTTATCAGATGACTGTAGTTTTGCTTTTATTTTCAAAAGGTAATTTATTCTTCAAAACTATGCACCCGCTAGTGATAAAATGCACTTATTGGAATTTCTCTCTCAACATTAAACACGCTAGGAGAAATCTGGCATGCCAGCTAGCCAGTGATGTTGAATCTTGGATAACTGGTTGTTTTTATGGTCTTCTTTTACTTCAATGTTCCCATTTTATGCCCAAATCAAAGAGAAAAACCTATCCCAAAGACATGAGAAGAAAAATAAAAACCGGCTATTATACAGTAACTGGAGAACAAACATCAGCATAAATATTGATTCTCCCTTTTTTATTTTTTAAAAATGAGGATTCCTTGGGGCACCTGGGTGGCTCGGTCATTAAGCGTCTGCCTTCAGCTCAGGTCATGATCCCAGCCTCCTGAGATCGAGCCCCGCATCGGGCTCCCTGCTCCAAGCGAAGCCTGCTTCTCCCTCTCCCACTCCCCCTGCTTGTGTTCCCTCTCTCGTTGAATCTCTCTCTGTCAAGTAAATAAATAAATAATCTTTAAAAAAAAAAAAAAAAAAGAGGATTCCCAGCACAGTAAAGCCTACTTGAGAAAGCTGTCAAATTTTAGTGAGTCAGAGGAAAACAGGAACTAAACTGGAAGGCCAGCTAGTTAAAACCAAAGGCAATATCAAATTTCAGTTTACTTCACGTATCTTCCCGCTTCCTTGGGAATACCTACTAGATTTCTCCCTGATAAATACACTTTTGATTTAGAGTAAAAAAATCTAGTTTTTCATCACAGGTTCATTTTTCACCAGGCAGGCACTGATGCAAAGATGAGACAACAATGTCAACTGTCAAAGAGGAGAATAAATCAAAATTTCCTATCTGGTCTCAAAAAGGGTATTATAATTATGTCTGCCAGTTTTCTCTCAAAACCTTCAAGATGTGGGGCGCCTGGGTGGCTCGGTTGTTAAGCGTCTGCCTTCAGTTCAGGTCATGATCCCGGGGTCCTGGGATCGAGCCCCGCATCGGGCTCCCTGCTCAGCGAGAAGCCTGCTTCTCCCTCTCCCACTCCCCCTGCTTGTGTTCCCTCTCTCGCTGTGTCTGTCTGTTAAATAAATAAATAAAATTTTAAAAAACAAAAACAAAAACACCTTCAAGATACAAGAGATGAGGAAGATACAAAAAAATCCAGAAATAAAAGTAATTTGCCTGGGGTCCCTAGGGCTTCCCCACCATGCCTGATTGAAGCTAGGTGCCATTCAGAACTGTAGGTAGACTATAAGCAATGTGACCAAAGGCATGGGAGGAGAAATGGGGCAGCCCATTATTACTCAAGAGTAAAGGTCTATGATAGTCTAAAAGTTCCACCGTATGATTCATTAGCAGAGCTACAGGCCTAGAGCTTCTGGCTTGAGGATGTAGTGAGGGTGCCCCGATTTTATTCCCCCCACGCCCCTGAGCAGGTCTTCTATAGAATAACAATTTAATTTTGTTGTCATTGTTTTCCTCTTTTTATCTGCTTGTTAAGTAACCACCTAAAAGTCATTTTCCTGAAAACGTCAGACAAATCGACTGACACCCTGGTTGGGAAACGGAAGCAGGCAGAATCCACCCGATACACTCGTTTATAGACTCGAGGGCCTGGAGAGCTAAAGACAATGTAGAAATCACCGACAGGATCCAGTTCCATCTCCAGGGTGGAGGTCATGAGTTGTAACTGATCTTTTCATTGAAGGTGCTCCTTGTCTGGGGTGACAAGAGCTCTCCTGGGTCAAGTAGCACTAACCTCGTTTTTAGGTTGAGGGAGCAGTTACAGGTTAAAAGGGCAGGCAGGCAGGTGCTCCTGCTCCTGCCGGCGCCCAGGCTGGCCTTACCCGCGTTGGCGTGGCCCACAGTCC
Source organism: Halichoerus grypus (assembly GCF_964656455.1). Classification (NCBI taxonomy): domain Eukaryota; kingdom Metazoa; phylum Chordata; class Mammalia; order Carnivora; family Phocidae; genus Halichoerus; species Halichoerus grypus. The sequence goes on along the minus strand of NC_135725.1, from coordinate 47,076,628 downwards.
GTGCCTGGTACAGGTTCTGCATCACCATCCAGGCTACTGGGTCTCTGTCCCGGTGCCGAACAGCGACGCCGAGGACGCCCATCAAGCCCATCAAGGGGAAGCGTCCTTGAGAGACCAAGTACAGTCTGACAAAGGCAGCCTTTTCTAGGTTGCTCTGAAAAAAAGCAAATTGTTCGGTTACTATTAAATTAGCTGAAGTCATTATAAAACCTCGGGGCAAGGGCAAAACAGAAAGGGGGAGCGGAAAGTGGATTAAATGCTAAAACCGTTCATTTCCTGCAGCACGTGACCCATATGCCTGTGTGTTGTATTTTAAAATGTACATACAGATAGAGGGTTACAATGTCACCTTCTGTTCTCTCCTAAAAACCATCAGTGATTTCAGGGGCTAACTGGTGATGATACTTTGTACAAACACACAAATAATAATGATGATGATGATACGATGATGATAACTAAAAAACACAGTACTTATGTACCAGGCACCATTCTAAGCACTTAACATGTATTAATTCGGCAGTTCGCAAAGTGCGGTACACAGACCTCCAAGGGACCCCAAGACCCTTTTAGAGGGTCTGTGAGGTCAAGCTATACTCACAATTGCACAAAAACCACAGTAAGAGTCACTGTATTTTTCACGGCTACTTGCAATTTTTTAAAAATGACTTTTCTTTAAAATACCCTTATAAACAATAAAAATTATTAGTTTCATTAAACCTTCACCCTCAAGTACACATCTTTTTAACAGCAGGGATGGTAAAATGGCAAGCATGCATAAGGGACTTCTGCTGCAGAACCAAGTATTACGGTTGTCTCGAGGAAAAACACTTGTAAGTCTGGGTTGTGAGCTGAAATAGCCACTTTTTATGGAACACCATTTAGTTGGAAGGATGATTGATGGACAAACGATGGTTATTCAAACTGAGTATTTGACAGACTTTTTTTTTTTTTTTTTAACTAGAAGAAAGTGAGACTGTCACTTCAAGGAAATACTTGACAGTATTCGTTGCCAATGATAAAATCTGAGCTTTCAAGCGAAAAATTAGAGTTTTGGAAAATTTGTATTTGCTACTATGAGTTGGCAGCTTCCCAATACATAAAAGACTTCTCTGATGATTTCAACAAATGTGGTGTTTTGCATTGTATAATGAAATGCATCAACATTTGGAAGATTTTCAAAAGTCAGTGAGTTGGTATTTTCCAAATGATTTTGTGATATCAGACCCGGAGCACAAGTTGGACCAATGGATTTTAATACAACAGACTATGTGAAGTTCACTGATAGGGACTCAGACTGCACATACTGCGACTACTCTGAAGGAAGCACCACTTGTTGAGTTCTGTTGCAACATCAAAAAAAATTTAAAAAAAAGATATCCATAATTATCTGAAACTATCAACACACTCTCCCCTTTTCTACGGACATACTTGTATGAGGCTGGATCTTCCCCACATACTTCACCAAAATAACATCACAGCAGACTGACTGAAGCAGCAGCTCTGAGAATCCAACATTAAAGAGACTTCCTTTAAGCCAGACATTAAAGAGATTTGCAAAAAAATGGAAAACAATGCCACTTTTCTCATTATTTATTTTGTTTTCAAAAATTTTTCTTCTTTGTGTTAAGATGCAATGGGTTTATTACTACTTTTAAGTAAATATTTTTTAAATTTCCCAGTTTCAAGTTCTAATATGGTAAATACTGAAAGATATGACCCATTTAAATGAAAGTCTTTTGGAACCCTCAACAATTTTTAAGACACTAAAGTAGTCCTGACACCAGAAAGTGTGAGAAGCCCTGTATGAACCACTAAATTTTCACACCACCCTATGCAGATTACTACCACCATCCTTCCTTTGTAGATGATAGTCGGAAGCACAGAGGTTAAGTAACTTGCTTAGGGTCACATGGCTCGAGGTGGCAGATTAAGAACTGAAACTCAGGGAGTATGAACCCTTCACTACCTTATTGTTTCTAGAAAAGACTCAGTAAAACGCACTAACTCTTTTGGGGACATAAGAACACTCTTCAGTAAGTTCTAGCGAAAATGTTCTAACTGGTACTTTAAGAACCCAGGTGAGTAACACAGCAACCTTCAGCCGCAGGTACCATGACAGGAATTATATGCAATACTTCCAACTATATTACATGAATATAATAATAATAATAGGATATAATAAATTACAGGAATGTGATCATTAGGATAATAAATAATTACTGAGTACTAGCCTTACGTCAGGTACTTTTCCAAGAATTTAACATGGATTAAGTCATTGTAACTCTCAAAACAGCTCTGGCGGTCGGTGCTAATATCTCCCTTTTATAGATAAGGAAACTGAGGCAGAGAGAGATTATGAAACGTAACCAGGGTCACATTACTAGTAAATTACAGAGCTGGATTTCAAACCCCAGCAGTGAGGCTCTACAGTCCATTCTCTTAAGCATTTCCTTAGACTGTTTGTCTTTGCTTAAAACAAACTAATCTCCAAAATGCTGATATTCCAAATACTCTAATAGGGGTTCTCAAACCTCAGGATGCAGCACAATCATCTGGAGGGACTGTTAAAACACAGATCCTGGGCCCCACCTCTGACTCAGTAGACCTGAAGTGGGACTCCAGAATTTTCATTCCTAATCAGTCGCCATGCTTATGCTGCTGGTCCAGGGAACACATTTTGAGAATCACTGCTACACGATGCCGAAATTCAAGGATTCAACTGAATAGGCAAACCTGTCATCAGGTGAAATAAATGGTAAGAGGTTCACCAGCTGGGTGAGGGCTCACATTTCTCTAGACCTTTGCTATTATCTGGTATGTAGAGTTGCCATTTGTAGAAGTATGTCCATTGGGATATACTTATACTAAAAAACATCATTCACTATTTATAGGCAATTCAAATCTAACAAGACATGTATTATACTAGCTAAATGTGCAACTTTGCTGGTATGTTACTCATTCATCCTTTGGGTGTGGATATAAGAAGTACTTGTTGGGATGCCTGGGTGGCTCTGTCAGTTAAGCGTCTGCCTTTGGCTCAGGTCATGATCCCAGGGTCCTGGGATCGAGTCCCACATTGGGCTCCCTGCTCAGTGGGAGTCTGCTTCTCCCTCTGCCTGCCGCTCCCCGTGCTTGTGTTCTCTGTCTCTGACAAATCAATAAAATCTTAAAAAAAAAAAAAAAGGGGGCGGGAGTACTTGTTAATTATCTTGTGTCTGGGCTAATAGTGTTTGTTTTTCAAATACCCACTTTTCTTCATTACAAAAGGATAAGTACCAGGTGAAAGAAAATAAATTTAAGAACAAAACTATTTATTTATGCCTTCCATGCACCAGAAAGTTCTTCAGCCAGAATATTCCCATTCTTACGGATTTTGTATTGAAGATGTTGTCCTGTACTTATGTTTGCCCACAGGTGACACTAAAATGTTCTTGACAAAGTGGAATTAGGTTAAAAAGTTGTTCATCGGGCGCCTGGGTGGCTCAGTCGTTAAGCGTCTGCCTTCGGCTCAGGTCATGATCCCAGGGTCCTGGGATCGAGTCCCACATCGGGCTCCCTGTTCGGCGGGAAGCCTGCTTCTCCCTCTCCCACTCGCCCTGCTTGTGTTCCTGCTCTTGCTATCTCTCTGTCTGTCAAATAAATAAATAAAATCTTTAAAAAAAAAAAAAAAAAAAAGTTGTTCATCCATCTATCCATCCATACCACTAGCCTGAACACAAGACCCCACAGTAACAGAGAGTTTCCTCAAATTATCCACTAACAAATATAAAGCAAAACTAGCTTCAGTCAAAAGGATACTATAGTCACCTCTTCAACTGTTTAACTCCCACGTCAATAATGGAAATAAATATATAGATATGTTCTTACCTCAGTAATCTGGGCAACCCGATTGGCTTCATCATCTGTCATTTCTGAGAGGCATTTTGCTATACTGACATACAGCTCTAGATCATTTCTCTGGTAAAGAAAAATCACAAGCACGTCAAAATACAATGTAACATAACAGATACATTCTCAGCGTTCTGACGAATTATTAGCTTTACTTCTCTCCATGAACAGCAGCTTATGAGATTTTAATCAAACCAAATATATGTTATCACTTTTAAAAAAACATCTTTCTGGGGCACCTGGCTGGCTCAGTCGGTAGAGCAGGCGACCCTTGATCTCAGGATCATGAGTTCAAGCCCCACGCTGGGCACAGAGCTTACTTAAAAAAAACCAAAAACCATCTTTCCTATTATTTTATTTGTTTGGCTGTACTTGTTTATTTGTGTGGCTGTACTTTTTTCCCTCTTATCAGAATCCATCATTCCAAACAGATTCTTTTAATTTCTTTGTAAAACTACAATTCAGGAATCTGTTGGGGGAGGGGAAAGGCTAGGATTACGTCACTTGATGTAAGTAAAATACTGGACAATGTGCCCAAAGAGTTTCCAGGTGTAACGTGGAAGCATTTCTGAGCTTGTCTGTCTTCTGCATTTGATAAGAGGCCCAAGAGCATATTTCCTGGTATAGCATTGGTTAACCTGCATCTAAGCTTCCTCAAAACCTTGGTTTTAAATATTCAACCTCAATTTAGATCTTGGAAGCAAACCCATTCTTAGTGAAAAAATGTGGTTATTTCTTCCTAGCCTACCCACCACATTCTTAAAACATACACCTCCCTGCTTTGCCAAAAGGGCTTTCAAAAGTCCCAAACATAAATTGTCAGGAATGTAAATATTTTTGTTCCTCACCCGAATCTTATTTGGCAGAAGGTCAAAAATTTTCCCAGTAGCTTCAGAGAGCAGACTCCAGAGGTGGTGGGTAGGGCTGGGCAGTTTCATGGCCTGGCTCAGCCCCTGTAAGGCACTCGTGCATAACTCAGGATGGGGAAGTGGGGAAGCTGCTTTAAAAACTGCCACCATTACATTTTCAACAAAGCCCAGGATCTGTTCGTCAGAGACATGTTTTATCCACAGAGGTGTAGACACCAGGAGGTATTTCTTGATATTCAACTGGAAGCAAAGCAAAAGAGGTCAGAAACAGGCAAGTCTGGGTCCGCAGGGCTCAAAACCTCGAGGTCCTCACTGTGTTTGAGGGTAGAATGAGAGAAGAAAGGTTCAAGTTACTTCCTTGCCCGTCATCTCCCCCAGCCTCATGGTCCAGCGGGTCACCAATGCACGCAACGTTGGCTGCCGCCGCAAGGACTTGTGATCCAGGGTGACTCATGTGTATATACGGTAGCTGCCAACCCATCTGTGAACTACTCAGCTGAAGCTGTGGATCTTTTCAGGGAGGGGAAGAATATGCTGCTTCTCAACATACATGACAGTTGCTATTCAGTCTTAAAAGGTCACATTCTCTGGCAAGAAAAAAAAATCCTGAAGATGAAAGGCTCATCTGCAGGAAATCGACTCACTGGAATATCTGATATTATTAATTTCCTCTTCTGGGAAGCATAAGGAAATAAAAAGAACTGGCATGCCAGGACCATTTCTGACCACAGAAGAGCAGCTGAACTTGTGGACATGACCATGGCTTCCTGGAGGTCATGAGAGCTGAAAAGGGGCACGGTTCGAAATAGCTCTGTGCCAGACACATTAAGAGAGGAGGCTGCAACATAAGTATGCTACTAAAGGAGCAGCGAGTCAAAAAGAAGTAGGTCTAAAAAAAAAAATAAAACCCGACAAAGCCCAGTAAATTTCATAAAAATAGCAGCATGGTTGCAGGAGTTAGCCGAACGGTTCATTGGAAAGAACGTGCCATTCCTGATCTTTTTTGTACATGAGAAGGTACATAATTAAGAAAATGAATTCACAAACTTAATTTGTCCATTAACGTAGATAATAAGAAAAGTCCACAATCACAGACAAATGCAAAAAAAAAAGTAACAGATCTAAAAGGGAAGTGTAAGGATAACTAAATTCTAGAAAGATTTTTGAGGTAAACAAAACAGGCTGTTCGAAGTATACCTGACTCAAAAGGAAGGAGGGGTTCATAGAACAGTGTCTTGGACATAGACTTTGGAGTCAGCCGGACTCACTCCTGTTTATTAGCAATATAAACTTTGTTTAATTGCAATGTGCCTCAGTTTATCAACCTGTAAAATGGAAACAAAAAAATCTACTTCTCAAAAGTGAAATAAGCCGGGCATGAAAGGAATCATATTGTATGATTCCTTTCTAAAGAATTTCTAAAGCTTATATGAAATTGAAATTTATAGGAAAGTCCTCTAAAAAAAGGAAAATTTATAGAGACAAAAAGCCAATCAGAGGTAGCCTGGGTCTGAGACTAGGAGTGGGGATTGTCTCCACATTGGCATAATGCAACTTTTTGGGGGTGATGGAAATATTATTGGTGATGAATGAAAATGTATAAATGTACTGAAACTCATCAAATTGTACACTTAACACAGCCATAATTTATGGAATATAAATTATAACTCAAGGTTGTAAAAAAAAAAAAACGGTCAGAATTGAAGAGAGATTCAGTCTGATGTCTGAAAGTGCTCACTGAGTGCTTACAAGTCGCAGGTACCTAGCAAGTACTGGGTACTGGCAGCTAGATGGGAGGTGCTTGGAGCAGGCAGCTCATGATAATTGTTGACACAGAGGACACAGCCCTCAGTGATGTCCCCCTTCAACTAAAGAGCATCAGAATATGTAGCAGAGCTTAAAAGAAAAAAAAAAAAACAGGATAGGAACTCAAGTTAAAAGACTAAGGAACTAGTATGAGAACTTTGCACTGTTCTCAAGGAATTAAAGCCTCCTGAAGAGTAACAACAAGATCATTTAATTTATAATCAATTGGTAAACCTCTAAGGAATCATGGAATGCGGGTGTCTTTTTTTTGGTGGGGGGAGGTCCTAGCTTGGAATATATTCAAAATTATACAGTTTGCTAATTTCATATTTTTAAACAATCTTAGCCCATTCTTCCTACTTAGCCTTAGCCTATACCCTGGAAGGTGCTGGCTCCTTCTCTCTACCATAGACACTGGGCTAGGTCACTTCTTCCTCAGCGTTCTGCTCAAGCCAAACACCCTAGCAGAGATGTTCTACTCTCTTCACCACCCCCTCCCACCTACATCCTCCCAGTGCCTCTAACTTGATGCCCAATAAAACCCTACCAAGCCTTCAAGGCCCACCTGAATTGCTGCCTTTTCTATATGGATTTGCCGTTCTCTTAATACCTACTGAACCAATATAATGTATATCATATAAATAAGCCTAGGTTTCAATAACTCCACAATTTTCTAGCTGTATGATCTGGAGAAAGAACTTTAATATCTCTGACCATCCTTTTCCTTTCTCGTAATCAACGGGAGCTGAAAGCACGAACGCCGACAGCGAGGGCAGAGTTCTGAATCACACAATCTCTCCATCTGCCGGCCAGCTACTGCCAAGCCCCCAGGTTTTACAAAAGCACATCTGCCCACTCTTGACTTTGAGAACATACTCCCAAATTAACATTCCTCTCCCCCAAAAGAACCATATCTGCCTGTTGCCCAACACCCTTAAAGGCTACATACGCTGAGGCCGTGGACCAGTGGTGGTACCACCCACAGTCCCAAGAGCGCAGCTGCATTCTGGGATGATGGCGCCTGTGTCACCATAATTTCAAGGCAGAGTTGCTGTATCTCTTCTCCTGCAAGAGAAGAATATGGATAATACATCTGTTTCTCGGACTCATTTTCAGGCTTCTGTGTCTCAAATCAAAGCATCTGCTTGTGTGACTTCTCCCAGTAACAGAACTTGAGTGAACCAAAAGATATTTCAAGTGATCTTTCCACTGTGAAGCAAAGAATGTACCCACAGACAGCAGAGCGGTAAGTCTCAGAACCGGCAAGGGCCGTGATCTAGCTCAGGAAATCTCTCTTAGGATGTCCTAAGAAATCTGAAGAATCGAATACTTTCAAAAACTTGAGAAAATTCTGGATAAACTCTCTGTCTCTGTTGGGGGAGGGGAAAGGCTCCCCTCCCCCCATGCATTCAGCACATAGAGAAATGTGTTTAGATCTGAAAGGACTTAAAAATGTAGCCACATTCTCTAGTGATCCAGTCTTTTTAGTAGCCTGATCCCCATCAGCAGGCATATTTTCCCAACCATACCTTTTCTTCTTTTTTCTAAGGAATTTTACTAAAACACAAACATTTTTAATACAGCACACAAAAACAGGGGAGGCTCAGGAGAACATACTTTTCAAATGAAATCTCCAGAAACGTGGTATGGTGACATCGTATCTTATAGAGATATTAGGTTCAAATGAAAGCATTTAAGTGAAAAATTGTGTATAGTCAAAATCATCTTTGAGTATCCTTTCAATTGTACATAAATTACGGTTTACAAATCTTTCTGTATATCATATGTGAGTGAGCACCCTACTGTAAATAATAGAGCACTCACTGCAAATACACACACACACTGTTAATATAGCACTGTTAAAAAACTATTCTCCCCACTCTTTTTCTTGAGGTGCGTGTGTGGGGGGGCAAGTACATGGGATTAAATTTGCATATGCTAATTCCATAAAAGAGGTTGCTGTGGATGAATGAGACATGTGCATTCCCTCTGTCTCTCATCACAAAGTATCTGTGGTAAACAGAATCACGGCCCTCAAAGATGCCTACATCCTAATGCCTGGAACCTGTGAATATGTTATGTTACCTTGCTTGGCAAAGGAACTTCTCAGATGTGATTAAGGTTAAGGACCACTGAGATGGGGAGATTATACTGGATTATTCAAATGGACCCATTAATCACATGAATCTTTAATGTGGAAAGCCTTGCCTGGTTGTAGAGAACCAGAAAGAAGACAGTGTGAGAAGGTTTTGGCTCTCTGTTGCAGGCTTTGAAGATGAAGAAAGGGGGGGCACAAGCCAAGGAATGCGGGCAGCCTCTAGAAGCTGTAAAAGGGAAAGAAATGGATTCTCTCTGCCTTAGTCTGCTCAGGCTGCTCTAACAAAATATCCCAGACCGGGTGGTTTATAAACAACAGAAATTTGCTTCTCATCGTTCTGCTAGCGGGAAGTCCAGGGTCAGGGTGCCGGCATGGTTGGGTTCTGGTGGAACCCTTTACCCAGCTGTGGACTACCAACTCCGGCTGTGTGCTCACACTGCAGGAGGGGATAAGGAGCTCTCCGGGGCCTCTCTTACGAGGGCACCAATCATTCCTGAGGGCTCCACACTCATGACCTAATCACCTCCCAAAGGCCCCACCTCCTAATACCATCACCCTAGGGACTAGGATTTCAACATATGAATTTCGGGGGGAGAAAAATACTGAGACCACAGCACTCCTCGGGGCATCTAGGAAAGAATGCTGCTCTGCTGATACCTTGAACTTGGCCAAGAACCATGTTGGACTTCTGATCGACAGAACTATAAGATGATAAATTTGCGTCGCTTCAAGCCACTAAACCTGTGGTAACGTGTTAGAGCAGCAACAGAAAACTAATGCACCTTCCCACAGGTGCTTCCTTGAATCCTAGCGCTCTGACAATGCAGTGTGACGACCATCAAACCAGGCTTCCTGGGACCTGCACCACACAGACAGCAACACGCACCCTTCAGTCAAGTACCGTTTGACGAGTGCATCTGGTCTTATGTCTTCAGACCTCCTCCGCCTTAGCCTCAGTGATCCTGAAAGTGACTCAGTGGAAGTAACCCAGCTGTTCCATCCCAGAACACAAACCTCAAGATCCCAAAGGTCTATCCAGTCACCACCAACAGTGACCCAGAATCTATTTTTCTATTCAGGTCACATCCTAAAGGCAGAGTCTCAAGGCCGAAAAACACTTGATATTTACCAAAGTTTAGCCTCATAAGTGGAGAGAGGAGCGCGGCCCAGTTCACAGGAGGATACTGGTGGCTTTCTCCGACCGTTGCAATGGGTTTCATCACAACTTTGAGAAGGGAAGGAGGCACAGATTCAGGACCTGCAACAGAAAGGAAATAAATTAATGAAACACCTTGGCAGCACAGTGAGGGGAAAATGCCAACGTTGCTTTTTTCCAGTTCCAAACGATTTGGGTAGCACACCTTCAGCTGTGGTCAGGTCTTCAAGTCTGTGCTCTCAACCCCAACCCAGCTGTTACAGAAGCTTGCTCCCTCTGTTCTTCTCAAGTTTCTTATTTGCCTCCACATTTCTACTTAACTGTCTTCCAACCTCTCCTGTAGACACTTCATTCAACTTTCTAAAAACAGTAGCTTAACTACATTATTGCCTCATTACTCTCTCACTCCCTCCCTCCCTCCTCGATCCACTTCCAGAAAAGGAGAGAATTACTGCCCACTCAGGCACAGTCCCTTCCAACGACCATCAAGTCCCTCAGTGCCTGTGGCCCCCAGTGGTCATACTCTGTCCATGGGATTCAGCAGCTGCCCTCTGCAGCCTGGGCTGTGGCTGACCGCTCCAGAGGTGAGTACCAATGGTACAGCTAACCCACAGGCTAACCAGCTACCTGTGATGTACGGCTACGGCTTTAACAGAATCTTTTTTTTTTTTTTTTTTTTCCAGGAGGGGGCTAATTTGAAATGGAAATGATGAGACGCTGGAGCAATTATGAGTGGAGCCATAAGGCACAGTCAGGGTTTGAGTAGCCACTGAGGGCCATGTAAAAGTGAAGTTCAAAGGGAGCCAGAAATGATGTGTAAAAAAGTAAAACAACAAGGAGAAGCAAAAGAGCTGGATCAACATATGTGGCAGAAGGGAAATCAGCATTAGCAGAAAGAGCAACAGACTCAGGAAAAGCATCAGTAGGAAAAGGAAAAGCAGGGGCAGGACCAGCAGAAAGCAGAAGAATCAGCAGACACCTGAAAGAGGAGGAAGCAAAGGTGGGGCGGAGTCTGCAAAAGGAGTAACAGCTGCAGAAAGGACAAGCGCAAGAGAAGAAGAAGCTGAGGCAGAAGAGGCAATACGATCAGCAGGGACTGAAAAAGGGGGAAGCTAAGGTGGGGACAGAATCTGAAAAAGGAACAGCAGCTGCAGAAAGGAGAAGCACAAGAAAAGGGAGAAGCTGAGGCAGAAGAGGCAACACGATCAGCAGGCACTGAACTAGGGGAAGCTGAGGTGGGGACAGAATCTGAAAAAGGAACAGCAGCTGCAGAAAGGAGAAGCACAAGGGAGAAGCTGAGGCAGAAGAGGCAACACGATCAGCAGGCACTGAACAAGGGGAAGCTGAGGTCAGGACAGAATCTGAAAAAGGAACAGCAGCTGCAGAAAGGAGAAGCACAAAAGGAGAAGCTGAGGCAGAAGAGGCAGCAGAATCAGCAGGGACTGAACAGGGGGGAAGCTGAGGTCAGGACAGAATCTGAAAAAGGTATAGCAGCTGCAGAAAGGAGAAGCACAAGAAAAGGGAGAAGCTGAGGCAGAAGAGGCAATACGATCAGCAGGGACTGAAAAAGGGGAAGCTGAGGTCAGGACAGAATCTGAAAAAGGAACAGCAGCTGCAGAAAGGAGAAGCACAAGGGAGAAGCTGAGGCAGAAGAGGCAGCAGGGACTGAACAAGGGGGAAGCTGAGGTGGCGACAGAATCCGAAAAAGGAACAGCAGCTGCAGAAAGGAGAAGCACAAGGGAGAAGCTGAGGCAGAAGAGGCAACACGATCAGCAGGCACTGAACAAGGGGAAGCTGAGGTCAGGACAGAATCTGAAAAAGGAACAGCAGCTGCAGAAAGGAGAAGCACAAAAGGAGAAGCTGAGGCAGAAGAGGCAGCAGAATCAGCAGGGACAGAACAAGGGGGAAGCAGAGGTGGGGACAGAATCTGAAAAAGGAACAGCAGCTGCAGAAAGGAGAAGCACAAAAGGAGAAGCTGAGGCAGAAGAGGCAGCAGAATCAGCAGGGACTGAACAAGGGGGAAGCTGAGGTCAGGACAGAATCTGAAAAAGGTATAGCAGCTGCAGAAAGGAGAAGCACAAGAAAAGGGAGAAGCTGAGGCAGAAGAGGCAATACGATCAGCAGGGACTGAAAAAGGGGAAGCTGAGGTCAGGACAGAATCTGAAAAAGGAACAGCAGCTGCAGAAAGGAGAAGCACAAAAGGAGAAGCTGAGGCAGAAGAGGCAGCAGGGACTGAACAAGGGGGAAGCTGAGGTGGCGACAGAATCCGAAAAAGGAACAGCAGCTGCAGAAAGGAGAAGCACAAGGGAGAAGCTGAGGCAGAAGAGGCAACACGATCAGCAGGCACTGAACAAGGGGAAGCTGAGGTCAGGACAGAATCTGAAAAAGGAACAGCAGCTGCAGAAAGGAGAAGCACAAGGGAGAAGCTGAGGCAGAAGAGGCAACACGATCAGCAGGCACTGAACAAGGGGAAGCTGAGGTCAGGACAGAATCTGAAAAAGGAACAGCAGCTGCAGAAAGGAGAAGCACAAAAGGAGAAGCTGAGGCAGAAGAGGCAGCAGAATCAGCAGGGACTGAACAAGGGGGAAGCTGAGGTCAGGACAGAATCTGAAAAAGGTATAGCAGCTGCAGAAAGGAGAAGCACAAGAAAAGGGATGAGCTGAGGCAGAAGAGGCAATACGATCAGCAGGGACTGAAAAAGGGGAAGCTGAGGTCAGGACAGAATCTGAAAAAGGAACAGCAGCTGCAGAAAGGAGAAGAACAAAAGGAGAAACTGAGGCAGAAGAGGCAGCAGGGACTGAACAAGGGGGAAGCTGAGGTGGCGACAGAATCTGAAAAAGGAACAGCAGCTGCAGAAAGGAGAAGCACAAGGGAGAAGCTGAGGCAGAAGAGGCAACACGATCAGCAGGCACTGAACTAGGGGAAGCTGAGGTCAGGACAGAATCTGAAAAAGGAACAGCAGCTGCAGAAAGGAGAAGCACAAAAGGAGAAGCTGAGGCAGAAGAGGCAGCAGAATCAGCAGGGACAGAACAAGGGGGAAGCAGAGGTGGGGACAGAATCTGAAAAAGGAACAGCAGCTGCAGAAAGGAGAAGCACAAAAGGAGAAGCTGAGGCAGAAGAGGCAGCAGAATCAGCAGGGACTGAACAAGGGGGAAGCTGAGGTCAGGACAGAATCTGAAAAAGGTATAGCAGCTGCAGAAAGGAGAAGCACAAGAAAAGGGAGAAGCTGAGGCAGAAGAGGCAATACGATCAGCAGGGACTGAAAAAGGGGAAGCTGAGGTCAGGACAGAATCTGAAAAAGGAACAGCAGCTGCAGAAAGGAGAAGCACAAGGGAGAAGCTGAGGCAGAAGAGGCAGCAGGGACTGAACAAGGGGGAAGCTGAGGTGGCGACAGAATCCGAAAAAGGAACAGCAGCTGCAGAAAGGAGAAGCACAAGGGAGAAGCTGAGGCAGAAGAGGCAACACGATCAGCAGGCACTGAACAAGGGGAAGCTGAGGTCAGGACAGAATCTGAAAAAGGAACAGCAGCTGCAGAAAGGAGAAGCACAAGGGAGAAGCTGAGGCAGAAGAGGCAACACGATCAGCAGGCACTGAACAAGGGGAAGCTGAGGTCAGGACAGAATCTGAAAAAGGAACAGCAGCTGCAGAAAGGAGAAGCACAAAAGGAGAAGCTGAGGCAGAAGAGGCAGCAGAATCAGCAGGGACTGAACAAGGGGGAAGCTGAGGTCAGGACAGAATCTGAAAAAGGTATAGCAGCTGCAGAAAGGAGAAGCACAAGAAAAGGGAGAAGCTGAGGCAGAAGAGGCAATACGATCAGCAGGGACTGAAAAAGGGGAAGCTGAGGTCAGGACAGAATCTGAAAAAGGAACAGCAGCTGCAGAAAGGAGAAGCACAAAAGGAGAAACTGAGGCAGAAGAGGCAGCAGGGACTGAACAAGGGGGAAGCTGAGGTGGCGACAGAATCTGAAAAAGGAACAGCAGCTGCAGAAAGGAGAAGCACAAGGGAGAAGCTGAGGCAGAAGAGGCAACACGATCAGCAGGCACTGAACAAGGGGAAGCTGAGGTCAGGACAGAATCTGAAAAAGGAACAGCAGCTGCAGAAAGGAGAAGCACAAGGGAGAAGCTGAGGCAGAAGAGGCAACACGATCAGCAGGCACTGAACAAGGGGAAGCTGAGGTCAGGACAGAATCTGAAAAAGGAACAGCAGCTGCAGAAAGGAGAAGCACAAAAGGAGAAGCTGAGGCAGAAGAGGCAGCAGAATCAGCAGGGACTGAACAAGGGGGAAGCTGAGGTCAGGACAGAATCTGAAAAAGGTATAGCAGCTGCAGAAAGGAGAAGCACAAGAAAAGGGAGAAGCTGAGGCAGAAGAGGCAATACGATCAGCAGGGACTGAAAAAGGGGAAGCTGAGGTCAGGACAGAATCTGAAAAAGGAACAGCAGCTGCAGAAAGGAGAAGCACAAAAGGAGAAACTGAGGCAGAAGAGGCAGCAGGGACTGAACAAGGGGGAAGCTGAGGTGGCGACAGAATCTGAAAAAGGAACAGCAGCTGCAGAAAGGAGAAGCACAAGGGAGAAGCTGAGGCAGAAGAGGCAACACGATCAGCAGGCACTGAACAAGGAGAAGCTGAGGTCAGGACAGAATCTGAAAAAGGAACAGCAGCTGCAGAAAGGAGAAGCACAAAAGGAGAAGCTGAGGCAGAAGAGGCAGCAGAATCAGCAGGGACTGAACAAGGGGGAAGCTGAGGTCAGGACAGAATCTGAAAAAGGTATAGCAGCTGCAGAAAGGAGAAGCACAAGAAAAGGGATGAGCTGAGGCAGAAGAGGCAATACGATCAGCAGGGACTGAAAAAGGGGAAGCTGAGGTCAGGACAGAATCTGAAAAAGGAACAGCAGCTGCAGAAAGGAGAAGCACAAAAGGAGAAGCTGAGGCAGAAGAGGCAGCAGGGACTGAACAAGGGGGAAGCTGAGGTGGCGACAGAATCCGAAAAAGGAACAGCAGCTGCAGAAAGGAGAAGCACAAGGGAGAAGCTGAGGCAGAAGAGGCAACACGATCAGCAGGCACTGAACAAGGGGAAGCTGAGGTCAGGACAGAATCTGAAAAAGGAACAGCAGCTGCAGAAAGGAGAAGCACAAAAGGAGAAGCTGAGGCAGAAGAGGCAGCAGAATCAGCAGGGACTGAACAAGGGGGAAGCTGAGGTCAGGACAGAATCTGAAAAAGGTATAGCAGCTGCAGAAAGGAGAAGCACAAGAAAAGGGAGAAGCTGAGGCAGAAGAGGCAATACGATCAGCAGGGACTGAAAAAGGGGAAGCTGAGGTCAGGACAGAATCTGAAAAAGGAACAGCAGCTGCAGAAAGGAGAAGCACAAAAGGAGAAACTGAGGCAGAAGAGGCAGCAGGGACTGAACAAGGGGGAAGCTGAGGTGGCGACAGAATCTGAAAAAGGAACAGCAGCTGCAGAAAGGAGAAGCACAAGGGAGAAGCTGAGGCAGAAGAGGCAACACGATCAGCAGGCACTGAACAAGGAGAAGCTGAGGTCAGGACAGAATCTGAAAAAGGAACAGCAGCTGCAGAAAGGAGAAGCACAAAAGGAGAAGCTGAGGCAGAAGAGGCAGCAGAATCAGCAGGGACTGAACAAGGGGGAAGCTGAGGTCAGGACAGAATCTGAAAAAGGTATAGCAGCTGCAGAAAGGAGAAGCACAAGAAAAGGGATGAGCTGAGGCAGAAGAGGCAATACGATCAGCAGGGACTGAAAAAGGGGAAGCTGAGGTCAGGACAGAATCTGAAAAAGGAACAGCAGCTGCAGAAAGGAGAAGCACAAAAGGAGAAGCTGAGGCAGAAGAGGCAGCAGGGACTGAACAAGGGGGAAGCTGAGGTGGCGACAGAATCCGAAAAAGGAACAGCAGCTGCAGAAAGGAGAAGCACAAGGGAGAAGCTGAGGCAGAAGAGGCAACACGATCAGCAGGCACTGAACAAGGGGAAGCTGAGGTCAGGACAGAATCTGAAAAAGGAACAGCAGCTGCAGAAAGGAGAAGCACAAAAGGAGAAGCTGAGGCAGAAGAGGCAGCAGAATCAGCAGGGACTGAACAAGGGGGAAGCTGAGGTCAGGACAGAATCTGAAAAAGGTATAGCAGCTGCAGAAAGGAGAAGCACAAGAAAAGGGAGAAGCTGAGGCAGAAGAGGCAATACGATCAGCAGGGACTGAAAAAGGGGAAGCTGAGGTCAGGACAGAATCTGAAAAAGGAACAGCAGCTGCAGAAAGGAGAAGCACAAGGGAGAAGCTGAGGCAGAAGAGGCAACACGATCAGCAGGCACTGAACAAGGGGAAGCTGAGGTCAGGACAGAATCTGAAAAAGGAACAGCAGCTGCAGAAAGGAGAAGCACAAGGGAGAAGCTGAGGCAGAAGAGGCAACACGATCAGCAGGCACTGAACAAGGGGAAGCTGAGGTCAGGACAGAATCTGAAAAAGGAACAGCAGCTGCAGAAAGGAGAAGCACAAAAGGAGAAGCTGAGGCAGAAGAGGCAGCAGAATCAGCAGGGACTGAACAAGGGGGAAGCTGAGGTCAGGACAGAATCTGAAAAAGGTATAGCAGCTGCAGAAAGGAGAAGCACAAGAAAAGGGAGAAGCTGAGGCAGAAGAGGCAATACGATCAGCAGGGACTGAAAAAGGGGAAGCTGAGGTCAGGACAGAATCTGAAAAAGGAACAGCAGCTGCAGAAAGGAGAAGCACAAAAGGAGAAACTGAGGCAGAAGAGGCAGCAGGGACTGAACAAGGGGGAAGCTGAGGTGGCGACAGAATCTGAAAAAGGAACAGCAGCTGCAGAAAGGAGAAGCACAAGGGAGAAGCTGAGGCAGAAGAGGCAACACGATCAGCAGGCACTGAACAAGGGGAAGCTGAGGTCAGGACAGAATCTGAAAAAGGAACAGCAGCTGCAGAAAGGAGAAGCACAAGGGAGAAGCTGAGGCAGAAGAGGCAACACGATCAGCAGGCACTGAACAAGGGGAAGCTGAGGTCAGGACAGAATCTGAAAAAGGAACAGCAGCTGCAGAAAGGAGAAGCACAAAAGGAGAAGCTGAGGCAGAAGAGGCAGCAGAATCAGCAGGGACTGAACAAGGGGGAAGCTGAGGTCAGGACAGAATCTGAAAAAGGTATAGCAGCTGCAGAAAGGAGAAGCACAAGAAAAGGGATGAGCTGAGGCAGAAGAGGCAATACGATCAGCAGGGACTGAAAAAGGGGAAGCTGAGGTCAGGACAGAATCTGAAAAAGGAACAGCAGCTGCAGAAAGGAGAAGCACAAAAGGAGAAGCTGAGGCAGAAGAGGCAGCAGGGACTGAACAAGGGGGAAGCTGAGGTGGCGACAGAATCCGAAAAAGGAACAGCAGCTGCAGAAAGGAGAAGCACAAGGGAGAAGCTGAGGCAGAAGAGGCAACACGATCAGCAGGCACTGAACAAGGGGAAGCTGAGGTCAGGACAGAATCTGAAAAAGGAACAGCAGCTGCAGAAAGGAGAAGCACAAAAGGAGAAGCTGAGGCAGAAGAGGCAGCAGAATCAGCAGGGACTGAACAAGGGGGAAGCTGAGGTCAGGACAGAATCTGAAAAAGGTATAGCAGCTGCAGAAAGGAGAAGCACAAGAAAAGGGAGAAGCTGAGGCAGAAGAGGCAATACGATCAGCAGGGACTGAAAAAGGGGAAGCTGAGGTCAGGACAGAATCTGAAAAAGGAACAGCAGCTGCAGAAAGGAGAAGCACAAGGGAGAAGCTGAGGCAGAAGAGGCAACACGATCAGCAGGCACTGAACAAGGAGGAAGCAGAGGTGGGGGCAGATCCAGTGAAAGGAACAACAGCTGCAGAAAGAAGAAGCACAGGAAAAGGGAGAAGATGAAGCAGAAGAGGCAGCACGATCAGCAGGGACTGAACAAGGCAGAAGCTGAGGTGGGGACAGAATCCATAAAAGGAACAACAGCTGCAGAAAGGAGAAGCACAGGAAAAGGGAGAAGATGAAGCAGAAGAGGCAGCACGATCAGCAGGAACTGAACAAGGCGGAAGCTGAGGTGGGGACAGAATCCATAAAAGGAACAGCAGCTGCAGAAAGGAGAAGCACAGGAAAAGGGAGAAGCTGAGGCAGAAGAGGCAGCAAAATGAGCAGGCACTGAACAAGGGGGAAGCTGAGGTGGGGGCAGAATCAGCAAAAGGACAAACACTGCAGAAAGGAGAAGCACAGGAGAAGAAGAAGCTGAGGCAGAAAAGCCAGCGGAAGCCAGGGAAGCAGAAGTTGGGGCAAAGTCTGCAAAAGGACAAACAGTTGCAGAAAGGAGAAGCATAGGGAAAGAGGAGAAGCAGAGGTTAAATCAGCAGAAGAGTAGCAGAATCAGCAGATGCTGCATGTGGGGAGGGAGAAGCAGGGGTAGAGTTTTTCTAGAGATGATACACAAAGGACCAATAATAATTTGAAAAGATGCTCAACATCACTAGTCAGTAGAGAAATGCAAATCAAACAACAATGAGATAATATTTCACATCCATGAGGACAGCTACTATTCTTTTAAAAAGGAAAGAAAAAGAAAATAAATAACAAGTGTTGGTAAAGATGTGGAGAAACTGGAACCCTTGTGTACTGTTGGTGGGATTATAAAATGGTAGAACTGCTATGGAAAATGGTACGATGGCTCTTCAAAAAACTAAAAATAGAACTGCCATATGATCCAGAAATCCCATTCCTGAGCATATATTCAAAAGAACTGACAGCAGAATCTTGAAGAGATGTTTGTACACCATTGTTCACAGCAGTACTATTCACAATGGCCAAGAAGTAGAAGCAACCCAAATATCAATCAATAGATAGGGATATTTCATATGTATATGAAATATACATATGAAATAGTATTCAACATTAAAAGGAAAGGAAATCCTGTCATACGCTACAACATAAATGAATCTTGAAGACACTATGCTGAGTGAAATAACACAGTCACAACAAGACATACTTTGTTGTATACCTATTTATATCAGGTATTTAAGTAGTCAAATTAATAGAAAACAGAATGATGGCTGCCAGGGGTAATGGGGTGGGAGAAAGGGTAGGCATTATTTAATGGGTAGAGTTTCAGTTTTGCATGAGGAAAAACATCTGGAGATTGGTTTTACAACAATGTGAATATATGTAACACTACTGAACCATATACTTAAAAATTGTTAAGATGGTAAATTTTATGTTGTGTTTTTTTTACAATTAAAAAAATTTAAAAAAAAAAAAAAAAGGAATGACTTCTGGTTTCCAGTTCTGCATGTAATAGCTTGAAAGTCGCCATTCTGTCCTGATAACAAGTAAAAAGCTGAACAGACTAAAAAAATCAACAATTCTTGGTTCTGCAACAGAGGGAAGAACACAGGGCAATTTGCTGCCCTGGTCACTGGAGGAACAGACAGATGAATAGAGGGTGTAATGGTTTACCAGTGCAGAGACTCGTGAGCAGAACACACTTCAGGAACCAGTGCTGGGATAGGAGAACCTCAACTATAATGATGAAATGCCAGAGGCTCTGTGTAAATAACTTATATGCCCACAAATCTGACGACATAAATGAAACAGACTAATTTTTTGAAAGACACAATCTGCCAAAACTCAAGAAGAAAAAGACAATCTGTATAGGCCTGTATCTAATTAAAAACTGAATTAATAGGGGCACCTGGGTGGCTCCGTCAGTTAATCTCACTTGATTTCGGAGCAGGCCATGATCTCAAGTTCATGAGATTGAGCCCCCTATCAGGCTCCATGCCGAGCGTGGAGTGTGCTTAATTTCCCTCTCTCACTCTCCCTTGGCCCCTCTCCCCCCTGATCATGTGTGCTCTCTCTCTCTCTCTCTCGCTCTTGCTCTCAAAAAAAAAAAAAAGTCCTATGCAGTAAGGACTTATTGCTTAAGCAATAAGATAAGGAAATAAAAGTCATACTGATTGGGAAGAAAGATGAAAATAACTAAAATCAGAAATAAAAGTGAAGACATTTCTACCAAAAGATCTGTATCTGTAAGGACAGATACGAAATAGATTATAACAGAAAACTATGAGAAACCATGTACCAACAAATTAGATAATCTAGGTGAAATGAACAAAATCCCAGAAACACACAAGTCACTAAAACTAATTCAAGAATAAGCAGAAAATACAAACAGTCCTATGACAAGGAAAGAGATTGAAACAAAAACCTCCCAACAAAGAAAAGTCCAGGACCAGATGATTTCACTGGTGAATTCTATGAAACGGTTAAAGAAGAATTAATATCAATCCTCAATTTCATCCCCAAAAAAAACAGAACAGGAGGGAATATAGTTAATTCTTGAACAACATGGGGTTAGAGATGCTGACCCCCTTTGCAGTAAAAAATCTGCACATTACTTTTGACCCTCCCCCAAAACTTAACTACTAATAGCCTACTGTGGACTGAAAGCCTTACCAATAACATAAACAGTTGATTAATACATATTTTGTATGTGAAGCTACAGAAGAGAAAACAATGGAAAAGAGAAACTACACTTACAGTACTATACTGTATTTAATGGAAAAATTCGGCACATAAGTGGACATGTGCATTTCAAACCCATGTTTTTCAAAGGTCAACTGTATAATTTAAATCATTCTTGAGACCAGCATTAACCTGATGCCAAAAGCAAAGACACCACAATTAAAAACAAAACAAAAAAAACTACAGACCAATATTTGTCATGAATATAGATGTGAAAGCTCTCGACAAATCACTGGTAAACTGAATCTAACATCATATTAAAGGATTATTCATGACGACCACACAAGATTTATCCTAGGAATGCAGGTGACATTCAACATAAGAAATACGTCAATGTAATTTACTACATTAATAGAATGAAGGGGGAAAAACACATGATAATTTCAATTGCCACATAAAGCTTTTGATAAAATCCAACACCCTTTCATGATAAAAATACTCAGAAAATTAGGAACAGAATGGAATTAGCTTAACACAACAAAGGGCATTTGTAAAAAATCCACAGTGAACAGTATATTCAATGGTAAAAGACTAAAAGCTTTTCCTTTACAATAAAAAACAAGACAAGAATGCCCACTTTTTCACCCTTTTATCTTGCATATTCTAGCCAGAGCCAGTAGGCAAGAAAAAGAAATAAAAGGAATTGAAATTGGAAAGAAGTAAAACTACCTCTATTTGCAGATGACATGATTCTAGATATAAAAAAACAGTTCAGTGAAGTTGCAGGGTGTAAGATGAACACACAAAATTTAGATGTGTTTTTATATCCCAGCAATGATTAATCTGAAAAGGAACTTAGGAAACAATTCCACACACTGTGGTATTCAAAAGAAGAAAATACCTGGGAATAAATTTAACTCAGGTGAAAGAGACATATAATATACTGAAAAGGACAAACACTGCTGAAAGAAATTGAAGATCTAAATAAATAGACATCTTATGTTCACGGATTGGAATACTTAATACCATAAAGATGACAACACTATCCAAAGCTATCTATAGATTCGGCATAATCCCTATCAAAATTTCAATGGCCTGGGCATCTGGGTGGCTCAGTCGTTGAGCGTCTGCCTTTGGCTCAGGTCATAATCCCAGCATCCTGGGATCGAGCCCCGCATCGGGCTCCCTGCTCCACGGGAAGCCTGCTTCTCTTACTCTCCCTGCTTGTGTTCCCTCTCTTGCTGTCTCTGTCAAATAAATAAA
This sequence comes from Halichoerus grypus, assembly GCF_964656455.1. NCBI lineage: Eukaryota > Metazoa > Chordata > Mammalia > Carnivora > Phocidae > Halichoerus > Halichoerus grypus. The sequence continues at coordinate 47,055,096 of NC_135725.1, read as the reverse complement.
ATCTTTAAAAAAAAATTTTTTTTTCAATGGCCTTTTACCCGCCCCCCCAAGAAATGGAAAAGCTGGTTCTCAAATTCATATGGAATTGTAAGGGGCTGCAGGTAGCCAAAACAATCTTGGAAAAGAAAAATCTGAAGAATTCATACATACCATTTTCAAAATTTACTACAGAGCTATAGTAATCAAAAATAGACAGACATATAAACAAATGAAATAAAATTGAGAGGCCAAAAATAAACCCATATATTTACAGTCAACTGATTTTTTTTTTAAGAGATGGGGAGAGAGAGAGAGAGAGTACACGGGGGGGGGGGCTGCAGAGAGAGAGAGAAAGAGAGATAGAGAGAGAGAATCTCAAGCAGACCCAGTGCTGAGCACAAAGCCCAGTACGGGGCTCTATCTCATGACCCCAAGATCATGACATGAGTCCAAATCAAGAGTCAGATGCCCAACCAAATGAGCCACCCAGGTGCCCCTGATCAACTGATTTTTGACAAGAGTGCTAAGACCATTCAATGGGAAAAGAATATTCTTTTCAGCAAATGGTCCCAGGACAATTGGATATCCACATGCAAATAAGGAAGTAGGACCCCAACCCAATACTGTTATACCAAAATTAACTCAAAATAGATCAAGGACCTAACTATTAAACCATAGGGACGCCTGGGTGGCTCAGTTGGTTAAGTGACTGCCTTCAGCTCAGGTCATGATCCCGGGGTCCAGGGATTGAGCCCCGCGTTGGGTTCACTGCTCGGCAGGGGGCCTGCTCCTCCCTCTCCCTCTGCCACTCCCACTGCTTGTGCTCTCCTGCTGTCAAATAAATAAATAAAATCTTAAAAAAAAAAAAAAGAAAGAATTAGGGGCGCCTGGGTGGCTCAGTCGTTAAGCGTCTGCCTTTAGCTTGGCTCATGATCCCAGGATCCTGGGATTGAGCCCCACATCGGGCTCCCTGCTTGGCGGGAAGCCTGCTTCTCCCTCTCCCACTCCCCCTGCTTGTGTTCCTGCTCTCACTATCTGCTATCTCTCTCTCTGTCAAATAAATAAAATCTTTAAAAAATAAAAAGTAAATAAACAAACAAAAAGAATTAAATCATAAAACAGAAGAAAACATAGGGGTAAATCTTCATGAACTCTGATTTGGCAATGGATTCTTAGATACGATGCCAAAAACATGAGCAACAAAAGAAAAAAATAGACATATTGGAGTTGTCGAAGTTAAAAACTTCTGTGCATCGAAGGTATTACCGACAAAGTGAAAAGACAAACTAAGAATATAAGAAAATATTTCCAAGTTGTATATCTGATAAGGGTCTACTATCCAGAATATACAAAGAACTCTTATAACTCAACAACAAAAAGACAATCTAATTTTTAAAATGGTCCAAGCACCTGAACAGATAATTCTGCCAAGAAGAGATACTACAAATGGCCAGCAAGTACCTGAAAAGATGCTCAACACCGTTAGTTACTAGGGAAAGTCAAATCAAAACCAAATGATAGCACTTCACACTCAACAGGATTAAACAACAGTAATAAATTAATAATAACAATAATAATAATAATAATAATAATGGAAAAGAACAAGTGTTGGCAAGGATATAGAGAAATTGGAACCCTCATACATTGCTGGTAGGAATATAAAATGGTACGGCCACTATGGAAAAACAGTTTGGCAGTTTCTTGGAAAATGACATAGGATTACTATATGACCCAGCAATTCCGCTCATATATGTCCAAAAGAACCGAAAACAGGTGTTTAAACAAAGACTTGTACACAAATCTTCATAGCAGCATTATTCATAATAGCCAAAAGGCCGAAACAACCCTAATGTCCATCAACTGATGAATGAATAAATGAAGTGTATATCCACACACTGGACTATTCCTTGGCTGGAAAGAGGAATGGAATTCTGATACTTACTAGAACATGGGTGAACCCTGAAAACATTATGCAAAGTGAAAGAAGCTGGTCACAAAATGCCATACAGTGTACGATTTCATTTAAATAAAGCATACAGAACAGGCATATCCACAGAGACAGAAGGCAGATTCATGGTTGCTAGGGGCTGGGGGGAAATGGGGAACCACCTGCTCAATGGGTACAAGGTTTCCTTTTGGGGTGCTGAAAATATTCTGGAACTACACAGTGGTGATGGTTGCACAACACTGTGAATCCACTAAATGCCACTGACCACTTTAGAATGGTTAAAACAAGGGGCGCCTGGGGGGCTCAGTCGGTGAAGCATCTGCTTTCGGCTCGGTTCATAATCTCAGGGTCCTGGGGTCAAGCCCCATGTTGGGCTTCCTGCTCAGCAGAGAGTCTGCTTCTCCTGAGAGAGAGAGAGAGAGAGAGAGAGAGAGAGAGAGAGAGAAGGAGAGCACGAGTGGCGGAGGGGCAGAGGGAGAAGCAGACTCCCCATTCATATATTGACGCTGAGTAAATCCACACTTCTCATCCAGGCCTTTCCTGATATTTTACATTCTTATTTCTAACTAGAGCCATCTCAAAAATCAGCATGTTTTCTTCTTTTTAATTTTTTTTTAAATTTTATTTATTTGATAGAGAGAGCATGAGTGGGAGAAGGGGCAGAGGCCGAGGGAGAAGCAGACTCCCCCGAGTAGGGAGCCGAAGCGGGCTTGGATCCTAGGACCCTGGGATCGTGACCCCCCAAATCAGCATGTTTTCTTAGGCTAGTCACCAACTAACCTACCTCCTTACCCTTGCCCCTGCCAACTTGGAAAACTAATAGTGTACCTTCCAGTGATGTTTCTCTCCCCTCCAACAAGCGCTTTTTTGCTTTTTGAAGATGTTAAAAGCTCAACACATCTGCCTCCCTTCTAGGCTATGCTACCAAAAACTGAAGCTTTATTTCTATTCCATCTTAAGATGTAATACTAGGGGCGCAGGAAGTATTATCAGGGAATTTACTACTGCTATTACAAAGAGAAGAATGTCTGACCAAAGAAAGTAAACATATTCATAAAAACCATTCATTCATTCAGTCACCATCTGGTAGGTACCATGCACTGTTCCAGACACGAACAATAGTGTTCAACAGGACAGACAGGTTCCTTTGCTAATGGAACTTATATTCTCATGAGAGGACAGACACACGGACAAGGAAAAATCAGGTGTGCTAAATATTAAAATGCTGTGCTAGGAATTAACTTGTTGGTTATTCATAGAACTCCATCCTGATTACACACATGGGGCAACTCTCCCTATACCATGTGGGCAGCAAGTTAGAGTCTGATTTCACACACAGAAAAATTAAGCTGCATTTTTGGGGTCATTTTGGCATGTGATTCTCAGAAATGGCCTGATGAACTGGCAGACGGTATACAAAAATCTGTGCATAGAACTGCTTTTCTCTCCTATAAGGGCATGAATCCAGTTTTATATTGGAAATCATTAATTCATAAGCAGATTCCTTTACATTTTTTTTTCTCAGATCAAGTGTTTTCAAAATTACATAAAATTTTATTCCAGGTCCTCCTATAGAACTTACTACAGAATTTTTGCAGTTTCCAGAGGATCTAGGGAATCAGGAAAGATATTCACCCTGTCCTCTAATACCAGGACCCAGTGCAAAATATGACCATTTCACACACACACACACACACACACACACACACACACACATTTTATTGCTTACACAACAAGCTCTTGTACCAATAACTTGCACTATACATAACTGCACTTTACTATACACTTTGCACCTTCCTTCTATACTCTTTAGAATTGACCTGATGTACAAACAAGTGTCAGAAACAAGACCTTGTAACAGGGAACATAGGACTGAAAATCAAGTAAGCGCTATGACACAATAAATGTTCCCCCTTTAAAAAAGGTCAGAGCATCAGTACTGAGTAGCGTAACTAGAATCACACAAAATTTTCCGCTGTATTTGCAGGGAACGAATTCTGACACTAACTGGAATGAAAGGAATTATAGTAACTGTTAGGAATGGAGAAAATACTTGGCAGTTCCATGCATGTGGTGGTTGGGCGCGGGGGGGGGGGGGATGCAAAGAGAGGAAGCCCCCAAATGGGAGAACGAAGTCACGTGGTTCCTTCCCCAGAGATCTTCAGCACTGGACACAGGAATCCAAATCTAAGCAACGGGAATGATTAGCTCCCTTCTTGCAGTGTTTTGTCTTTCAAGCAAGTGCCTTAGATAAAAAGCACTACTGGAATGCTTTATAGACAATGGCTTTGGAACTGAGAAGGTCTAACAGTACTTGTTAATAGGATCCAGATGTTTTAAAATCCAGATACAAAGTTGCTTTAAATCTCTCATCCAGTTGACAGCCTCAAAGAACCTTGATATAAATGGCATATCCGAACATAATGCATTACAACAGGACCCATTATCACACATACTTTAGCTACACAGAGGATCACATCTCAATGCCACAACGCACATGTGTAACCCCTCCAGTAAAAGTCTGGTAACAAGCAGTAGGCTGACAGCTGGCGGTATGTCTACTCCCCATCACAAGCATGTTGCTCGCGTAGTGTGGACATGTCTTTATTTTCTCCCTCTTCAGCATTGTTTAGAAGCAACTTAGCTTAGAATTATCTAATATACAGAGAGAGAGAGAGAGCTGTAGATCAATAAATATTTGAAAACTATTAAATGCCAAGTACTCTGTTCTCAAAGCATTTAGGATGAGACACCTATGTTCTTTCTACCGTTGGGGAAATTACAGTCTAATGGGAAAGACAGACTTTAAACAAAGAGCCAGAAATAATTAAGAGAATAACTACTCCTATGTCAAGTACTATGAAAAACACATCGGAAAATGTGACATAAGAAATCCGAACTCGTCTTGAAACACTGACTGAGGAAAGGATGTTTAAACCAAGATGGAAAGGGTCACTAGGATTTTTCTAGACAAAGTCCTTAGAAAACCCAGGTAGAGATAATGACAACATGGTATGGTTGTGGAGACGAGGAGATGCTTTGCCCCCCTGCCAGAATCTACTCTAAAATCCAGACGGTAGTTGGAAACAGTTGAAGATTGTAAGAGGCAGTCAGATCCTGAGACTTGGTGGGATGTTCTGTAGAAGTACTTCAACAACATTCAGAATTATCGGGAACAAAAACATCCCCGGGCCCCTTCGCACCAGGAAGGCTGCCAAGCAGGGTTGCTGCCCCTCGAGGATCAGGACCTGAGAGAGGAAGGCAGCTTCTGCGGGGCTGTGGCCCCATGGGGACAGCAGACTGTTCGAATACAGGGACTCCGCATATGAGCAGATATATGGAGAAAAATGAAGCCGGGTTTCTCCCTGTCAGAGAAGAAAGTTTACAAATATGAAAAGAGGGGAAAAATACAATGGACCCTGTGGTGTTGAAATGGAATTGGAGATACTGGTATAAATTCATGGCTTCCAATATATATAGCTAGATATAGAAATGAATATAGACATGAAAGAGAGAGGGTGTGTGTGTCTGTCTCCTAACAACTGTGCACTGAAAGAGCCTGGGAGCAGTGATCACCCCAGGAACAAGGAGAATTTGTACCCAGATCTTTGCTTCTAAGCATCATTCCCCACTAAAGGGAACCTGAGCTACCTGGCTGTTACAGAGCTGAGGATAATACGAGATGAGCCTAGAACATCTTCTTGGGCCACAAGGAAACAACATACTCACAGAATGATGGGGTTGTGTCAAAAGGACACAAAGCCAATTTAAAGAGGTTCTCACTGATCAAATATGGAACAATATGAAGGTTGAAATAATGAATAACTGAATAACAAATAATTAAATGAAATAAAATTTTTGTGGTCCATACCAGAAGAGCGTGAGAGGGAGCTTGGAAGGAAAAGGCAGCTCTCCCGTACGACAGAATGCCTACTGAGAAACATAAATGGAATAACGGAAATCACCTTTTGAATCATCACCTTTAAGAATCATCATAGCAATAACCAATTCAGGCAAGAAAACATTAATGGATACTGAAACTAATGGGCGAAACTTAGGCTGCAAAACTGGATAATCATGAAGTCTCAAAATACCTCCACACAGAATATTTACTGATGATAAAGGGAAAAGAGAACTTTACAGTGGAGAGGCCTGGAAGATATCACCTTGGCCAAGAACGAGATCAAAATTAACATCACTGGGGGAGGGAGAGACACACCATGTGCCACCTGGTGGGATGCCACAAGAGGGGTCTCGTCCCAGTCGTGCTAGTCCTGCCGATGATGACTGACTGGCCTACCACATGAACAGCAGCAGGCAAGCTGGCAAGTCCAACTAGAAAACTGTTTTATAAAATAACTGGCTTCTTAAAACATGTTCAAGTCTGGGGGCACTTGGGGTGGCTCAGTCAGTTAGGTGTCCAACTCTCGATTTCTGCTCAGGTCGTGACCTCAGGGTGGTGAGATCATGCCCCGCATCAGGCTCCGTGCTGAGTGTGGAGCCTGCTGAAGATTCTCTCTCTCCCACAGGGCACCTGGGTGGCTCAGTCGGTTGAACGTCTGACTCCTGATTTCTGCTCAGGTCATGATCTCAGGGTCCTGGGATCAAGCTCCACGTCCGGCTCCCTGCTCCTGCTTGAGGATTCTCTCTCTCTCTCTATCTCTCTGACTCTCTCTCCCTCTGTCCCACCCCCTTGCACTCTCTTCTCTCTCCCTCTAAAATAAAAAAAATAAATCTTAAAAAAAGATTCTCTCTTTCCCTCTGCTCTCCCTCCCCACCGTAGCACTCTCTCTCAAAACAAACAAAAACAAAAAACCCCACAAAAAACAAAACAAAACAAAACAAAGAACAAAAAAGCATGTTCAAGTCTTGAAAGATAATGAATGACTGAGGAACTGTTCCAGACTGAAGGAGACTGAAGAGATAGGACAGGGTAAGCGCAGTGTAACATTCTGGATTAATTTCTTTCTCTGTTAAAGACACCATTTGGACAGTCAGTGAAACCTGAATAGGGTTCTCGGGCTGTTTTCACTTTTTTATAAGTTTGGAATTATTTCAAAACAAAAAGTAAGAGAAAAAAGGGACAAATTTTGGGGGTGCCTGCCTGGCTCAGTCAGTAGAGCATGCAACTCTTGATCTTGCCCCACAGCCCCACTTTGGGTGTAGAGCTTACTTCAAAACAAAAGTGGTGGTGGGCGGGGGGGTTGAATTTTTGAAAAGAAGTGATCTAAAATTTAATTTAAAAATAAACTTCTCGAATAGTAAATACATGCAAAAATGTTCATTCCTTCTGGCAACGAAATGTAAATTAAAGCAGTGTTAAGGTATCATTTTATTTTATTTTATTTTATTTTATTTTTTTTAAATGTTTTATTTATTTATTCATGAGAGTCAGAGAGAGAGAGAGAGAGAGGCAGAGGCAGAGGGAGAAGCAGGATCCCCGCCCAGCAGGGAGCCCAATGCAGGACTCGATCCCAGGACCCTGGGATCACGACCTGAGCCGAAGGCAGACGCCCAACCATCTGAGCCACCCAGGCGCCCCTGTTAAGGTATCATTTTAGTCCTGACGGATTTTTATTGTAATCATCTGTTTATCTATATGTTGGTTTGCTTTATAATATGATAGCTAGAAAGGGTTTCTTATTTTGTTTTCTAAGCGCTGTTACATAAAGTGATTCATAAGCTCATACTAAAGGGGCGCCTGGGTGGCTCAGATGGTTAAGCGTCTGCCTTCGGCTCAGGTCATGATCCCAGGGTCCTGGGATTGAGCCCCACATCGGGCTCCTGGCTCAGTGGGGAGCCTGCTTCTCCCTCTCCCTCTGCCTCTCCCCCTGCTCATGCTATCTCTCTCTCTCTCTATCTCAAATGAATCTTTAAAAAAAAAAAAAAAAAACTCTATAAAGAAGATTCAATTATTTTCTCTACTTGACAGAAGCAACTGGGGCTTTGGGACTTAAGCAGCTTGTCTGAAATTACATAGCCTGCCTTTGGTGGTAGTGGGGTGTGAACCCTGGCAGCCTGACTCGCATGCCTTTTACCTCTATGATACACTGCTTCGCATATGCAGCCAGGGCTGAGGTACCCAAACCTGGTACAATCCTTCTGAAGAACAATGAGGCCAAGCCATCCCTAGAGTCACCAAATCCTCTTGCCCACTAATAAATTACTGAGAATGTATCTTAAGGAAACCTATATGCAGAAAAGCAAAAGCTACATGCATAAAGATGTTCTCCATAATGGCAATTTTTAAAAAAAAATATTTTATTTATTTGACAGAGAGAGAGTGAGAGCACAAATCGGGAGACAGAGGGAGAGGGAGAAGCAGGTTCCTCGCTGAGCAGGGAGCCCGACATGGAACTCAATCCCAGTACCCTGGGATCATGACCCAAGCCGAAGGCAGCCACTTAACCAACTGAGCCACTCAGGCGCTCCCATAATGGAAATTTTTTAAATGACCAATAGAAAAATGGCTAAATTAGTTGTGATCCATCAACTTGATGGAATATTCTACAGTCATTTAAAAATGATAACTATGGAGATATAATGAAAGGAAGGGAAATATTAATAAGTTAAAAGATTCAAAGTATGGGGCGCCTGGGTGGCTCAGATGGTTAAGCATCTGCCTTCAGCTCAGGTCATGATCCCGGGGTCCTGGGATCGAGCCCCGCATCGGGCTCCCTGCTCGGTGGCGAGCCTGCTTCTCCCTCTCCCTCTGCCTCTCTCCCTGCTCATACTCTCTCTCTCTGTATCTCTGTGTCTCAAATGAATGAATAAAATCTTTAAAAGAAAAAAAAAGAAGATTCAAAGTATGTGTATACTTGGAAATATGTTAAAAATTGCATGTGCATAAAAGTGACAAATTAAAAAGAAAATTCAAGAATGATAATAGCAGTTAAAAAGTCATGGGATAATTGGTGACTTTTTTCCTTTCAAATATTTTTCATTTACAACCAAAAACAGCAATCAAAGACTCCCAAAACATATCCCATTAACAGATGTCTAGAAAGCGATGCAAAGATTCTTTTTGTACTTTCTCCCAAACCTCTTCTTTGGAGGAGATGAGTGGTGATTATGTCCATTTACATGAAAAGTTGTTAAATTTCTAAAAATCATGCAAGAAAATAAAAGAAATTTTATGATTCAATATCGTCTAACACACACACATCTAGAAGGGCCTATGCTGGAATATCTATTGTGGCTATCTGTGGGTGGTGAGATTATAGGAGATTTAAACCATTTGGGAACTCAGTGTTATAGACAAGTATTCATTTCTAATAATACTTGTCAAAAGCTTTGTATAGGTAAACTATTACTAAATTAAAATACTTTAACACAATCTTGGCAACCGACTCCATAATTTCACCAGAAAAATAGGACAGCTTTCCCATATCGTTTATTCTACACTCAGACTTCACTAATCCTGCTCCTTTGACTAGACTCATCAATAAATATATCTCATGCTAATAGTCCAAAACGACCAACTGAGAATATAGCTACCTAGTTTATACAAGAGTCCGGCACTTACGCACACAGATCACTGACCCATGTATTTGTATCAAGAAGGAAATGCTATTCATAAAGATTTTATTACAAGGATTTAAATATACTTTCCTCAAATAATACTTCTTACTGTGAACTTTAAAGCTTAATAGAAAAACACAAGCTTAGAAAGCTAGTCACATTCCCCAGCAACAGAATAAGAAAAAATAATCCTAAATCATTAGGTAGAAATACCTGGTGTTAGCACCAAAAATGAACCATTACTTGTATTAAGTACTTTTAATCCACTTTAAATGTTTTATGAAAGAAATAGATATAATCTTGATGAAATCTGAATATGGCTATGAGGCTGAGAAAAAACAAAGATCAGAAAAAAGAATAAATGAATAGAAAAGAAGCAAAAATAAGAGTCAAAATTGAGGGTTCCTTCAGGGGAAAAAAATAATTCCACGATAGGCGGAAATAGATGCTGAGCACATTTTAAAACCTAGCATCGTGAAGAAATATCCACAGGAATAAATAATGATGATGGTGATGATGATGATGGCATCTGCCAGAAGAGGTCATGGTTATCAGGGATGGAAGGAGAATGTCATGGGGCAGAGCAAAAAACCAGTTATATTCAAAACTATTAACTGAAGTCTTTAAAAACTAGAAAGATTTTCATCTGTTGGGTTTTCCAGTGGAGGCCTGTGTGAAGGAATGGACGTTATGAACATCTCGTGTGTTCTATCATACGAATGTTAAAATGAGGACCCAAGGGAGAAAAGCCCTAAGCATTACTAGACACCGGAGTCATGTGTTCACTATCTCCCATCTGACTGGCTAACCCCGACGATGCCCTGTCTCGTCCCCGCGGAAGCGTGGAGCAGGGAGAACTCATCACATTTTCCTTCCTCTCCTGAGTTATGAAACAGCACACAGAGGCAACGAAGCCATACCACCCCTAAAGTCTCCTCTCTCCTGCCTCTGCCACGCATGATTTTTATTCTCTGAAGCCATTTCTTCCTCAAAAGAGCTCACCAACGTCGTCATCCTTCCTATCGGCTGCCCCACTAGGCTCTAGTGAGTGACATCCAGACATTTAAACTCAAAAGCTGCTTCAGAAGGGAGTTATTAAAATTCAAATGAGCTGGGCATGTTGAAGAAGAAAACACTCGTTTGCATGCACACCTCCGCATTTGGCCATCCCATTTAGACCCACAGAGCAGGGTCTGGTTTTGTTTTTGTAAATGGGCTTTGGAGGCGGAGGTCAGCCTCCCACGGCCCCCACTCCTTTGGGGTCATCATTAGTAATGTGTAAGGCTGAATAGATTTTCCTCTGAATCTAGTCAGCAAACCTGACAAGAAGGCAGCCCTCTCCCACAACCTGAAAATGCCAAAAATCTGATTGGTAATATGGCATTTTAATACTTCATTTATCTGTCTTAAAATAGCTTTCAGTTGAGATTGCAAATAACATCACTGAGGCCAGCCTCACCTGATTTTTCAATTTTAGAGCAGAACATTTCCTGTTGTGCCATGACTGTGTAATCATAAAAATGTTCTGTTTAACCAAGAATTTCCCACAGGATTCAGAGAAAATTCATGTCTGTCAAGAAATAGGGACCTGGGGAGTCAACATTACATTTTATTCCCCGGAAAAGAAAAAGAGTATCTTTCATTTTGTCTGAAGAATTTTTATTTTATTTCTCACGGAAATAGCTCAAATTAGCGTCATTTAAAACTTTTGTAAGGTATCAATGAGCAAATTTTAAAAAAAGCAAAAATATATATTCCTAAGATTATCTTGGCTATGGAAATTTTAGACGCTCCTTTAGTAAGTATTCAATTTCTTACTAATGAAGACATCTCTATTATGACACTATTATTAAATAGACTTAATTTATGACAATATAAACAATTCTATATTACAGGTAATATATTACGTGTTTATATATAAATATTTTACGTACAACAATGACATTAAGTATATATCAATTTTTTTACTAAGGGTACGTAAAAGCAGTCATGCTAACTCATGACCCTAAAATAATACTACAGTTTTGAGAACTCTAGGAACTAAAGGAATTCATCTCCAAACTCTGAAACTAGTTTATAATCTGGAAGCTGCAGATGACATGACCTTTAACGTCCCTTCCAACAGTAAGATTTTACTCTTTTACAACCTTCATTAATCAAACCTGCTTCCTCCAGATTTCTTCAGTTTAATTTGTTTAAAAACTTCCCCCCCCCCCTAAAATTAGGATGGTCTTATCATAATACAGACACTGGATTTGCCCAGATGGATCTAACCAGGCCAGGCAAGAAAGAAACTAGCAAATATCAATGAAAGAATATTATATGAATGAAACTATGTCCTGAGCTATGAAATTCTCAAGGAGGATACATTTTGCCCTCACATCTCTGAAGAGTCGATGTGTATCAGTAGAGAGCATTTATTTAAAGACTTATATGGCATTACTCGGACTCCGGTTAAAAACGAAAGGCAGGGCGCCTGGGTGGCTCAGTCGTTAAGCATCTGCCTTCGGCTCAGGTCATGATCCCAGGGTCCTGGATTGAGCCCCGCATTGGGCTCCCTGCTCGGCGGGAAGCCTGCTTCTCCCTCTCCCACTCCCCCTGCTTGTGGTCCCTCTCTCGTGTCTCTCTCTGTCAAATAAAAAAAATAAAATCTTAAAAAACAAAAAAAAAACGAAAGGCAATTCAATCTCTGTCTTCAGGTTGCTTGTGGTCTAATGTGGGTGGTGGCAGCAACAAAGAATCCCACACGGACAAATGTTTGCAGAGAAAAAGAACACAAGCTAAAATTAAGAACGACAGCCAGTGATTCCAACAACAGAGAGCGATCATTCGAGGTTCAGGGAGAAGACTTACTTCCAAGTTAGATCCCAGCTGTGTTTTCTCTTTTCTGGTCACACCCGCTCAACATTGACAAGAAAAGAAATGTGTGCTCATACTTTTTGAAAAGGTCAAATGAAAGATCAAGGTCTTCACAGATCCCCCTGACGCCCACCCCCAACCGCCAAGGTCAAATACAATGATTCCAAGAGATGACACGGCGTGTATGTTTATGTACCACTTATGGTCGTTGGCCTCGTGGTCATTTCTGTTGCAAAGATGGGCTAGCAGAAGGAAACAGTCACTCCTTCAAATTGATTATGGTTTAATCCTACAGAAGCAAGCTTGGGGCACACAAACCTAAATCGCAGGAGGAATGGTGAAATTCAAGGAATGTGCTCACTTGCCTTTTTTCCCTCCTGTAACGAAGAAGCCCACAGCCGCTCTAATAAAACTGCTCTCGGGCAGATAGCTGTAGTCGGTGGGAACTGTGAAGGCAGAGAACGAACGATCAAATTAGCCGGGGAACCTGGCGGGACTGATGAAGGCAAGATAATGATCTCACGCTGCCACATCAACCTAGAGACAAAGCGGAGATGTTTATGCCATTCATCTCAGCACAATACTCTGTGGTGGCATCTAATTCTATTAGATTAAGTGACTGGCCTTGAAGTAACCACTTAGGCTATGCAAGCAAAGCTAAAATGGTGGTAAACCTAGCAGAGACTGCAAAATCACAGGGGATGGAAACTTTACTGAAGAAGTTAAAAAAAAAAAAAGTCCTTTCCACCCTGTCACATCAATAAGCTCCAGTCCAGCGACCCTCGGTGTCTGCAAGGAGCCTGATGGCCTCTAGGCTGAGACCACCATTCTAGGGATGACTTGAGGACATCCTGAATCAGATCTATGATCCAGGGAAATGCAACAAGCAGTAATAACAGCAGCTGGCCTGTTACTTCCGAAGGCGGGGACCTCTCAGTGAGCAGCATGTCCAAATCACCAGCCCCAGCTGCTGACCTGGAACACTGAGGCAAGCGACACGGAGGCAAGGCGAATCTGGGGAGTCTCCTAGATTCTTTTCCTCCCAGTCCCCCCAGGATTGCTTCATGACATGCTTTTTACTGCAACAAATGGCTCAACTGGAAAATTCCAACAGAAACGAGGAGCTGTACTTTTCCACACATACAAGCTTTGTGTTCCAACGAACCTGGGTGAGATGGTTCATGACCACCCGACTTGAGTGCATGTGAGCCGGACCGTGTAACCCAGAGCATAATGATCAACTTGCTATTTTACCAGGACCTTAGGAGTGCACTGCCCTTCCCAACTAGCATTACTTAAGGTTTCCACCATGACTAAGTTTGGTGGGTTGTTTTTTTTTCCCCCCTTTTTCCCATTTTAACATGACAGCTTCCAGTTGTCTCAAGTTCATTATGTTGGGAATGCTGCGGAACAATGTCCTATTTCTCTAGCTAAGGAGTGACTGAAAGTGAGGGGAACAGGAATTATAGTGCTACGTGTTCAGGCTGATGCTGTCCATGCACTACCTGTCAGGGGATCGGCGAAACTAGGTTTTAACGAGAAATCTTTGGTAAAAAAACCTCTCTGGCCTGGGTCCAAGAGAGCCAGTGGGTCAAAATTCTATAAAGATCAAGGAGCAGGTTCAGGTCCCAGTGTATTACAGTGATGCCTTCTGCAGAAAATCTCCAAGTACAAGCTTAAATTAAGCATGTGGGAATTGCAAATATTTTTTATTGTTTTTTATCAAAAATGTGGAAATAGAAAAGGCCTTGTTATGTTAAAGATGTGGGATTTTAATTTCAACGCCAAGTATGTGCATATCTTTAAATGTATGTACCCCATTATTTTCTTAAAAGCAGGGACCCGGAGAAATCCAGTCTTAGAGGAAGAGACTTTTAATGAAATAGGAGTATTATACAAACTGTAATTCCATCTAGGAAAATAAAAAGAACTCTCTTCCGAGCTTGAAGGACCTGTTCCTACTTTCTGGATTTGTCACTAAACTCCACATGTAAGTCATGTAATCTTTCTAAGCCTCAATGTCTTCATTTGTGAAATATGGGGTTAGACTGTCTAATCTGCTCTCTGAGTGAGGCAGGGAGGAAGAATGAAAAGAGGTGACAGAGGTGAGTTCAACTGTGTGTGCACCACTTGCTGGTGGACATGTGACCCTGGGCAAGTCAGAAAGCTCTCCACAGCCCCTCTTCTGATATAAAAGAGAGATGGTATTTGGGCAAGTCAGGAAGCTCCCGAACAGCCCCTCTTCTTCTAACGTAAAAGAGAGATGGTAACACCACCACTTAAGGCAGCTACAAAGATTAATGCTCTCAACCAAGTACACGGCCTCCAGTCAGCAAGCCCTCCTCCAGCCCCAGTGTTCTAAGACTCCGATCTTACCAGAGGTTCTACTCTGACTTGAGGACAGAGTAGATAGGTGAAGATGTCCTAGAAGCCAGAGAGCATTTGATTGAAGACCAATCACGCCAGACACACTGATGACCTATGGATTAAAGTGTAACAGTTCAATGATCAGGCAAGATCCACACTCCATTTAATAAAAGGTCACTCAGAGAAAGTCATTTATCTTTTATGAGGTGGTGGCTTGTCTGGTAATGACAAGTTCTCTGACAAGACGTAATGTCAAGTGTCTAATATACTAAAGCCTGGACACACAGATGATCAACAATTATTGCTGAAGAAATGAATGAATGTATCAATCAATCATGACAGAAGGTAGTACCAGTTGTCTCAGGTTTCACTGAGTCTGACTGGTCTCAAAGGAATTTTTTTAAAAAAGGGAAAAAAGGGATGCCTGGGTGGCTCAGTCGGTTAAGCGTCTGCCTTCGGCTCAGGTCATGATCCCAGGGGTCCTGGGATCGAGCCGCGCATCGGGCTCCTTGCTCAGCAGGGAGCCTGCTTCTCCCTCTGCCTGCTGCTTCCCCTGCTATGCTTTCTCTCTCTCTCTCTCTCTCTCTCTGACAAATAAATAAATTTAAAAAATAAAAAGGGGAAAAAAATCCAAAAAGTAAAAACAAGGTGTTATTTAAGAATAAAATACCTCTAAAAATGGAAGGAGATATCATTTTGTTCTCTTCTTTAAGTAATGTTCTATTACTGCTTTATCACTCATAATAAGGATTTTCTTAAATAACTTTTCATTTATAGATTTTTATCCCCCAAGTTATAGCCACTTAAGTTTTGGTATAATTATTTTTCTGAGAATCACATTCATACACGCAAAAGAGAGTTTCTTCTGTTCAGAGATTTATGGTTGCTTTTCAAAGCATGAATTATTAAAACTTGTTTATGTGGTAGGTGTAATAATCAGCTGTATTTACAAGAAGGAAAAAAGTATGCTAAATGAAAAGACTAAGTTAAAAGACTATCTACAAAGTTCTATATATAGTAAGAATACCAATCGTGCAAAGAAAATAAGAATACTTGAAAAGAAATAAGACCAATTATTATTAACACTTGCTTCAAGTTGTGAGGACCACCAATGATATTTTTTCAACTTTTTTCATTTTGTGCTTTCACGGTTGATGCAATGAAACTAATAAATTTTTAGAAATAAAATCTTAAAATATATAATCATTTCTCAGCAGACGAACACTTAACTCTCTAGCCAAGAATGCTGATAATAATTAACCCAAATACTTTTATCAGTGACATCGGACCTAGTGCTTCTCACCCATTCTTAGATATCTATCCTGCCCTTTGATCACCTTCCATTTTACTTTGTCCTAAGGCCTAACATCCCTTCCAGGGTCAGATTTTCATTTTTAAAGGAAACCAAGCCAACTTAAGTTAACTCGAAAATGCCAGCTTTTTTTTTTTCCAGAGGAAGTGCGTGTTTGTCAGTGAACGTGGGGCCATAAGCTACTCTCAAGTGCTGCTTGGACTCAATGTGAATAACCAGAGATCTCCTCATTTTCCAAGTAAAACCGTTTGTATCATGAAAGAGAAAGGCAGTAAAAGGAAGTAGCTGAGGGGCACCTGGGTGGCTCAGTTGGTTGGTTAAGTGTCCGCCTCTTGGTTTCAGCTCAGGTCATGATCTCAAGGTCATGAGATTGAGCCCCACATCAGGCTCTGCACTGGTCGTGGAGCCTGCTTAAGATTTTCTCTCTCTCCCTCTCCCGCTGCCCCTCTACCTGCTCACACCCACATGCATTCTCTCTCACTCTCTCTCTCTCTCTCAAAAAAAAAAGGGGGGGGTAATTATCTGTTTCCCCATCCAAGGGTTTTAAATTCCTCTTCTCACCTGAGTTATAGTTTTAATGACTTCATTAAGTCTGGCTTGAAAATGAGAGGACTGGATAGCTTCTGACTTCAGCTGAAAGAAAAAGAAGAAATATCCACCCCAACATCCTCAAAAAGTAAATAATGATATTCCCAGTGGATGAGCTATCATCTTCTAAGCTATGGTATCATTTACCATTACGTCCTTACATTTCAGAAACAAAAGCTGTGGGCTCCTTGAGGGCAGGGCCCATGCTGTATTTATCACCGATTTCCTAACATCGGTCAGTGCTGCAAGAAGCGCTCACTGAACAGACCTTCACTGTATGAACACAGGTGCTCCTTAGCATTACTTGTAAACTGAAACATACGTATGTCCACCGTGGAAAACATTTAAAAGTGAAAGAATAACTACCTAGATATAAACTTAAACATGACAGATACAAAATGGAGTTTCTTAGGGATAACTTTTGACATTTCGTACAATTCAGTCACTTTTCTCGGGCAGGGAACGTTGTGGGAAGTACGCAGGCTGACTAAGTTTAATTCTTACGAACCAAATAAAAGAAGGAACAAATCTCTAAAAATGAATTCTCCACTAAGAGCAATTTTCTGTGTATCAAGGCATTGAAAACCCAGTATAACCATTACTACTACGAGCATGTATTCTGTCCTTAGCACACTGAGATACTGGGTATTCTCTTGCTGTGGTTAGGTACACATTTAGATTTCTTCCCTTCGTGTTTTGTTCATTTGTTTGTTTGTTTGTTTGTTTTTTACCTGCATTACATCCCCTTCAGAGCCTACCAAGGCCACCATGCCGTGAAGCGCTGCCAAACAGAGCATTGTAGGAGTGCCCTGAAAACAAAGCATCAGGTATGTCAAGAGGCAAATAGTCCTGGGGTTTGAATCCTATAAAACGTATTATATCCTAGAGAAACACTGGTCAAGATGGCACTACATTTGTAGGGTCACCATAACCCGCATCACGGACCCAAAACTGGCAGCTGACTTGAATCCGGTAATAGGTTGAAGTTACTCGATCAGAGGTGGCTTCTTGCTATTCTGTATTTTTCAAAACCACAGCGCTGTTGGAAAATTAAAACACTGAGAAAGTAGCCTGTGCTTTTTAAAAAAAGCTATAATGGTTGACAGGATATATCATTTACAAGGGACTGAAAGTTCCTGCATCTCTTTCGTTTGAAATTGCCTATTCTTTTATTGTTTGGCTGTGTATCTTAGCAGCACCTATAAATGGTCCAATAAAGTTGCTCTTTTTTCCTTTATAAAATATAAAATCACATGCTAGGACGTGACCTCCTACCTGTGCTAGAACAATTCTGATCCAGGCGGGGAGCAGTCTGTGGCCCAAGTCCTCAGCTTTTCCATGTCCGCACAGAGACAAACCATGAACTAGGTTTCCTAACGCCAGGGCAAAACCTGAAGTCTGTTACAAATGAATAAAAACAAAGGGTAAGGAAAAAGAAGAAGAATAGCACAGATGGCACAGAATTTTATAGAAAGCATCTAAGCACTTCGAGGGGCTCCCTTTCCTACTGACAGGTTCTTTCACCATCTGAAAATCGGCGATTTGCAGATTTTTTTAAAAAATCAAGACTTCGGTTTGCAACAGAAACTGCAGTCTAACTGTAAGGAATTCAGCTGCAGTGAATGGTTTATTTTAGGAAAACAATACTGGACCACTACAAGACTTGATTCAAACGATCCAAATTTTCAGAAGGAATTAGGGTGAAAATACTGAGGTAGATCACACAAGCCTAGTCAACTACCAAACAAGAGGAGAAGTCCCATAATGAGCACAGTATATGCAAACTCCCACATCTTGGTGTTGCAAAACCTATTCCAAATTTAAGAGAGCACTCATAGATCCATAAAATAGTAACAATACAATACAATATTAGCTAATAACCTGCAATAATCCACCATGGCCAATACTGAGACTTTGGAGAAATCTAAAAAAAATACAGACGGGGCAATTTTATAACATGTGTAATCAGAGGGAACATATTTTTCATTAATTGTAAAATATACATAACATACAATTTACCATCTTTACTACTTTTCAGTGGCATTAAGTACATTCACACTGTTCAACCATCACCACCATCCATCTCCAGGACTCTCTCACCTTGCAAATTCGAACCTTATACCCCTTAAACAATAACTCCCCATTCCCCCCTCCCCAAGCCCCTGGCAACCACCTTTCTACTCTCTGTCTCTAAGCTTTTGACTACTCCAAGTACCTCATATCAATAGAATCATACAGTATTTGTCTTTTTGTGATTGGTCTGTTTCACTTAGTATCATGTCCTCAACATTCACCCACATTGTCACATGCGTCTGAATTTCCTTCCTTTTTAAGGCTGAATAATATTTCAGAGGGAACACTTTAAAGGTATTTAATATAACTTATAGGTATTTAAATTGTCCCATGCATATTCAGTCACAGAGATTCTCTGCTTTGAATTTGCCAAGGCTTGGCCTTATCAGAGTCCATTAAGTATTCATATCTTTACAAATTGTTATCGCTAGCCTTACATTCCCTAGCCACATGCTTGAAGGTTTTATAAATAGAGATGGAGAGAGAGAAAAGCCTTTTATACTCCCTCTGACAAAGAAAAAGAAGTACCTACACAAGATAGAGTATAAGAAGAGAAAAAAAGACATCTGTGACCAATGGCTAGAGTAGTGAGGAAAGTTAGAAGTTCTTCAGTTCTGGGGCGCCTGGGTGGCTCAGTTGGTTGGGCGACTGCCTTCGGCTCAGGTCATGATCCTGGAATCCCTGGATCGAGTCCCGCATCGGGCTCCCTGCTCGGCAGGGAGCCTGCTTCTCCCTCTGACCCTCCCCCCCTCATGTGCGCTCTCTCTCTCTCTCATTCTCTCTCTCAAATAAATAAATAAAATCTTTAAAAAAAAAAAAAAAAAAAAAGAAGTTCTTCAGTTCTGGAGGTGCCTGGCTGGCTCAGCTGGTTAAGTGTCTGCCTTTGCCTCAGGTCATAATGTCAGGGTGGTGGGATCGAGCCCCGCATTCAGGCTCCCTGCTCAGTGGGGAGAGTCTGTTTCACCCTCTCCCTCTGTCCCTCCCCCCACCCACTTGTGCACTCACTCACTCTCTCTCAAGTAAATTTTTAAAAAATCTTAAAAAAAAAAAGAAGTTCCTCAGTTCTGGGCATGAAAACATTCTGATAATAGTCTAATCAGAGTCAGTCAAAATTAGGACTCAGCAGCAACATGAGACCCAAAGAGAGGAGTAATCAGGGCACGCATTCCAACCTGTTGGTTGTTTTCTACCAACATCCGAAGCTTGTTCATGATATCTTCAGCCTCTGCAGCCTCAATGATCCCAGTACTGAACGCTGAGGTACACACGCAGCTGAGGGTATAGGCCAGGATCTAGAAGAAGACAGCAGGAGAGGTTTCTTCATGAGGGAAAACGAAAGAACACGATTTAGTGGACACCAGTGTTCTGTCCAACTTCTCTCCGGGATAAGGACTGGATTCAAGTACGCCTACCACAGACCAGGCACTGTTTCGCAGCCTGATGTGTCCTAACGACGGTATGAGATGCAGGTCAGAATTCCCACTTTACAGGTAGGGATGTTGAGGTCCAACTACATATAGCTTGCCAGTGACCGAAGCGAGATTCAAACCCAGGTCTTTAGACTCAAAATCAGCAAGTTCCCTCACCATCTCACATCAGACACTGGATCTATCGACAGCAGAGGCTAGATTTTCATCCCCAATGAATGCTACTAATAGCCATGTGCTCTGATCCAAGGCCAAGCCGGAGAGGAAATTCAAAGATGCGACACATGGCTGCCTTCAGATTCCCTCCTAGGAGTGGGGCAGAGCGGCGAGGCTTATGGGTTTTAGAGTCGCATAAATTGTGTAAAACAGAGGTAATATTCCTTACCTCAGAGCACTGGTGTGCTAATTTAATAAATAAATAACTAGATGAATAAATGAATAAACGAACAAATTATAAATAAAAGAGAAGGCTGGGAGTCAAGATGGCCCACGCAGGTGTATGTCCCACGTTGATCACTGACAGGCTAAGAAACTTCAGGCAAGTCACTCAATCTACTTGAGCCTCAATTTTTGCAAATCCTGCTTAACCATCCCCTTACTGCTACCTCACGTTTTCCTCCCGAAGCCCTCCTTCACAAAGATGCTGTTCAGGCAAAGTGGAAATGTTCAACTCCCAACCCTAGTCGATACGGCATGCAGAAAGGAAGCTGTTTCTAAGTTTGAAATTGGATAATAAAACATCAGAGGGGAGGAAAAAAACCAAACTGCCTGCTCGAGGCCTTATAAATCAAAACATCAAGGCGGACCGAAGCATCAAGCTCTAAAAACCCTGCTTTCGTTTATTAATCAAACTGCCCCTTGGTGGCAAAATTTTCTCCCTTTGCTTAAAAAGATGCGTCCTTTTCAACTGTGCTCTGCAACTCCTTTAAAAATGGAAATGTGGTGCATGTATTAGAACAAAACTTCAACCCTCTGTGCCCCAGAGAAATTCACCGATTCAACAAGTCCTATAGCTGAAAGCAGAGGGGCTGAGCGGGGGACAGAGTAGCCATTATGTACTCATCAATACCTCGTGGGCCGGCCCGGAGAAAAGAGAATCTGCTCTAATGAGACAGGGAATCTGGCCAGGCCAAAAGGTCACCCCCGGGTGCTCCCAGAGACAGGGCCCAGGCCGTGCAGCTTCACCTGGGCAGACACACACACACACCTCAGAAGTCCACTCTGAACACGGTCGACACACAAGAGCTGTGTCCCATGAACTGCAATTCTGCGTATTTTTGCACCGTAACAGAAAAATCTTTTCATTAAGTGTGGTAAAGGGAATTTCCTCAATGATTTTTCATGCTAGCTGACATTAAGAAAAAAAGAAAAGAAAAAAATCAAATGCCTTTTTCGATCCGCAGTTTCTTAAGCTTATTCCTGGCTATCTTTTAAAGTTACATTTGGATCGAGCATAATTCTAAAAATCTCCATTGAACCTTGCTCCGGAAATCGCAGCTCTTCTTAGAAAGTGCCTTCTAGCGATGCCGGCTTGGGTTTTTGCATTCACTAAAGGCTCTTATCTTATAGGCCACATTTAAGTCTGAATTTATTTAAACAGCTGCACAGTCTGAAAACCTTATGATCTAATGTTGGTGGTTTGCCACTCAGATTTTTCTCCTTATCCCAGTTGAAACTGAGGAAGAATTTAATTTCAGGGTTACCAAAATATGAGAAGTAGAAAGTAAGTGGCCACAGGAAAACAAAAGACAACAAAGGGAAGAAAGCCATAACTCCCCGCTCCTACCTCCTGAAATGTTCTGCTTTGGCTCCCACTGTCATCTAGGTACGTCGAGAGCTTCCGAAGCGATGCTGCCACATGAACTCGAGACTCCGTTTGGCTGCTGTGGCTCATGAGGGACAGAACAAGTCCAACGCCCAATATACAGCCCGTGCTTGATGCAAAAAAAAAAAAAAAATCAGGCATTAAAATCACCAGAAATCCATGTCAACGCTCTTCACTTATCATGGGAGTTTACACTGCTCTTGGACCTTAGATGAGAGGGCTGGATTCTCAGTCTGCTGCCTGGTATATAAGTGTGCCCTAGGAACCACCACAGGTACACCCACTGCCTACCTCCCCCCTGCCCTTGAGTGGAAAACTTTCTATCAAAACCGGGGTCTATGGCCCATGTTAGTGCTGTGGACCCACTGGAGAAGAACAAACGAAAATATGAAACAGATTTGAGTTAAACTCCATGTGAGGTAGGAGGATGAATAAAAAGTCAAGTTCAACCAGCTCTATCCCTGCACTTAAGAGAAGTTCTGTGGTCCTCCGCACCATCCCCCCATGTCCGCATGTGGATGGCGCTATGACAAACTGCATGAGAGAAAAGACTCCATTTCAGAATATGAGCTGAGGACATCTGACTAATGACAGGGGGGATACGTCGCAAGGCATGATGATAAGGTACTGCTAAGTGCTTCGTGTTTCCTAGTCAACTTCCACAAGTGGAATTTCTTAAAGAAACTGTGTATTTGTCTGTGCACAATGACATTAATCCTCTTCTCCCCTCTGATCCCTCTGAGTACCACTGGGTCAGAAGAGAAAATGGACAAATGACAGGCTTGTCAAAAGTTACCCCATGTGACAATTCAATTGGAATCTTAGGCTTTGTGCCCCAATTCTTGGGAAAGAATACATATTCATTTAAAGAAAAAATTGTTCTCCCAGAAAACTTCTAGTTAGTATAAGATAATGCAGCTGTAGGGTGATTTGCTACCTAAAAAAAAAAAAAAGTTTTTGTCATCATTGTTGTGTTTTGAATTGAGGAAATGCTGAGTTGTTTTCAGAAATCATCCCGACTCTGGTTTGGCTTGCTTGTCATGATATCTGCCGCTGAAGACTGCCATTCCAGGGCATTTCTCCAATAACATATTTCAAAGCCCGTAGGTTATGTCATTTTGCTCGTATATAGTATCTATCTCCTCGGCTGGCGTCAAGAACCTTCACATCGTTTCCTGAACATGTTAGTTCCTTCCCTCAAACACCTCTTGCAAATGAAACATCCACAACAGAAAAGAGACCCCCAAAAGGACAGAGAGGCTACAGGATTTGTTCAAGGTCATACGGAGAGTTTCCAGCAGAGCATGGCCAGGAGACGGAGGCTTCGGATCCCCAGCCTTCTGCTCCATCTGCCAAGCCCCAGGCCCTTCTCAGGGCCTCATAGGGATGCCCTGATAAAATGCCTATGAGAAGGCACCGTATCTCGAGCATGTTTTTCTAGGTTCCATTGCATAACTATCTGGCATTAGGAAAGCCTTTGTAAAGAAGCTACTGCAGTAATAATCCATCATTAGCCAGGCAGAACTGCTGTTACAGCTTACAGGAACTTAACAACAAGCTCAACTAGCATAATGCATTTCCAACCAGTTAAATCAGCACCTAACATCTGAACACTGCATGCTTTTGAGACAAATCACATTTCTGAAGGAGGAAAGGCACTCTTCATTAGTATGGATTTAAAGTCTTTGTTTCCATTTAGAATCTACAGGGAAGTTTTTTGTGTGGTTGTTTTTTTGTGTGTGGGTGTTTTTTGGGTTTTTTTTGGCTCTTTCTATACTGGTGCATATAAAAATTTGACAAAATTAGAACCAAAGATATGGTTACACAAAATGTGATTAATACTTAGAAAAATTTGACTTTTGTTCCCTCTTGACTATTTAACTGCTACTTTCGATTAAGATTTCAAATGTTACTTCCTTAGGGACACCTTCCCTGGCCCAGCAGGGAACCTCTTCGGGACTCTCCCATAATACCCCATACTAATTTAATTCAGACAATTTTAATTATAAATTCTTTTTTTAAAAAAAGATTTTATTTATTTGAGAGAGAGAGAGAGAGAGTATGAGCAAGGTGGGGTGGAGCAGAGGGAGAGGGAGAAGCTCTTCAAGTGGGGAGCCAGACATGTGGCTCGATCCCAGGACCCTGGGATCATGACCTGAGCTGAAGGCAGGTGCTTAACCAACTGAGTCACCCAGGCACCCCTTAATTATCAATTCTGATGAGGATTTTTTGAAGGACTGTTTGATTTCTGCCCATGTCCTTCAGTAGTCTGCAAGCTCCACGAGGGTGGGTACGTTTTCTGATTTTCCCTCACCACATTATCTGTGGCACCTAGTATACTGCTTTGACAGGGACAGAGTTCAATCAATACTGAATGCTGAAGAACTGACCCAGTGCAGGGTTCCAAGAGAGTCTAAAGTGGAGAGAAGATCTACAAGAAAAACAACAACAAAAACAAGACTGGATTCTTACATTCAGTTGGAGGCAAAATTTACCAGTGCTAAATACGCTGAATATATTATCCAAGATTCAATCAAGAAAACTCAATTTCCATTTCTTGCCAGACTAATTTAAGAAAGAGGAGTGTCAGATTTCAGGTGGAAAAAGGATACCTCTCAAAGCTCACTTTAAGTATCGGGGTTTATCTTTCTCAATAAGTAATCCTAAATCTGGCTTTTTGGGGCTATTCTGGGCATGCAAAAATCTTTATCCCCTGGACTAAAACTCTTTTACCACCCAAAGGCATATGGGCACAAAGGCTTAGAAAAAGACATCCTGTTTCCTAGTTCACATTTACCTAATATTATCACAGCATAATTATTCTTGGGCAACGTTACCATTCACTAACGATTCTATTCATTGCTACAATGGTCAATGACTGTTGTCATATGTGAATATATAATCTAACTACGTATATACGTGTGCCAATATAAATACGCCAGGGTGTATGCATCTATTGACCTTCTAAACTCCTTCTACTCTGTCTCATTTTTCCAGCATGGCCCAAGAAGGTAGTCCTGAAGCTTTATTCCTTATGTTTTCTTCTGATTTCCAAATGGTCTATATTTTAATGGGTGTATTTTTTGTCCTAAGTCTTAAAGATTCTTCTAGGTGCTTAGGTCAGCACTGCTATGTATTTTACCTCATCTTAGCTCCCCTTTGATATATTTGTCAGCTCTAAACCAAGAATAACTGGGCAGAGGTAGCATTCACATCTTTCCCTCCACTGAAAACAAAAAGGAGCTCCATGGAGTTGTCTCAGACAGATGAAATAGAAACAAATGATAATATTAGCTATAAATTTCAGGTTTTTTAATTACTAACATGAATCTTGAAGAACACTAACAAATGACAGAGAATTCGAGTTTTAAAATTATATGCCCTATTTTGTCTTTACTTATTTGAATCTCTTATCCAAGTATATTAAAATATCACCGGCGAAAAGAAAACCTGAGACTTAAAAGCTATGCAATTCTGCTCTGCGTGTTGCTATATCAACTGAGATATAATGATAAATTGTTTCTAAAATTAACCAGAGATGAATCTTCAATTCCTTACTTTATTGTGGACAACCCTGCAGATTAAGTACGAGGCCATCTAATAATTAGTTCTAATGACAGTTAACATTCGTATAGCGTATTGCCCTTCACAAAGTGCTACACAGATGTTATCATATTTGTAAAAGCTCAATAGTAATTAACCAGCACTCAGGTCGTTGACGGATGGCAGGACTAGTTAAGGCTGTGAGGACGGCAATGGCACAACGAGTACCACTAGATGGCAGCAGAACGTAAGTGATAAGGCCACACAACCCGGCCAGCCCAGGTCCCGGGTCCTCTCAGCAGGGACGTGTCCATTAAATCAAGGAAGCGTGGTGAATTTGCTCTGGGTGAATTCTATCACTTGAGGCGGCAAGCTCCCAGATCTATTAACTACCTCCGTAATGCTTCCACTATTTCACTTGAGGGAGGACTGCCCTAGACTCCTGAATCTCATTAGTCAGGGGAGTACTTTATGCCTGGGCCTAGCGTGTCTGTCTGTATGTCTGTCTGTCTGTCTTGCTTTTTAGTAGTGAGACACACTCACATGTCAAAAAAAAAAATAGTAAACACCATATTGTCAGGTATCAAATTGCTTTCTTTCTACTGAAATGTGTTCTCCCCACCGAACTATGTAAGAGACAGAAACCTGGCTTTGAAGGCAGATGACCTAGGTTCCTCCCCTAGCTGCTACTGACTGTGTGACCTTGAACCCATCTCCTGTGTGAAACTCATTTTCTTAATCTGTAAACCAAAGCGATGAGTGTTCCTGTTTTAGTATCAATATTTAGACTGTCATTGGGGCTGAATGACAGGAGAAACGGATATGAAAATGCCTAGCACAGTATGCGGCTGCTTGGTATCAGCTGAACTGAAACCAGAGACAGAGCCACAAAGCATTAGGAATGACAGAATACTAAACTCCATTAACTGTAGAAAGAACGGGAGTTTGAAGAAGATGGAGAGTTTCTTGAAGGATCTGGGCTTTTAACTGAGCTCTGAGAGACAGGCAAGACTTTACTAAATGGACGGGAAATTTCTGATGACCCTACTCTACTTAATTCAGCAGGATTAGTCCCTAACTGGGCCCACCCTTTCCTCTCCCAAACACAGCTGATCACTAAGGAGGTAAGAATCAAGAAAGAATAATGAAGAAATAAGAATCTTCTCAATATAAAAAGTTAACGGGTAATGTTACATGTCCTTACACACATGAGGTTTGTTATATGCATAAATACCCACACTGTGGACAATTCAGTTATCGCTATGGTTCTCCTTCATTCAAACAAACTTCCGGCAGACTAGTGGAGATAATATATGTAAGTCATTTCTGATTGTTCCAACTGGCTGAAAGCCTACAGTAAGTTGATCCACAAATTTGTTCCCAGCTTTGTAATACCCTGAGCTATAGCTGTGATGAATACCTTTGGGGGAAGGCGGGGCAGGGGGAGAGAAATTTATCTTACTCCTTGGTTGTAAAAGGCAACACCACCAACACATGGATTGGGCTCCAAAATATCAACTCTTCATCAGACCCGGTAACAGCTAAATGGCCCTATCCCTTCCATTAATCATTTTCTACATTCAAGAGACTTCAATCATGCCACTGAACTCTCTTTTCCCATATTCAAAACCACACTCTTAAAACGTCTCATTTCATCTCTAAAGTGTTTCATGATAAACTGGGTGGATGTCAATGATTCTTATCTGATCTTAGCCTGCATCTGAAAGAAGATCCTGTAACTACCACCAACGAAGTGAAGATTTGACTTTACCTACTCATAATGAAATATTTGAGATATGCAGTTACTTCTACTACTCTTTTCTCAGTCTGAACGTAACAGGCTAGATGACATGAATGTAACTTTAGATCCTAAGTTCCTAAAGGCCACAAATGTGAACAGTCACATTGGAGCAGTGCCTGTAACAGCAAAAAGTAAATGAGTTAATAAACTGGAGGTTAGTGCTTATAATTTGTTGAGTTTTTTAGTAACAATGAACACCAGAGGATCTAAACTAGAGTTTCCAAAACACGTGGAAGTCCAAAAAGATATAACGTAAGTCCCCAACTGTGTTAGTATTTCAGGAAGTCTAATAAAACTATATTCTCCCACACAATTCACAGACCAATTAAAACATTAAATGTCTCACTAAATGACTATGCTTAACTTGTTATTGAGGTATTCTTTTCTTTTTTTTTTTTAAGGTTTTATTTTTAAGTAATATCTACACCCAACGTGGGGCTTGAACTCACAATCCCTGGTTTAAGAGTCACGTGCTCTACCAACTGAGCCAGCCAGGTGCAAGACATTCTTTTCTAATTATTCCTTTCTGTTTTTTTGGTTACCTTTCACGACTGGAATAATAAATTTATTTTTTATTTATTTATTTTTAAAGATTTTATTTATTTATTTGACAGAGAGCGAGCTAGCGAGAGAGGGAACACAAGCAGGGAGAGTGGGAGAGGGAGAAGCAGGCTTCCCGCGGAGCAGGGAGCCCGATGCGGGGCTCGATCCCAGAATCCTGGGATGACCTGAGCTGAAGGCAGACGCTTAACGACTGAGCCACCCAGGCGCCCCTGGAATAATACATTTTAAGATATTTAGTTTAATAGACAAAATCTTTAAAAAGCATGAAGTCTGTGGTGGGGCAGGGAGAAACGATTAATATTGAGGAGTTTGGGAACCCCAGATGTACCCTATATTTGTTTCCGTTTTGATTCTTCAGTCGTTGGATTTCACACGGGAAATCTAAATTATGGGTCAAAGGTTCTCTTCGTCCAATCAAATTCAAAGAATAGTTTCAACTATTTTAAAAAGGTTAAGTCATGCATATAAGTCTCCAGATACATGCCTCATATGGTAAGTACAAGACAGAACTAAGGTATTAATAACTTAATGACAGCCATGAAATGACATTCCGTTGCTTTGTAACGAAGCAAACGGTCTATTGCTGAAACATGGTTTTTAGAACAAGTACCTTTAATTACAGGTTCTGATTATTACTGAAAACTCTTTGCAAAGGAATTCAAGATCTAGTCCTACGACTATTTCACGATTGAATGCAAAGCGTATGGCAGAGAAAGATTCAGTCTTCAAATATCAGAGAGGAAATGGAACCAACATACTTATATTCAAGACTAGGATCAAAGCAGCAATTTTCTAGGGCATCCAGAGACTTCATCAGAAGAAGGTTCATCTGTTGGCCAGATATATCGCTGGGCAAAGACCAAGAGGAAAAATTCAGTTACTTAAAATCATGCAAATGTCCAAAATACTATATTTCCTCTTAATATTTTACTGAACCTTCATTTAATTAAAAAAAAACCATAAGAGTAACAATAATATTGATGAGTCACATATACTTATTTTGCAGGCAGAGAAACGAGTCAGAAAATTTATTTAATAACTGAGTTCCTAAACAGTATAATCACTTGTAAACCAATAAACTCAAAAACTGCTACTTTTGTATTTCCTCAGCCCATTCAAATTTTAAACCACTGAAAAACAAAAAACCAAAATCAGAATTCCAGAAACATTTCTAAGAATGCTAACGTGATTTTCTTCAGAATATCTTACAACCCGTGAAGCTGAAATTAACAATAATCATTCCAAAATCTCTTTCTTGCAAAGGTTACTTCTGATTTCATGTCTCAATTGTGAAGGCTGTTCTTGTCCTTCTTCCTACATTTGTTTTTTCAGAAGCGGGGGGGGAAACCCAGCCATGTATTTTTCTACCTTTAGAGAGTAATTGATGTGGTTTTGCGATGGTCTTGGTGAGAACTAGGACTTCTACAGTAAAAGAAAACTTAAAAGTGGTTCTATGGCTGTTTTTTCAGGCAGTTGTGGGCTTCATCACCAACACTTGACTGTTAAGGGGATCCTAACAGGTCAACCGTCATGCTGCTCCCTCGGACCATGCTCAGTGGAATGCAGCCCCAGGAATGCCAACCAGCCACAGGACACTTTAAAAAATGTCTTCCCAAACCGAGAATATAGTGGTTTTGCCTGAGGTGAAGGATTACATTTTGCAATGAGCGCGCGCGCACACACACACAGTTCAAATAGCTTTGACTAAGTCCTATTATAGTTGTTCTCTGGAGTAAAATATACTTAACTATTCCAAACAAATGCTGAAGAGATCCTACTAGTATCCTCTGGGAGTTATGACAGAAGCAAGCTCAGGAATAATAACGTTTTTCTGAATAAATTCTAGACTGGAATTGAAATTCAGGTGACTCTTTCATAAGCCATGGCAAAAAAATGGATTGTCATGATTCTCTTCTACAAGGTGATTTTTCATTCTTGAGCCCAACATACTGTCCTAATCCTGTACCCCTGAGGGGGTCATGCTGGGCCATTTACTGGATGTCACTGACTATTCAGAGTCAACAGCCCTCAAAATGATGAACTTAATTTTAGAAAAATGGAAACTTCCTCCAAAAATGTCATTCTCTAGTGACATTGTCATTATCTAGTAAAATACTCACCAGCACCAAAAGGCAAACATTTCAGATTCCTCTGCTCCGAGAAATTAGGAAGGTGGGAACCGTGAATAACTACACTGGTGGCTAGAGTGCTCAAAACACTGGCCAAAAGAGGAAGCATGCTGTCCAAACAGATCATTAGAGCAAAGTGAACATTTGCACTGATTCTGAGGGCATTTGGCCTTGGAAAGAGCTGCCTGGTTTCCTTCCCCAGGCTCTCCTGCGGGTGCAAAGTCAAGTGAGAGAGAGACAGGGGCGGAAGGTAATCTAGGAACTGGGATGAATCCTTCAGGTTTCTCCAGGTAGCATGATTAAATTAACTGCAAGTGCAAGCTTGTCAAGCCCTAAAACCAGCAGCCTCTCATCCTAAACTAAGGAAGAGGGTAGCCAGAGCCAAGATAGGATGAAATGAGTTGCCTGGAATTAAACTGCCATGGCTCATTTTTAGTTGTAAAACGCGTGGCTTGAAAGATACTGAAGAAAGAGCATGAACACAGATGGTGACGAAATTGCCATTTGTAGCAATAGTAGCAAAGGGGGAAAAAAATCACTTTCAAGTTTCAAGTCTTGAAAAAACATGTTGCGTTCTGTCACACACACGAGATATGTAACAGTCAATTCACATGCAAAGGGCAGCCTTTTGTTCATGTCCAGAACCAGGCCTATAAATATGAATGCTGGTCAACAGAACAAACCGAACATTCTAGAAACGTTTTCATTTATGATCACAAAGATGAAGCCAATCTTCCCAATCATCTGACAGATGTTTCCAAGAGCTGAAAATGATCATCTGACAGTATTTCCCTAGATCAATAGCAGTTCTCATAAAGGTTTCACATAATGGTGTTTGCACAAAGCTATGTAAATTACAAGTGCAAACTTAACCACCGGTTTCAAACTGAAATCTAAATATAGCATAATGTCATCCAGTTTACCCACATCGACACCGTCTCTTGGCTTCGGACAGACCGTTAATTTCTGCCAACCAGGGGAGTTTAAGGACATGGAACGTCACAACAGGATGCCTCTCCCAGCTATCCTATTTCCAGTGTGGGGGGAAAATGAGGCTGAATTCCAAGTCAGTGCACATCTAAATATTCATGATATTCAAATATTCATGTTGTACCACACACTGCAATCAACCTGGGTATATAAAATTCTAAGACTTGTTACAAAATAAAGAATAAATAGGACGGACAACACAACCAAAGTAGATTCATGCACAAGAAAACTTTCCCATCTAGTGGAATTTTCCACCTGGGTCGTTGATACTCAGCTCCATTCAAGGGTAAAGCTAGCAGTCCAAAACTGAGCAAACGGAATAAAGCACACAGTATAATATGCACAGATTAAGACTCTTTAAGGATTATAAAAATGTAGCCAGGGCACAGGATAAAAGCAATCTTTAAAACTGGGTACATAGAGTTCTTAGGTGATCCGGGTGATTCCCAGCGCCCTCAGGCAGCAGGGATATTCCAATTTTTTCCTCCCATTTTATAGTGATATCAATAATCAACAATTATTTTCACCCTTGGAAGCCAGGGGAAAAAGCAGCTTTTTATTTTTAGCACCACGAGATTACACTTTTCCTCATATCTCACATATGAGGATATAGATATCCTCATATCCATTACATGGATTTTTCCAGGGTTTTCAGCTAAGCATGGAATGATGTTAGAGTCACCATCACCTTCATGAGAGCAACCCTAAAAATACCCTAATATCTTTGTGATGGCATTTTGGAAAGACAGATGCCCTCACAAAGGAGAAGAAAGGGTCGGACCTGCCCATTTCAAAAAGTTTAGCAACCACATTATTGCTCGGACAGAATGTTTGGGAACGTGTGTGCCTGCGCATCACGTCCTCTGCCTACATCATCACAAAGACAAAACGGAAGAGTATTTTCATCAACCGTACCTGAGTTTCTCCTCACACAAGCGCGAGAGAAACATCCCCAAAGCAAGGCCCATGTGGATCTGCACGGCTTGAGACTCATCAGCTCTTGGTTTCCCAGGTAACCTGGCAGTCAGCATGTTTAGGATTTCCTCAACCTTCTCTTTGCAAGAAATCATGAAAACTGGCACGAGGAGAGACAAAGCCGTGGCGGCAGCGGAGCGGGCAATCGCGCTAGCTGTGTTTTCACCAGAATAGGATTTCTAGGACATGCCAAAGGAAGAAAACAGGGGTTGGCCTTTGGTTTTAAAACACAAAGGGAGCAGACCTATCACAGAAGCACCACACAACAGGATCAACGGCTCTGAGATCCACCCCCGCCAATCAAAAACATCATTTAAAAAAAAAATCGATTTCTGTGTTTGTCTAGGTAGGTTCCCTTTACACTCTTCCTTCCTGAAACAATTTGCTACTAAACAGCTGATTAATATCCTTTTAAATTTGGGGGATGGGGGGAAGTGTCTTCTTTTAAAGAGTGTGAATTCCCTCACTATAAAGCCTGAAAAAAATTCAGGGTTTTGAAAGCCCACGTGTGTTTATGATTAAAAAACAAAAAAAAACAAAGAAACCCACCAAACCCCTAAGTGAAGTTACCCAACCTTGGAGAAACCACCAAGCTGTATTATAGATGTCCAGAAAGCCAGTTTTCCAGGAGAGAAAAAGAGTGTGTGTGCGGTGGGTGGGGGGGGGGGGTTGTTACAGTTTAGTACGAAGGAAGAAGTACAAGTTTAGCACAGGGACCTATTGGCAGATCTCCCAAAATTTTTGGTGGGAACGCTTCCCAGTAGATGGATTATTTCCTACAGGGGGTTAATTCCTTTTAATTAAAAAGGAAGTTGAAATCCTAAAAGCCTCTGGTTACAAAGCAATAACCAGCTATTCAAAACGAAATGGAGAGCTCTATATGTCCCTTCCTATATGTAATTATGGGAAAAGAAATGAATAACAGCCCTAATAAAATGGCAGGGCAGCTGAGTATGAACAGCTTCTGCAAGAATCCCATGTTAGGGAGCTCCAACAGACATTATATACATTTATAAATATGTCTCAAGTGGGGAAGGAAACCCGTTTATCATTCCGCCACTATTATCCACTTCAAATTTTCAGACACGTCATAAAGGCTGTTCTGTCCCTTGCAATCAAAGCACATTAAAAAGTGCGTTTAATTCTGTACCCATTTGCTCTCTAAGCTTTAGTACTTCAAACAAAATCAAACATGTGCTAAGGTATTCTTTAAGTTAACATAGCATTATTGTAATGACAATACTATTCAAAATGACCCAGCTGATCCAACACTGGAAGTCAAGAAAGTGATTTTCAAATCAGGGCTTCTTTGAAGAAGTAAAATAGTGCAAAAATCACAAAGGTAAGAGGCAACCCTGAGCTGGCTACTAAGGAGATTATTTTTATTCATTTGCAAGAACTAAGCAGCGCGATTAGAAATCTCATAGAATATCCTGTCCTGGTGAATATCTGAACCAGAGCGCTATTACAAAGACCTTGATATAAACTAGTTTTTCGTCCCAACATTAAAGGAATAAGAACACTTCTAACAGCAAACAAATGGATCATAACGCAATGATTTCTTTGAGGAAAATCTACCTTCCAATTTAATTCTATATTATCTACAAGTCATTTGTTTGTCCCCAAGTATAGTTAAAAATCCTAGTTCCAGACCCTAAGGCCCAGATGAATACGTACCAGGTCCTCCCAAAAGCAGGAGGACAGAGGCACGCAGAACGCTGTACAGAGAAGACAAGGTAATGGAGTTTCGGGCTCAATTCATGATCTTAGCAACAGTTCACAACCTGTGCTATATTTTTATTCAAATCGACTATAATCCTCCACCACTCAGCTGATTGTCCCATGATCACTATAATTCCCTAAGCAGTGGAGAGTGATAAGGCAGAACCAAAATAATTCTGGGCAGATGCAGAAATAAAGCATGCACTACAGCCAATGAAGCGGAAATAAAACCTAAACAAAAAAAGTGTGTTTTCACTTTGTTTCAAATCTTAGGATATTAGCATGAAGAAAAAGAGTGACTAAGTGACAGGTGCTTTTTTATGAGCAACAACAATATTCCTTGATATGTATAGAGTATTTCACAGTTTTCAAAACATTTTCCCACAAGTTATATCATGTGATCCTTGCAAATCTTTTGTAAAGTTGGCAAAGCATTAATCTTTACCTTCACTGTACAGGTAAGGAAAATAAAATGATGGGTTAAGTATCAGGTCAACAGTCACAAAACCAGTAAGGGGTGGAGCTGCGACTACAATCGTTACAGATCATATTGTTCAATTGCCTCATTTTACACGTAAGGAAACAAAGGTCTAAAGAGATTATGTGAACTGCCCATGGTCACATATCCTGGAATTTAAAAAAAACTACAAGTAGAAACTCAGGGACCCCAATCTTTAACCAATGTTTATTTCACTACAACTGTAGCTCTTGCCTCTGACTACACATGGGAATAATCTAGAGACCTTTTAAAATACTGATGATGCCCAGGCCCTTCCCTAAGTAATTAAATCAGAGGAGAGGCCTACAGGTCAGTATTTATTTTTTCTATCTATAGAGAGATCTTATATATATACACGTGCTTGCACGCACACACATACACTTCAAGTTCCTCAGGTGATTCCAACGTAAAGCTAAGACTGAGAGTAATCACACTATGGTATGGCTTTCATGTGAACAACTAATATGAGTAGCCTCAACCCTTGACTTTTCCCATCATATTTTAAATTTTATTTCTCAGACTTACATAATAAAACGAGGAGAAAAGTTGTCCTCTGGGTTGGTAATGGCTATCCACAATGACCAGGAGAGTATCAGACACCATGGAAACCCACTCCTTCATTGAAAGGAAATTAGGCTGAACCTGCAGATGAAGAAAAACATGAAGTGAGGGGCAGCTGGGTGGCTCAGTCAGTTAAGCGCCCAGACTCTTGATTTTGGCTCAGGTCATGATCTCGGGGTCCTGGGATCTAGCCCCACGTCATCGGGCTCAGCACTCGGCAGAGAGTCGGCTTGAGGATCCTCTCTCCCTCCCCCTCTACCCCCCTTCCCCTGCTCGTTTTCTCTCTCTCTCTCAAATGAATAAATCTTAAAAAAAAAAAAAAAAAAAAAAAAAAGGAAAAACATGAAATGATAACGGAAAAAAAAATAAAACCTAAATATTATTTCTAGATCCAGGGCACAAACCCCTTCTGTATTAAAGAGTAAAGTGCTACGACCAAAAAGTAACTTCACCCGTCAGGACTTTAGGAGGCAGATAGATATTTGACAAATACACATCCTCAACCTGTGCCCCAACAGGAATAGGATTTACCTTTTATACAAGACAAGCAGAGGTGAGAGGACAGGGGCTGCAAAACAGACCGTGTCCGAGAGCTCTCCGCTGCCCACCTGTGTTTAGTGAGGGTGACGTAGGGGTTAAAGGAGAGATGTGCAGAGAAAGAAACTCAGAATGTCTCATTTCTATGACTTCCCATTTCACAAAAGAGGCAATAAAGCAGCCTACAAAATTCTCATCACCGTTTTTAGCATTTCTGCTTACTATCACCATAGATTTATCATTCTGAATCATCACAATGTGTGCCTAGCTAATTAGGTATGAAAGCATAAATGATCTTCAGTTGGAAAAAGAAAAGGAAAGAGAATGCAAAAAACAACAACAACAACAACAACATGGTGCGCCTGGGTGGCTCAGTCGTTAAGTGTCTGCCTTCGGCTCAGGTCATGATCCCAGGGTCCTGGGATCAAGCCCTGCATCGGGCTCCCTTCTCTGTGGGAAGCCTGCTTCTCCCTCTCCCACTCCCCCTGCTTGTGTGCCCTCTCTCGCTATGTCTCTCTGTCAAATAATAAATAAAATCTTTAAAAAACAACAACAACAATAAAACCCAACTCATTAAAAAGAGACCTTGGTTTTAAAAATCATTCATGGGGCGCCTGGGTGGCTCAGTCGTTAAGCATCTGCCTTTGGCTCTGATCATGATCCCAGGATCCTGGGATTGAGCCCCACATCGGGGCTACCTGCTTGGCGGGAAGCCTGCTTCTCCCTCTCCCACTTCCCCTGCTTGTGTTCCCTCCCTAGCTGTCTCTCTCTTTGTCAAATAAATAAAAAATCTTTAAAAAAAATAAAAATAAAATAAAAATCATTCATGACTGTGGATGTCAAAAGCATCTGGGGGCGCCTGGGTGGCTCAGTCATTAAGCGTCTGCCTTAGACTCGGGTCATGATCCCAGGGTCCTGGGATTGAGCCCCGCACTGGGCTCCCTGCTTGGTGGGAAGCCTGCTTCTCCCTCTCCCACTCCCCTTGCTTGTGTTCCTGCTCTATCTCTTTTTCTGTCAAATAAATAAATAAAAATCTTAAAAAAAAAAAAGCATCCATACACTCACAGGGTCACACTCAGGTGGTGGAAACGACAAAGGTCAACGCAGTGGTAAGCATCCTTGGAATTAATGCCTTGACTCAAAGAAGGCCTTCTTCCTAGGATCTTTGGTTGTTAGTCATATGCAGATTTCAAATAAAGTTTGAAAACCTCAACGTTAATCAAATAATGAGGTCTTGAGTTTGTACTGAATAACAACCAAAGACAAAGTGATGAAGAATAAAAGCAGAGTCCCATCTTTGGGTTGTGTGGCTTCTCGATGTTTTGTGTAGTATCTGTTACAGCACAGAACAAAAGAGTGGGGAAATAAAGAAGAATAAGATTGCCTGGAACTCAAACTCAGAGCTAGACCCCTGGTTATCACTGGGGCAAATTACCTGCAAGTCTGCCCAAAATCAGGGATCCTAGAAAGGCACATTAACTTTTTAGGTCGTAGATTCTACTTAGCATGTTGTCTCTGCTAAAGTACTCCATGGCTCTTTCAAGGATGTAAAACATCTTTCTCATCATTAAAGTAAGATTCTGCATTTAAAGTTAAAATTTCCTATGGTAACTACACTTTTATGCTTCATGGAATAATTGCTTGGCCCCTTTCCTTTCCCCAAAGGTAATATACATTTGTAGCTTTTGCCACACAGCCTCTATTCTCTTGTTTATTGGTAATGGCACCCTTTGGAGAATTCCCTCCTCCATGATTTGAAGCTTGCTTAAATGCTCAATGAAGCCACCCATCCAACCTGCCCAAGGGGTGGGCACGAGACCCATGGGACCCTAAATCTTGAGTGACAAGCACACCACATGACCAGAGCTGATCCATCCCAGGGATGGTAGTCTACTGTGATGTGTGATGGTTCTCCTAACACTTCCTGTCCCTAATGCTCTTCCCCAAACCCAGTTTTAAACTTTGCCTTCAATTCCATGGGCTTCCGGATGCCATATCCTTCTGCTTTTTTATTTAGATGAGAGTTGGTTCCTTTGCTTGCAACCAAAAAACTCCATCATGAAAAAGGAGTACAGATGGCCCAGAAGACACACTGAGGGAACAGAGACAGGCTGAAGAGCGTTGAATAAAGCCCGGTTTTTGCAGCAAGAAGTCAGATGATGGTTACTATTACTGAGTGCTTAGTATCTCCCAACTGTCAAGCTCCACATATATTCATTCATTTGATCCTCCCAGCAATCCTGTCTGGTGAGTACCTTTATCCCCACTTTACAGTTGGGGGAACAGGCTTTGCAATGGGAACTTACCAACAATAGGCCACAGAGCTAGTGAGTTGCAAGTATTGGGATTTAAATACAGGACTCTCCTACTCCAAAGCCTATGTTTTTTAACCACTCAGCTATATTGTCTCCAGATAATGATAGCTACTAGATAATAGGGCTTAAAAGAAGAATAAATCCATGCCTTTTTATTTTGACAGATATGAATTATCTGAAAAAGTACATTGGAAATGAACATTGGCCAGCTCGCTACATGTTTAATTAAGAAATAAATGCCTTGCAAAAATGAATAGGCACTTTGTCATTGACATCTACAATTAAAATGCAAAGTACAATTTTTTTCAGTCAGTAAACACTACTTATTTATCATTTTTTGACAGCATTGTTCACTTTCAGTGAGCCTAGTTAACCTCCTAAGATTGGTTACCACTGATGTAATCACAAAAAGACAACCCCTGTTGCATAAAATTGGTACCTTCAAATGGAAATGACCACTTAACTGTGATGGAGAAAGCAAAACAGAAGAGCAGCAAGGAAGAGTGTCTGCGGAGCCCCTCAAGCTCGCCGTGGGAAGACCCAACAAGTAGCAGAAGTCGGTGGTGCCGCAGGCACGGGCTCTAACCTCGTAAACTCAGGGCCAGGCTTAAAGAGGCTTCTCACTTTTCAAACGTTGCCCAACTGGTTCAAATCGCCCTTAACTCACCTCCGGGACCCCCTCCGAGTCTGAAGAGAGACTGGCTTCGTGTTTGGATACGATGACAGCGAGGCTGCTTAAGGCTAACAGCGCGTTGCCCTTGACCACTGGGCTCTCCCTGTTTAAAAAGAAAAAAATTCCAAGAGAGGATTTGGGGGCATTAACCGGGAGAAGAGAAGGCATTATTACAGAGAAGGCAGACGAGGCCAAAAAGCACTTCCATTCCTTCACACAGCTTCATCCACACACGTCTGCTTGTGCCCTGATGTCTTCTTCTGACGCTAGCGTGGATTTCTCTCTCCTCATATGGGTATGGTCCTTAGACCTTGGGGGGGGGGGGGGGGGAGAGGTGGTGTGTGTGTGTGTGTGTGTGTGTGTGTGTGTGTGTCCTACAAGTCTAAGCCCATATATCTAAGTTCTTTCTTTCTAAAGTTTTTATTTCATCGTTGGACGCGGCATTAAGTAAGCGATATCTTTCCGTGTCATCTTTGGCAATATAAATTTATCAATTTGTGCTAAAAAACACAAGCGGAGACAGTTAGGTGAGTAAGCGCAGTAGAATGCAAGTGGCCTCTGGCTTTTCTCAGGCACTGGTGTGTGGAAGCAGCTTCCAGTGAGCCACTTCAGGCAGCATGCTTTACCAGCAACCTGCCACACTGGTTATTATAATCATTATCATTATTAGCCTCCCCTTCTTTCCCTCGAGATGGCAAAGCCAGCAACCTTAAGGCGGTTTGTGATATAACTTAGAGACCCTAGGTAAGGTGCAAAAAAAAAAGGCCTGTTTTTAAACTATCTGGATGGACAGTTGCCCTCCCATATTATCCAAATGGTGGTTTTCTATTAAGAGCAACAAAATCTTAAATGTGACTTCTGGATTTAGTATCAAGAAAACTGAACCTTTTTGAATATACTTACCACCTGAAAATGAACATTTAATATTATTCCATTATTCCAACGTGATTCTATAGAAGAAAATCTTCAGTGCGACACTGATGAGATGTTCTTGGCTGGCCCACCTCCATCATAATAGAACACCCAAGCCCTCGGATGGTTCCATTCTGTCCCGGTTGGGGGTTCCCATAAATACAGAGACTGTTTCCCAAAACCTGGACTTGAGACCTGAACATGAACCTGTGGGTACGTGCTAGAATGGCTCCTGCTCACCCCAGTACAGGAATGGAACAGATCTGTGGGGTGGGGAGACTTCCAGCCCCGCTCCCCGTGCAAGCTAAGGACCTCCAGTCCCAGGCCACGGTCATGACAGAACCTGTGAGTTATGGGTATTCAAAGGTGAGTATACATACACGTTATTGCATTTTTGCTTCCACTGGGTAAGAATGGGATTCAGGACTTGCCATGATCAAGTTCCACCATCTACCTATTCACGGAATCCCTTCTGCCTTCTCGCTCTCCCACCTTGGGGTGGTTAAACTCAGTGAAGGCTTGCTCTGCGAACTTGTTCATTCTGTTCACTTCTGCTTAATTCATTCCTCTATGAGGCCTGCCATAATTTGGTAACACAACAATCTTTATATTGGGGGACAGGGTGAGAGGAGAAAACAGGAGGAAGACCTGAAGGCTAAGCAGATGCCTTTAACCTAGATTTTGCTAGAGTTTTGCAGCGAGGATCACTGGGATATAGATAATAATAAAACACCAGGAAGCGGGGCAAGGTCTGGGCATTCCAAGGCACCAGAGCCCTAACATCACTTAACAAAACCAAAATTGAATCTTCTATTTCTAATATGATCTCTTTCCTTTAGCTGAGAATATCCTGAAGCCTGTCCTGCTACAAAATGACCATGAATCCTTAAAGTTACATTAAAAAAGAAAAGTTTCAAATTCTCAGTGATCTGACAATTTGATCCCTGGGTTTTTTTTTTTTTACCCTATAGAAAAACTCAGATTGTCACCAGAAATCGGGTATCAAATAATTTAAAACAAGGATATTAGACAAGATGACATGAAAAGCCCTCTTGTAACCCTGAATTCCGGGAGAACATTTAGCCTCCGTTTCAACACAGAGACCCCAAGTGATTTTGTTTCAGAAGTTTCACTGGTCCTGACATTCCGGAACACATATTGTTCTTGTAAAATGGAGAAAAATGTATTTAAAGTCAGTAGTAATTAGACCTTTGCTTGCAGACTAAATGCATATTTGGACATTAATCTTTGAATAGAAAAAAGTATGTCACAGTCCACACAGTGAATGCTCGGGCCAAGCTACACACTTCCCAAAGGTGCTGTGACTAGCTCTTGGTCAACTTTGCATTCCCTGCATGCCTAGCACAGTGACTTATGGAGGGGAGACACTCGATACGTATTTAGTGAAACAAATTCACGGAGGAGCCTGCCAGGTGAAAATCTACAACCAGTTCAGCAAAAACCCATCAGCTTGTGGATCAAATAACTATCCCCTACCAGTCGGGCAGTAGTAACTAATTTGCATAATAACATGTCAGCATCAGTACAGTATTTACCTAGGCAACACCACTAGCATTTTAATTAAACTGTCCTTTGGAACAAACTGATGCCATCAACCTAATTAAAAAGCGCAGGGAAGGATGAGCTACAGTGATGCTTTCTTAGGGACAAAGTATACATTACATATTAGTAAAGTGACCCAGTCCTTTGGGGATTTTCATCTTCGGGTTCAGATCTATTTCATTAATAACAATGAAAATAAACTTACATCAATCATCAGGGTTTATCTGTGTTCTGATTCTCCCTTAGCCCTATCCTTGATGCTTTAAAACTGCTCTTAAATGAGCAAATCAGTCTAATCCTGTGACTGGTGTTTTACTTCCTGCATTTAACTTACGGCTCAGAACAAAGTCAGTCTTACAATGGTTCCAACCAGCCTGTGTCAGCCATGATCCAAGAAAGGGAAGGCTAAGCTGGCAGCAGGTGGTGGTGGTGGTGGGGTCGGGGGGGGGGGGGGGGTCTTCCCATGGTTGGAGGAAGCCGGTGGGAAAAAGTAAAGAGAGGGAAGCAGAGTGATTTTTTTCTCCCCCTGCACTATCATTAATCTCTCAGCCTCCGAACCTCACTTGCTGTCATACCTACTATTGTCAGCATTGCTTTAATAAGATAAGGTCTATAAAATACTTTGAAATTTTTGATGAAAAGGTTTAGCACCATGAGAACATGAATTATTTTTATTCCCTACCACTGAGAATGTGAACACGCTCTTCTTAGGTATTAGTCATGAAACGATGCTTTGCAAATCTGAAGATTAAAATCTTGTTGAAATAAAATTTTAGAATGGAAAATGCAAAAGCTACTAGAGAGGCAAAATTATAGTCTAATAGAAAGCTGCTAGATTCTTCAGCGTTCACGTTTTTTTGCTGCAAATGTCAGAGCGCTGTTTTTAACAGGATATAAGTAGGCTACATAATGGAACAAACTATGAAAGGTAAAGGTCAAAGACAGCCGCCGACCCAGCACCCCCTCCCCTCCAATATGCAGCTGAGCGCTCCCCCACTGTGTCTGCAATTCACCAAACTGGATAAGCAGACACAAATGAGTCCCTAGCGAAGCCTCTCTGTACTTTAGTTTTCATTTTGTCAACAGATATGTCAACAGATATTTCCCAGGGCCTCCCACAGAACTGAGTGCCGGGGAGGATTACCACCTTTATCTCCCTTTATTCAGAAGACACGAGGCTGAGTAGTGATCATGTACTGTGATCAGACTTCACAGTTATGTGCCTACTTAAGAAATTACTGGTAGAAAGCGAACTCTAAGGTAGATCATGTTCTTTGGTGTTTTTTTGTTTTGTTTTGTTTTTTAAGGTCAAACCTATTTAGCCACGGAAGGTTCTGGGACATGATAGGGATAAACTATACTGCAATTAAATATGTCTAGATAATGTGGACACATGAAATCCCCTAGGTCTAAGGTCAATCCATGTTATTTGGTGGATAAGAAAAAAGGAAGTCCTACAGAAAGGGCAGCAGCTAAAGGTGATGGTGAAAGGGAGAAGCGGCAGTAACTGACATGTAACTTACTGCCAGAAACAATTACTCAGCTTGTTAGCAAAGGAACCTGAAGAGATTGTTCCCAGCAAGTTCATTAGGGTATAATTTTCTGTTGAGAGTTGGCTTAAGATAAATAAAAAGCCTCAAGGTGGTAATACTCGTTATTTTTGTTAAAACAACCATAAGGATATGATTGAAACTGCCATTTTCATGGGACTTCACGCTCGTTTTGGGTATTTAAAAATTGAATTTTTAGATACCCTGGACCCCGTAACACAAAGGGAATGAAAGGAAGTACTACTCTAATTTATTTCCTGGCTCACAGTTGAGATTTAATAACCTATTTGTAGAACCCACATAATTCACATTAGCAAGAATTTCTCCTTCCCTCAGCAGCCCCCACCCCTGCCGCAAACCAAATGAGAATCCTTTAAATCTAAGTCAAAGCACGCGGCACTTTGTTAGGTGTACAACAAGGGCATGACCTCCGTGACTCTTGATGTCGAAGTCATGTTTGTATTGATTCCTCTGTATTCTCACAAAAAGACATTACCTTAAGAATTAACACAAGAAAGGACAACAACTGATTTTTTTTTTAAATAATGAAAAAAATCCTTTAAAATCCTTAAAGTTAGGACATACCCTAAAGGGAGAAATGGTATGCACTTGCCAGGAAAAACAAAACAAAACAAAAAACGTTTAAAGAAAATTTTTGGTAAACGAATAAATGGATCTTACTTGGCCGCCGCCTTGGTGATCTCCTCAGTCAACATGTCTCGGACCCTGCAATAAAGATTGAAAATAGGTGCAGGAATTGATGTTGGAATAAGAACTCCATCTTTCTGCTTACCTGTCAATTAATAAAAACCTCTGGCAATGACTCCAGATCCTAAAACTCTATATGTGGAATTTTAGTGTTAGGTGAAAAACCTGTAATAGGAGCTTTCCTTCAAGGACTTTCCCCTGCCTATTCCTTAGGTCACTTACTGGAGGCGGGGAAGGAGGGGACTGTAACTGAGGAGGGACACATAGGCAGTGTTATGATGGTGTCACCTCTTAAACTGAGTGGTGGCTACACAGGTGTCCTTTATGTTTTATTTTATTCTGCTATGGGCTAAATGTATGTGTTCCTCCAAAATTCATATGTTAAAATCTAAACACCCCATGTAGAGTTTTTGGAGGTGAGGCCTTGGGGAGGTCATGAGGGTGGAGCACTCCTGAGTGGGATGAGTGGGATGGGTGCCCTTGTAAGAAGAGACAAAATGCTTGCTTTCCCTCCTGTGAAGATACAAGGAGAAGGCGGCCACTCGCACACCAGGAAGCAGACCCTCCCCAGCACAACATCTCCTGGCACCTCGATCTGGATTTCCCAGCCTCCAGAAGCATGAGAAACAAATTTCTGTTGTTTAAGCCATCCATCCAGTCTAGGGTATTTTAGCTATAGCAGCCTAAACTAAGACATTCTCTGGTGTTTTGCAGAAGAGCTCACTAAAATAGCAATTTACTATGTCCAAATTGTAGATAATGGAATCGTCACTATGTACGTATAGAAAATAAAATTTAAAATGGTTATAGAATCACTCTGGAGCCGAAAGAAAGTAATTACACGTGTGGATTGGAAGATAGCATACATACTCAATTCAAATATTCACCAGATAAAATTTCTTTTCAACATAAAAGCCTGAGTTCAAGAACAACCATGGACTGCCCTATTTACATTTTTGAAGAAGAAGCAATCATGGATATTTTCACTATACACTTCAAGTTTCATAAGCTCAAACTTTTTATAAATATAAAATTTTTGCAAATATGTTATAGCTGTATTATTTTCATTGGAATACTAAAGAATCTTAGCAATCAGCACTCTCTGAGAATGACTCGATCTTCAGAGCCAAGTTTTTTGTTTTCTTTTTTTTAAGATTTTATTTATTTATTTGAGAGAGAGAATGAGGGGGGAGGATCAAAGGGAGAAGGAGACTCCCTGCTGAGCAGGGAGCCCGATGCGGGACTCGATCCAGGGACTCCAGGATCATGACCTGAGCTGAAGGCAGTCGCTTAACTGACTGAGCCACCCAGGCGCCCCAGAGCCAAGTTTTTGAAACAGTTGCGAACACTGCTCCTACAGACCATAAACTTGCATTCCTATAAAACTATGTGACAATAGATTTCTCTAAAATGTATTGTCCTATCTCAGTCTTCCTAAATGGACTACAGTGCATTCAATGCGTTTTTTTTTTTTTACTGGTCAGTGTGGATATTTACAAATGATGACCTGCCTATAGTTCTATGCTGGGGCAAACCTTCTACATGTGGGCTAGTTCCCACCTCTTACCTACCGGCTTCTGTCTGCCGCACCTCCAACTGCTCCTTCTCTACCTGTGTAACTCCCCCTAGCAGGTGGACACACGGTAATATCTACCATCTTCAAAGAAGAAAAAACTCTCCAGCGATTGCCCCATTTCACTGCTTCTCATACATCAGAATTCATTTAAAATAGTTCATCTCCTTCCACTCTTTCTAGACCCTTCTATAATCTGGCTTTTGTGCCCCAGCTCCACCAAAACAGCTCCTGTCATGGCCGCCAAGGACTTTCAAAGAGGCCAA
This sequence comes from Halichoerus grypus, assembly GCF_964656455.1. Lineage (NCBI taxonomy): Eukaryota > Metazoa > Chordata > Mammalia > Carnivora > Phocidae > Halichoerus > Halichoerus grypus. Next base: position 47,010,316 of record NC_135725.1, on the reverse strand, counting down.
GTCTTTCCCGATTCTCAGTCTCCACCTTTTGCAGCCTCATAGCAGCCTTTGACACAATTGGTTTCTCCTTTCTCAAAACACTTTCTTGCCTCGGTGTTTCAGATTCCATTCTTTCTTGGTTTTCTTCCCACATCACTGACCACTGCTTTTCCCTGTGCTTTATTGGTTCCCTCTTCATCTGCCCCATGTCTAAATGTTGAACTGCTCTGGGCTCTGTCCTCTGACCTTTTCTCTATCTTTACTTACTCCTTAGGTGATCTTATCCAGCATCGTGATTTTAAATGCAGTTGATATGTTGGTAATTCCCAAATTTATATTTTCAGCCCTGATCTCATCTCCAAACTCTACACTCATATTGTCAATGACCTACATGATATCTCTAAATTGGAGGCCTAATTAGCAAGTCCCAAACCTGATTCCTACCCTACACAGGCCTGGTTTTCTATTGTCTTACCCAACTCAGTAAATGGGAAGTTCATACTTTTAGTTATTCACAGTCAAAATCTTGGAGTTATCCTGGATGCCCATCTTTCTGTCACATTCTTCATTCTATCTCTCTATTTTGGAGAATACAGCCAATATACATACCCTACCAAATGATCATTTTTAGAAGATGAACCTCAAATTATATGTAAAAGAGAATCACAAAGAGGAAGCAAAATTCAAATTCTTAACCTCTAATCTTAAATTCCATGTCCTAATGTTTTAAACTGTGTTGCTATTTTGAAAGTTAATCTAGAAAATGCAACTTAGAATAGAATTACTTAAACATACATACACGCACACACCTTCTGTTTTTCTACAAATGCCAAGCAGTAAACAAAAACCTAAACTCCAGTAAGCTTTGAATAGATTTTTAGATTTAAGAAACCTGGTGGCTATAGGCAAAGCAATTTAGATTCTAGGCACTTTACCTAGATTTAGGTTGCTGCCACATTAATCTGACAAGGTATTCTTCCTAACCCATGTAACAATTTAAATTGCTTTCAATGTGCCAGCATTTACACATTTCTAGCTAATACAGTAGGAATTCACCTGGGGACGTCTGCCAAAAAAATTAAAACCCTGATGCCTTAAAGGTACTCCTAATAATGAAGATGTCTTGGCGGGGGGGGGGGGGGGGGGAGAACGGGAGTAGAGTAGAGGGGTATTCCTTGATTAAATGGAAGTTGTTAGGAAGGCAATGTATTGAGTGAGAAAACAGAATTTTTCCTTTGAAAGCATATGAAATAATCCGTTACAAGGGGGAAAAGGGAAAAGCAACCCATTTTCACGCTGCCTTAGAAAACCATTTTAAAAATTATTAAAATTCATTGAATAAAGCTCTACTTGTTAGACCTGGAAAATCCACCTATTCAGGCTCTTCACCTTCGGGCATGTATATAAGTTAAAATCCCCCACATAAACCTTTATTTTTATTTTATTTTATTATGTTATGTTAATCACCATACATCACATCATTAGTTTTGATTCATTGTTTGCGTATAACACCCAGTGCTCCATTCAGTACGTGCCCTCTTTAATACCCATTACCGGGCTAACCCATCTCCCCACTCCCCTCCCTTCTAGAACCCTCAGTTTGTTTCTCAGAGTCCACAGTCTCTCATGGTTCGTCTCCCCCTCCGATTTCCCCCGTTCATTTTTCCCTTCCTACTATCTTCTTCTTCTTTTTTTTTTTTTAACATATAATGTATTATTTGTTTCAGAGGTACAGGTCTGTGATTCAACAGTCTTGCACAATTCACAGCGCTCACCATAGCACATACCCTCCCCAATGTCTATCACCCAGCCACCCCATCCCTCCCACCCCCCACCCCTCCAGCAACCCTCAGTTTGTTTCCTTAGATTAAGAATTCCTCTTATCAGTGAGGTCATATGATACATGTCTTTCTCTGATTGACTTATTTCGCTTAGCATAATACCCTCTAGTTCCATCCACATCATTGCAAATGGCAAGATTTCGGTTTTTTTGATGGCTGCATAATATTCCATTGTGTGTGTGTGTGTGTGTGTGTGTGTGTGTGTGTGTGTGTATATATATATATATAAGCTGTAAACAGTGGGCCCATCCCCCCTCATCGTTCGTTTCCCATGAGGAGCAATGAGTAGCGGGTCACCATCCCCTTACCAGAGCCAGGCTGTGCCTTTTTTGTACTGCACCTCCTCGGGTCCTTCTTTCCCGTGTTTCAACTGCAAATCCAGCTCTCCTGTCCTGCCCTGCAGGACACACAGCATAAATCGGCATGCAAACCCTATGGCTGAAACGATCTTAGCATTTCTTTGTAAAACACTGATAACCGATGTAGCCTTTACCTCTTGGCCGCCAGTGTTCCTAATAAAATGTTAGATTATTAAAAAAGAACATGTGAGGAGAGAGAATTATATCACCACTCAGGTATTTCAACACTCACTAAAGAAGTTTATCCTGGAGCAGCTGTAGATTTGAGAAATTTAGTGCATAGCACTTCATTTTGGGATATCGATTAAAAGCAGATTTGAATTCCATTGGTCCCGTTAAAAAACAAAAAAAATCCCCTTTATCATAATGATAATTTATTTTTATTTTTTATTATTATGTTATGTTAATCACCATACATTACATCATTAGTTTTTGATGTAGTGTTCCATGATTCATTGTTTGCGTATAACACCTAGTGCTCCATGCAGAACGTGCCCTCTTTAATACCCATCACCAGGCTAACCTATCCTCCCACCCCCCTATCATAATGATAATTTTAACAGACACTATACCAAGATTGGGGCCTAGGCACCAGTACTTAAACAGAATGGTAGAAAATGAGGATGATCATAAAACACTTAAGATTCGGGTAATATATAACCAAAGTTATTCTCAAACATCTGCACATTTTTATTTCTTGAATTTATAAAAGTTGACACCATAATTTTCAACTTCTACACACAATAAAAGTAGAAGTATAATATAATAAAAACATAAATAAAAAAATAAGGCCAAAACCTTCAGATATTTATTTTCCTATTTTTTTACACTCAGGATTATTTTGATAGCTCCTTTCCTCTCTAGTCTTTAAGCAATTACATTATTTAAATGTACTTAAAATACTGGTTTTGGGGCACCTGGGTGGCTCAGTCAGTTAAGCATCCGACTGTTGATTTCAGCTCAGGTTATGATCTCAGGGTCCTGGGATCGAGCCCAGCATCAGGCCCCCTGCTCAGTGGGGAGTCTGCTTTTCCCTCTCCCTCTTCCCCCGACCATGCTTGTTTGCTCTCTCGCTCTCTCTCAAATGGATAAATGAGAGGGGAGGGGAGGGGAGGGGAGGGGAGGGGAGGGGAGGGGAGGGGAGGGGAGGAGAGGAGAGGAGAGGAGAGGAGAGGAAAAGAGAAAAGACTGGTTTATTGATGAGCCCTAAACTGGACGAGAACTTACTGTGTATTGTGTTACTGAGTGATACCATACCATTTTCAGAAGTAGTTGTGCAGCTTATGTTCTCACTAGCGGTGAAAATAAAAGTTCTAGCTACTCCACACTCTCATCAACATTTGGAGTTGTCAGGCTATGAATTTCTACTATTCTGGCAAATGCGAAAAAGTGTTTATTATGGCTTTAATATTCATTTCACTGTTTATCAGTGAGATTGAAAATATTTTCAAATGTTTATTGACTTAGATTTCCTACTGCGTCCATTTTTCTTTTTTTTTTCTTTTTAAATATTTATTTATTTGAGAGAGAGAGAACCGGGAGGAGCAGCAGAGGGAGAGGGAGAAAGAAATTCAGACTCTGTGCTGAGCACACAGCCTGACACGAGGCTCCATCCCATGACCCTGGGATCAAGACCTGAGCTGAAACCAAGAATCCAACACTCAATCCACTATGCCACCCAGCTGCCCCCATGTGTCCATGTTTCTACTGGTTGTCTTTTCCTTACTGATTGTAGAGTTCTAAGGTATGGGGGCGCCTGGCTGGCTCAGTCAGTAGAGCATATGCTCTCTATCTCAGGGTTGTGAGTTCAAGCCCCATTCTGGGTGTAGAACTTACTTAAAAAATAATAATAAAACAAAATGAAAAGTAGAGTCCCAAGGTATGTTCCACAGGAGAAAATTATATCTCCATATAAACTGTAGAGAGGGAAGCAATACAGTTTGCCGGGTTAAGGATGTGGGCTCTGGAATCAGAATGCATTGATCTAAGGCCATTTCCATTGACTTGCCATGTAAATTCGGACAAGTTACATCATCTCTCTATACTTCAATTTCCTCATTTGTAAAATGCAGCTAACAACTATCTCATGGCATTAGAGCTCCATGCTAAATCATGTGGAGAAGTGTCTATTTAGTATGGTGGCTGATAACAAATAGCTACCATACCAGGTTTATTGTTAATAACAACAACAACAAAAATCCCACCTCACTTTATTATCTTCTTATGAAATGATCTCTCATGAGTATCTATAAACCCTCAGTTATCACCAGCCTGCGAGCCCACTGAAGGCAAAGACAGTCCATCAGTCTAAGGGGTCCTTGTACTTAGTGCAACTTCCAGCCCACAGTGCCCTGGGGCTGACCAGCTCAGGCATTCTGAGATTTGATGGGCATCCTTCAGAATTTCCATTTACTTCACTCATATCCATCCCCATCTCCGTGTTTTCAAAGATAGAATCCTGGGGCGCTTGGGTGGCTCAGTCGTTAAGCGTCTGCCTTCAGCTCAGGTCATGATCCCAGGGTCCTGGGATTGAGCCCCGCATCGGGCTCCCTGCTCTGCGGGAAGCCTGCTTCTCCCTCTCTCTCTCCCCCTGCTTGTGTTCCCTCTCTCACTGTGTCTCTCTCTGTCAAATAAATCAATAAAATCTTTGAAAAAAAAAAAAAGGGAAGAAAAAAAAAAGAATCCTACCCTTTCATTCTCCCCTCTGTCTCCTGGAGCAAGGTATCAGAGGTGAACAAACTGGCAAGACATTAATATTAATACTTATTACTACTGATATTGACCTCCCAGGGGGACAGGCAAACTAGAAAATAATATTTCTTGCCTATCCCTGTTAGTTATGCTTCTTAAAGTAGGCCTCTTTACTCCTAGGAACATTTACTTGCCATAATGGTTTTTCCAAAAAGGATAAGCAGGAGGAAATGAAAAGGTTCAAAATCTGCTTAGAAATAAACCAAAAAACAAACGAGCTCAGTATACGTGCAGCCTATTGAGAAGGCCTACGTTCCTAATCTCTCCTATAGCCATAACCCACTACAATCATCGACATAACTAAGTAAATTTCTTATTTCTTCTTCCAAAATCTCTTGCTCCTCTCAATCCTCTCTTCTGGAATGTCTCCCTCCCCCTTTCTACCCAGTCCGTGTGAGGCTATTTATTCAGACCCACTGTGCCCCCAGAGTCTCTGTGTGTTGGTCATGGTGGCACCCATCTCTGTCACCTTGGCTTCTGTGATTAAGGGGGGACAGCACTCACCAGGAGGAAAAAGGCTGAAATGATCACCTGAATTGAGATTTTTGGATTGCCCGTAGATTCCAATTATTTATTGGACTAATATTCCAATAATTCCAATAATTCATATTTCCAATTATTCCTATCCTCCTTACCTTTTTTTTTTTTAATCTCCAGTCTATATAGCCAAGAGCTTGCTGATTATAGTGAGCAATTTCACCTAGCTCCAAAGGTGTAGACGTTAAGAGCAAACTACTCCTACAAACGATCAGAGAGAAATCTACTGGGGTTGCAATTCCTGCCCCTGGTTTTGATTTCAGATTATTTTACAGCCAGCTGACCCAATCAGGAAGCAAATGTCTGCAGTCAACCTGCTTTCTAAATCCTCTCTCCAGGTTGAGGTCATATTCACAAGAGCGCTTTCCACAAAGTCTGGAGGCCTTAACCAACTCGGCATCCCACACAGGCACTGAAGCAAAGATGACTGGAGAGGCCTCCTTATCAAAATAAGACTCTGAACTGTCAATCAACTGGTATCTATCTGCGTTTTTCCATCTTAACGGGAAGAAAGCCAAATACCTCCCCATGTCAAGCACATTGATACGCCTAAAATCCAAATTCTGACATTCTTGTGGAAAAATTAGATAAGGCTGGAAGCAGATGCCCAAGCTAAAGCCACTGGTCCTGGTCAGATCTCAAACTTATTCACATCATAATCAACCTCCAGGAAATAATGCAGCATGTATCCTTCCACATGTCTCCTAGGCTTAACTGAATAAAACATGCCTCCTCTAAATGATCCTCTGGTTTAATGCTACAAAATATGTCTAGCACCAGATGGAAGTAACTGTAACTCTTGTATAGACGAAGGATCCTCCAGGACAGAAAGTCTTGATATAGACAAGGAGTCTGGCAGTTGCTCTAATTCTTCTAAGATACCATAAATTCGGTTAAGTGTGTGGGCTCATTTTAAAAAACTCAATTAAAATGCATCAGTGTGCTTTCAAATAGTGATTCCCTAAAAAGCTTTCCTGTACTTTTAAATGATACCGAAAATCTTCTTAGAGTCTATACTTTGAGTTTCCTTTCTACTGTCACCAATTCTCAGCGGAATGGAGAAATCCAAAGTAAAAAGGGTTTTAAATGATAAATAAGCAAAGAGGCACACTAGCATCTACAACAGTAGAAAGGCAGAGTAACTGACCTACATTAGTCAAAATACTCAGCTGGCTTTTCGTAAATAGATCTAGCCTTTAAAAAAGTAAACCAATTTGCATTATTTGTTTTTATGACTAATGATAGTGCCAGGGAAAGTGTGTGCCGCATTGGAAAAGGCTGAGGCTCTGCGGACAGACAAAGCAGAGGAAGTCCCCGTTCCTTCCCAGGAGCCCGACAATTGTGACTGTTGGGTTTTGCACTGTTGCTTTGCTTTCCTAGCTAACCCTGCTTTTGCATCTGGAATCCCATCATACGTTGCGGTTAACAACACTCACTTCAAAGGGTTTCCGTAAAGATTCATTGAAATAATACATGCTAAGTGTTGGACACACACTAGTTGTTCAATAATGGTAGCTCTTATTATAAAAAAATAACTGTGGAGGTTTTTTTTTTTTTAAACCGATTGCAAGTCACCTGCATGAGTTATACCATCATCCTGTTCGATTTAGCCTCCTTATGCTAAGAGCTAAATAAAATTCTCAGTTCATGCTGCAGGAGGAGGAGTTATTCTTGCCTTCTTTCTCCAGGCACCCAAAGTACTTTGTACATCCTCTATTAAAGCCCGAAAGAGGTTGTTTTAAAATTGCTGGTGGACATGTCAGTCTCCCGCACTGGACCGGGAGCTCACAGAGAGGAAAGAGTGCTTTATTCTCCTTCCGCATCCCACACACCTGGCACAGGGCCTGGCCAGTGAAAGGTGGTCCATAAATATTTGCTGAAGGAAAGGACTGCAAAATCACATCCAGTCAAACAGATGTGAGAAAAAGTGCATACTCTGACTTGCAATCTCGCTCTTCTTGACTAAAAACTGTAATTGGTTAAGGGTGTGTATGAGTAATACACATTCCTTCACTCACGCACCTGTTCAAAACCGAGTGCCCAGATGCCACCTAGAACAAAACGCATAAAGGTGAGCCAAAGGGAACAAAGGTTCTAGAAGGACATCTTTAAGATGTGAATTCCAGTGTAGTTTGGGGAGCCATCTAAAATGTGGTGGTTTAGTTGACAGACTATGTTAAAATGACCTCACAGCTTGGTAAACATGGAAGTTCCTGGTCCCCTACTCAGTTCCAATGAGTCAGAACCTCCGAAGATGCATCACTGCTTTATAAATCCCAGACTCAATAAAACATGCTGCAACAAAGTTTTAATTTAAGATGAGAACACCAATGCTAAGACGCTTAGTCATTCCTTCCCGAACCCCCAGCTCACCCCCCACCCACTCCTCCTTCCCGTTCCGTCTTTTAGGACAGCTGTTACCTTTAACCGTAACACCACACTTCCTGAGACTCCATGAAAATCCTATTCTGGGCCATAAATTACTTAAGTACCATCAGATTTTTTTTTATCATCCTTAAAAATGAATTTTAAGCTTGGAACAAAGGTTGGTTAGTCATTTCCTTATATTGTTAACTGTTTGTATATTCCCACACTGACCCCAAATTTTCTAATTTCAAAATCCACCAACTACGACTTTTAGTATTACTGGATTAAATGAAGTCAAATTGAGTATAATTCATTTATTTACAGAGCACCTACTATGTTTTAGACACTATGCCACGTTCTAGAGTGACAGCAGAGAAGAAAACACAGCTCTTAGCTTTAAGGAGCAGAGACAACCAAAGGGCCCCAGACAAATATCTAAGGTGATAAGGGCTTCAAAACGGGAAGCATGGGGAATGCTTGACCGGCTCAGTCAGCAGAGGGCATGACTCTTGATCTTGGGGTTGTGAGTTCCAGCCCCACGTTGGGTGTAGAGATTACTAAAAAAAATGTAAAAATAAAATAAAATCTTAAAAAAAGCTGGGGGGGTGGGGGTGGTAGGGAAGCAGGGATTCTAAGAAAGCACAAAAGAGAGGCATATAATTCAGTTTTGGGGGGTGGGCCCCACAGGTAGGTGCCTTCCCAGATAAAACACTCTAAAAAAACCGGCAGAAATTAGGTGGGCAAAGATGGAATGGCAGTGCCTACAGCAGAAGGAACGGTGTGTAAAAAGTCGAGAGGTTAGGGAAGATGTGCTGAGTTTGACAACAGAGAGATTTAGCAAGACTGAAACGTACAATTCTGGAGAAGGATTAAGAGATAATAAGGCTGAAGCTGTAAACAGGTGCAGCCTGAGGAGGCGCAGGTGTGGGGGCAGACGGTGAGCTCGGTCTGGGACGTGCGTACGTCAAGGCGCTGTGGGACAGCCACAGGACACCTGGGACATCTAGGAGGTCTCAGAAAGCAGCGGGGTGTAGCACAGCACCCAAGAGGGGGCTCTGGACTGGCCACAGATGGAGGACATCAAGATTGAAAATGTAGGGGCGCCTGGGTGGCTCAGTCATTAAGCGTCTGCCTTCGGCTCAGGTCATGATCCCAGGGTCCTGGGATCGAGTCCCCACATCGGGCTCCCTGCTCGGCGGGAAGCCTGCTTCTCCCTCTCCTACTCCCCCTGCTTGTGTTCCTGCTCTCGCTATCTCTCTCTCTGTCAAATAAATAAATAAAATCTTTAAAAAAAAAAAAAAAGATTGAAAATGTAAGCGCAGTTATGTGCGCAACTCACAGTGTTTTATGAGCAAAAATAAACACTGCATTTTTTTTAAAAGATTTTATTTATTTATTTGTCAGAGAGAGAGGGGAGAGAGAGAGACAGAGCAAAAGCAGGGGGAGCGGCAGGCAGAGGGAGAAGCAGACTCCCCGCTGAGCAGGGAGCCCGATGCGGGACTCGATCCCAGGACACTGGGATCGTGACCTGAGCTGAAGGCAGATGCTTAACTGACTAAGCCACCCAGGCGCCCCAAGCACTGCATTTTTGATAGTGCTATTTTCCTAAGGGCTTTTATATTAAATCCATATGTGCGGTAAAATTTGAGATCCGAAGGAGACACTCCCCTACAGCACCCGATCCTATGGTTTCGTTACCTGTAAAATGGCATGATAAGCTCGACTCATATATGCAAGCCAGGCCTGTGGCAGAAAGATTGCCCGGTGCCACTCAGAAAGCTGGATGTGAACCTGTGGGGAAAACGGACCACAACGTAAGTTAGACTCTGTGGTATTAAAACAGAATAGAATTCCTTCCCCCCTTCCCTTCATTTAAATGATTTAGATTCTAAAACAAACGAAATCAGTCTAGGATCGGAACCACAAATAAGATCTTTCGGCTATTTTCAAAGGAGAAGAGTTTAGAGTCGCGTCAAGACCAAATAAAATAAGCCTGGAATTTTCTAAATTAAAGCAAATAGAATTCAACAGTAATCACAAGTTAAGATGTATGTGTAATACAAATGTGTCTCTGAAAATGAGGGGCCAACTCTGTGAAGCCTCTTGCCAATGTCAGGAAACTAGGTATTGTCTAGCAAATGCCCCTAGTCATTTTAAATAAAAATAAATACTGCTCACATCCTGGATTTCCACGATGACAATTTCTGAAGTAATAAACTTCAATTGCCAACAGAAATATCACATTGTGTAGAAACCATGAGGGCCAGAGATGCAAATGAGTGCACACCACTAGATAAATGCCCTTTAATCAGTGTGGGTAAACAAGAGAAAAATGATCTATGCCGACGCTGAAGCCCTGTTTCTGAAGAGAGGCCCAGACAAAACATCTGGTTTTCATAGTCATTTCTGTTTCTACCTATTAGTATGAGGCTATCTTGCAACAAATCTTCCCAAGGTCTGCTTCTGTTAAAGAAAGATCGCTCACGAAAAACAGTCATAGTGCATCACATTTCACATTTCCTGTAACTCATCTCATCTAAACCCAAACAACTAAAACTGTAGTCGGGGTCCTATGCACACAAAAACAAAAAACAAACAGCCAAAAAGACAAATTTCTATATAATGACCCCAGAATCATGATAACTAGGGTGTGTAAGGAGATCTTACTGTATTGTGGGAATTAATTTTCTCAAGGGCTGGTGAGAGGGAAGAGAACAGCCACTCTGAATACAGCTGCTTCCCAGGGTCTCTGGAATTTTCTGTAATCCTAGTCCTCGTGCGGGTCTACCACACATAAGGTACTATGAAAGGTTATGAGGATTATCAATCAGTGTGTGTCTGCAAAGAGCTTTCCAGTGGGAGAGTCAGAAAGGAGCACAAATAGATTATCAGGCGAAATTAGGAGGAACCTATGGGAATAAAAAGAACGAAGAAAGTTAATTCTGTCTGCTATCTATCACTTCTCATCCTAGCACTGCTTTTCTCAAAAAAAAAAAAGAAAAACACCTCGATATTCGGAGAGTCTGAAAAAGATACTCGTACCACGAAATGAACTTTAAAAAAATCGTTAAGGACAGGTTTCTTCTTTTTCTGATTAAGTACTCATTGTATCGAGTAGGGTAAGGAGAGCCTTGTCAATAGGTCAACAAAAATCCTTGAAGGAACAGGCCCACCAGTTCCTGTTTCCTCTCTCATTATCTGGGAAGCACACTACAACCGAGGCCACATTTCCAGCTGGAGAGGCATTAATCGGCCTTCGGCCCTGCTCTCTATTTCCAAAATGTGGGGCAGTTTCCTATCAATTCTATTTCTGTTTCATAAAATACATTAACTCTCAAGTCCAATTTGGGGCTCCTGGGTGACTCAGTCAGTTGAGCATCTGACTCTTGACTTTGGCTCCAGTCATGATCTCAGGGTCCTGAGATGGAGCCCCGCGTCAGGCTCCGCACTGGGTGTGGAGCCTGCTTATGATTCTCTCGGTCCCCCTCCCTCTGCCCTTCCCCTCTTAAAAAAAATCCTATTTTGAGACCTGGATTTAACAGAAAGAACACTCAAACACCACAACCAACTTTCCTCTCTTACTTCACACCCTCAAAATACTTCAATATTTTCCTGACAAATAATCCATGGATATCACTGCACTACTGAGAATATCCACAGTCTCAGTCTATGGGTAAAAAGAGCACTGAATGTTTTTGGAAGGACAACAGTGGCAATTACCACTTCAACCTGAGTTAAAAAAAAAAAAGAAAGTATTATGGAAAAAAATGTAAAGGAAAATGAGCAAATCAAACGTTGAGCTTCTAAGAACAAAAGCATTTATGCCCGGAAACCTATTTGAAAGGAGGTTATAAACTGAAGGTTAAAGCTAATCCTCCCGCTGCCGCTCCAACCACATCTGAAGGTGGGAGCGGGGACCCAGCCCAACTCTTGAGCCTACACACCAGCCTGAACTCCTCATGGTTTATGAGATTATACCTAGTCTCAGTGTTCTATGGAGTTAGCTGTGAATAAATCTCCTTAAAAATGTACTCTCTTGCTTTTTCCTTTACTGAAGAGAAACTTAGGGAAACAGCTTGAAATCAGTCATGCCCTTACACTCCAGTTGTGTTACACAGCAAAAGAGACATCCTTGACCATTTTTAACAAAAACACATTTTAGGACGCTATTCTAATTCAATATACAGCCACCCATACAGGTTAATGTTGCTAGGCTGAAAAATACAGTAAGCATTTTTTAAAGCATGAAAATTATGTATAATTTGCCATACTCTGAGAAGTCTTTGAAGGAAATCCAATCAACAAAATAACTGCTTATCATGAACTTGTAACCCTGTTACTCAGCAGATGAGGGTTCTCAACTACTGTGCAGCAAGTTTTCATGGATGTGGAATGTAGTTTTGCTTCATCTACACATACCCTTGCAATGACGGGTGTCTGAGGGACTGTTGGCATGAGCAGGTTCTATGATCTGGAGAAGAGTAAGCGTTTCTAGGTATAAGAGGGAGTAAGTATCATGAAACATTACACATGGGCATAAAAAAGAGACCGTTTTAGAGAAATATACATGAGTAGGGAATCGGGGGGAGGACAATGAAGGGAGGATAGGGACAGGAACACTTTACAGGACTCAATAGGGCAGTCAGGGTAGACCTCATTGAGAAGGTGAAGCCTGAATAAAGACTGGAATGCGATGAAGATATAACAACCCAGATAAGTGCTGGTGGAAATGGAAAACAGGTCAGCTACTATGGAATACGCTTTGGTCATTCCTCAAAAAGCCAAACACAGAATTAGCCTATGACCCAGCAATTCCAATTCTACATACATACCCAAAAGAATCAAAACCATATACACCAACACTGTAGACGAATGCTCAAAGCAGCATTTTCACAATAGCCAAAAGATGGAAATAACCCACGTGAGCAATGAATGAATGAACAAAATATATCTACAATGGAATAATATTCAACCATAAAAAGGAATGGCATACAGATGCACACTAGATGTAGATGAACTGTGAAAACATTTACGTGAAAGAGAAAGAAGCCAGACAGAAAGGTACCTATTAGATGATTCTATTTATCTGAAATTTCCAGAATAGGTAAATCCATAGATGTGATTGTCGGGGGCGGGGGGGGGGGGGGAGAGGGGAAGGGAAGAAGGGAGGGGGAAATGGCAAGTGATTGTTTAACATACACATGGTCTCACTGGAGGGTGATGAAAATGTTCTGGAACTAGATAAAGGTGACGGTTTGCACACTGTGAATATGCTAAATACCACTGAATTGTATGCTTTAAGCTTGAAAAGGGTTAATTTTATGTTATGCGAATTTTACCTCAGTTAAAAAACACACAGACAAGGCAGAGGCACGGGTGGTTAACCTGTTTGAGGTAACCAACTAAAACCAACGAGCGTGGAGAGTGAGCAAGAGAGAAGTGCGGCAAATTAACAGGGCAGTCAGAGAACGCAGGGAAGTGACTTCTAGGTCACTTTTCAGGACTTTTTTTTTTTTTTTTTTGAGAGAGAGAGAGTACACGCGGGTGCAGAGGGCAAGGGGCAGAAGTAAAAGGAGAGAATCTTAAGCAGGATCCATGCCCAGCACAAGGCCCAACATGGGGCTCAATCTCACAACCCTGAGATCATGACTGGAGCTGAAATCACGAGTCAGATGCTTAACTGACTGAGCCACCCAAGCACCCCTCAAGGACTTGTCTTTATTCTTAGTAAAGAGGGAGCCATTATAAGGTTTTGAGAAGAAAGACATAATCTAATCTATAGCATAAAAGGATCATGCTGACTGCTATGTTGAGAAGAGACTGTAGGGGGCAAAGGTCAGAGCAGGGACACCTACTCACAGGCTATGGCAATAATCGGGATAAGAGAGAACGGTGGCTCAGAGTGTGTCAGCAACACTGCAGAATACAGGTTTTGAATATTTAGCTATTTAATTTTTCCACCCACCCCAAATGTTAAGTGAAATGCCAATATATAAAACAGAAAACAGGCAAAACTTGTCTAGGTGAAGTGAGGACGAGGGCTGGGGGCTTGGTAGTCAGCCCGCTTGATCATCCGCCCCTATTTGTGGTGGTCCCCAGGACTCTTGAAAACATGATTTTAACTAGAAGGACATAAACTAGATCAGTGGTTTCAGAAGAAGGGGGAGAGGAAAGGGACTGACTACAAAGGAGCATGGGGGAATTTTTAGGGCAACAGAACTGTTCTTATCTTGACTGGGGTACGGGTTACACGAATGTGCGCACATATAAAAATTCATAGAACTAAGTACTTAGAGGAGAAATCAACTGCATGTATATTATACCCTGATACATATAAAATTAAAAATACAGAGTTTGGAAGTCACTACTTTCAGATTGTAATGCTCCTCAAACCCTCACTTCCCACCATCTGTTACACTCTGTACACTTGTCATCAGCATTGAAAATCCACCCTTCCTCTTATCCTTTGTGTTTCTATCAATATCACACATCGATATCCCAGTCACCCAGGTGCGAAACTTCTGATTTATCCTGGACTTCTTTCTTGCCCCCCAACTCAACAGCCAACTCCACTTCTGAAATGTTTCTTCTATTTTTCCATACTTTCTTCCTCACTGGCTTAGTCCTAATTCCTGCCTAGAGTACTGAGGCCCCTAACTGATCTCCTAACAGCCTAAAATCTTTCCTCCTCCTAATACATCCTAAATGGTGCTGCTACTCTTCCATTAACTCAGAACTTCTTTTCAAAAACCTATGATGGTTCATTAAAGAATAAAGTCCAAACTCTTTTGTACTATGTTCAAAGCCTTCTAGAATCAAAAGCACACCATTTACTTTAAGAAATAATTTGTTCTCATGTAAGAACTCTGCTGGCCAAGATCCCCAACCAATTTCCCCAGATGATTTCCTGCTCCTCTCTTTCATTTAACCTGCATTCTGGCTGCATTGGGTTAGAAACCAATTCCCAAGTCAGTCCTATACTCTACGGGACCTTTGCACGCACTACTCTCACTGCCTGGAATGCCCTGTCTTCCTCTCATCTCTACTTACTGAAATAATTTCTTCCATCTCTATACTTCCAGGACGCCACAGACCTCTCCTGTAACATTCAACCAATTCCATCTGTGACTATTTGTGTATGTGCCCTAATCTCATACAATCCTAAAGGTAGAGGTCCTGTCCTACTCATCTCAGAATCCCTCCCATGGACCCATAATTGGTTCTGCACATAAGCGTTCAATTAAGTACCTGCTGAGTTTAATCAAATTAAAGGTACAGTACTTGCTTTAACACAAAATTTTGTCATGGGAAAACTACGCGATCATAAACAAGCAATCACAGAAAATTGCAATGTTCAACGTTCAATCACGCCGGAAACAGTGTTAGAAAACTTTTTTAAGTAGATGCAGCTAAACTCAAACACAAGTTGTTGAGGACACAGTTATTTGAAATTTGATAAAAGCATGTCCAGAATGTTCTGGCCAGGAAATGTTTAATTCCAGCTAAAACCACAGTGAGTGACAAAGCAGTATTTTCAAGTGGGTGTTATATGTTTTACATTTTGAAGTTTCCTCACTACACTTTATTTGTATTCTATAGGATCTAATCAAGTATACCTGAAATAGTAGCTCAAAAGAAAGTATCTCGCTTAGAAACACAATTCACAAATGTAGGGAAATGCTGAAAGAAAAAATAAAAAAGTAGATTTTGTTTCCTCTGATACGCGTTTTACTTGAAGGAACTACCTGGCCACCTATGAACTTCTGTTCAGAATATACTGACCAGAAATTTGGTAGTGTCTTCTGTCTCTTACGCGATCGTAACAAATATGATTACTCGTTTATAAGAAAACATCCATTTTAACAGACTTTCATTAAATACTATGCATCGAGTAAAATAACCTTTGGTGAGGTTGTTAGAAGGTCAAAGTAGAATGAAACAAGGTAGGGTAGCATGTACAAATTTATAGGTAAACTAAGAGCTTGCTATTGACTTTAAAACCCCAATTTCACAAAGGAAGACATTTCTGTGCTCCCCAGATGTATTTATTATCAAAAGAATAAAAGTATTTAATGTCAGTTGATACACAGACCCACAAACACTGAGCTACTACATTCAGTCTGTGACATACACACACTCCTCCCACATTCCCAGAAGAAAAACCATTTGTACTGAGTGTTAGAGACCCAGAGCTACTCAGTGTCCCATTGTTTATATGTGAGATATAATAGCCTTCAATTTTCTGTCAATAGTAATCTTAGTGGCACAAAAATAATTTTGTTATTCCTGTCTCCTGACTAATAGTGACTGAAGGACAAGAGGGCGGGCTTGGAGAGGACAAATTTTCAAAGTAAAATGACATTCATCTCTTTGTGGGTGCTTTCTGGACATTTAAAAATTTCTCTCCCTCATCCTCTCGCTCTCAGTCCATCTCTCCTCCCCTCCCCCATCAGGATAACATTAGCTTGAAAGCTGACAATTCAATCACATCTCAAGCAACCATTTACTTACTCTGTTATTTAATAGGAGGGGGGAAAACCCAGTTACCATAACAACTCACATCACATGGTAATTATGGAGTCTCTAAAATTCAGCAAACCATACTTTTCACAGTATTTTCTAAGGGGAATGTGTAATAAGCACAGATACTACTTCTCCCAATTACTATTCAGAATTTCCATCTAATTGTTTCATATTGCATGAATGCTAATGCTACTCCACGGTCTTCCTAAGAAATATGTTTTTAAATAAAGAAGGAACTGAAAGAAAACGGCAAATATATTCCTTGTATTTCAAATGATGGGTTGCTTATATCCCACCTATTTCTGGGCATCTAGGGAAAAAATCCACAGAAGGCAGAAGAAATACAAAATTAATTTATAGGGCAAAAAGAATCAAATGATGATCAATACAAAAGGAAGGAAGGAAGGAAGGAAGGAAGGAAAAGATAGATTTCATTCAGAATAGTGCTGCCAATAAGTCCAGATACGGTTTTGCTGAAATAAACATGAAAAAAGAGCTCATTACCTAATGCAGAGGCAGAAATCTGGTTGGGTGGCAGCAGCAGGATCAGGAAAATTTGCATGTACCCAAAGATGGAGGAAATAATGAAGCAAGACCGCCATTCTGATCCAGGGACAAATCACTATCATCCCATTTAGGTGAGAGTGTCACGTCAGAGTTAGAAATGCCAAAGGATGACAAGACAGGCAGCAAGTTTCAGGGAAGGAAACTTGTCATTCACCTTCAGCTTCCTTATCAAGAGGAATCAAGTTAGTCTCAGGATGAGAAAGTATAGTTATACATCAGAGCAGAAGAGGACCATCACTTGAGGCTGGAGAAGCCCTGGTAGGTCTGAAATGAACCCTGCTTGTCCCCGGTTCAAAGGAGCAGAGAAGGGGGGGGGGCACTTCAGGTTTAGAAAAATCTAAACAGGGCAATGATTATACAGAACTTCTGGTATGTCAGGTCAAAGTCAAAGCAGACTTAGATTTGCGAGTCTTCTAAAAGTCCCATGGGAGAGTTTCACTTTAAGAAAAGCCAATAAAAAAAAAAATTAAAAAAAGAAAAAGTTTTCAAAAAGAAGGGAATAGAATAATCTCCAAAAGAATTCATCACAGGTTAAATATCTAGTTCTCCATAATGAAAATTACTTGATTTAATGAACACAGTCCTTGAGAAATACTGACAATTACATAAAGCAAAATACGTCAGGATATGAAGAGCAGAGCCTTCAGGACATTCAAAACAAAGCTCTTTTCCCGATTCACACACTCACCCACCTATAGTTGTAGGCACTAGGAAGGCCATAGCGTATCCTATAAGGATATGTAATCTCTGGCAGGAAGGAAAGGCTACCTCTATGCATAGAAATGAGTAATGACATAAAACAACACATAAAAGCCATTCAAATTATAATAATGTCACTTCTTAGTAAGACCTCAATGATTATTAGATTCACCATCAACTTCATAACAACATTTCTGGAAAAAGGAAACCATCACACTAAATGCAAAGACAAACTCTAAGGCACACCCACGTTTCAAAGGGATTCAAATCACTAACTCGACAAAGGTCTATGAAGTATCTGCTAATGAGCCAGGAATGCCAGGCATTGCAGCTACGAAACAAGCTCCATGATTTTATAAACTTTACACTTTACAGAAGAAGACAGACACTAACTGTCATGTCGGCTGCCACCCACACACCCCCCGTCAGGATTAGTGGGAAGATGGATAGATTGGAGTGAACAGACTCATATATTAAATAAATTGAATTCATAGTTATAAACATTCCTGAAGAAAACGCCAAGCCCAGATGGTTTCACTGGAAAATTCCACCAAACATTTAAGGAAAAATTATTTATTAGGATAGCATTCCACAAACATATCAGGCAAAGACAATAAAAGGAAACTATAGAACAATATCCCTCATGAACACGGATGCAAAACTCCTTAACAAAATATTACTAGCAAAGCAAATTCAGCAATATATAAATAGGATAATACATTACGATTACATGGAGTTTTTCCTAGGAATGAAGACTGGGTTCACTCAGACAAATCAAAATAATTCATCATATCAACAAGTCTGAAAAGTATACAATCTTCTGAACAGACATAGAACAAAACATTTGACAAAATTCAACATCCGTTTGTGATAAAAACTCTCAGCAATTTAGGAATAAGAGGAAACTTTGCGAACCCGATAAAGGATATCTACAAAATCTTTATACTAAAATAAGCTAAAATAACATCATATTTAATGTTAAGACACTGAATGTTTTCCTGCAAGACTGTGTATAAGATAAGAAACGTCTGCTCTTCCATCAAAAGGAATGAGATCTTGCCATTTGCAACGACGTGGATGGAACTGGAGGGTATTATGCTGAGCAAAATAAGTCAAACAGAGAAAGACATGTATCATATGACCTCACTGATATGAGGAATTCTTAATCTCAGGAAACAAACTGAGGGTTGCTGGAGTGGGGGGTGGGGTGGGAGGGATGGGGTGACTGGGTGATGGACACTGGGGAGGGTATGTGCTCTGGTAAGCGCTGTGAATTGTGCAAGACTGTTGAATCTCAGATCTGTACCTCTGAAACAAATAATGCAATATATGTTAAGAAAGAAAAAAAAAAAGGAAGAAGAATGTAGCAGGAGGGGAAGAATGAAGGGGGGGAAATCGGAGGGGGAGAAGAACCATGAGAGACGATGGACTCTGAAAAACAAACTGAGGGTTCTAGAGGGGAGGGGGGTGGGAGGATGGGTTAGCCTGGTGATGGGTATTAAAGAGGGCACGTTCTGCATGGAGCACTGGGTGTTATGCACAAACAATGAATCATGGAACACTACATCTAAAACTCATGATGTAATGTATGGTGATTAACATAACAATAAAAAAATTAAAACAAAAACAAAAAAAAAGAAATGTCTGCTCTTACCACTCCAATTCAATACTATCCTGGAGGGCCCTATACAGTGTAATCAGGCAAGAAAAAAAAAAAAAGCTACAAAAAAGCAACAAGAATATGTAAGTGGGTTTAGTAAAGTCATATAAAAGTATCCATTATGTTTATATACTAGCAATGAGCAGTTGCAAATTAAGACAAACGAAAAAACAATCTGATGCAGTAGCATCAAAATACTTAGGGACACGCAAAACTCATTAAATCTAACAAAATATGCGTAGGATTTGTAATAAAACAAAACACTGACCTAAATTAATGGAAAGATATATATAAATGAGTTGAAAGGCTCAATATTAGTGAGATGCCAATTCTCTCCCAGATTGATCTACAGATTCAATACATTTCTAACCAAAATTACAGCAGGCTTTTTTGTGGTTTCTCAAAGCTGATTTAAAATTTACGTGGAAAAGCCAAAGGCCCGAGACAGCCAAATTTTAAAACAACAAAATTGGAGGACTCGTATTACTTAATTTCAAGACTTTTTATAAAGCAACAGTAATTAAGCTATGTGGTTTTGGTTAAAGTATACACACATAGATCAAGAGAATACAACTGAGTGCAGAAGTAGACCCATGCAGGGGCGCCTAGGTGACTCAGTCGTTAAGCGTCTGCCTTCGGCTCAGGTCATGATCCCGGGGTCCTGGGATCGAGCCCCGCCTCGGGCTCTCTGCTCAGTGGGGAGTCTGCTTCCCCTCTGCCTCCCCTGTGTGTGTGCTCACGCTCTCTCACTCTCTCTAGCTCTCACTCTCTCAAATAAATAAATAAAATCTTAAAGAAAAAAAAAAAGAAGTAGACTCATACATATGGACAAATGACTTTCTACAGAGATGCCTCCGGAAAGAAAGGGTAGTATATTCAATAAATATAACTCCTATCACATTAAAAGTTAACTCACATAGATCCTAGGCTAGAATGTAAACTGTAAACTATAAAACTTCTATATTTAAACACAGGAGATCATCAAGGAACTAAAGGATAACCTATATATGGTAGATTCACATAATGGAATATTATTCGGCCATAAAAAAGAATGAAGTCCTGACACATGCCAAAGCATATATAAACTCTGAAAATATTATATACTAAGTGAAAAAGTCAGACAAAAAGACCACATATTGTACGATTCCATTTACATGATATGTCCAAAATACAGGAACTGTAGAGACAGAAAGTGGATTAGTGGTTCCTGGAGGCTAGGGAAAGAGGGAAATGGGAGTCTTCTGCTAATAGGTACAGAATTTCTTTTTGGTGGGATGAAAACATTCTAAAATGGATTGTGCTGATGGTTTCACAACTGTGAATAGCTAAAACCACTGAACTGCACACAGTAAATGAGTGGGTTTCATAGCACATTAATTATGCCTCGATTTTTTAAAAAAGAAAGAAAGAAGAAAATATAGGAGAAAAAAAAGAAAACAGAAGATCTTTGAGGTTTCGGGTTAGACAGAATGCAAGGACTATGAATAGAAAACTTTGGTAAACTGGAATTCTTTAAAGCTAACCATTTGCTCCTCAAAAGACACTGCCAAGGAAATAAAAAGACAAGTTACAGATTTGGTAAACAAACAAAAACAATAAAACACCACATGTGCAAAACACATTTCTAATAAGGAATTTATACCAGAATATATAAAGATCTCTCATTCGAAAAGAAAAACCTGGTTAAAAAAAAACAGGCAAAACAACAGAATACTTCATGGAAGAAAAGGTATG
The DNA here is from genome assembly GCF_964656455.1 of Halichoerus grypus. Classification (NCBI taxonomy): domain Eukaryota; kingdom Metazoa; phylum Chordata; class Mammalia; order Carnivora; family Phocidae; genus Halichoerus; species Halichoerus grypus. The sequence continues at coordinate 46,989,299 of NC_135725.1, read as the reverse complement.
ACTGGCAAAAAAAAAATACATAAAAAGATGCTCAACATCAACAGCCATTAAGGAAACACAAAACCACAAAAGAGAAACCACTCTCCATGTACGAGAATGGCTAGCTTTTAAAAAACTGAGGAGTATGGGCAAAGAGGCAGAGCAAAGGGAACTCCCTTACGTTGCTGGTGGGTACTCAAAATGGGACAGTCACTAGGAAAAGTTTGGTAGTTTGTTACATTCACTTATCATATGGCCTAGAAATCCCACTCCTACATCTTTATTTACTCAAAAGAAAACAGATGTCCACACATACACCTATATGAGAATTGCTTATAGTGGCTTGAGTCATAATTGCCAAAAACTGGAAACAACCCAAGGGTCCATTGATGGGTGAGTAAACCAAATGAAACTCTCATGACAGAAATTTTTAAAATAAAAAGACTCAGCAGCAATAATGAGAACCCAAATAAGTTTGAAGAAATGTCACCTGCAACAATACCAGAAAGATCCCAACAAAGTAAAGACCAGAAGCAAGGAGAAGAGTAAGGAAATACTAGAGTCATCTTGGGAAGATCCAAAGATACTTTTTAAATGCTCTCTGCTTAACCTGGGATGGTGTAGGGTAGTTCAAGGATCACCCTGAGTCTCACTGCCTGGTTCAGTTTCCAGGCTCCTGTTCTTATGAGCTCTGTGATCTCAAGCACATTAGCAGTACCAACCTCACAGTGTTACTGTAGAGATTAAATTTATATATATATATATATATATAGCAATTTTTTTTAAAGATTTTATTTATTTGTTTTGACAGAGAGAGACACAGTGAGAGAGGGAATACAAGCAGTTGGAGTGGGAGAGGGAGAAGCAGGCTTCCCGCCGAGCAGGGAGCCCAATGTAGGGCTTGATCCCAGGACCCCGGGATCATGACCTGAGCCGAAGGCAGACACTTAACGACTGAGCCACACAGGCGCCCCTATATATAGCAATTTTTAAGAAACCTGAGCTGGTTATCAGCTATTATCATTGCAATTATTCTGATTAACCAGATTTTCAAACTCGTATTATTTGTTGTCACCTAGTTTGAGAAATTGTATGACTCATTCTTTATCTCTGCCCTTTTTTTTAAATGAATTACAAGATGAATCCAAACTAAAATCCTACCATAGATTCGACAAAATTCTATCCAATATATCTTCCAACTGACTCCTAAAATAATGATTTTCTCATCTCTTTGAAATTTTCTAGGCATTCTACAACACAAGCAACAAGTATTTTAACCCAAATACTTTGTTCATACCCAAGGCACACCTCATAAGTTTGGATGCCATTTGCTGAAACTTATTAGATTGCCTTCTGCTACTCCTCATATTAACACTTTTTCTTGTTTCTGTTCTGATGGTGACTTCTAAAATCAGCTTTCCACCAATACTTAACACTTTGGTTAAGTATCCTTCAATCTCCTAGGTACACAGCTTAAAAACACAAAAAGGCACCAAATCTCTCCCTTCTCCATAGCAAGTAAAAAGATGTTAAGGATAACAAATCTAGAAATCACCTATGTTCTCTCTTTCATAAAATTAGACCTCTTTTCCTCCCAGATCTTTAGTCCCTCCTTAGTTAAGCGAAGACACTGAATTAGACAAAAAAGGCTTTGAACCAAATATTTACGTAACTGCAACTCTAATTAAATATATGAGAGAAGATGGGTGGCACAGGATAAAGACAGATCTCTAAAAACTGGATATGGTACTGGTGGCAACAGAGAGGATGCAGCATATAATCCAGCCAAATTAGTGATGCCGAGATTTATAAATTACGCACCAAAATGAGATTTAGTACAAATCTACTGTAGTAGCTCCAATTAAGTTTACATCAAACCATTAAATGTTTTACAATTCCTATCTTCATTTATAAGTGGTATATAACCTACCATGTCTAAATTATATAAAATAAACCTCTTTGCTATGATACTTTGTTATTCATTTATTTTAAATTTATATACACCTGAATGAGTAATGGTAGTAAAATGTTTAATAAAAGATAACACCAAAGCACACATTTCCCACATGCTCTCCAGATTCTCTCTTCCCTCTGGTGTTGCTATAATATGATATGATCAGACTTTATACAAATCATCTCATGGCACCACATAACTTTATTTTAAAAGGGTAGCCTAAAGGAAAAACAGAATAAACACTAAAACCAGAGGGTTTTTTTCCTTAAACACTTTTATTTACTGTTAATGCCCAACATTCACAAAATATATAAACACTGGTGCCCTACATAATTGTAAAGGATTCAAATCAAGAAACAGGCAAGATTATTTCTTTAAATAATAAGCTGGTATTTATTCTGAACAATACAAGTTAAACAATGATGAAATAAACCAAATTCCTACATACTACTCCCTAATAATAAGGCTGGGCAGTGGGAAAAGCATGCTACTTTCTTTCAGAAACACTTCCAAATATTTTAGTATTCAATCGGGTCAACTATTTTGGTTGCCTTTAAAAGCAACTGACGGGTGCATGGGTGGCTCAGTTAGTTAAGGGTCTGCCTTCAGCTCAGGTCATGATCCTGGGGTCCTGGGATCGAGCCCCACATCGGGCTCCCTGCTCAGTGAGGAACCTGCTTCTCCTTCCCCCGCCCCACCGCATGCTCTCTCTTGCTATCTCTCTTTCAAATAAATAATAAAATCCTTGAAAAAAATAAAATGAACACACACTAAATTTCATGATCATAAACTTAAGGGGGAAACCCCTAAACATATACAAAGACAGAGGAAACTGTTACACAGCATGGGGAGGCACCTACCTCATGCACTAGAGCGAGTGAGGTCTGCTTGAAACTTCGCCCTCTACTGGCCATCAGTCGATTCAATGGTTTGCCATCTTTACTCTGATAGGTTGAAACATCGTAACAAAATAACATACCACCTGAGGGGAAAAAACAATTTATAATAAAATTTCTTACGGAAAAATTTAATTAATTAGATTCCCATAGTCTCAGTAATCCATATTCAATCAATCTGGATAGAGAGATTTATTTATTTATTTTAAAAGATTTTATTTGTTTGAGGGAGAGAGGGAGAGAGAGCGTGCACACTGGAGAACAAGAGCAAGGGGAGGCGCATCGGGCTCCCTGCTCAGCGGGGATCCTGCTTCTCCGTCTCGCTCTGCCTCTCCCATACGCTTGTTCTCTCTCTCAATAAAATCTTTAAAAAAAAAAAAAAAAAAAGAGCAAGGGGAGGGGCAGGGGGGGAGAGAAACAGACCCCCCACTGAGCAAGGAACCCGATGTGGGGCTCAATCCCAGGACCCTGGGATCGTGACCTGAGCCGAAGGGAGATGCTTAACTGACTGAGCCACCCAGGCGCCCCTGGATAGAGAGATTCAGAAATTAAAATAATTTGCTGAGCAAATTATGATTTTTGACTACTGGTGTCTACGGAAAGAAAAAATAGAAGAGATATAAGAAGTTAGCAGTTACCATATTCAAATTATCACTTATTTATGAGCCTTATTCATTTTAAATAAATGAACAAATTTACAATTCATGATTTATTTTAAATTTTGTTAGCTGTTACTTCCAGAGATTTTTTAAATTTTTTAAGAATAAATTCCAAATAGGGTGCCTGGGTAGCTCAGGTGGTTGAGCATCTGTCTCTTGATTTCAGCTCAGGTCATGATCTCAGGGTCCTGCGACTGGGCCCCACGTAGGGCTCCCCACTCAGCAAGGAGTTGGCTTGAGGATTCTCTCTCCCCCTCTGCCCCTCCCGTCGCTTGTGTGCGCTCTCTAAATAAATAAATCTTAAAAAAAAAAAAAAGAAGAAGAAATTCCAATTAAAGAGAAATGCTTACACATATCAATCCTCGTGAATTCCTGCAGGGGTTCCTTTAGGTTATACCCACAAGTGGACAAGTTTTCCTTCATCCCTACATGCAATCACTCTCCCCTTCTTCCTCCCTCCTCCTCTTCTTCTAACCTTTATCCTCCCTGTCCTCCCCACTCTGGTCAACTAAGTTCTCAAACTGAACTTCCAGCTCCAGCTGGCCCCCAGTGTCAACTGAAAAGCAAAGGAAGACAGCCAAATGCTAGAAGTAGTCTTGGAAGCTATCTGGGTAATTGTGAGCCAATAAGAAGACACACTCAAGAACTGAAATAATTTAAAACATAGAGATCATTACATTTTTAAATATCTCCTATTGAAGTATGATATACACAGAGAAAAGTACACATCGTAAGCATAGAGCTCAATGAATTTTCACAAACTGAACATGTAATTGGCACCCAGATCAAGAAACAAACCATTGTCCACATCCCAGAAACCTTTCTCCTGTCTCCTTCCAGTCACGTCCACCCCACCCCAAATGTACCAATCTGCTAACAACCACTTTGCCTACTTTGGTACTTTATATAAATGGAATTAGACTGTATATATGCTTTTATATCTGGCTTCATTCACTCAAAAACTCACTGCGAGAATCATCCACGTTATTCGCAGTTGTAGTCTGTTCATTCCATCTATATTCCATCACGTGAATATAACACAATTTATTTATCCATTTTACTGTCAATAGGCATTTAGACAGCTTCCAAGTTTAAGGCCACTCAAATAATGCTGCTATGGACATTACAGTATGTCTTTTTGGGATTTCATTTAGGTTTATCCCTAAAGTGAAATAACTAGGTAAAACAGGGTATGAATTTGTTCAGAACCAGTTTTGCAAAGTGGTTGTACTAATTCACATTCCCAGCCCCAGTTTGGGTTGCTCCACATATTTACCAATACTTTTTGCCTTCCATCTTTTTTCACTTTAGCCAACCTGGTAAGTATGGAATGGTATCTTACTATGGTTTTAATTTGCATTTCTCTGATAATGAAGTTGACTCAATGTTCATTGGACACTGGAATTTCTTCTTTTGGAGGCTGTGTTCAATTCTGTTTCCAATTTTTTTTTGAGTGCTTTTCTTATTAATTTGCAAAAAATATCTGATATAATCTAAATTGAGTCCTTTATCAGATATATGTCTTATAAATACCTTCTTTGCATTCCATGGCCTGCCTTCAAGTGCTCTATAATAATAGATTTTGGTTAACACATGTCCTTGATTTTAATATAATTTGTTATTTTTGTAATTATGGATTTTAATTATAGGATCATTTGTTGAAAAGATCATCCCTTTTCTCCACAGCATTGCAGGGTCACCTAGGTAAGAAATCTGGTGACCTTGATATGTGGGTCTGTTTCTGGACATTCTATATTCTTCATTGGTCAATCTGTCTATCCTTGCACCAATACCACATTTTCAATTATTGTGGCTTTCTGATAGGTCTTGATATCTGGTAATGTATATCCTCCTACTTTGGTGTTGTTCTTCAACATTACTTTGGCTAATTTTGGCCTTTCCATTTCCACACAAATTTTAGAATCAGCTTGTCATATTGCTAGGGACTGGAATGAATCTATACATTAATTTAAGAGAATTGACATTTTTACAAACTAGAGTCTTCTATTCCATCAACATTGTATATCACTTCATTTATTAGGATGTCTTTAATTTTTTCTCCATAATATTTTGTAGCTTCCAGTGTAAAGGTTTTATGCATTCTGTTAAATTTATCCTAGGTAATTAATATTTTTCAGTGCTGTTATAAATGGTACAATCTTTTAATTTCTTTTTTTATTATGGTATATAAAAACATATAATTGATTTGTATGTTGACCTTTGTATGTATAAGTAACCTTGCTGAATTCATTTACTAATCCTAATTCGTCTGTAGATTATTTTGGATTTTCCATGTATTATACAATCATCTACAAATAATGACTATTTAATTGAGTAATCATTAATGAATTTTTTTTTTTTTTAACTAAGCTTTACAGGGTTAAGCGTCAGCCTTCAGCTCAGGTCATGATCTCAGGATCCTGGGATCCAGTCCCACATCCGGCTCTCTGCTCAGCACGGAGTCTGCTTCTCCCTCTCGCTCTCCCTCTCCCTCTGTGCTCTCTCTCAAATAAATAAAGTCTTTTTTTTTTAATTTTTATTTATTTATTTATTTGACAGAGAGAGAGAGAGACAATGAGAGAGGGAACACAAGGAGAGGGAACACAAGGAGGGGGAATGAGGGAGGGAGAAGCAGGCTTCCCGCCAAGCAGAGAGCCCGATGCGGGGCTCAATCCCAGGACCCCGGGATCATGACCTGAGCCGAAGGCAGTCGCCCAACCAACTGAGCCACACAGGCGCCCCTCAAACAAATAAAGTCTTAAAAAAAAAGAAAAGTTTTTAAGCTAAGCTTTACACCCAACATGGGGCTTGAAGTTTGAGAGTTGCATGCTCTACCAACTGAGCCAGCCAGGCATCCCACTGATGACTATTTTAATGGCTAATTTTTTGCCTGCAAATAATTAGTATTTTACCTCTTCCTTTCTAATCCTTATGACTTTTATTTATTTTTCATGGCTTATTACACTAGCTATAGTCTTCATTACAATACTGAAAAATAGTGCTTATAACAAACATCCCTATCTTTTTCCCAATCTCAGGAGTAAAGGTTTCAATATCTCAGTATGAAGTACAAAGACAGCACTGTAGATGTTCTTTATGAGAATTTTAAAAAGTTCCCTTCCATTCATAGTTTAATGACAGTCTTTTTTGTATCATGAATGGGAACAAAATTTCTCAAAGGCTTTTTCTGCATCTATTGAGATCATCTAAAGATTGTTCTGCCTTTTTCTATTAATATACTGATTTTCAAACATTAAATTAACCTCTCTTAGTTGTTATGTATTATCCTCTGTATTGCTAAATTCAATTTTCTAATATATTTTTTGGGTATTTTTACAACTTTGCATAATGGAAAAGACTGCTTTATAATATTCCCTTCTTGTACTCAGTATCAAGATTATGTTGATCTCATCAACTGAGCCACCCAGGTATCTCACTTTAAAACATTTTTTAGGGACACTTGGGTGGCTCAGTCAGTTAAGTGTCTGCCTTCAGATCAGGTCATGGGATCGAGTCTCATGTCAGGCTTCCTGCTCAGTGGGGCATCTGCTTCCCCCTCTACCCCTCCCCCTGGCCTATGCTTGTGCTCAATCTCTCTCTCTCAAAAATAAATAAATAAAATCTTTAAAAAACTGTTTTAACATTTCCCACTATTATTGTAGGTTTGTCCATTTTTTTAAATTTAAATTCCAGTTAGTTAACAGAGTATAATATTAGTTTCAGGTGTACAATAGAGCGATTCAAAACTTACACACAACACCTGACTCTCATCACAACAGGTGTACTCCTTAATCCCCATCACCTATTAAGCCAGGCCCCCACCCACCTTCCTTCTGGTAGGTTTGTTCATTTTGTCTTTTTTTAGTTTTGTGAATGTTTTTCATATATTTTAAAAATTATGCTATTTTGTGTACACTGATTAGAACTGTGATAATTTCTTTTTTTTTTTTTTAAAGATTTATTTATTTATTTGAGAGAGCGAGAATGAGAGAGAGTACATGAGAGGGGGGAGGGTCAGAGGGAGAAGCAGGCTCCTCGCTGAGCAGGGAGCCCGATGCGGGACTCGATCCCGGGACTCCAGGATCATGACCTGAGCCGAAGGCAGTTGCTTAACCAACTGAGCCACCCAGGCGCCCGAACTGTGATAATTTCTTAATGGAATGACTTCTTTATCTCCATGAAATGTCCCCTTCATTTCAAAGCTTTTTTCTTTTTCATACATCCCTTTTCATTGAATACTGGACAGTATACAAAGGAAGCACAGAAAACCTAAATGATATTATTTTTTTTACTCAGAGAGGAGTTTCTCCTCCCCTCTTTCAGGTAGATAGAACAAAGGACTGATTTAAATTGAATCAGAGATTGAACTGGGTTAGGCTTGATTATAGCTTTGGTAAATCTCAGTCTCCCTCTGGTTCAACCCTGTTCCTAGGGCATGCCTCCCCCAAGATTTTCATCTGACATCCTAATTGGTCTCCTCAATACGGAAAGCTTATGAGAGATTCAGATGTGTCCTCCGAAGTTTTCAGTTTAGCTCTTTAACCTCCCATCCCATAAACCTTCGAAATTTGACAAGTATCTTGAGGGAGAAATAGGCTATGTGTCTGAGGTCCCACAAGTCCCCAGTTTTACCACTCAGACACCATATGAATGACAAGGTCTCTGTTGGTTTCTCCGCCTCCTGCACCAGCCTCTTGTTAAGGTCAAGCCTGAATTTCAGTCTCCAGTTGAGGCCAGACTAAGTAGGTGCCCCCAGGTGAAAAGAGGTGTAACTCTTCAGTATCAATTCACTACTCGTGTGCTTTGTTTTCAGGCCCACTCTCCTAGCTGCTAAGCACAGGGAGGCTGGAGATTTCACTTCGCCTCTCAGAAGCACCAGCTTAGTTCTTTAACTTTCCGTGCAAACTCAAAATTCAGTCAGATAGCTTGTGAGAAAAATCTCTAGTTTCTTACCTCTATTAGTCAGAGTCTTCAGAGAACCAGAATCTCAATCTCAATCTCTCTCTCCCCACCTCTCCCTCTCCCCTCCACCTTTCTCTCTATATATATGGGGAGATTTATTATAGGAATTGGCTCACAAGATTATGGAGGCTAAGAAGTCCCATGATCTTGCTGTCTGCAAGCTGGAGATCCAGGAAGGCTGGTGGTGTAATTCAGTAATTCAATGTAATTCAGAGAAGATGGATGTCCTAGCTAAGGAAAGAGCAAATTCACCCTTCTTCTAGCTCTCTAGTCAGGCCATCAGTGAATTGGATGTTGCCCACCCACATTGGTGAGAGTGACCTTCTTTCCTCAGTCTACTGATTGAAATCCTAACCTCTTCTGGAAACACACTCAAAGACGTCCAGAAGTAATGTTTTACCAGCTATCTGAGTATCACTTAGCCCAGTCAAACTGACATAGAAAATGAGCCATCCCATCACTCTAAACCCATGAAACCACTAAAAGCTCCACTGGTTCCTCTATACTCCAACAGACCTCTTCTTGGGCCAAGCCCCAATCCTAGCACACAACCAAAATCAGTGACTATCTCCATGGGGCAGTGGGGGCACAGTCCTAAAATGCTCTTTCTCCCCATTCTGTAGTTTTAGTCTACCTGTCTTTGCTTCTACAGTTCTCTGATACCTTTAAAATGTGGTTTATTTTGGTCATTTGTCCAGTTGTGTCAAAATGTCAGCAGCAGTGGTGATTTGCCATGACCTATCACATCGGTCTTGGAAGTGGAAGTTACATCCTTACATTAAAAACCTACACCTTCATACACACACACACACACACACACACACACACACACAACACACACACACACACACACACAATGGAATATTATGCAGCCATCAAAAAATGAAATCTTGACATTTGCAACGATGTGGATGGAACTAGAGGGTATTATGCTAAGTGAAATAAGTCAATCAGGGCAAGACAAGTATCATATGATCTCACTGATATGAGGAATTTGAGAAATAAGATAGAGGATCATAGGGGAAGGGAGGGAAAAATGAAACAAGACGAAACCAGAGAGGGAGACAAACCATAAGAGACTCTTAATCTCAGGAAACAAACTGAGGGTTGCTGGAGGGGAGGGGGGTGGGAGGGATGGGGTGGCTGGGTGATGGACATTGGGGAGGGTATGTGCTATGGTGAGCACTGTGAACTGTGTAACCCTGAAACAAATAATACATTATATGCTAATAAAAAAAATCCTAAGTATTTAGTAATATAAACACACACACACACACACACACACACACAAATAAATAAAATGCTCAGTGTGTGATAAGCAAAACAAAACAAAACAAAGCAAAAAAACCTGTACCTTGATACTATGTACTATACTTACCTGCAAGGCCAGGTTTCAGACCTGGCTGCTTATTGGTTTCATACATTTTCAATATAAAATTGGGGATTCCTGCTACAGTTTTTCCTTGGTCTGACCGGACACCTCCTTTTAATGCAGAGTGATACACTCCTCGGGGCATATTCACCATTTCCTGCTTCACAAGAGATGTAAAAAATTCCTCCAAAGCTGAAAGAGATGAAAGGAAATCAGAAGTAGAGTAAATATAGTATGTTAGGAGAGAATCAATCATTCATTCTTAACTCATATATGCGTGTGTGTGTGTGAGTATATATATACTTGCTGTATACATATATATGTAAGTATATAAACATATATACACTTGCCGTATATACTTATACACACACAGGTACACAGACATAGAGCAATATTTCAAACCAAACTTCACAAAGTAAACAGGGAACTCTTGATCCCCATCCCTTTCTTAGTCTTCCCAAATTAGAATATGGCACCCAGTTACTCAAGCTTAAAAACAGAGACATTCTTAATTCCTCTCTTTCTCCTACTTCTCACAAGTAATCCATTAGCAAATCCTTCTAGATCTGCCTTCAAAAATATATCCCAGATCCATCCATTTCTCTCCATTTTCGCTGCTACTTGGCCAGTTATTATCTTCTCTCTTCTTCATCGGGCCAAATTTTAAAACTAGCTTCTTGGCGTCTTCTCCTCAGGACCACCCCCACGAGCCCTCCTCTGCCCGGAGCCAGGATTTTATGTGACTGCCTTCTCTAACATCTTCCAGTGATTTTTCACCACACACGGAATAACATTATTGCTTAACATTTCTACTTATTATAGACAGAAATATGGGCTCAGAAGACAATAGGATGCCCAAACAAAATACTTGATAAGACTATAGGTTCATATTCAAGTGTTATTTTTCCAAGGACCACTAGAGGTTGCCAATGCAGAAACAAAAACAACAAACACATGAAAGCTAAACAAATGTGTGGAAAACAAAAAAGAAAACCACTGTATGTGCCTCTCATAGGAACAAAAAAGAAGGGTCCACCCGACGAAACTGGAATTTCATTCTTAGTAGATTGAAAAGTCTGTGTTAAATGACCATGATTAAATTAAAGGCAGCGAGTGCTCAGTAGAGTATCTATTATGTGCCCAGGTCTGTCATTCCTATATAGAACCTTCACAGATGCGACCATGCTTCTCCATTCACAGGCCAGAGAACACCTGTGTGGGATGTTTTCCATTTACCCCTCCAGACCCACCCTCTGCCCTCTCAACCCTGGTCAGTGACCTGGAAGAATGACCTTTAACAACTGCATCCACAGGCTCCCTTGTGCTTTGGCTTCCAGTTGGCTTTATCCAATGGGAGACACTTGCAGGAGGCCAGAGGGTGGAAACAGAGTGAGGTCAGGGCATGTATTCCCCAGACCCCCTCCTGCAGGATTGCTACCAGTTGCCTGCATCCCTCTTCTGCAGGCCCTGGCCCCCCTTAGGCAGCACTAATTATGACACAGATGCTCTCCCTAATTCTCCAAACTGCTATGCCCCTTCCTTACCTCTTCAGGCCCAGAGGCATTAACCACTCCGGGATGAGACACCACTGCTTGTGAATTTCCTTCAGCCCTGACCACACAACTGTCAAGAGTCCCTGGACTCCATCTGAATGTGCCTTTTCTGTCAAGACCCTGATCGATGCATCATCTAAATGAAAGAAATGAGTAACATCCAATTGCATCCAATATGCATGCACATGTGTGACCGCTTCACACTGAGTGTTAAGTACAGACTTTTCAGAATGTAGCAAAGAATCATGTTCGGGAGGACAGAGGAGCTATGGTGAGAGAAGATAATTTCACGCTTTCTCCGAAGGGATTCTATTTTGGCAAAAAGCTCACACACATCAGGAGGTAAGTACACATCTGCACATACACTAACTCCGGAATGCAAATTTGTCTACTTGTCAAGCTCTTCAGAGAGCTAAGGATTCTCAAATTAAGTCCAGACCCGAGAACAGTTTCAATGAGGGTACATACCATGAGTACAAGCGATACATACAGCACCATCTTTCCCCAACCACTAAGCCAGCAACTAGGAATTTTTCTGCTGCTTCTGAGCCTGGCCCTGTACCTCCGGATGACCAGGTGAGAATTTAAAAGAGCTGAAAATTTGTAGAACAGGGTCTTAGATATAAATTTTTAAAACAACCCCAATGTCCTTTAAAAAGTGAGTGGACAAACTGTGGTACATACCACAGTGGAATACTACTCAGCAATAAAAAAAAAAAATTGAGATAGGCCAGTATTTGGATAAATATCAAAGACATTATGCTGAGTGAAAAAAAAAAAGTTAAACCAAAAAGTGTATATACTATATGGAAAACACCACCACCAACAGCGGGAGAAACCCTAATAGGTCTATACTTTGGTTACTTGCTTTGTACCCATGGGAATTTCCTGGTTGTAATAACGAACTAAGGTATGTGAGATGTTGTGCAGCGGGGTAAAAGTACACGGGAACGCTCTAAAGTGTATTCGCAACTTCTTTTAGGTCTAAAATTCTGTCAAAATAAAAAGTAAATAAATACCAGGAACATCCCCACTTAAAATAACGCAAATTACTGGATTCACGCTGCAGCTGCTTTTACATCTACTTAAAAGGCGAGAAGAGAAGAAAACGACCAGGATTCACTCACACTCGGTGCAACTGGGTTTTCTGGCTTTCTGGCACTAGAGATCTCATCTATACTCTCCACCCCATACATTTTAGGGCACATATTCCTAAGGCTCGTGCTTTCCCCTGGTTCTTTTTTGACTAGTCCGGTCATTGCAGGGGAAGTGAGGCACAGAAAGAGAGAGAACTTTGCCCACGGGGACACGGTTTGCCGGACACAGCATCCACAGCACCCTCAGCTGAGTCTAATTACTGAATTTTCTCAAACAGATACAGTCGCTGAACTCAAAGGCTCCCCTTCTTTCTCAGAGAAAGGCACTTGAACAAAGCACAAGAACAAACGACGCAGAAGAACAGGTTACTGGCCGCCACATCCTGAGAGGAGAGAAGCAACAGCATGCCTTGACCACCCCTTCTCCTTTTTCCAATACAAGACTGGAGGGATGGACCCACGTCACTAGGAACAACATCATTTATTTATTTATTTTTTATTATGTTATGTTAGTCACCATACATTACATCATGAGTTTTTGATGTAGTGTTCCATGATTCATTGTTTGCGCGTAACACCCAGTGCTCCATTCAATACGTGCCCTCTTTAATACCCATCACCAGGCTAACCCATCCTCCCACCCCCCTCCCCTCTAGAACCCTCAGTTTGTTTCTCAGAGTCCATAGGCTCTCATGATTCGTCTCCCCCTCCAATTTCTCCCATTCATTTTTCCCTTCCTCCTCCTAATGTCCTCCATGCTATTCCTTACGTTCCACATATAAGTGAAACCACATAATTGTCTTTCTCTGCTTGACTTATTTCACTTAGCATAATCCCCTCCAGTTCCATCCATGTCAGATTAAACTCTAAATGGATGAAAGACCTCAATGTGAGACAGGAATCCATCAAAATCCTAGAGGAGAACATAGGCAGTAACCTCTTCAACATCGGCCACAGCAACTTCCTTCAAGACATGTCTCCAAAGACAAGGGAAACAAAAGCGAAAATGAACTATTGGGACTTCATCAAGATAAAAAGCTTCTGCACAGCAAAGGAAACAGTCAACAAAACAAAGAGGCAACCCACAGAATGGGAGAAGATATTTGCAAATGACACTACAGATAAAGGGCTGGTATCCAAGATCTATAAAGAACTTCTCAAACTCAACACCCAAAAAAACAAATAATCAAGTCAAAAAATGGGCAGAGGACATGAACAGACACTTCTCCAAAGAAGACATACGAATGGCTAACAGACACTTGAAAAAATGTTCAACATCATTAGCCATCAGGGAAATTCAAATCAAAACCACACTGAGATACCACCTTACACCAGTTAGAATGGCAAAAATTGACAAGGCAAGAAACAACAAATGTTGGAGAGGGTGTGGAGAAAGGGGAACAACGTCATTTAAAAAGCCCAAAAGAACTTTTCCCTCTAAGGCGATTTTGGGATACAGGAGGAACTCTGGATAACAGTTATTTCCTTCCTAGGACTATTAAAACAGCAAAGGGGTCCTAGACTCTGAAGAGCTTTCCGGAAGTGGGGAAGAACAGAAGAGAGGACCAGGGAATAAATCTTTAAGGCTTGTTCTGGACATCAAGAGAAAAGGAAGGGACAGGAGCTTTGTCTAAAACTAGATAATATATATTTGTCTGAATTCCTCAGGAAATCTCTATGTAGGGTGAAACCAAGGGAAAAAATGTCCCCTAGTATAGGATATTGAGATTATGATTGACCAGATGACATTTCTTGAGTGTACTGAACTTAATTTTCAGAAATTGACTTTACACATCCATGTATATTTAAGGTAGAATTGGGACAGAACAAGGTAATAGATGCACGCTCGGCAAGATGTTGGCTAAGACTGAATTAGAATAATTAGATATAATTAGAATAATTTCTTTAAATGTCAAGGTCCTGTCAGCTTTTTATCAAAATGGAATGATCAAACAATTTAATCCATTTTTTAAACCATTAATTTGCAGCTCTCAAATATTGATACCATCTTTGGAATAATTCTAAAGAAAGAATAAATTCATAAATGAAAGTACCCAGTAAGTCTCTTAAGAGTCTAACCATCTTTTCATTTAGCTTATAGAATAAAGAACTATTATTGGAGCCAGCGACTTAAAGTCCCATTGCGAATTGGTCTCGTAGAATATAGCTTTTGAAATGAATTTTAATTTCTCGCTGAAAATGGTTGTTTAAACTAGTTTTCTGGTTCAATTTTCTTCGACTCTAACGCTTTTCAGTGTGTTCTGAACACCATCACTACCTCAAGCAGTCCCTCTACAACAGATGGATACGTCATGCCTTTCAGACAGAAAGTAAGCCATAATTAAAGTAAGCTATCATACGTACACATCACAAAAGAACACAATCAGACAGGTAAAATCCCTGAAAAATGCTGGCTTCCCTGCCACTATATAGGAGTCACCTGGTAAGACCAAAGGAGCAGTAAGTGACAACAGTTTGAGATAGCAAGAGCCAGGAATAGAAAGATCCACATCCTTCTCATCGCCCTCATCATCTTCGTCTTCATCTAGCTCATCGGGAGTAGGGATTTCGGGTCTTATCTGAAATGACAGAGAAGGCAATACTAAAACATTATGTAAAATCTTTTCCTTGCACTTTTTATGTCGAGATTTAAAAACTGAGTTAGACTCATTGCACTGTAATGTCAAAAGACCATTGAAAATTAATTTTAAAATATCTATTCATTTTCAGATTAACTGAATGATAAACTCTATCTTAGTAGATACAATCCCAGATCCATGTAAAGAACTAATGGTAATATACTAAGAAAATTACCATAAGCCAGCGTAAGCAATGATTATTATAGAACACTAATAAAATTTTACGCCATCTGACAATAAAATGCAAACACTGACACATTCAATATATTGAACTTCTATGGTTTGTAATTAAATATTTGCCTTGTCGGAATACTTTTTTTTTAACTTCTGATTCTAGCCATATCTCTATGGCAAAGCTTAAAATCTTCCAGTAGAATATATACTAGAGATCAGGAAAGGACAGAATGCGTTAGTTGACTTTCGTTTAGACTTGGCAGTTTGTTGCTATAGAATATAAAAACACTAAAATCTGTAACTGGTAGCTATACTTTACTGTGTCTAATTTGCAATTTGAAGGTTTTATTTGAACCAAAAATTTAGGTTTGTTTGAACCAAAAATTTTTAAATGTAAAAAGATTACCACTATTGCAGTTTCTACAAGATACAACTGTCAAGCAATTAATTAAATTTGTAATACTTTCAATGACACACCATCACAATGCCCACATGGAGATAATTAAGCAAAAGGGGAGGAATCAAAATATATAAAAGTGGTTGCTATAACCATAAAGTGCCAGAACCCAGTCATTACCATTAGCCTGTCTCCCGGAGTTATTTTTAGAAATAATTAACAATTCCTGCAGACTGCCTTCTTCATAGGTCCCCAAAGCACTGTTCCATTTAGGAACTGCACTGAGTCAGGATTCTTGCAGGGGGATAAAAGAAAACAGAGAGGAAATGCTTCTCTTAAGTATAATAACCTCAAATCCAATGAAGCCTTTCAACCATAACTAGTGTTCTCTTCACTAGTGAAGGAATAAAAGCAACCTGACTACCCGAGCACTTTCCAAGACATGATTTAATTCTGATTCAATATTGAGTACCTAATTCTCAGAGGACTGAGCCAGCCATAATTACAGAGATAACAATAATGTATGCTCCACATAGGGCAAGATAGCATTTGTGGGTATCAATGCTTACTGGAGAAACTCGGGCACATTTCCAACCCTTTTGGCTCTCACAAGTGGGGGTTTTCCAAGTGTCTCTGGTCTGTGTACATACTGTGAATTGGCCAGGTTTAGTATCAGCAGGAGTTATTTTAGAGATCCTAACCAGTCCCAGTTGCCTAAGAAGATCCACAAAAGGAGTTGGTCCTGGTTTTGTTTGCCTTGCTTCCTTTTTACACATCATAGTACAAATTGAAAATAATATTTGAAGAGCATACAGGGGGAAACAGACAACAATGTTTACAGCCCGAGACTCCACGGGTAACGCCAGCTACCACACCAGGGTATCCACGCACCGCAAGCTCTGACATACACCCTGTGTACAAATGGCGGGAGATTTGGGGAGCTGGAAGGTAGACAGAGGCAAACATGTAAAGTACCCTGAAAATTCAGAGGGATGGTGAGGATATGGAGGAATCAGAACACTCCTACTCTGCTGGCGGGAATATAAAATGGCTCAGCCCCCTTGGAAAACAGTATGGCAGTTTCTCAAAAAGTTCAACAGAGTTACCGCATGGCCCAGTAATTCCACTCCTAGCTCTAGAACCGAGAGAAATGAAAATATACAATCACGTAAAAACTTGCATACATGTGTGAATGCGCTATTCATAATAGCCCCCAAATGGGAGCAACTCAAATGTCCATGATCTGATAAATACGTAAACGACATGTGGCATATCTACACAATGTTTTATTATTCAGTCATACAAAGGTGTGAAGTACAGATACGTGCTAGAGATGAATGCACCTTGAAACCATCATGCTAAGTGAAGGGAGCCAGTCACAAAAGACCACATACTATGTGATTTCATTATAGAAAAGGTTTGGGTTAGGCAAATTGAGGGACAGAAAGTAGATTAACAGTTGCTTAGGGCTGTGGGAAGGGAAAGGGGTGATGGGGATTGACTACGAAGAAAATGTTCTAAAATTAGATTGTGGTTGCTCTGTGATTAGTTGCACAGATCTTTGAATATACTAAAATCACCGAATTGTACACTTTAAATGGGTGAATTATATGGAATGAGAATCATAGCTCAATAAAGCTGCTGAATAAGAACAGAAGAAGGGAAAGAGGAAGGTTGGAAGGAAGGCAAGTTATAAGAAGGAGGTGGGAGAGGAAAAGGGAGGGGGGCAGTGGAAGCCGGAAGCTGTCACCACCTTCAGAGGGATCTTAACTGGTGTAGGAACTATGGCAAATGACCAAATGCTTCCAATTCCAGAATTATTTAATGTAAAAGGGATAGGATTATTTTTGCACTTATTTTAGCCCGCCCAGTCTTTCAGTTCGGTCAACCTAAATTACTTAAAATGAGTCACAGCACCCAAGCCATCAATATTTCTTAGAAACGATAAAGAAAGACCTACTAGGTTGGAAATAAAAAGTAACGATCCACTCATCTTATGGTGTCTAATTTTACATTCACATAACTGGATGCCTATATTAATTTATCTGCCATGTGGTAAAGAGCGTATGTCTGCATCTTACATATGCATATATTTTAACAAAGAAACTACAGATGTACTGTCATTTAAGAATAGCTGATATACTCTGCCGACTTAGAATGGTGTGATTTGTGTCTTCAAAGGCGAGTTAATTCTCCTGAACATATTAGCACTTATTGTTGGACCCTGGTTTCATTACATTTCCCTCTTCCTCTGCTCACCCCTTAAAGAAATATTTGTTCCAGCTTCTCTATGTTAGCCCCAGGCTTTTCACTTGCTTTGTGTGTAACGACTGAATAAGATGAATGTGCGCACAACTAAGAAAAATCAAGAGACGTCATGTAAAAGAATACCTTTAAAATTATAACATTTTGGTAATTATATTACATTAGCTACTAAAACATCCAGGAAAACTGCACACATATTTAAAATACATACACACGCGTGCGCGTGCACACACATGTACATACACACACAACTACACCCTTCCAATTATAGCTAAGCTTTGTTGAAAAAACTTAAGTGGAGAGCCAAAGAGAAAATGATAAATTACTTTTAGAATCTGCTTCAAATTGAATATTGGAAAGCTTATCCTACAAAATGCCTCCTCTACGGGTTCTGAGCCAGATAACCTTTTAACCGTATTTTCTAGTGTATAACCTATGGAAATCCAGGAGTTTGTGCATAAACACAGGATTTTATTTAGAACACATCAAGTATCCGCATAAATTTATTTAAAAAGAGAAACAGCTTCTGATGAATGCAGTGACATTCACTTAAATGAAAGCCAAACAGGTTACACCATATTAATACCAACCCAGGATACATAATGAGTTCTCTCACATTACTCACTTCTAAAATTAACTCCAGAAATCAATAACACAATCTATCTTAAGATCTCTAAAATAAAAAGTTTAATTTTTAAACAACTAAATATTTTTTTAATGAACCCAAGTGAGAGACAAAAATGAATCTTCTACGTAAAGGTTCATCCATTACTGATTGTTTCACCAGAATATCAATTCTCTGTATTTTGTTTGTTCTTGTGTGTTTTGTTTTATTCGGTTGGGGGGACATTAAAGAAGGCAGAGGAGAAGGATAAATAGCTAAGCAGAACAAAAAAATACAAACTAAAGGAGAAAAATCATTTGTGTCCATTTCTTAATATTGGAATCAACAAGTCCTCAAAAAAGCCCCCTGAAACTTTTTGACCAACTTTAGAGTTGCATGTTTCAAGTGATTAACAATGACGCTTTTACCAACCAACAAAACATATGGATTCATTCAACATTCCCAGATTATAAAATGGCCTAGTACTTAGTGTATGTCCAATAAATAATTGCTAAACCGATGCAAGTGTGAAGTGTCTACCATTAATAATCCCACAGAACTTCCTAATAACAAACCAATGACAAGAAACATGAGTTAATTGATATTCAAATTCCCTAACTCACATGGTATCTTATTCAGCTCTACTAATGATTGACATTTTCCATCCTACCTTACCTGTAATGTTTCATTCAACCCTAACTGATATCTGCCACTCCCCTAACATCTTTTGTTCTATTAACCTGTGAGCTTTCAACAAGTTTCACAGCTTAAATTGATGCATTGGTCAACAATGAACAAAGAAATCTATCTTTAGTAAATTTAAAGAGACCTAGTACTTACAAAAGTAGCTGAATTATCCATAAAAGTAGCAATGTTGATAAGGATACAATGTATCTTTCTGCTGTTTCTTTCTATTTGAAATTCACAGCACTCTCATTAAAAGATATTTCACAAGTTTCCACAAACCCACAGAATGTGGATGTACTTTTACTGGAAAGGTACAGAGGTAACTTCAGTTTTGTGAGTAAGCCTTGGTGCAGAGTGAGTCATCTCTGACAACAAGGAAGAATCTTGGTTTTTTACACTGTAAAAGACCCTACCTGGCAGGGACTTTCAAATCATTGAAAATACGGTTTTATAGAAGATGAGCCTCAGTTTCACCTCACTGCTATCAACTACCAGACGGAGGTGGGGACCTGACTCAGTTGTATCCTTAGCTTTTGGGGGCTTGTTTGGGATATGAACACACTGACCATTTGTTGGACTTTTTAGTCCTTAGGTATTCAAACAGCCAAAGGGAAACTCAGTCATCAACAAAAAGAAGAAGAATGCATTGTGCAGTCCTGGAAGCAATAATTCTCCATGAGGAGGCAGGTTGTCTATATCAGAAACTGGAGGTCAAAGATGGACTCTTTTAAATCACTTATGTCCCCTCATCTTAAACCTAATTGAGAATATCCACTATAGTGAGCCATTGTTACTCTGAGGAATAAGCCGAATCCCAGAAGGGGGTAAGGGTAGCAAAAAGGTTGAGAAGCGTGGCAGAAAAAGGATAAATTTTAGAGATTTCCTTTATAGTTCTTCACATTCTAAAGTTGAAAACCCAAGCATATATAGAAACCTAACTCTATCACTACCCTTTACGTTGGAAGGTATAAAGAGCTGTATTTATGGCTCCTCAGGGATCAGAGAATATTGAAGAATTAGATTAAGAAAGTATCTAATATCTGGGGGCACCTGGGTGGCTCAGATGGTTGAGCGTCTGCCTTCGGCTCAGGTCATGATCTCAGGGTCCTGGGATCGGGCCCTGCGTCGGGCTCCCTGC
Source organism: Halichoerus grypus (assembly GCF_964656455.1). Lineage (NCBI taxonomy): Eukaryota > Metazoa > Chordata > Mammalia > Carnivora > Phocidae > Halichoerus > Halichoerus grypus. Next base: position 46,968,923 of record NC_135725.1, on the reverse strand, counting down.
TTGGCGGGGAGCCTGCTCCTCCCTTTCCCTCTCCTGCTCCCCCTGCTTGTGCTCCCTCGCGCTCTCTGTCAAATAAATAAATTTTTAAAAAAATCTTTAAAAAAAAAAAAAGTATTTAATATCTGCCTGAGCAGAGCACTTACCTGAGCATAAACTAAAAAACACAATCAGAAACTGAATAGAACCACCAAAGTAGGAACAGATATAAACATATCAATATGTAAAGAGGTAGAGACTAAACAGTCAAGAAGATGTGGGAGTTGGGTGCCTGGGTGGCTCAGTCGGTTAAGCGACTGCCTTCGGCTTGGGTCATGATCCCAGGGTCCTGGGATCGAGCCCCACATCAGGCTCCTTGCTCTGCGGGGAGCCTGCTTCTCCCTCTCCCACTCCCCCTGCTTGTGTTCCCTCTCTCACTGTGTCTCTCTCTATCAAATAAATAAATAAAATCTTAAAAAAAAAAAAAAAAAGAATATGTGGGAGTTATTTAATGAAACCTACTACTCCAGAGGGAATATTTCATGAATAATAGCTAAAAGTAAGGTAATTATTATGCTGTGATCTAACTTAGCAATTGCTCATTAAATTAATAATAATAAAAGGTATCTCTGCAGATGTTGTAGCCAATTTACTGGTAGTTTCCATACAAAATTTACAGGTAGCTTTTTTTTCCTTTTTTTAAAGAAGTATTGCTAGTCACCAGAGTGCAGTCTGAGTGCCGTCTTTTTTAATGTTATGAGTCACAGAATACCTCTCACTGTGATAACCACACGACAAGCTGGCCACTCTGTGTCTGCATCCTCAACATGAGAAATCCTGCCTGACTTAGGATTTGGCTTCACAAGAGCCTTTTATCAGTCCCTCCAATTCAAGTCATTCAACACAAGTCTGCCTTGTTCCTACTGGCATCGAACATCTGTGTAAACTCAATCCCAAAGAAAACGTCAACCCATTTGAATGCCTTAGGGTACCAAGAAATTTGTATCAAAACTTCTTAAGCCATTTGACCTAAGCACAGATTCTGGGTAACATTTCACATAACTTCTAACACAATGTTTGCCTTACATTCTAGAGGCACTCAAACATTTGTATGCATTTGAATTAGCAGCAACACGAAATGTGAAATCGTACACTTAGCTCGTTAACATAACCGAATAATTTAAAGCTGGTTCTGTTCAGTAGATATTAGAAAAGGCTGTATGTTTTTAATCAGTTTTGGGACGCCTGGGTGGCTCAGTCGGTTGAGCATCTGTTTTTGGCTCATGTCATGATCCCAGGGTCCTGCGATCGAGTCCCGCATCAGACTCCTTGCTCGGCGGGGAGCCTGCTTCTCCCTCTGCCTGCCGTTCCCCCTGCTTGTGCGCGCTCTCTAATAAGTAAATAAAATCTTAAAAAAATAAAATAAATTAAAAAAAAAAAACCAAGATAGTGTCCCACAATGTGTTAACCCTTAAAAGAGCGATACTTTCCTCATCCAGTTCCCTGGGGCTAACCTATGTCTTTTTATACTAAACTAAGGAATAGATTTTCTCTGGATGGGGCACCTCAATTTTGTATCACAAATAAGGATCTTTGGCTGCACAGGCTGCACCAACTTTAATATTTTTTTTTTTTAAGATTTTTTTATTTATTTATCAGAGAGACAGAGGCAGGCAGAGGGAGAAGCAGGCCCCTTGCTGAGCAAGGAGCCCGATGTGGGACTCGATCCCAGGACCCTGGGATCATGACCTGAGCCGAAGGCAGACGCTTAACTGACTGAGCCACCCAGGCGTCCCCAGGCTGCACCAACTTTAGGCGATGCAGGCCATGCTTGGATTTAAAGTCCAAGATGGAATACCAATGGGCAAAACAGTTGCTGTGGGGACACAGATCTTCTGGACCAATAAGCTAGGGGCCTAGGCATGCAGTCCTATACCCAGTCACCTACAGAGACTTTGGGTGCACCATAGGTGGTTTCCATCAGCCTCAAAGAGATTTAAATTCATTATCTGTGAGGTCTAAGACCTCTATGGTCTTTTACAGGTTAAACAAATAATAAATATAAATTCGTATTTTTTTATAGAGCACATATTTAGAGTTCCATCTCAGTTAAAAATCTTCTAAGAGAGGAGATACAAATAAAGTTATAAAACCCAGGCCTACCTCTTCAGGCAGATGAAGAATGGTGTGTTCTCCAGCACTGAAGTGTGACAGAGATTTATATGCGGCATTTGCCACAACAGGGTCCTAGACAGGGTACCGGTAAGACAAATAAAAGAAACAATACACATTACACATCAACTCTGGAGGAACGAAGAAAATCTTACCGCACCAACCTCTCAAAGTTCTAGAGTCAGTGCTTTGGAAATGATACTCAAGCCCTGCTTACTGTGTCCCGACTGAAAATAGAGAGGAAACAGCAGTGGATAGAGAGATCAGAAGCACTCAATTTTTATCCTAGTTTGGACATTAAACATAAAGTAACTCAAAATCGCTCAGGTCCCCCATGACGTGATAGGGTTGGTGGGAAGGAGTGTGAGGAAATGGAGTCTGATAGGTTGGAATTAGGTTCTGATTCTCTAGCTACTAACCAGGAAAGTTAGCCCTTGGGAATCTCAGCTCCTACACTCTTGAGTCTAGTAGTCTAGTAGAACATCACCGACAGACACCCTCCTCTCTGTACTCCTTGATTGGAAATGATATCTAAAAAAAATGAACTGGACTTTCTGTTTGCTTGATGTGCTTGTTGGCGGGGGAGGGGCAAAGCAGGAAAGGGGAAGGGCCATTAAAAAAAAAAATGACACAACGACAGCAGTCTCCACATCTGTCAGCTTCACAAAGCAACACAAAGTAATGAAGTGCACTTCATGACAAAAATGTGTTAACGGGCATAAATTGAGAAGAATTTCTAAAACCTAAACTCATTAACGTCACAATTCTTTTAATATCATGAAGCCATCATTTCGAGTTATATTTTTTATTTCAAGAGTCTTATTTCACAGTTCTTTCTCAGCTTGGTTCCGTTTCACTAACACCCTTGTGATAGTACCTTGTTTTGAGTGTGGGTCCAGAGGAAGCTGAGGACTTGAACTTTAAAATTCTGAAAAAGCAATAAACATCACAATAAATTGTTAAGATGAAGACAAAACTGGGAACAATCCAAAGTAGCAAAGAGTGAAAATTAACTCACTCAAAAGTATACCACTAGTGATTGACTTAATCTATATTTAGCCATCATTCATAAGGTGAAAATACTCAGAAAGAGAAGCATCATGGAAACACATGGACATTTTAAACACAGTATGTTAATATTAAATTTAGAAACCTAAACGTTTTTTGGCTGACCTCTCAAGTCCTACCTAGTACAAATTTCACTCCCCTCTTTCGTGCCACTGTTCCTGATCCTCTACCCAGAAGAGAGTACTCCCTTCACCAAGTGGCCATATGGCCCATGGCACACTCTAGCATCCAGTATGATTATCTGTGTATGTCATTAACTCCCTACTAGATTTACACTCTTTAGGACAGTGACTGTCTTTTGCATTTCAAAAGCCTGGACCATAAAGTCCAGAAAAATAAAGGACATAAAGCCCAGTTCCTCAAGTGACAAATACTTAATAAGTAATGAGCTTAAAAAGCCATTTATCTTCCAACATTGGCTCAATGTCGTCTTCATTTCAATCACATCTAACTTCTTGCCCTCCTAAGTCATAGAATGTTCTATACCTCCTTGTCTTTGTATATTCTAATTCTTAGACTTCAATGAAAAGCAACATTATTTTAAATTCTTTAAGAACCTAGTCTAATAGCACCAACTAAGTAAGGTTTCATTCGATTCCTTCTAGAATGCTAGTCACTTTCACCACCATACTCTCGTAGCCCTCTGATTAAGCATACTCATCAAATGTTATTATAATTATTATTGCTTATATCCAACTCTTTTGCCAACTTTTGAGCTTTTGAAAGGCAGGGACTGACAATATGGTGTAATGAGAAAACAGAGGCTATGGAGCTAAATGTCCTGGGCTTAAACACCAGCTTTGTTTAGAAACTACAACATTATTCAAGCTCCTTGTCTGGCATGTAGCAGGTACTCAATAAATAATTAATGAATGGATGTACCTCTCAAAGCCTCAGATTCTTTAGCTCTAAAATGAAAATAATACCTTCCAATGAGATATTAGAACGAATTGGTATAAAGTAATGAGAAGAGTGGTGGGAATATAATAGGTACTTAAAAAGAATATCTATTATGTATTAGAATTTCTAAAGCCTAGGACAGCTTCACTAAATATATTCTGAGTCAATGAATGGATGTACAAGCACTTAGCAAAGCCATTCAGAAAATACACTAATTGAAACATGGTCTCTATTTGCAACAAGCTTATAGTTTAATGGGGAAAATAATATATATACATATACCTGTAGTATAAAACAGAAATAAATGTTCTTAGAACAGTATAAAGAAGAGTATAAAGAATCAAGTCTATAGCAACAGACCCCTGCTTGCACAAAAAATTTGCAAAAAATGGGATGAATTAAACCAATTATTTTCTAAAACCGATTTTAAAATTGGGGATTAAAAAAAAAGGCAATTCTGACAGAGAGAAGAACATGCACAGAGGAAAAGAAATAGAAAAGTTTGGAGACAGAAAAAAAAACATTCCAAACGGTTTAGTTTTCCTAGAGTGCAGGAGGCAGAAAGGTAGAGTGAGGCTGGATTCTAAAAGGCCTGACTGGTTAGGTATAGAGAGGTTGGACTCCATTTTAGGCAAACATAAGACGCTGAGGTTACTGGGAAGAACAATGATCAAAGGAATGCTCTGGGAAAATTATATCCAAACTCTAAGCAGTTAACAGAGAACACATTATTTAAATACACATAGGGAGAGAGAAAAGAGGGAGGGAGAAAGGAAGGGACTGGGGCTGAGAGAGGGGGAGATGGGGGGAAAGAGAGGAACAGGGAGAGACAGAGAAAGAGCCAGCCAGACAGAACGAGACAGATGGACAGAGGTCTCTCTCCACATTTCTTGACTTCTGCTTCCAAGTGGACTATGGTTACTGAACGGCTCTCCCTTACTGGGAGGAAATTGATGGATAGAATGGCTCCAAAGCAGTCTATCTGAGCAACAGAGGAACCTTAGTATTAACATAAGCATGAAGATAAACCAAAATAAGACACCGGTGGACAAGAATGTAAATTTGAAGAAGACACACACACACACACACACATTTACAGCCATTGGTAAAGCAAACAAAAGAAACCAACACAAAAAGCAGTCCATAAATTAACCTGTAATAAAATCTGAATAAGTCAAAGTACAAGCAATACACAGGTATATGAGTTCAGTCCTTGAAAACAGAAAATAGATATACACAACACGTCCTCACTTTGGCTTTTAGTCTTAGCTCTTTGTCAGTAGCCCAGCACACTTTCGGACAACGTAAGTGCATATATCATAACAGTCTCCATAAAAAAAGACTATTGGTGAACTATATACTCTAGGAGTCTCAAACTGATTCTTTTTTTTTTTTAATACCCTAAAACAAAACCTCAAATATGAGAATAAACTCATCCTATACTGGTTGAATCATTCATTCAGTAACTACTTACTGAATGTGTGTTATGTGCCAGGCACGATGCCAGGTACTGTATCCTCAGGAAGGACAAATTTGATTTTATTTGCTGTGCAGCATTAAGAATGATTAGAAGAAGTATTATCTTATAATCCTGCCTTATCACATAATCTAAAGCATGTAAGGGACTATTATTGGATTCTTGTGGGGGAGGTAGTTTATCTGTGAAGCACTAAATCAAACTAAAAGTTCACGAAGATTTCAAGTGAAAATCAATCGCTGCGCTTTAATGGAAAAAGAGAAAAGGTAAGCATGAGTGGGAATATGGCTACAAAAGTGGAGACATAAATGAATTCACCACCCGCTCATTTCACTCATTTCAAGAAGAGATAATACAGAAAATGTTAAACAGAATATATGGATTTTATAACAAAGCATCTTCCACCAAGTGTTTGAGTTTACTGCAATGACAAATACCAAGCAGCTCATAAAGTTATTTTCCTCTCCTAAGATAGTCCGATTTTACAATCACCCTCATCGTACAGATGTATATAGGAAATGTGAACTAACGTGTAAAAATCAAATCTTTATGGGAAACCTAGAAGCAAAACACAAATGACATGTCTATACTATGGGAGATTCTGCCCTGCCCTATTAAAGTCTGTATTTTTTTTAGAACTAAAAACACTAATAAAATGAATTTAAACTTTTGGCCTCAGGAATTCCATTATTTTAGAAACCCTATATTTTTAACATACTGACTTTTAATTTTATTTATTACATACTCACTTTTTAAAATCTTGGCTATAGTCTCATAATAAAAATTTGATACCCTTTATGTAAAAAAACTCTAAAGACACAGAATTGATAAGGGTGGATAGTCTCCTATTCCTAGCAGTCCATAAAGATATCATGTCCTTAGAACAAAAAGTGTTAAAGGATTTTTGGCAAACAAAGAGTATGAATATCTTTTTCCCTAAGTTATTATAAAGCCCTTATCTTTTCAATGTAGAAAGAGAAAATGTATTGACCTCCAAATGCGTACCTCATATTCAGCCGTATTGACTGTTAAGGAAGGAACGAGAGAAAACAGTTCACTGAGGGTCTTCAAAATGAGAGGTCTTGTATCACAGCTGAGCTTTGGGGAGAGCGCGTTCCAAGTTGAGCGAATGCAAACGACCTGTGAAGCAAATGAAAGAGTCAATGCCTAACAAAATCCCAACTGATAGGAGGCCATTAGTACCGAGTACTATCTTTCATTATAAGGAAACCAGGAAAGAACAAGAACATTCCCAGAAGTTAAGACTTGGTAAGGTATCACTCCTCAAAAGAAATGATTTAAACCAATATAAACTGTGGTTGAAGAAGGTCCAGCCTGACTCACATGACAGCTTCTTTACTACTTTATTTTGCTAACCAAGGAACTAAAACTCTCCCACGTGTACGCATGCATGCGTGCCCGTGTGCACACTCGAGTTAGATTAGCTATGTATGTTGTTGAAGAACCATTCTCTGAAACAAAGAAGGGTAAGATAATGTTAGAACATTTCTAAAGGCAGGTATCTGCAGCTTTTGTAGCTTTTCAGCCCTGCTGCAATTGTGTCAGCATTCAGAAAATTGACATGTTAATATATATAAGTTGAACATGCTCAAATCATCTTACAAACATTTAAAGGAGGCAGGAGAACAGCCGTATTATTTAAAATAATAATTTGGGCACCTGGCTGGCTCAGCTGGTAGAGTGAGCAACTCTTGATCTGGGTGGTCGTAAGTTCAAGCCCCATGTTGGGCAGAGAGCTTACTAACTAACCTAACTAACCAAATAAATAAAACACTTTAAAACTTTGCTTTAAAAGTCACTTCAGATTCTTTAAGAGGCTGTTAAATGACAAAATAAAACTACAGCCCAACAAAAATGTTATTTTTAACTCGACCCAATTTTCTAAACCAAGTGTTCTTAGTTCATTTCACTATCTGATTTTCTGGAGAATCAAATGTCTTCTTAAATTTGATTCCAACTACAACAGATGATTTCTTCACTTACAGATATTTTATTAAAATTTTAAACTCCAGGCAAGAAGAGCTCCAACATAGATCAATTAGATAGAGTTTAACAAGGATCAATCTTTCTAAAATACTCCCATCTCTTCTCTTAAGCTTCAATTAACGCACACAATTTATCTCTATCTACAAACATAAATTATTTAGGAAAAACTACATAAGGAAGTAAGTGAAAAGATGTCAAAGATAAATGAATAATATATACTTAAGGACACAGATTAAGGAGACGCTTGAAGAGGAGACCGCAGAAGGAGTATCTCAGAACACTTGGATTTGATGCTTTTGCTCTTATTTTCTTCTTCCCATGAAACAGCAGAAAAATGTTCTTTGGCTTGGGACCCACTACAAATTTCTATCAAATTCACATTTACTAAGGGGAATACTGTGTGACAGGCATGTCAGTAGGCACATTTATACAAAGTAGCACTAATACTACAAATCATCGATATTTGCAATCAAAAGATAAACAAATTCTTTCAAAGCTATCAATTCAACATCGCGTATATGCCCAGAGTAGCATAAAGTACCAAGAGGAACAATGGAATATAAAACACAACCTAACATCTCAAAGAATTTAGCACCTACTGAAAAGGAAGAGAATGTATATAATTCTAAATTATCAGGAAGCAAAAGGTATATGATTAAATTTTAAACTGTGTTCAAAAGCAAAGAGTTTCAGGAGGAACCAAGGAGTAAAGCGCTCTCTGGGCGTGGGGGTCATCAGAAAGAACATCAAGAGCCAGGAAGCCTAGAGATGGGCCTAGAAGAAGGAATAGACAGAAATCAGGTAGATACTCCCTGAGCAAGTGGAAAGCATAGGTCAAAACAAACAGAAAGCGAGTTGTAGGCGCAAAACTGGTATGCAAAGTACCAGTGAGGAAAGGCTGACAGATCAGAGAGGACCTAGGTTCCCAAAATGAGTTTGAATCAGAATCAAAAAAGAAAAGGAAGCCTCTAGCGGTTTCTGAGCTGGGGAACAATCAAAATTAAAATGCTACCTTTGAAAGAATCTTCTGGTAGTCTTAGAGCCAAAGCTAAAGCAGTCACCCAACCTCGTTAATTCCTATTTCTCACTGGTCCCCAACACATACAGAGCCTCAAACGTTTTCCCCAAATCTCATGCTCAGTGTACTCACTAATTGTCCGTGCTTTCTCTTCACTTTAAATGCCCATCTGATTCCAACTGAGGGGGTTTCAAGACCCAGTTCAAACCCCAATTCCACAATTAAGCTTTCTCTTACACTTCAAGCCCCCCTTTTATCCCTTTCTTTCCTCCACCGTCTAACACTTAAAGCTCTGCACCATCCAATTTAGCATTTAATTATACACTGTCTAGTATTATTCACTATTTTCGTGAACGTAAGTTGTCTCCTCAAGTAGATATTAAGTTCTTTGAAGATAATGATCATGTCTTATAGTTCTCATTCCCCACTCACCTAGCATGGTAATAAGAATATAACAGATTATCAGTACTTATCAACTACTCATGGTACTGGAACCTGAGGAATGCTAAATCTGAGATGGAGAATAAAAGAATTAAAAGAACTTGGAGAGGGTGCCTGGGTGGCTCAGTCGTTAAGCGTCTACCTTCTGCTCAGGTCATGATCCCAGGGTCCTGGGATCAAGCCCTGCATTGGGCTCCCTGCTCCTGGGAAGCCTGCTTCTCCCTCTCCCACTCCCCCTGCTTATGTTCCCTCTCTCGCTGTCTCTCTCTGTCAAACAAACAAACAAACAAACAAATAAATAAATAATGAACCTGGAGAATGAATCAGGAAGGGAAAGGTTTTGCAACTAAAGACCTAGGTGAATAAAAAGTAACATTAAAAAAAGGAAGGAGGGGCGCCTAGGTGGCTAAGTTGGTCAAGCGTCTGCCTTCAGCTCAGGTTCTGGGATTGAGTCCTGCATCGGGCTGGGCTCTCTGCTCAGTGGGGAGTCTGCTTCTCCCTCTCTCTCTGCTGCTCCCCCTGCTTGTGCTCTCTCTCTCTGTCAAATAAATAAATAAAATCTTAAAAAAAAAAAAAGGGAAAACTGGAAGAAGGAGCACATTTGTAGGAGATGGTGAGTTCCACCTGAGCTATGTCTAATGTGAGTTGATGGAAAGACATCCAGAGAGAAATACCCTGCAAGGAAAAGAAAAGTACTGTAACTCAGAGGGGAGGTTGGTCAACAATAGTTTTGTCGTTCGAATACTCTAGAAATGAAGCTACCTTGAAGAGGTATGGTCTCACAGATGCTCTGACGCACTCTGCAAATCAACAAAGAGGATGTCTGGCCACCAATGACAGAAGGACAAAAAGGGCCTTGCCCTTTCCGTGGGGGCTGGGTGGGCAGGAAGGCTACATCCTCCAAGTTTATTCAAGGATTCGCAGAACTTTTAAAAAAAAAGTCTTCTGGGCGCCTGGGTGGCTCAGTTGGTTAAGCGACTGCCTTCGGCTCAGGTCATGATCCTGGAGTCCCAGAATCAAGTCCTGCATCGGGCTCCCTGCTCGGCAGGGAGTCTGCTTCTCCCTCTGACCCTACCCCCTCTCATGTGCTCTCTCTCATTCTCTCTCCCAAATAAATAAATAAAATCTTTAAAAAAAATAAAAATTAAAAAAAAAAAAAAAGCCTTCTTTGTAGAAAGTTTGAAAGCGAAGGCCTAAAATGGTACTGTACATACGGACTAGGAGAAGCTATTTCAGAACCGTAGCCGGAAGTGTGGCCTTAGACGGGAGCAAGGTGTACCTGCAGGGAATACTTGTAAACCTAGGCTTGCCCCCATAATCAGAAGCAGGGAAGCCTCTAGTAAAGAAGGCTGCTTTCTTGGACCTTCCCAACCCTGGGCTATTCTTGACACTACATGGCAGAGATCTCCTGGCCCTGAGGGCTCCTTGAATTTAATCTATTACCATCTTGCTATATCCATCTCCTGGAACCCTGTGGATCTGATCCACTACCCTCGTGACCGTACAATCTATTGAATTATATCAGATTAGTCAGGCTCATGGTCCTGGCCTTTACGGGCTTGTTCTGCCTCTACTGTTCATTACCCAATCACTTGTCTGTTCAAAAAACAAATTGACATCTGGCTCTAAGAATGTGATGGGCCACACCTGAAGTGACTGATAAAGAAGGAAACTCTGCTCTATATAGCTGAGCTGAGAAGGAAAAAAGGTAGGGGTGGGAGCATGGGGAGAGGGTGGTGGTGTTAATTACCTAGTGCCAGAAACAAAGAGGCAAATTACTACACTGAGCAACTGTAAGAAAGTTGTCAGTTTCCATAACCTAATAGCTTGTGTTTCAATGTCCACGGGGAAAGAGGAGACACTGCCTTTAGCCCTATAGAAGGCAGGAAGTTGGAACTGAGACCCTCAGGGTGCCTGGGTGGTGCAGTTGATTACGTGTCCAACTCTTGGTTTCAGCTCAGGTAGTGATCTCGATCGAGGTCATGAGCTCAGGGTCATGTACTTAGGGTCCTGAGATAAAGCCCCCCGACGGCCTCTATGCTCAGTGGGAGTCTGCTTAAGACTCTCTCTCCCTCTCCCTCTGCTCCCTCCACTTGTGTATGCTCTCTCTCTAAAATAAAATAAATAAACTTAAAAGAAAAAAAAAAAACACACAAAAAACCAGCACCTTCAAAAGAGCGGACTCCCTAGTGTAATGGTTGGACTAAAAACCACTGAGCTGAGACACTAACATAAAAAACAGCAGTGAGCTAGGGGGCATCTGGATCACTCCCAAAGGATATTCCTATAACGCACAACCCAAATGGTTCACAGAGAAAAATGAAATGAAATAAGCTCCTCTAAAAAGGAGTTCATGATAAAAAATTTTTCAAAAAACTATGACACAGTCCAACATGAAAGAATCAACAAAAACAAGAAACAGCAGGACTAAACATCTAAGACCTTCAGATAACAGAACAGCAACACAAAAGTACTTGTAAGAATTAAAAAGACTTCAGACAAGGCATTTAATTACCAGTAAAAGAATATGGCATGATGGAAAAGAAGAACCACATCCGGAAAAGAACCAAATAAGATCTCCAGAAATGAAGAATATAATCACTGAAATTATTAACACAACAGATAGAAAGTTACCCTAAATATAGACCAGAGAGATTAGAGTTATAAAACATAAAAAGAAATTCAAAGTCAGGTAGTATCATTAAGAGGTAGTCTTTCTTATATTTATCAAGAGTTCCTAAAGGAGATTCATTTGAGAAGGGCCCTGAGAGAAGGGGTTGATTCTAGGACTGGACTAAGAAAAATATAACTTAAGTTTGGAGCATCTTATGGTGCCAGAAGTAGGGAAGTGTTCAAAAATGTGGACTTGTTGAAAGGACATAGGGGCCAATCTCAAAGTGTTCCCAATGGTCAAATAAAAACCCCTAAGTCCACAGAGGCATAAATAGATAAACAAATAAGAAAGAAGGAACAGCTCTTCCTTACAGAAAAATTCCGACTGATAAATGTAGAAGCAATGAAAGAAAGAAAGAAAAAAAAACACCATTAGACAAACACCACATGAATAATTGTCACAGACAAGATCTGTTGGTGGATGTTAAAATTAGTGGGCAAAAGTGTGAGGACAAACAGGACAACTAGACAGTCTCAAGGTATCTCCTCCGAAAACGGGTTAATTACAGAAGAAAGAACAGTAACTGTGATGTGGAGAAACCCGTTAACCAAGTGACTGAGGCTAACATCACCAAGCGATGAAGGTTAATATCACCAGTAATAAAACATATCAACTCCATGTACTCCTGATAAGATACACTGAGAAATACTACTTCTGGAGTATTCTTGTCAAAAAAAATGCATAAGCTCCATCTAATCATGAGGAAACACTACATACACCCAAATCGAAGGACATTTTACCAAAGACCTAACCAGGACTCTTCGAAAGGATCAGCATCGTGAAAAGTAGAGAAGACTGAGGAAGTGGCACAGATGGGAAGAACTAGGTAACATGACAACTCAGTGCAACATGAGACCCTGGATTGGATCCTGGAATGGAAATGAACTTTAGTGGGAAAACTATGAAGCCTGAATAAAGTCCATAATTCAGTTCATAGCATTATACCAACGTTAATTTCTTAGATTGGATGGTTGTGCTACAATTCACCTAAAGTGTACAATTCGATGGTTTTCAGTATGATACAAAGTTGCATGACCATCATCACAATCAATATGATCATTCATCCCTCATTTCCCCCCAGCCTACCCAATCCTAGGCAACCATAAATCTACTTTCTGTCTCTATAAATTTGCTTTTTCTAGACCTGTTCTATAAAGGAAATAATACAATATATGGTCTTCTGTTATGGGCTTCTTTCAATTAGCATATTGCTTTTAAGGTTCATCCATGGCTTAGTATGTATTGGTACTTAGTCTTTTTCATTGCTAAATAATATGCCATTCCATGTATATGTCTCTCTGTACTATTTTTTGAAACCTTTCTGTAAGTTTAAAATTATTTCAAAATAAAAGTTTTAAAAACAGGAACAGAAAAAAAAAAACACTTAAAAAATAGTGGCTAAGAATTTCCAAAGTCAATGAACGGCATTAATTCTCTAAGTCATCAGCAAGAGAAATAAAAATAAGCTTATGTCTATATACATTATAAGATGTCTGTTTAGCACCAAAGGCAAAGAGATGTCAAAGCTAAATAGGCAAAAAAAAAAAAAGAGACTATCAAAAAATAGAGACTGTTGGGACGTCTGGGTGGCTCAGTCAGTTGAGTGTCTGCCTTCGGCTCAGGTCATGATCTCAGGGTCCTGGGATCGAGTCCTACATCGGTCTCCTTGCTCAGCGGGGAGCCTGCTTCTCTCTCTGCCTGCCGCCCTCCCCCCTGCCCCGCTTATGCACTCTCTTGCTCTCTATCTCTGACAAATAAGGAAGTAAAATCTTTTCTAAAAAATTAAAAAAAAAAAAAATAGAGACTGTCTACGAAGGAACAGTTTAGAATAACAACAGACTTCAAAATTAACAAGACCAGAGACCACGCAGTAACATCTTAAAGGTCTGAGGAAAACTATCAGCCTATAATACTGAATCCATCATTCACTAGTAAGGGCAAAAGAAACAAGAATATATGAATTAAATAGAACACCTACACATTAAGCACATTATACCATATGAATATTTACATACCTATTACTCAGAACACGTTGCTCAGTTTGTCTATGAGTTTTGGAGAATACATCCCATTCTAAATGCTTACATTATGCGTATTTTATTGCCGTTTGTGTTTCTCAGGGAGAAGGACACCTTCGCCCTGTCATTGTTCCCCTAGAATCTTAGCAACACTAAACGGCACAGATTAAGAAGAAAGACCCTGGGCAGCGTGGTACACTCGAAAGAGCACATGATTGGAGTCAAAAACCCCAGGCTCTCCCATTTGGTAGCTGAGTGACTCCAGCAAAGTCATTAATCTCCTTCAATCTGTTTCCCCAGCTGCAAAACGGAAATCATAGTAGCAACACCTGCTCTATACAGCGCAAGGTTAACAGTAAAGGCAATGTTGAGACGACTGTATGCAAACGTGCTTCACACACTGTAAAAGAAGGTCATTGCTGTTATAACCAATGGGGAAAAAAATCACGAATCCCCAAAGAATCAAAGCCTTTGCATCTAATTCTTGTGCCGTAAGAATGACTTTGTTCCTTCACAGAGGAACAGAGAGCTATCTTCTAATTTTACTTCCAAAAGCTATTTCTAGAAATTCCTGGGAACAGCCTACTCCTTTTGTCCTGATGCTTTATTCCAAGAGAGGGAAAGCTTTATGAAAAACCTTCAGGCAATGAAAACTGCCTTATTTGCCCTTTTCATAATGAAGGTAAAAGAAACTGCCTTCACAATTAAAGGACTCAAGTCATCATCATGCAGTGAAGTCCTCTTAAGCTAATTCAGCACACACAATTCATAAAACAGGATGCTTCTGTTACCAAAATACAAGAATGGGGGATAAGAGGGAGTTTAAGCAGACACAATCAATGGGGCAGAAACAATGAGAAAAATAACACTCTTTCTTACCCTAATAATATGGGGTTAAAGGTTATAAGTATAAAAAAAAATGACTAGCACAGGTTTATTTAAGTAATTTTACAGTCCTTTCATGTCTGAGACTAGTTTATGATCAAGGCAGTGTCAGAGAAAAAGAACTGAAATAAATACTGAGTTGCCTTTTTTAAAAGTCCTTTATAATCAAAAGGACAGTAATTCCAATGACTTTGTATTACGGTTGCTCAGTTTCTGTCCTGTTCATGGCAAATAACGTAGAAGCACGTATCTAAATTCCAAACTGTGGCTCAGTAAATCAAAAATATTTGTACTTTCTGCCCTCATATTAATCCCTAACTCTCTATGCCATCTACAAAAGAGCCACAACAGAGACGTTTTGAATTATTCTGTATTTCTGGAAAACTGGCAGTTTGTAGTGCAGACTGATAATTCTAGTATCTGAATAGAAGGGGCTTAGCACTGTGTAAGTGACACAAGCAACAACAGAGAGGCATTTATTAAACAGACTGATCTAGGCTATCAAGCCACCCAAGGGACTCGCTACTCAGTGGCCAGGGATTTTAAGTTTCTCTTTTATTCCCCCATGTGAGAAGTTGCAGCTTTCCGAGCTACCTCCCTATAGGGAACAATATCTTCTGATGCAAACTCCATTGATTTCTAGGCAGGAACAGAAAGAATGACACAAAGAGCTCCCTGAAGGGGCGCTCACTTTTCAGTTTTGCTAGATTCTGTCTGGATTAATTATCTACTTCCTGTTGGACATTCTTCTGGCCTGAACTAGCAAACTCACAGTAAGAATGTGTCAGAAATATCCTTTGATAACAAAATGATTAGTGCTTTATTCCCTCCCCCCCAAATAACCAGAGGGAATCTTTTTTTTTTTTTTTTTAAGGTCAGTCCTTTCCACTGTGCAGATAAATGGAGGTTCGATTTCAAGGTAGTAAAGAAAAATAAGAGAAATTCAATCAAAATAGCTTAAAATTAAAAAAAAAAAAAAATCAAATTGCTAAAAAGTTGCTCAGCAGATCCAGAACGGAAAGCCACGCAAACTCAGTATCTACCAGCAACAGGAGTAAAATATCCCCTATCTAAATTTTAAAAAGGGCGAAAGGGACTAATATGAGTGCACTGTAGAAAGAGCTTGAGAAACAGTTTAATGTCATTACATATTGAAAAACCAACAAGCTAGGCATCAAAAATAATGGATAAATTAAGCAATCACTACAGAGGCTCTAAAAACACTTTACAGAACAATTCTAAATGGCACAGATGAAGCTTTTAGAAATACCTACTGAGTTCAGTCCCCTTTACAATGATGGAGCTCCGTGAAAACATTTCTCAATAACCAATGTTGCCATTACTGAAATGTAACCTGATACCACGTTCACTGAAAATGATTCTTCTATCCTCCTCCACCCGCTCTATGTATCCACAGATTTGAGGATAACCCAACTGATGAATTCCTTGTGGGTAACAATAGTGAAGATCAGTCTTACGTGCCTGAATGACTCAAAAAGATTCATCTACAACATCCTGATAACAAGGAAGACCCGTACCTGGGACGCCTTCCCAAAGAAACAAACATGCTCCTGTTTAATGGAAACTGAAGAGCAGATAGATTGTTGATTTTCTAATCTACAAGTGCGAGAGAGCAAGAATTTGGCAGGCCTTCTTTAGGAATTATTTGTTCTTTCGTGCAAAAAAGCCACTGAATTACAACGAAAATGGTTCCCCTTCACAAGGTTTTAACAAGTACAAACCGCTTTTCCTTCCCGACCAATGCAGTAGGTAGCACAGTGCTTGGCGTATAAAGGCACGCCCCTCAAAAAAATAAAAAAGGTGTTGAACGAATGAATGGTGTGAACTGGAAGTAGATAATGCCGGCGAGAACAGGGCTGGAGATTTGTCTGTCAAGCACCAGAGAGTGAATGTTTTAGGCTTTGAGGGCCACCCACCCTGTCACTAACCACTCCACTCTGCCGCTACATCACGAGAGCAGCCATGGATTAGGACAACACATATAGACTGCAAATGTGGGTAATCAGTACACACAAGGGGTAAGAAAACCAAAAAATGCCGAAACATCAGAAATGGCACGACTTGTGTAGAAGAGAGGAATGGTGACTTAATTAAGAAATGCGTCCTTAAAATCAATATTATGAACCATCCCTTTGGTTGATGCCCTAGAGGTTTTACACCTCAGAAAATGATCTAAGAAATATTTACAGTAAGCAGAAATAGGCCATCCTTTTAGATAGCGGAGAGAGGGCCACTCTGGAGAGTTGGAAAAGGAGACACGGCATGATTTCAGGCAGGTAAATGCTGGGGGAAGAGTACAGTGAGGGTGAAGATCTGGCAATGTCCTCACTTAAAACTAACCACGTTGGCCTCTCCCATAGAACGTCTTCCAATTCCTCGTGTGCCCCAGTCTGTACACTGCAGCTTGAATGAATTCTTCATTGCAGATGCTACTACCTGGACCCAAGTCTCCCGAGAGAGGGCAAATCGAAACCACTCCTCAGCAAACACCAAGGAGTTCAAAAATTGAAATTATATGTGAGAACTGCACAAGTCTAAATGAGCTATTAATGTCCTCTTAAATTATTCTCAGCAGTCTACTTTGCAACTGAATAATTATACCAGAAAATCCAGGAAAACATCAGGACTCCAGCAATGATAAAGGAACTTTTCTAGAAAAGAAGCTACAATTGCTAGGGGAGAGAGCAGATAGATTGTTGATTTTCAAGGGTCCACCTGCCACGGGAAAGAATATTAAGACAATAAGGAAACAAAGGGCACCACAAGAAAGTGTAGAGGCTGCTTTAGGCAAATAGGCTTGAGCGATGGAATGTAGAAAGGGCCACAGTGATCCCCAGGCTGAATACAGATGGCCCATCGGAGGACCCACCTCAAAACAGCAATAGGCCCCAACTGACCAATGGGCTACTTACAACCAGGCATGGGTTGCCAAAAAAGGGAAAATTCCAAATGTCACCATACCTCCTCATCTTCCCTTTTTTTTTTTTCAAGATTTTATTTATTTGAGAGAGAGAGACAGAGAGAGGATGAGCCAGGGATATATTATATATATATATAAAGAATACAGGAGCACCTGGGTGGTTTAGTCGCTTAAGCGTCTGCATTCGGCTCAGGTCATGATCTGGGGGTCCTGGGATCAAGCCCTGCCTGGGCTCCCTGCTCAGTGGGGAGTTTGCTTCTCCCTCACCCTATGCTCCTCCCCCTAGCTTGTGCTCTCTCTCAAATAAATAAATTAAATTCTTTGAAAAAAAATTAAGAATATAGAAATGCAATGCTAACCCCCCAAATTCTTCTCAAACCTAATTGTCCATTTGTATCAGAAATGTACATCTGCTAAATAATAAAGATTAAGACACAAAAAACACTGACCACAGTGTGGTTTACAATATAAAAAAATCAAAACAAATCAGTAAATAATTTCAGTATCCCACAACAGGAAATACAGCCATGTGCTCACTCAAGTCAATGTCACAAGTAGATTATAACATGACTTGGTGCCCATGGTAAACTGCTAGGTGAAAGAACAGATTACAACAGAATATATAACACATCGCTCTAACATAGTATGATCTCTTTTTTTTTTCTATACCTGTGGCTTAGAGGCGATTTTTAATCTTTTCCTCAGTTATAATTTATGACTTTCCTACTACATACATATAATACTTGAGTCATATTTTAAAGGAAATATATATCCATTTTATGCATTTGGGCCTCAATCATTTTTCTACAGTTAAAATTAATTTGATTCTCCCATTTCCCTATAGCTTGCATAAAGATTTAAAAAAAAAGATTTTCATATGACACCTAAAATTAGTGTATTTTTAAAATGACATTCGGCAAAGTGGTCATTCTTTGGTAAAAAGTGAGATTTATGTTTCTTCCTTCCACCCGCCTAAATTAATATTTTACAGGGAAATCTGAAAGTTTACAATAGCTGTTCTTCCTTTACAAAATGGGAGCCAAACATTTTGGCTTCCACCACACCTGGGAAACCTAATATAATTCCAAAGGTTTCCTTAAACATCCTCACTGCCAGGCAGGATTGCTCCTCCTGCCACAAAGCATAAGCCAGGAATTAACAGCTATTCCCACCACATCAGATAAATATATGGCTGGTGATAACTATACAACCCATAAACACACGCCAGGAAAATAATACTGCACAAAGCTGGAAAAATTCTGAGCAGATGGACTAAAGAGCTTCCTGTAGGGTCTCAAAGGAAATAATAGCCAGTGGTACTATAAGAGTGTAGATTTAACACACTACAACATGGATGAACCTTGAAAACATTATGTTATATGAAAGAAGCCAGTCACAAAATACCACATATTGTAGGATGCCATTTATATGAAACGGAAAACAGGCAAATCTATAGAGCCAGGAAGGAAGTAGATTATCGGTTGTATAGGGTGGGGGGTGGGGGGTGAGCAGGGAAGGGATGGAGTTAATGTGGGGGTGACAGCTAAAGGGTACAGTTTCTTTGCAGGGTGATGAAAATGTTCTAAACTTGACTGTGGTGATGAATATACATACCATCAAATTATGAACTTCACATGGGTGAATTGTACTGTGTGTGAATTTTGTCTCAGAACTTTTTACCAACAACAACAACAAAAAAGTTTAGATTTAGTGTGGTCCTACTTGCACCAGGGGAACAAGTATTTTGGTATCCGCCAACTCTAGGTTCAAACCTTGCCCCACCACTAATTAGCTGTATTAACTTCAGTTTCCCCATCTGTAAAAGGAAGGATAGTGTTTGTGTTGGTCAGGATTCTCCAGAGACACAGAACCAATCAGAGGTTATAGATAGTCGGATGGATGGATGGATGGATGGACAGAGAGAGAGAGAGATTTACTACAATCTGTCAGCAACCTGACGAACCAGGAAAGCTGATGGTATAATTCAGTCCGAGGCCATAGGTCTGAGAACCGGGAGTGAATGGCGTTAAGTCTCAGAGTCCGAAGGCCCAAGAACCAGGAGCCCTGATGTCCAAGGACAGGAGACAATGGCTGTCCCAGCTTAAGAAGGGAATTTGCGCAGGGGCGCCTGGGTGGCTCAGTCAGTTAAACGTCTGCCTTCAGCTCAGGTCATGATCCCAGGGTCCTGGGATTGATCCCCGCATCGGGCTCCCTGCTCTGTGGGGAACCTGCTTCTCCCTCTCCCTCTACCTGCCGCTCCTCCCTACTTGTGTTCTCTCTCTGTCAAATAAATAAATAAAATCTTTAAAAAAAAAAAAAAAGAAGAAGAAGAAGAGAATTTGCGCATTCTTTGCCTTTTGGTTCCACTCCCAGCCCTCCATGGATTGGATGATGCGGCTCACATATTCGTGAGGGAGGATCCCGTTTGTCAGTCTACTGATTCAAATGCTAATCTTTACCAGAAACGCCCTCGCAGACACACCCAAAGATAATGTGTTTTATCAGTTATCTGCGCATCCCATACATCAGTCAGATTAACACATAAAATTAGCCATCACAGCACTAATACCAACCTCACAAGGTTACTATGATGATTTTTGTTAGAAGACTTAGGATAGTACTGGGCGAGGGGTAAGGGCTCAGCCAATGTTTACTTTTGGCGTCAGTATTAAGATTATATTCTGGGGGCACCTGGTTGGCTCAGTCAGTGGAGCATGCGACTCTGAGTTCGAGCCCCAGGTTAGGTGTAGAGATTACTTAAAAATAAAATCTTAAGGGCACCTGGGTGGCTCAGTTGGTTGAGCGACTGCCTTCGGCTCAGGTCATGATTCTGGAGTCCCTGGATCGGGTCCCGCATTGGGTTCCCTGCTCGGAGGGGAGTCTGCTTCTCCCTCTGACCCTCCCCCTCTCATGTGCTCTCTCTCTCTCTCTCATTCTCTCTCTCAAATAAATAAATAATAAATAAAATAAAATCTTAAAAAAAAAAGGAAAAAAAAGATTATATTCCTGTTTTAACTCTTTACCTTGGGTAATTTTCCAAAGATGGACCAGACATGAGCCTCCCATCCATTTTCCAGCACAGGGCTAACTGTGCTTCATCAGAATTCCACTTCCATGCTCATCACTCAGCTTTCTACTTGAATCAACACCTTTTCTGGGTCTGAGGAGTATGGATGCATAGGGTGTTCATTTGGCATCTGCTTCATCCAACTGAGCTGGCTGTGCTCCCCATAAAACTCCCATCGCATTGTTTGGAGAACGCTCCCAGGCAGAGCAGAAGAAGTAAAGAGATTTTAAAAGCTCTCGTCTCTCCTTCACGCTCTTTTCTCTTCACTCATTTGTAGTGGACTTTTGGCTGCTTAAGTGAGGGGCTGAAGCTAACATGGCCCTGCGGAAGGAAAAGAGGAACACCAGGAAGTTGACTGTTTCCTCCTAGGTTGGCTTTCCTTTTACGTGTGATGGAAGGGAAATAAAGGAGATGTGGAAGAATCCTTTGTCTCTCTACAGCCTACCCTCCAGGCGAGGGGAAGAAGGTAAGACAGGAGTAGAACCTCCACACAGGAGTGAGTATGCAATTCTCTGCAGTGGCTTCTGAAGTTTTGATTCTCAGAAACCTAGTGTAACCATGAATATCTAGACGGGGCACAGGAGGCTAAGGAGAGAGCACCCAACACAATCACCAAACAGCGACATCCTAGCCTGAAGTCCCAGAGGGCAACCCAGAAGTGTCTACTTGAGTGTACAAGGGTTGGAGGCCTTCACACTATTCCTTCCCACAATTCCCCCACACATACACTACAAGAAAGTAAATGTCAATGTAGAATTTTTATTGCAGTAATAATAATAATGTTTGAGATTTCCTTGTGTTCTCCCATTTATTACAATGTATCATATACTTTATTCTCAGCTGCCACCAAATCATCAGTAATGCCTACCTCTGTTAGCAGTTGCAAAAGGCTCATATTTAGTGCATAAATAAAAGAATAAAGTTACAATGATCAACCATATTTTCCAAACTAACTAAAGATATATGTGAAAAATTCATATCCTATGTAGAAAAAAATATAGGTAAAGCAACACTCCCATATAATGCAGGTCAGAGTTAAAAAGGGAGAAATCAAAAAACAAAAACAAAAACAAAAATAAAATAAAAAAACAAAATAAAAGGGGGAAATCTTTATGGATGGTAATACATACCCTTGGGGGCACCTGGGTGGCTCAGTCGGTTGAGCGACTGCCTTCGGCTCAGGTCATGATCCCGGAGTCCTGGGATCGAGCCCCACATCGGGCTCCCGGATCGGCGGGGAGCCTGCTTCTCCCTCTGACCCTCCCCCCTCTCATGCTGTTTCTCTCTCGCTCGCTCTCTAATAAATAAATAAATAAAATCTTTAAAAAAAAAAAAAAAAAAAAAATACATACCCTTGGGCTAGCAATTCCATTTCTAAAAACTTATTCAAAGGAAATAATTAGAGATGCATGTTAAGGTTTAGCTCTAAGGAGGATCATCACAGCTCTGAATACTCAAGTAAAACATCAGAAACAAAATACCCATCAATAAAAGATTGGTAAAAGTATGATACATGCAATGTACAATAAGATACTATGTAGCCATTAAAATATGTGTATACATATTGCCAGAAAGAGATGTACACAATATATTAAGAATACATTTTGTGGGCACCTGGCTGGCTCAGTCGTTAAGCGTCTGCCTTCGGCTCAGGTCATGATCTCAGGGTCCTGGGATTGAGCCTCGCATCGGGCTCCCTGCTCAGCAGGAAGCCTCCTTCTCCCTCTCCCACTCCCCCTGCTTGTGTTCCCTCTCTCGCTGTGTCTCTCTCTGTTGAAAAATAAATAAAATCTTAAAAAAAAAAAAAAAAGAATACATTTTGTACGCTACATAGTATGCTCAATATACTCTCACCTGTTAAAATCTCTGCAGGTATGCAGCCATACACATATATAAAAAGGCACAAAATTTATATGGCAAGTTGCTTAAATTAGATTTATCTCTGGATAGTGACTTTATAGGAGTTTTTTTGTTTCATGCTTTGCGTATCTGTATTTTCTGATTTTTGAGCAACGAACATGCCGTGCCATAAAAACACTTTAAAAACTCAACATACATATTCTAAAAAGCAAAAATTCACTGAGAGAGTGGACTAGAATGTGAAATCATAACCTTCCTGGACAATTCAGAATGTCTTGTAAACAAGCTGGCATTCAAATCTCCTAATAGGCCAACCCCTCTGTTAAGAACCAGGACTAGAGAGAAATAGAAAGAGCTTATTACCTCTGCAAAGTAGTTCACAGGAGCACAAACATGCAAAGCAAATATTTACGGTCAGTTATAATGCTCAAATAGAAAGGGATGCTTTGGGGCAAAGAAAGGACACGAACTTAAGGGATAAGGAAATTTCATAAAGGAGAAACAGAAACCAATCCTTTAACTTCATTATTAACTAGGAAAGATCTCACTAATTACAGAAGTTTTACTAGCATTCTTAGATTACCTGAAATTACCTTAGATTACACAATTTATTCCAAAGCAATTCATAATCCTGCTTCATAGAACTTATCACAACTGCAAACTAGGAGGCGTACCATGAATGGTTAAATGTCCATTTGCTCCGGTCCCCCAACGTAGAATGAGAGCTTCCCAGGGATTAAGAACGAGGTCTGTCCTTTACATCATTCTATCTCTAGCAGCTCATGGTGCCTTGTGCATAGTAGGCACACAAATTTTAGTTGAACATGAATGAATATAAATAAAAACAGTCAGTTTCTCCTTTCCTCCATTGGGTTGGCTCAGAAAGCGGGTTGCCTTGCTCGGCTCAAGGATGTGTGTCACCTGTAACTAGAATCAAGTCCCTCTCTAATACTGTTCTGCAACTGCTGACTCTAGACCGTAGCCAATTCTAAGTGGTTCTCGAATTTCCCTTGGCTAAATGGAAATGCTCTTGCTCACTAAATCTCTAAGCCATTATTCTTCTGCCCTTTTATTTATCAAGTGGCAGCAGGCTACATCTGCCTCGCCTTTGGGGTAGGAGGGAGTATGGGGTGGGGGATGGGAAGAGAAGTAACAAGAATGACATTATATGATATGATATTGAATAAAGGGCAAGGGATTAGCCTTGCATTCAAATCCCAACTCTGTGTCTTCTTAGCTCTGTGCCCTTGCGAAAATTACTTATACTCTATGGGTCTTAGCTTATTCCCATATAAAATAGGGACAAGACCACCAAACTCACAGAAATATTGTAATAATTAAATGAGATAATGTATGTTATACTTACTGTTGTGCCTTGACCACAACGGGCACTCAGTAAATGGAATGGTTGTTTTCCTTGTCTTTGTGGTTATTACCATAATGCTATTTGCTCCTAATCAAAGTGAATGCTATAGCCTAGTTTCTTTACAGTCAATTCCTTATTCCTTTAAAGCATTTCTTTTTTTTAAGTTTTTTTTTTTTTAAATAATCTCTACACCCAATGTGGGGCTCAAACTCACAACCCCAAGATCAAGAGTCGCAATGCTCTACCGACTGAGCCAGTCAGGTGCCCCCCTTCAAAGCGTTTCTATACCATATAACAAAAAATCTGAGAAAAAGGATCATCTTAACAGACCTCTTCATAAAGATGGCTTGTGATGACACTTTTGAAAGACATCTTACCATATGTTACACAAGAGCAACCTCTAATCCAGTGACCTATAAACATGCTTGTTTGTACAGCTCTACTGGTTAAAAAAAAAAAAAGCATACCAGCATATATGTATATTTATTCATATGATATATACATGAACGATAAGAAGGAAAATATTAGGCAAAGTAAGAAAACTTGAAACAATTATTCTCAGGGCGCCTGGGTGGCTCAGTCGTTAAGTGTCTGCCTTCGGCTCAGGTCATGATCCTGGGGTCCTGGGATCGAGCCCCACATTGGGCTCCCTGCTTGGGGAAGCCTGCTTCTCCCTCTCCCACTCCCCCTGCTTGTGTTCCCTCTCTCACTGTCTCTCTCTCTGTCAAATAAATAAATAAAATCCTTAAAAAAAAATTATTCTCAATAAAGGAAAAGGTAAAACATCTTTAAGTTCAGTAACTTTTTTTTTTTTTTTTTTACAGATTTTATTTATTTATTTGAGAGAGAGAGAGCACAAGCAGAGGAGGGGCAGAGGGAGAGGGAGAAGCAGGCTCCTGGCTGAGCAGGGAGCCCGACGTGGGGCTCAATCCCAGGACCCCAGGATCATGACCTGAGCCGAAGGCAGACACCTAACTGACTGAGCCACCCAGGCAGCCCAAAAGTTCAATAACTTTTCAACCTCTATGTAATATATATTTCTCAGAGACACTCCCAATCTCAGTACAAAATACTGTAAATAATATAATCTGCCAATAAGCACATGAAAAGATGCTCAATACCATAAATCGGCAGGAAACTGCAATCAAAACCACAGAAAGATACTTCATACCCCATAGGGTAACAATAAAAAAGACAGTAACAAATGTCAGTGAGCATGTGGAAAAATGGAAACTCTTATACATTGCTGGGAAGAATGTAAAATGGCGCAACCACCTGGAAAAATACTTTGGCAATTCCATAAAAAATTAAAAAGGAGTTATCATATGACCCAGAAATTCCATATGTATCAAGAGAACTGAAAACGTTAAGTCCATGCAGAAACTTGTGTACGAATGCTCAGAGCAGTATCCATAATAGCCACAAAGTAGAAATCATCCAAATGTCCATCATCTGATGAATGGATTTAATGAAATGTGGTATAGCCATTACAATGGAATATTATTCAGCCATAAGAAGGAGTGAAGTTTTGTGAACCCTGAAAATACTACGCTAGGTGAAAGAAGCCAGACACAAAAGGCTACACACTGCATGATTCCAGTGACATGAAAAGTCCAGAAGAGGCAAATCTATAAAGACAGAAAGTGGTGGCCAAGGACTGTGCTTTTCTCACAGGGAATTGAGAGTGGCTGCTAATGGGTACAGAGTTTCTTTCTTTTTTTTTTTTTTAAAGATTTTATTTATTTATTTGACAGAGAGAGCGCAAGTAGGGGGAGCAGCAGAAGGAGAGGGAGAAGCAGGCTCTTGGCTGAGCAGGGAGCCCGATGAGGGGCTCGATCCCAGGACTCTGGGATCATGACCTGAGCCGAAGGCAGACGCTTAATGACTGAGCCACCCAGGCGCCCCGGGTACAGAGTTTCTTTTGGAGATCGCATTTCTCGACCTCATGAGTAGGCTTACACACAATCCACTTTAGAGACCACTGCTCTTGACATTGGTCCCAAACTTCACTGCACATCAAAGTCACTGGAGAACTCATTAAAAAAAAAAATAGCGTAGATTTCATCTCTAGAGATTCTGATTTAGTAGCACAAGCTTTCCACCAACTTTTGAAGACCCTACCCTACACACTAAAAACTACCACCCTTCATTTTTCTGTGAAGTCCATAACTTGGATACAGTAGCTAAGCCAACAAACTGAAAGAGAAGGAACTATACTCCAACTGAAGTTTTAAGTATAACATAATGAAACAAAGTCAGTGACATTCTTTTATTGGACCTGTGTTTCGACCATTTCAGACCAAAGTCATTCCATGTCAGTCTGTTTCAGCAAGCTAATTGCTCAAATGACCACTTATAAAAGTAGAGGCAGTGTGGCAGGGCTCTGAAGCAAAAAAGAATGGTTCCCCTGAGAATATCTAAGCCATTAATGCTGAATTAGAACCCAGGGCAATGCATCCCACCTTGCTATTGTGAGAAAACGTCGGCCCAGCTTTTCATAAAGCTCAAAAACCAGACCACAGGATATATAGATAGTAAGAAGTCATGTAAATCATAAAAGTAACGTATACTCAAAACATGAAGAAAAGCATTAGAATGATGTCCAACTAATAGTATAGTCCACTGACTAACAAAATCCTTAACTAGAAATGATAAAAAGTCTCCCAAACTTAAAACTGAAGAATTAGAGTGCATATATTATCTCCTTGAAATATTACTTCTGGATTTGCATGCATGTTACAGAGGTATTCTGAGTAATTGTGTACCTAGGTGGAGACTTACCAAATTCTTATGGTCTCAATCCCAAATATTTCCGAAGCAAGTTAACTGCCTTTCACTAACACTTGAGTTTCATCATCTAGTCCAGGTGAAGTGTAATCTGGAAACAGTGTTTCCAAAAATGAGCCTCTTAGCGATGTTTCATCTGAGGCAATAAGAGGGTGAGATACTTCTGTTTTTCATCAGTACATTTATATGGCACAGAGATGAGCTTAAGCACCACAGATGACAACGTCATTTTTGATAAAAGTTTAATTCTGGGTCATTTAAGGATATATAATGAATAAAATCTTTTTAGAAATAAACATTTTAAATTCTTGGAAGGTACCCAAATAATGCTTTCAGTAAGACTGCAAATCCAGAAAGCCTTTCAAACATTAATGCCATCTGGTCTACTACCCTGATTCAGTAATTCCCTCTCTACACCCCATGTCCCCATTTACCCCCCATTTACCCACCCCTTGTATAAGCTCAAACCAATATATTTTATTCACGGGAATGGTAGAATGGCGCACAATCAGCATCATTTTAGTCATGTTATTATTTCCAGCTCAGTGGCACTAATTCAGATAAGCACAATTTGCAACCACCGAGCCCAGCTCTTCTGATGTTAACTGGCATCATTGAAACCCTCCCAGTGTCCAACTTGTTTGATCTTTTAAAGAATGCCCTGGGTTTGTGACTGAGAGCCGGAAACTCACGGCTGGATACCCTGAACAGTGTTCATGTTCGCTCACAGACGACTCACATCAGTTCATAATCCTCAGAGACCATGAGGCCAATTCAAGAGAGAAAACCTTTCCTACCAAAATTCTTTAAGCACAACATCGACAGAAAATGGGATTAAGATCACATATAAGGGGCAGGAGGAGCTCCTAAATGTTGTCACCTCAGAAGTTGAGATTATAAATATTTCAAAGCATCTTAAAAAGATCAGAGCAAATCTGGGTATGGTCAAGGGCAGATGGCAGGGGAAAGAGGACTGAAGTATAAAAGCAGCAACAAGGGAGGGGTCTGGGGGATGGCGGAAATAGGTGATGGGGACTAAAGAATACACTTATGAGGAGCACTGAGTATGCAGAGGATTGTTGAATCACTATATCGTACACCTGAAACTAATAATAACACTGGATTTTCACGATACTGGAAGGAAAATTAAAAACTTAATAAAAAAGAAAACGAAAAGCAAAAACAGGAAATGGCAAAATTTCAACACCTCAAATTCAAGATTTCCCATTATAAGTATGATACAGTGCTCAATTTGACATGATCTCCAAATACTTCTTTAAAAAAAAAAATAAAAACAACCAATTAAATAGTGGGAAGCTGAAGTCTTTTCTATTTAAAGAAAAAAAAAAACACCAATATTTTTATTTTCCCACACATTTCACATGGCGTGCATGTGCTGAACCGTACAAAAATAACACAGTTAAGATTTTATTTTGAAAATGAAAAACCATATTGAAACATCTACTTATGGGGTGACAAAGTAAATGTTATAATATCCCGCAAATGTTTAATAAAAGGCAAGTTCCTGCTGTCCTTTTAAAGTTAAAAATAAGGCCAAACTACAACTGCAAGTGCAAAGGGTCATTGTGCTGTATATAAAAAGCTCAGCATGGAAATAGATTCAACAAATGTACAAAAAGCGTTTTCATGCCCAGAAAGAACTGAAGGCATCAAAAAACATGCCCCAACTACAAATAACATAGAGCTCAGTTCAAAAAGACCAGCAAATTCCTTCCCTAATGCATAGCAAATTAAACTTAATCAACTCCTCTGCAAGGTTGAACAGGCAATCCACCTTTAAATGTCCCCACAAACAAAACCTCAGAACAACAAAAGAGGTTCCAGAGTGTAATAAATACCGAATCCACAGTAGGCGACAGAATCCTTACTGTACACAGCTGAGAAAACCTGCCGTGGGACAATGGATCACATTTCCATATTAAATTATATTTATCACGCTGAAAAATGCTTAAACAAAATCCAGGATTTCTATTGGCCATTTCTGTACCACACTCACTCCCTAAAACCTTTCAAACCTGCTGCGTCCCATTGAAAATGGTTCCCACCCCATGGTGCTCCGAAGGAGCCGCTAGACAAAGAGCTGGGATGATGAAGAGAGGGCAGGACAACTACCTTCCCCCGTGATTTCAGAAAATAAATCAATAAAAGAGGATAGAATAGCCAAAACATAACCTTGGCATAGGGTATTTCCGGGAAAATCATTGCTGTGACAAATGGCCTGAAGTGAACTCTTCTAGGGGTCAAGAATCCCCAGGAAAGGCCCCTCCCCTCCTTATCTATTGCTCAATTGTACAAGACTCGCTTTGAAAATACAACACCCTCTTGGAGCTGGGAAAGATGAAAGAGCTTTTCTTCATGATCCTGCAACGCCTATTAATTTTTGCTACAACAGACTCACAGCTGATTAAGAAAACAGAGGGCCAGCCCGGCCTCACAGTCCCATCTCAAGACTTGAGAGAGAAAATGTTAAAAGTGAATGAGCCCTGCTTTTCAGGACAGTGTATTGATTTTCATTTTTTTTTTTTAAGATCTTATTTATTTATTTGACAGAGAGAGACACAGCAAGAGAGGGAACACAAGCAGGGGGAGTGGGAGAGGGAGAAGCAGGCCTCCTGCTGAGCAGGAAGCCCGATGTGGGACTCGATCCCAGGACCCTGGGATCATGACCTGAGCCCAAGGCAGACGCTTAACGACTGAGCCACCCAGGCGCCCCAGTGTATTGATTTTCATTTCTACACACCCCAGAGCTGTTGCCCCTCCAATGGCAGGCAATGTTTTTACACTGCGAGTTGTTTTCCTCCTTGTGACCTCAGGAGCAATGCTACTAGATTCCTATGCACTTGCAGAATTATCTTTCCAAAATGTTATGGCTCATTCACCACCTCCGAGAGCACAGGTTTAGAAATCAATGGTTTTAGTCACAAAACAAACTGTCCCAAAGTAGACTCACATTCTCATCACCATTGGCAAAGCAACATGATCGAATGGGAAAAGCACAAGAATTATAGTCAAACCACAAGGTGTTCAAATCTCCACATTACCACATATTTCTACGTCAATTTGGATATTACTTAGACTCCCTAAACTCATCAGCAAATATCACCTACATTATAAGGTGATCGTGAAGTTTCACATAGAATATAATGGATGCCGAATGCCAAATATGGTAACTAGCATGAAAAATGTAGCTTGTACAGTTTTGTTTTATAAAGTACAACATAATCCTAAAAGTACAGATCTTAATCTGATAGTTCAATGAATTCTGACAGATGTACACACTGTTGTAACCACCACCCCGATCAAGATGGACACACCATGGAAATAGAATGTGACCCACATATTCAATTTAAAATTTTCCAGTAACCACATTTTAAAAAGTTAAAGGAGACAGATGAAATTAACTTAAATATATTTTGTTTAACCCAATATACCCAAAACACTACCATTTCAATCTGGAGTTGATTTTAAAAATATTATCAATGTGGTATTTTACATGTTTTTCATAAGGCTTTGATCTGCTGTATATTTTATGTTTGTAGCATATCATACTTTGAATTAGCCATAGTTCTAGTGCTTACCAGTCACATGGAGCTAATAGCTACGGTATTACCAGTGCAGGTATAGACCACACTCTGGAATTTCCTAAGGTCCCTTTCTACTCTATCCTCCTCCTCCCCATGCCAAGTCAACCACTACGCTGATTTGTCCCCATAGATTAATTTTGCCTAATTTTGAATTTCATAAGAATGATATGTATGGACTTTTTGTGACAGGCTTCTTTCAATGAGCATGTTCTTCAGATTCATCCATGCTGTCCCGAGTAGCAGTGGTACATTCCTTTTTCTTGCTGAATAGCATTGCACTGCACAAATACACCACTATCTGCTCACCCACTGACCAGCTGATGAGCATGGGTTGTTTGCAAATATGTTACCATTAGTAAAGCTGAACTGAACATTCTTACAGGAGTTTTTTTGTGGACATGTTTTCATTTACTCAGATAAATACCTAGAAGTGAAAATGCTGGATCATAAAGTAGGTTTATGTTCACCTTTACAAAACAACCTGCTGGGGCGACTAGGCGACTCAGTCAGTTAAGTATCTGACATCCGCTCAGGTCATGATCTCGGGGTCCTGGCATGGAGCCCCGCATAGAGCCCCATGTTGGACTCCATGGTCAGCAGGGAGTCTGCTTGTCCCTCTGCCCCTCCCCCTGCTCGTATTCTCTCTCTTTCTCTCTCTGATAAATAAATAAAATCTTAAAAAAAAACAACTGCCAAATACTTTCCCACTGTGGTTTTATCACTTTATATTCCTGACAATAACATAGGAGACATTCATACCTTCTCTAATATTTGGTATTGACAGTCTTTTTAATTTTAGTGACTGCAGTGTTCCCCTATGACCAACAATGTGGACCTTTTTTCACGTTTACTAGCCAATCATAGAACAGCTTCCTTTTTGAAGCAAAGACAAACTTATATGAAATTACTTGTAATATTAAAATAAGGGACACACTTGCAAGGACTACCTGGGTCAGGCAGGTAACGTAAATCTAGAAGCCAGAGGAACCACAGCAAATTAAAGCACACACTCGTCTAAAGGAAGCTGCTAAATGCTACTTAACAGCAAGGGGTCACTGCCATGTGGACAAGCAAGCCAGGTACTGCAAGATATTCCTGCCTCACCAAGAGACAGTAGATACCTATATTTTCATTTTTCATTAATATTAGAATTTAAAATATTAATCCTATGATAATCAAACAAAATAGGCCATACGTTTTCAAACTCTGATTTATAGAAATGTCGGTTTTTATGAAGACAGACATCCTTAGTATGGTAAACGATACACCATTCAGGATTGTTATTAATTACTGGTCAAAATGACACCTGTTAAGGCAAGGGTTGGCAACTTCCCAAAGGCAGATGAAATCATTTTGAGTAGCAAGGCAACAATGCCCCAAAGAATGTTAGAAAGAAATAACTGGCCAGGGCAGCTCCCTCTTTCCTAGCAACCCTCCTATATGACCAAAGATATGCTACTAAATTCTTATTCTTAAATGGCTATCCATATCATATACATTTGGTAAGAATGTAGGTAACAGCTAATAATGCTTCAGTGGCTATGCCTACCCAGGAGTATCTGCATTATTTGGAGAGAAGAAAAGAAAGATGTTGTTGGTAAACCAATACAGCTCATTTGGACAATAGTCTGGCCATTACTCAAACAGCTAAACATGATTTAGCAATCCTACTCTTAGATATACAACCCAGAAAAATGAAATCTATGTCCATACAAGACCTTGTACATGAGGCGCACCTGGGTGCCTCAGTCGGTTAAGCGTCTGCCTTGGGCTCAGGTCAGGATCCTGGGGTCCCGAGATCGAGTGCCGTGGGGGGGGGGGGTGAGGGGGGTCCCTGCTCAAAAGGGAGTCTGCTTCTCCCTCTCCCTTTGACCCTCCCCTCCTTTTCGTGCACTCACTCTCACTCACTCTCTCTCGTAAATAAATAAATTCTAAAAAAAAAAAAAGACCTTGTACATGAATGTTCATAGCAGAATTATTCATAATAGCCAAAAAGTGGGGGAAAAAAAAATGTCCATTACCTAATGAATGGATAAATAAAATGTGGTATAGCCACACAAAGCAGCATTACCCAGCTATAAAAAATAATGTATGGATACATGCTACAGCACAGATGAACCTGGAAAACACTATGCTAATGAAAAGCCAGTCACAAAAGGCCACATATTATATGGCTCCTTTTACATGAAATGTCCACAATAGGCAAATCTATAGAGACAGAAAATAGATTAGTGGTTTCCTAAGGCTGGGGGGAGGGCACCTGGAAGGTGTGGGGTCATGAAAATGTTCTAAAATTGATTGTGGAGATGGACGTACAACTTTGTGAATATTCAAAAAGTCACTGAATTGTACACTGCAAATGAGTGAAATGTAGACTATGTGAATTGTATCTCAACAGGGCTGTTTAACAAGATAGCTTTCTTTGTAAACAAGAAAAAAACTGAGAGCTAGAGGTGAGCCACAGAGCCTCTCTCTTCTAGACCCAGATGTTCTTTCCCTCTGCCACGGGAACTTGCTGGGTGAGGTTTAGGGAAGGAGTCCTTTGCTGTCATCAATCTCTTCTCTCCCTTATTTCTGAATTTCAAATACATTTAGTGTACTTAACGCAGTGTTCTCCCCTACTAGACTGTGAATTCCTAGGCCAAAAGTGTCTCATAAATCTTCATATCCAGAGAGCCTTGCACATCCTGGCTTAAATCGTTAATACTTTTATTTTAAGGTGAATACTTTTTTGTTTCCTGCCCAAGGAATCCTTGCCTACCATTCGCTGTGGTAGTGGCCACAGGGTTTAGGGGGTAAGCCACACCATTTCCTCCTCCCCTGCTCTCCTCCCCACCTCTACTCATCAGAAAATGAATAGATGACAACTTGGCAGAATCCTTCTGAAAGGCTACCAACCTTTTCTATTTGCACATCTTCTGGAACAGGCAACAGACTGCATGAAATTATGAGATAAATAGGATCTCTTGTACATTTAAACCCATAAATCTCTAAAGTAAAACAATGACATTTCTTAAATATAAAATAAAAGCAAACCAAAAAAAGCTTAAGTTTGGATTTAATATCGCAAGCAAACAAGATGAACTTTAAAAGCACTTATAATAACAATACACAAATGATTAAAAAATAAAACTAATTAAGGTGCACCTGGGTGGCTCAGTCGGTTAAGCGTCTGACTTCGGCTCAGGTCATGATCTTGGGGTCCGGGGATGGAGCCCTGTGTTGGGCTCCGAGCTCAGAGGGGACCCTGCTTGTCCCTGTCTCTTTCCCTCTGCCCCTCCCCTCTCTTGTGTGTGCGCACACACTCTCTCTCTTTCTCAAATAAATAAAATGTTTAAAAAATAAAAATTAAAAAAATAAATTAAAAATACAGCTAACTTTTTACAACTTCTACTTAAAAACCCATACTGAATTAAATCACCCCCTGCCTCCTTTATTAATAATTCTCCAAAGCCCTAAAGCTAAAACTACATTGGGCAAATTCACTATGAGGAAACAATTTAGATCTTTCCTTTCATTAATGACAGCTTGTAATTTGGGGACATAAGGGATTATGGGCTCCTGGTAGCAAGCACAATGATGGTAACAAGAAACGCTACCAAGGAGTTAATGAAGTGTGATGCAATTTAACTGTTTGCCCTAATAACAAATAATACAGTTTGAAACTTGGGTACAAATAGCTACATTCCACCTTTCTTTTTTTTTTTTTTTTTAAGATTTTATTTATTTGTTTGACAGAAAGAGACACAGCGAGAGAGGGAACACAAGCAGGGGGAGTGGGAGAGGGAGAAGCAGGCTTCCCACTGAGCAGGGAGCCTGATGCGGGGCTCGATCCCAGGACCCTGGGATCATGACCTGAGCCGAAGGCAGATGCTTAACGACTGAGCCACCCAGGCGCCCCAATAAATAAAATCTTTAAAAAAAATTTTTTTTATTATGTAGCAACATCAAAGATATTTCTAGCAAAATGTAAAGTAAATAGAGACGATGGAAATAAAAATATGTATGCATAAAAATACAATGGAAAGGAAAATGAACAAAATGAAAATGCTTTTCTGAAAAGTTGATGAAGGATACTATTTTTTTCATTATTCAAAGTAAATGTGATACTATAAAAACCAATGTCTTTAAAAGTGACATAAAAACATTCAACACATCTTTAAATTACAAAATCTAATTTTTAATCAGTAAAAACACTAAAAATTAATCTAGTTTAGCTCAAAATATCTTTTCATTAGGATCTTTATACAAACCCTAAATTATATAAACTCTTGCAGTAAACCAATCACAAAGGAAATGGAGAAGTGTGGGAAATGAGTCCAAATGTCATGCTCACAAAAAGATTTCTCCAGTAACATCACACCGTAACTAGGTCAACTGAATACAAACATGACTAACAAAAACACATAGTGGTCGTTTGTGAATTATCTCTCCACAAAGCTAGGGTTTTTTTAAAAAGTGATTAAGACATAACTTTGAATTGAGCCAGACCTGGATTTGAATCCTGGCTCTACCACATGATAGCTATATGACCTTGGGCAATTATTTAAATATGGTCAGCCTCCCAGAAGAAAATAGTACCTTTCATGTAGAGGGCTTCTTTTCATAAGATTAAATGAGATAATAAATATAATGACTGTAATATATAATGGTTACTATATAGAAAACAGTAAAACAACAGATGCTTACTATTATTTAAATGTCTCTAATAGTTTCCCATGAACTGAAATGAAAACATTCTGCTAATTTCATTAAAAATAAAGAAAATGTAATAGGTAGACAAAGTGGTAAAATGAAACATACGAGTCTTTATCTGATATTTCATATGGTTTGATAAGCTCTCTCTGTAGTAAAAGGCCCATAAAAAAGCTCATGATTTCCCAGTCTACTTTGATGTATGAGAACAAAACTGTTTTACTAATCATTCCTATAGGAACAAAATGTAACTTGGCTGACAAGGCTAGTTAAAAGCTATGAAGACGAGAATATTCAAAGGATCACAATAGACATTTCTCCAAAAAGATACACAAGTGGCTAAGAAACACAAGAAAAGATGCTCAATATCATTAGTCATCAGGGAAATGCAAATCAAAGCCTTACGCGATACCACTTCACACTCACTAGGATGGCTACAGTTAGAAAAAAGAAAAGGCAGCTAAGAAGTGTTGCTAAGGATGAGGAGAAATTAAAATCTTCATACACTGTTGGTGGGAATGCAAAATGGCGCAGCCACTTTGGAAAACAGTCTGGCCATTTCTTAAATGGTTAAACACAGAGTAAGCATGTGACCCAGCAATTCCATTCCTAGGTGTATACCTCCCCAAAATGAAAACATATGTCTATGCCAAAATCTGTACACAAATGTTCATAGCAGCATTATTCACAATAGACAAAAAAAGGGGGAAAATCCAAAAGTTCATTAACTGATAAATGGATAAAATGTAGAACTGCCATATAGAATATGATCTGACCGTAAAAAGAAATGAAGTACTGATACATGATACAACATTGATGAACCCTGAAAACATGTTAAGTAAAAGAAGCCAGTCACAAAAAAATAATATATTGTATGATTCCATTTATATAAACTGTCCAGAATAGGCAAATCCATAGAGACAGAAAGGAGATTCATGGTTGCCTAGAGCCTAGAGCTAGGGCAAATGTGAGGGGTTGGGGGGTGATAACTAAAGGGTACAAGGTTTTTTTGTGGTGAAATTTTCTAAAATTGATTATGGTGATGGCTGCAGAACTCTGAAAATATACTAAAATCCATCAAATTGTCAACATTTAAACGGATGAAAGGAATAGTATGTGATTTATAGCTTAATAAAACTTTTTTTTAAGAGAATATTGTTTCTCAGAGACATAACTTTATATTAAGTCAAAAAGAAATGGGGCACCTGGGTGGTGCAGTTGGTTAAGCGACCCACTCTTGATTTCAGTTCAGGTCATGATCTTAGGGTTGTGAGATCAAACCCTGAGTAGGGCTCTGTTCTCAGCGTGGAGTCTGCTTAAGATTCTCTCTTTCTCCCTCTCCCTCTGCTCCCTCTCCCACTTACATGCACAAGCTTTCTTTCTCTCTCCAATAAATAAATAAATCTTTTTTAAAAAGAAGAAAATTAAGGATTATGGGGATGGAATGGGGCAAAAAGTGTTCAGATGAGATGAGAAAGCTGAATGGAAAAAATATGGAAAAGATAATGCATGAATATTAATTTTCCTTTGAAAATGGCAAACCCTCTGCCTAAAGCCAAAGAAATGTACTTCTTTCAATGCTCATATTTTTCAAAGGAAGGAAGCCTCAAAATAACAAAAGAAAATCAGACTTGGAGAGAGTATTGGATCTACTTTACTTCTCTTTCATTTATGAGTCATGTGATCTTGGAAAGTTACTTAAATTGCCAGAGCCACTGTTTCTTCAGTATAAAATGAATCCCCATTATCACAAAATGTCCAAATTCATATTAGGTACCCCAGAAATATTAGCTGTAACTTGTAAAAAGTAGTTCAACCATTAAAAAGAAAAAAAAAAAAAGTGTAAAGTCCTGAATCAATATACCAATAGTGTTAAGGAAAGAATAAGTTTCTTTTCCAGTTCCAAAATGGAAACTACATAATTGTCTTTACGGTTAACGAAGATTCCTAGAAGTTCCC
This sequence comes from Halichoerus grypus, assembly GCF_964656455.1. NCBI lineage: Eukaryota > Metazoa > Chordata > Mammalia > Carnivora > Phocidae > Halichoerus > Halichoerus grypus. Next base: position 46,932,007 of record NC_135725.1, on the reverse strand, counting down.
CTTATGTGTTTTGTTTAGTAAAGCAGCATAGAAGAAACCCACGTTGGAAACACAATCTTCACCTTCATAGAGTTGGCCTTGACATGGAATCCATCCTTTCAATCTCTCATTGGAGACCATGATAAATGATCAAGGAGGAGGAATTGCAGGCTTAATCTGACCTTCCAGGAAAATTAATTTCATAATTGTGATTCTAAAACTGAGGAGTCCAGTGTCAACCTTAAGAAAAAGAGCTCTGCTTACTATACAAAAGGCAAGGATGGGAAAGCCCAGCGAAATCCAATTGGGAATGGTTTTCCAAATGAGGCATTTTCTAAAAGATAGGGTTATTCAATTTTACTCTTTTCCTTATTGGTTATTAAAGTTTCATTGTTTTCAGCTTTCTGTATTCTTAATTATATTTGACAGTCAAGGATCTAAAAAGCAGTGGATAGACAAATTACTACCAAATGCTACTGGGAAATAGATTTATAACTATGCTGAATATTTTCATTCTTGAAACTCTTGGCAACCATCAATTGCTTCACACATGATATCAATTAGAAGACAGAATAAACGGCCTCAAAGAATGCATGCTGGCAAAAAAAAAAAAAGATTAGCCCAAAATTAGTAAATGTGTCCTGGCAAGAGCCACCAAATTGAGTGTATTTTGCAACTTCAACACACATCACAGGACATAATGGCAGCAGCTTCACAAATAATGAACACATACAAAAAAAACTTGGAATGGCTTAAACAAAACACAAAGATCAATTACCACCGTCAAGGTTCATCAAGGGGAAATAGATTATTTCTACTTATTTAAACGAACATAAAGCTATTTATTACAAAACATTTTTAAAAAAGAGTATTTCGATTGCCAAAATCAACTGTGATGCAGTCGGTTTCAACAAATTCCACAACTCAGAAAAAAAAAATTATTCCACAACTCAGGACACTTGTACTATCTATAAGGAAAAGACGGTAAATAACTATGTACCTCTGGTAAGGGTCAATAAAATAGTGAGTTTATCCTCTAAGACAAGAAAGGTGAAAAATAAGGGATAAGAAAATAAGCATTCTCTATAAAAAATGAAGTTAAAGTGATTGCCAGTATTGCTTTATGATTTATTAGTACTGATCTTAATACAAAAAGGATTTGAAAAGGCTACATCTATTTGTTCAAAAGACAAGGTGGATTTATTTCATTTGCAATCTGTCAGCTGAAGTTCTTTAAAAAGTGAATTTTTTAAAGGTTTTATTTATTTATTTACTTATTTATTTGAGAGAGAGATCGAGAGAGTGTGCACACAAGCGGGGCAGGGGAGGAGCAGAGGGAGAGGGTCAAGCAAACTCCATGCTGAGCGCAGAGCCCAACACAGGGCTTGATCTCACAACCCTGAGATCATGACCTGAGCCGAAACCAAGAGTCAGACGCTCAACTGACTGAGCCACCCAGGCGCCCCTTAAAAGTGAAATTTTGATAAAAACACCATATGGGATTTGGATTTCATAACACGAAAGGAAACACAACGGGGAGGAATGAAACACAATGGAAAAGAGAAATGCCTTTAACCAAGCAGAAGAAGGAGTATTAAGGTATGAAAATAAGACACAGGCCTCATTAAATAAAATACCTAGACATGATGTCTCAATTCCTCTACAAGAGAATGGAATGCAAGAAGCGAAGTGGCTGCTGTGGATGGAACATTTGTGTCCCCTCCAAAATTTGTATATTGAAATCGTAATTCTCAAGGGGGTAGTTTTTAGGAGCTGGGATCTTTGGGGGATGACCTGGTTATGAGGGCAGAGCCTTCATGACTGGGACTGGTGACCACATAAAGAGTCTCCAGAGAGCTCTCCTGCCCCTGCAGCTATGTGAGGTTAAAGCTGTCTATAAAGATGGCCATCTAGGAACCAAGATGGAGGCCCTCAGCAGACACTGAATATACCAGCACCTTGAGCTCAAACTTACCAACCTCCAGACCATGAGAAATAAATGTTTGTTAATGAGCTACCCAGTTTACGTTATGTTGTAATACAGCAGCCTGAATGGATTTCGGTCCTATTTAGTAAAATCCTCTGGGTAGTAGTTTGGATTAGGGGAATAGACTTCAACAATCCTAAATTGTCTCCTTTAAGTATTGAAAGAAGTAACAAGAGCTTCCGCATTGGAAGGATAGGGTACCATCTGTAGGAAGAAACGAAGTCACTGTCCTGTATTATGTGAGCTTTCGGGAAAAGACTAAAAACAAAAAACTACTTAGAACCTCCTTAATGGCACTCACTATATCCAACTGTGTACCAATTTTTCAGGAGCAAACTCCACATTTAAAGAGCACCTATGTGGGCAGACATTATGCTAGGTTTCTTTTATTTTTTGAGTAATCTTTTATCTTCATTTAAAGAACTAGAAGCTCAGAGGTTAAGTAAACTAACCAAAGGACAGGAAGCCAGTAACTGGTATAACCAGGTACAGTCCCACCATTGCTCCAAAACAAAGACGCTTCCTGCCACATCCGGGACATTTTTCGTATCTCCAGTACTAACTACAGTTAATGATATCCTAGAGGAAATGGAATGAGAAGAATCAGCACCACACACTGAGCATTTCTTAAGAGTTAATAAGGATCTACAAACAACAGAGCCATGTAGTAACAGCGGAGGATGAGTGGAAAACACAATGGAATTACAGACACAGTAAGACAAAATTACCATTTGTTAGAGGGAAAAAGTTAATTTTGGAAAGGACTTGATTCCTGTTTGGAAAAAAATAATGAAAAGGAAATACTCCAAAATGGTAACACTGATCACCATTTGGAGGTGAAAGTATAGAATTCTCTCTTCTCTCAAAGCTTCTATTAAAAACTCATTTCAAATAAATAAATAAAATTTTTAAAAATAAATAAAAATAAAAACTCATTTCAAAATGAGGTTTAGAATTATTTACCATGAAAGCAAGATCATTATTAAAGTGACACTTCCCAATTCCAGATGACTAACTGAAGCAATAAAAACCAAAAGTCCTTGGTTTTGTGTAGTTGACCCCTGCTGTAACAGCCCTCTGCTATGAAATCCAAACAGCTCTGTCCATCACTGGGCCCATGGTCTACAAGCACTGTCCTCAGCATACATTGGTTCCTAAACAGTGATGATGCTCACTCTCTGCTAAAATAAGTGTCTACCCAAAAGAACAGTAGTTTAGTCTCCTACCAAGATCCTGAGCAAACCTCCCTCGAAGGTCTATTTTCCTCATCTATAAAATGGTGTTATAATCCTCATATTCCAGAATTAATGAGGAGCATAAATAGAAAGTACTTAGCACAAGAACATATAAATACAAGTAGAGTCCCACTGCCTGTATTATTATATCATTATATTCCTTATCATATCAACCATAATTGCCAACGCTAAGAGATTTCCACTTAGTCTCCTTCACTAAAAGACTCCAATTGTCTAAGTATGTCTCACTGTGTCAAAAACTTTGGTTAGGTTGATCAGTGATCTTTGACATAATTATCCCATTTCTCCAAGATGGTTAAGATTCTCTCTGCTGTGTCGTCACGTGGGGAGCAGCCTCAAGTTCAGAAAATGTTTAGAGGTGCAAGTCTAACAACAATCCATCCTACCCAAACTGATCACTAAGAGCCAACAATAATTTCTGCTGGTTATTAAACTGCCACAGGTGTATGCCAATCTCTTCTCTTCCTCTGCTTCTACAGTGTGCTAATCACAAACCTAATGAGCAGATTTATTCAAGAGATCTCCTAGGAGCATAACTTTCCCAACTCTGTTAACAAAAAAAAAATAAAAATAAGAACAAGGGAAAACACAGAGTGGTTGTCTTTAGCCTCTAGACAATGTCCGCAGGACCAGATGTTTCTAGACTCCCCTCTAGAAAGAATTTGGCAAGTAGGTCTTGCTTTGCTTCCCAAATAGAAACCTGTGGGAATGAATACTCAAACACTCAATTAAATGAATCTAAACTTACATCCTTGTAACTACTATGGCTTGGACAATATTTTATTCAAAATGATCCAAAACAATGTTAAGAAGCCTACCTCCGCTTGGCAGAGCGCGTGAAGACCTTGGAGGACCAAGGCTGCCGGCGTGGCTTGGTCAGGTTTGGTGCATTCATTCAACACCTGGGAAGCGGCTGCCAACATATCCGCTCCATGCTGGTAGGGCCTACAAGAAACGATAGTTTAGAAACAAGATTAAAGCCAAAGAGCACACTCCCCCTCCCAGGACTTCTGCCTGAACAAACAGCATTAGTGCTTTTCTTTACCCTTATGTCCATTAAATGTTGACCCTCAAATACTAACATATGTTTTCTGCCAAGATTTGCCTCATCATCGTTCCTGCTGTAACATAAGGCTCATTGTTGATAAAGAAATATTATCCAAGCAAGAGGACACTTGCTAACAAATTTTCTTCTCCCTAAACTGTAAATCCTATGGCCTGAATTGACAAAAATTCAAGTCTATAATAATGGTGAGAAGAACTGACTTACCTCATTGAGATTATCAGTAAAGATAGAGCTATTCCTGCCTGCCGGGTGCTCTGGTATCAGCCACTGACTACAAAGGCAGGGACTGGAGATGAGAAGATAATTTATTACAGCAGTGATACGCAGGTGGTTACACCTATCACAATAATGATGCCGATGATGATGATAAAAGTAATGACATGAATTATAACTGACTAAACACCCATCTCACGGCAGGCACTACACTGGATTCACTCACTCCTCCTCCTCCCCTTCCTCCCCTCTCTATTCCACATGCAGTGTGCTATCCCCAGAATGATATTAACTTCTCAAAGAAATGCTCAGGTCCATCCTTGGCTTTCCTTGTCACCGCTGAGTGATATAATGGTTTTCTCGAACAAACTACCAGCTGATGAAATTACCTGGTTGGATTCTACTGTTTCACTGTCAGACAAACAGTAATCATTTTCCAAAACTGGAAAATTTTGGCAGACCTTGAGGTGGAATACTGAATAAGTTATCAACAGAGGCTGACCTGCTCTGATATTTAACCTCTCCTGAAGCTGAGCTTTAAGCGTGAAAATCAAAATGCTGGCTAATGGTCCTTCATCTCTAAAATGTTTTCCATTCCAGTAGCTCCAGAGAATCCACACTCCCAAGTCTTAGGTTTCATGTGTGTGACTTGTAGAGTGAGGTTATGCTGGTGTTGCTAAAGGCTGAAGCTTAGAAAAGAGGCAGAACTGCTGAGGTTTAGATACATCCTGATCCCAGATTTGAAACAAGAATCATCCACGTTACCGGCTTTAGGATTAATCCCTAAACTACAACAGCAGAGTCACCTCCCTAATACTTTCACGTCTTCCTCAACTCTAGGGCATACATGGGGATTCAAGATCAGGCCTTCCTTGTAATAATTCCTAGTAATAAATTCCAGGCAATGAGTCACAAATGAGATCTTCCCTATTCAAACCCTTTATAACAATTAGACATAACATAGGGAAAATATAAGAAAGAACAGCTGACTACAGGGACAGCTGGGTGGCCTAGTCGGTTAAGCGTCTGCCTTCAGCTCAGGTCATGATCTCAGGGTCCTGGGATCGAGTCCCACATCGGGCTCCCAGCTCAGCAGGGAGCCTGCTTCTCCCTCTGCCTGTGCTCTCTCTCACTCTGACAAAAAAAATATAAATAAAATCTTAAGAAAAAAAAACAAACAAAAAACAAAAAACAGTTGACTATAGTCCACTGCTTAGGTTTCAGATATACAAAAAAGTATACAAAAAAAAAAAAGAAAAGAAAACATAGCATCACATTTTTTATTATAATAATAAATTATTATCCAGAAGAGGATACAAATGTCCTATAAACTAGATACAAGGCTAGATCTGAAATATAAAGGACATGCTTGCTTCTCAAAGTTATTATCCAATTATACTAAGTTCTACTATCAGAAAACTGGAACTAAAAATTAATTTATTCTTACTCAAATATCCTCTGCCTATCATTCCTAGTCTCTTGCTTGCAATAAAAAAATTAAAAGCAGAAGAAGGCGTCACGATATCCATTCCCAAGGATTAAGCGCATCTTACCTTTGCTTACATATGTCTCTGATTGATGCTGCTTTGGCGATGAGTTTTTCCCACTGGACTTCCCTGCCCACAGACAGAGAAGGTACATCGGACATGGCCATGAGACGCTGTAGTTCAGGGTAGACACGATCCTAAGAAGGCAATTTCATAAAAAAGGTAATTTTTTTTCCAACTTGAGTTGAATAATCATTTTACACAGCATTTTTACCTCCAAATCCCACATTTGCATTGCTAATTATAATGCATTTCTTCTAATCAGCAGAGAAGAATGCTTTTGTGATTGCTAGGGATTTTCTTATAGACCCATTTCTGTTCATTTCGTAAGACAAGAAAAAGGTGGCTGAATCTCACCCTAATTACAAAGGCTCTAATCACGTGTAATCATATTTCTATTACTTTTTCCACGCAGATGGAAATATAAATTTCAGAATTAACAAGATAAGTTTTTTTTTTTCTATTCTCAATTTCTCTTTGAGAGTCCATCACAACTGAGTGCATTACAGATCAAAAGCATCACGCCAAACCCAAATTTCTGAATGCAGTCACTGATGCCACGCCTTCACACCACTGTAGCAGGGCACCGTCACACACCTGACAAAACTAATCTGCTTTGGGGAAAGGAACATGCTTAATACACAAGTTTCTCTCTAAGCTTACCTGCTTTTCCCACAAAGATGTCAACAAGCGCAGAGTGACAGCTCTTAGTTGTGGAGTGGTTCCAAGAAGCTGGATCACTCGCAGAATCTGTCCTATACACACCTAGAAAATATTGAAGAAATTTTGGCTTCACAAATATAAAGGTAGGTAATCCCAAGGTGACCAAAAGAATGTGAAAATCCCTTATTATAGAATAAAGACCGAAATGGAAGCTAACGACAATATGACCCACCTTCTCAGAGGTGGCAGATAGTTTGGGGGAGGGGCTAGCTAGCGAACCTGGGGGTGTAAGACCTAATCTCAGACAACAGCCAATGGGAAAATTTGGCTATTAAATGATTTCAAAGAATTAATTCTTAAATACCATAATAAATACTTCTGGCCCAACAAGGGAAGTAGCAGTCATAGCAAAATTAAGGGCTCAAAATTCAATGTATTATGCATGCCTCACTCTCTTTTTGTCCCCAAGCAAACTGGTTAATATACAAACCTTGTGAACACCAAGTGTAGGTAAAGTATACAAGATGTCATTATATAACACGGGTTCCAGTGGTCTTCCCAATTTGAACATTAAAACTGGAATCAGATTTGGTACCTAAAATGAATGTAAAGAATGTATTTATTATGCCTCCTAAAGGAAATTGATCTCTAATGCAATCATTATTTTGTTTTTCTTCAAAAGAATAACAGGAATATATATATAACTTTGAAGACGTAAAAAAATGTTAGCTAGCCATTTGTTGTCAGTAGTAATTTCATAGTACCACTAATATTCTATCTCTTTTATAATGACCTGCCAAATACCAATCAAAAATGTTTTTCTGAAATATATCCTGCCCCAAAGAAGTTTACAGTTCTAATGAGAAGCTAAAACATAGAATATATAAACAACAAAGTAACTGTAGAGTGAAATGTGTTATTCCAATATGAAATACATAAAATTAGTCATACTGTAAGGGGGTGGTTAATGGACAAAAATTTCTCTGCAGGTGTTCATTTCAATCCCTACGCATAACACAATAAAAAGAGAAGCACAATTCATTTGTGGATCAAAAAACGTAATACTGTTAAGACAGTAATATTTTCCAAATAGATCTACAGATTCAACACAATCCCATCAAAATCCTAGCTGGCTTATTTGCCAAAATTGAAAAATTGATTCTAAAACTCATGTGGAAACCGAGGAATCCCAAATTGCCAAAACGATCTTGAAAAAGAAAAAAGCTTGAGACTCAAACTTCTCAGTTTCAAAATTTACTTCAAAGCTGCAGTAATCCAACAAGTGTGGCACTGGCGTAACAACAAAACACACAGATCAATGAAACAGAACTCAGAGTCTAGGAATAAATCCTTACATTCATGTTCTATTGATTTTTGATAAATATGCCAGGAAAATACAATGGAGGAAGAAGAGCCTTTTTGAAAAATGGTGGATTTCAACAATTAGATATCCACATACGAAAGAATGAATTTGGATCCGTTTCTCACACAACACATAAAAATTAACTCAAAATAAATTTTTAGACCTAAATGTCAGGGCTAACACTATCAAACTCTTAAAGAAAATATAATAGTAAATCTCTGTGACCTTAGACTAGGCAAAGCCTCTTAGATGACACCAAAAGCAAGTACAACTAAAGAAAAAAAATAGATTTCATCAAATTAAAAGTATTTGTCCTTCAAAGAACACTAGAAAGAAAATGAAAGACAACCCACAGAATGGGGGAAAATTTTTTACAAATCATCTATCTAATAAGGGATTTGTATCCAGAATATATAAAGAATTCTTATAATTCAATAATGAAAGGACAAATAACCCAATTCTAAAAGAGCAAAGGATCCAAAGAAGATAAAGAAATGTTAATAAAGACCGGGATATTCAACCATCATCAGCCATGACATAATTGCAAATCAAAAGCAGAATGACATACCACTTAACATCCAATAGGATCTATAATAAAAAAAAGAAAGAAAAAAAAAAGATACACAATAGCAAGTGTTGGCAGGATGTGGAGAATCTGAAACCATCATCCTCTCCTGGTAGGAATATAAAATGGTGCAGCCCCTTCAGAAAACAGTCTGGCAGTTTATCAAATGTTTAAACCGAATTACCATATGATCTAGCAATTCTACTTCTAGGTATCTACCCAAGAGAAATGAAAACATCTCCACACAAAAAACTCCTACATGAATGTTCAGAGCAACATAATTCACAATAGCCAAATAGCAGAAACAACCCAAGTGTCCATCAACTGATGAACTGATAAATAAAATGTAGTATAGCCATACCATGGAAATATTGTTCAGCCATAAAAAGGGAAAGGAACCTCGCAAACATCATGTCAAGTGAAAGAAGCCAGTAACAAAAGACCATATATTATATGATTCCATTTACATGAAATGTCCAGAACAGGTAAATCTAAAGAGTAATTGCTTAAGTAATTGGAAAGTAATTGCTTAAGATTGGAAAGGTGTAGAGGACAATGGGGAGTGACTGCTAATGGATACAAGGCTTCTTGAGGGGATAATGAAAACGTTCTCAAATTATTTGTAATTACATTTGCACAGCTCTGTGAATATACTAAAAGTCACTGAATTGTACACTTTGGATGAATTATATAGCATATAGAGAGCATAGAGCATGTGAATTATATCTTCATAAAGCTATTTTTATAAAAATTCAATTCAAAATCTGTGAAGCTATGAGAAATTACTATGAGCCTATTGACGGCACAATGTAGCACCAAAAAAATTTTATTTTCCTCCCAGTACATTTCACCCTTTTTTTATCTAGAATGTTAAATTTCCTCTATCTGCTGTAATCTTAGAAAGCCTGTTCCTTCTAAGCTTAGGAGGACATCTACTTTAATTTACTTTCAAGAAGGGAAAAAAATCCTCTACTAACCTACTAACCAAAAAGTAACAGTTAAGCATTAATTCATTAATGAGCCTGACCATGACATACCATGGCAGCATTTGGAGCTACGCATGTAATGGCTAGATTCACAACACTCAGCCAGAATTGATGTTTTTAACAAGTGCTGAGGCTCTATTAGAACACAAGTTCCATCACCCTACCTTGAGCAAATGAAGGGAGACAAATTTTTGAATTGGCTTCTTATTCCCCATTTTAATTAAAAACAAAAGGTTATCTTAGATTGCATTGCCCAAGTTTCAATTACCCCTTCTGGTAAGATTTCTACTAAGACACTTTGACAGATTCTTAGTTCTGGGAAGGCAATCAGTACATTTACTGACATTTTATAAAATAGTGTATTTAGCTTCTAAACAACTGTTTTAATTATATTGTCGGAAAAGAAATAAAGTACTCTATGTTGAAGAGTACAGTTTTTTTTTTTCTTTTCTTTTTTTTTTTTTTTTACGAGCCTCAGACTTAAAGTAGTATGTATGGGTGTTTATTTTTTCCTGGTGAGTTCATAAATGAAAAAACGTAAGTGGGAAAATTTTACTGTAAATAATCTTAAACTTAATACAGTTCAAAGGCTATTATACCCCAAATTAAATCATCAAAAGTCAATGGGAAAAACAAAATAGGTGTTATTTCATTAGGAAAACACAGATACAAATATATACATATGGAAAATATTTTTTACATAAAGTATGGACTGCTGTTTTCCTAATGAAATGACATACGTGAATTGATTGATTTACTTGAGAGGTAATTATGAGCTCTTGATTCCTCTGCTCTAAGATTTTATTTATTTATTTGAAAGACTGAGAGAGAGAGAGCAATCACGAGCAGGGGGGATGGGTAGAGGCAGAAGCAGACTCGCCTCTGAGCAGGGAGCCCAATGTGGGACTCGATCCCAGGACCCTATGATCATGATCTGAGCCGAAGGCAGACGCTTAACCGACTGAGCCACTCAAGTACCCATTTACACCTGCTCTTGAGCATTCCGCTGTGAAGCAGAAAAAAAGAATGAATTCTCTGACTTTAAATTTAAAATAAGCTAGAAAGCATGATCTTCTGGTTTCAGAAAATTCTATGCTTTTGCTTCCCTCCTTCAGAATTCAAGTCAATGATAAACAACTGATTTAGAATGATGGGAGGGGTGCCTGGGTGGTTCAGTTGGTTAAGCAACCAAATCCAGATTTTGGCTTAGGCAATGATCTCAGGGCTGTGAGATCAAGCCCTGCATCGGGCTCCGTGGTGGGCATGGAGCCTGCTTAAGATTCTCTCTCTCTCCCTCTTCCTCTGCCCCAACCCTCTCTTCCTCTTAAAAAAAAAAAAAAAGGTTTAGTTTAGAATGATGGGATTATTAAGGAGCCCCCATAAGACTATTAGCAGATTCCTCAGCAGACATTTTATAGGTCAGAAGGGGGAATGCTAGATAACATAATCAAAGTGCTGAAAGAAAATTTTAAAAAAAAAGAGAGACAACCAGGAATACTATATCCAGCAAAACTTTCCTTCAAAATGAAAGAGAAATACTTTCTCAAATAAACAAAAGTTGAAGGAGTTCACCCACCAGACCTGCCTTTCAAGAAATGTGAAGGGAAATCCTTCAGGTTGAAATTAAAGGATATTAGCAACACAAAAGCATATCAAAGTATAAATCTCAGTGAGAAAGGTATAATACAGAGAATAACACAGAACACCGTACTACTGTAATGACAGTACATAAATCACCTTAAATTCTGGTATGGGAGTTAGAAGGCAAACGTATAAATGACGATAACTATAAAAATATGTTAATGGTACAAAATATAAAAAGATGTGATTTTGACAACAATAGCAAAGTGTGGGGAGAATAAAAAAGAGCTTCTGTATGCAACAGAAGTTAAGCTGTTAACAACTTATAATACACTGTTATAACTATAAGATGTTTTCTATAAGCCCCATGGTAACCACAAACAAAATACTTATAGAAGACACACAAAAGATAAGGAGTAAGGAATCAAAGCATGTCACCACAAAAAAAAAGAAGAAGAAGAATCAATGAAACACAAAGTAAGATAGCAACAGAGGAAATGAGGGACAAAAAGCTGTAAGACCAGGGTGCTTGGGTGGCTGTCAGTTAAGTGTCCAACTCTTGGTTTCAGCTCAGGTCATGATCTCAGAATCCTGAGATCAAGCCGGGCATCGGGCTCCCTGCTCAGCAGGGAGTCTGCTTAAAGATTCTCTCCTCTGCCTCTCCCCTCACTTGCTCTCTCTCTCTCTCTCAAAAACAAATGAATACACCTTATAAAAAAAAATAAAAAGCTGTAAGAACTGACAGAAAATAATGAACAAAATGGCAATATTAAAGCCCTCTCTGTTTGTGATTATTTTAAATGTAAATGGGATAAACTCCCACATCAAAATATAGAGTGACTGACAGGATAAAAACCAAGATACAAATATTTGCTGACTACAAAAGATTTACTTCACATTTAAGGACACACATTGGCTAAAAATGAATGGATGAAAAAAGTTATTCCAAGCAAATGGTAACCAAAAGATAGCAAGGACAGCCATATACTTATATCATACAACAAAGAGTTTAAGTCAACAACTGTCATGAGAAACAAACACGTTATGATAAAATGGGTCAATTCACTGAGAATATAGACAATTATAAATATATAAGCATCCAACATCAGAGCAATATATGTAAGCCCAAATATACAAAGCAAACATTTATAGAACAAAGGGGGGGGGGAAGATAACAACCTAAATAAGAGATCACTCCACTTTCAATAACTGATAGAACATTCAGGCAAAAGATCAATAAGGGAAGAGAGGACATGTATACTGTACACCAAATGTACCTAACAGACATACACAAAACATTCCATCCAACAGCAGCAAAATACAAATTCTTTTCAAGCATGCGTGGAATATTCTCCAGAATAGATCACATGTTAGGTCACAAAATAACCCTTAACAAATTTAAGATTGCGGGGCGCCTGGGTGGCTCAGTCGGTTAAGTATCTGCCTTCGGCTCAGGTCATGATCCCAGGGTCCTGGGATCGAGCCCCACATCGGGTTACCTGTTCAGCGGGGATCCTGCTTCTACCTCTCCCTCTGCTGCGACCCCCTGCTTATGCTCTGTCTCAATACCAAGTATCTTTTCTTACCAAAATGAAATGAAACTAGGAGTCAATAAAAGAAAACAGAAAAATTCACAAATACATGGAAACTAAACAACATGCTCTTGAACAACCAATGAGTGAAAGAAGAAATGTAAAAGGAAATTAGAAAATATTTTGAGACAAACAACAATGAAAACACAAGATACCAAAACTTACGGGATGCAGCAAAAGCAGCACTAGGAGGGAAATGTGTAGCAGTAAATATCTACATTAAAAAAGAAAGGAGGTCGCAAATAAACTAACTTTGTACCTCAAGGAACTAGAAAAAGAATAACCCAAACCGAAGGTAGCAGAAGGAAGGAAATAATAAGGACAAAAGCAAAAATAAATGAAATAAAAAATAGGAAAAAAACGAAATCAAGAGTTGGAATTTTAAAGATCAGTAAAATTGACAACCCTTTATCTAGAGTAAGAAAAAAAGAGGGAAGACTCAAATAAAATCAGAAATGAAGGAGGAGACATTACAACCTGAGCCACAGAAATAAAAAGGATGTAAGAGACAACTATATACAATTATACTACAACTGAATAACCTAGAAGAAATGGATAAATTCCTAGAAACATACAACATACCAAGACTGAATCATGAATTGAAAATCTGAACAGACTGGTAACAAGGAACGAGACTAAATCAGTATCCAAAAACCTCCCAATGTAGAAAGGCTCAAGAGCAGATGGCTTCACGGGTGATTTCTACCAAACATTTAAAGATGAATTAACACCAATGTTGCTTAAACTCTTGCCAAAAAATTGAAGAGGCAGGACTACTTCCAAAACCATTTTATGAGACCATATCATTACTCTCATACCAAACCAAAGACACGACAAGAAAAGAAAATTACAGGCCAGTATCCCTTATGAACATGGATACAAAAATCCTCAAACTACTAGCAAACAGAAGTCCTTTAAAAGGATCACATACTGTGACCAAGCGGGATTTATCCCTGAGATGCAGGAATGGTTCAACATACAAAAATCAATCATGTCATAAACTACATTAACAGGATGAAGGATTAAAGTCATGATCATCTCAATATACATAGAAAAAGATATTTTTAAAGATTTTATTTGACAGAGAGAGACACAGCAAGAGAGGGAACACAAGCAGGGGGAGTGGGAGAGGGAGAAGCGGGCTTCCCGCGTAGCAGGGAGCCCGATGCGGGGCTCGATCCCAGGACCCTGGGATCATGACCTGAGCCGAAGGCAGACGCTTAACGACTGAGCCACCCAAGTGCCCCTAGAAAAAACATTTGACAAAACTCTTTCATGATAGAAACAATTACTAAACTAGGGATGGAAGGAAATTACCTCAACATAATAAAGGCTCTATATGAAAAAGCCCACTGCTAACAGCATACTGAATGGTAAAAACCTGAAAACTTTTCCTCTAAGATCAGGAACAAAACAAGAGTGCCCACTCTTGCTATTTCTTTCTATTCAACACAGTACTGGAAGTACTAGCCAGAGCAATTAGGGAGAGAAAGGAAAAGAGGAAGAAAGGAAGGAAGGGAGGAAGGGACAGAGGTAGAGAGGAAGGAAAAAAGGAAAGAAGGAGAGAAAGAAAGATCATCCAAATCAGAAAGTTCATGATGCCATTATATTACATGCAGAAAACCCTAAGGATTCCACCCCAAAAAATTAGTTAAAACTAATAAATGAGGGGGGGAACCTAACAAGTGAATTTAGAAAGTTGCAAGATTCAAAATGAACATTAAAAAATCAGTTGTGTTTTCATAAACTAATAATAAACAATCTAAGAAGGAAATTAAGAAAACAGCCCCATTTGCAATAGCATCAAAAACAATAATACTTGGGAATAAACTAGTGAAGTGAAAGACGTGTATACTGAAAACTACAAAGGACTGCTTAAGTTAAAGAAGATACAAATAAATAGAAAAATATTTTATATTTATAGATTGAAAAATTATTGTTAAAATGTACATGACACCCAAAGCAATCAGTGCAATCCCTATCAAAATCCCGATGACATTTTTGCACAACAGAAAAAATAATCATAAAAATCACATGAAATCACAAAGCCAAAACAATCTTGAGAAAGAAACAAAACTGGGTACCTCACATTTCCTGACCTCAAAACATATTACAAAGCTACAGTAATCAAAACAGTGTAACCTTAGCACAAGGGCAAAGAGACTAATGGAATAGAATAGAGAGCCTAGAAATAAACCCATCTATATATGGTCAATTAATTTATTACAAAGGAGACAAGAAAATACAATGGAGAAAGGATGGTCTCTAGAACAAATGATGCTGGGACAACTGGGTATCTGCATGAAAAAGAAGGACAACGGACCTCTGTCTTACACCATACACAAAAATCAACTCAAAATGAATAAAAGACTTAAACACAAGACCTAAAACTAGGGGCGCCTGGGTGGCTCAGTTGTTAAGCGTCTGCCTTCGGCTCAGGTCATGATCCCAGGGTCCTGGGATCGAGCCCCGCATCGGGCTCCCTGCTCCGTGGGAAGCCTGCTTCTCCCTCTCCCACTCCCCCTGTTCATGTTCCATCTCTCGCTGTGTCTCTTTCTGTCAAATAAATAAATAAAATCTTAAAAAAAAAAAAAAAAAAAGACCTAAAACTAAAACTATAAAACTCCAGAAGAAAACATAGGGGGAAAACTTATAACATTGGTCTTGGCAATGATTTCTTGGATATGACACCAAAAACACAGGCAACAAAATCAAAAACAGACAAGTGGGCCTACGTCAACCTGAAAAGCTTCTACGCAACAATCAACAGAGTTAAAAAAAAAAAAAAAAAAAGGACAACCTACAGAATGGCAGGAAATACTTATAAACCACGTATCTAATTAGGGGTTAATATCCAAACTGTGTCAGGAACTTTTATAACTCAACAACAACAAATAAACAAATAACCCAATTAAAAAGTGAACAAAGGAGCTGAACGTTTTCCAAAGCAGACGTACCAACGGCCACAGTTACATGAAAAGATGCTCGGCAATACTCATCACCAGGGAAATGCAAATCAAAGCCACCATGAGCTACCACCCCACGCCTATTAGGATGGGCATTATCAATAATAATAGAAATTCACATGTGTTGGTGAGGATGTGGGAAAACTGAGCCCTTGTGCACTGCTGGTGGAATGTAAAATGGTGCAGTTGCTATGAAAAATAGTATGGAGGTTCCTCAAAAAATTAAAAATAAAACCAACATATGATCTGGCAATACCATTTCCGGGAATTTCAGAACAAGTACTAGTCTCTGTATATATCGACAAAAGTCCATTAACTGTACAGTTGCTTTTAGGTACTTGTTCTAAAACAAAGATCTTTCTATTGAAGCACAAACAAACCTTTCTCTAATATTTTAAGAAATATAAAGAGACTAATTGTTTGACTTGTTTAATTTGGTACTGTTAGTTCTGTTTTGTTTTGTTTTTAAGATTTTATTTATTTGAGAGAGAGACAGAGAAAGCACCACTGGGGGAAGGGGCAGAGGAAGAGGGACAAGCAGACTACCCGATGAGCACGGAGCTGGATGTGGGGCTCAATCCCAGGACCCTGAGATCATGGCCTGAGCTGAAGTCAGGCACCTAACCGAGACACCCAGGTGCCCCTGGCACTGCTAGTTTTGATAATGAAACACACAGAGGGATTTTTAAATAGTATTTCAAAGAGGGGCACCTGGGTGGCTCAATTGGTTAAGCATCTGCCTTCAGCTCAGGTCATGATCTCAGGGTCCTGGGATCAAGCCCTGCGTTGGGCTCCCGGCTCAGCGGGGAGTCTGCTTGAGGATTCTCTCTCCCTCTCCCTCTGACTTTCCTCCTGTTCGTGTTCTCTCAAATAAATAAATAAATAAATAAAAATTTTTTCCAAAGAATTGCAGTATTTCAAAAGAACTGAAATCAGGGGGCGCCTGGGTGGCTCAGGTGTTAAGCGTCTGCCTTCGGCTCAGGTCATGATCCCAGGGTCCTGGGATCGAGCCCCACATCGGGCTCCCCGCTCGGCGGGAAGCCTGCTTCTCCCTCTCCCACTCCCCCCTGCTTGTGTTCCCTCTCTAGCTGTGTCTCTCTCTGTCAAATAAATAAATAAAATCTTTAAAAAAAAAAAAAGAACTGAAATCAGGATCTAGAAGAGGTATTTGCACTCCCATGTTGACTACAGCATTATTCACAATAGCCAGGAGATGGAAACAAACTAAATAACTATCAACTGATGAAAAGATAAAGATAATGTGGTCTATACATACAATAAAATATTTTTCAGCCTTAAAAGAAAGGAAATCCTGTCACATGATACAGCATGGATGAATTTTGAGGACATTATATGTGAAAACAAACCGATTATAGATAGATACTGCAGGACTCCACATTTATACAAGGTATCCAACGTAGGCAGTCTTAGAAGAAGAAAATAAAATAGTGATTGCCAGGGGGGCGGGGCGAGGGGGAAACAGGGAGCTGCTATTCAATGGGTAGAGAGATTCAGTCCTGCATGAGGAAAATGTGCACACAACACTGTGTTATACCCAACATTTTGCTAAGAAGGTGTATTTCATATGTTTTTCATATTGCAATTTTAAAAAAGAATCAAGGGGTTGGTTTCTTTAACAGTCAGAGGAGTCTTTGTTAAGTTCTTTTGGTTGAACAACTTTATTTTATTTTGGGTGGGGGGAGGGGTGAAGGGAAGGGAGAGAGAGAGAATCTCAAGCTGACTCCACACCCAGTGTGGAGCCCGACACAGGGCTAGATCTCACAACCCTGAGATCAGGACCTAAGCTGAAATCAAGAGTTGGACACTTAACCAACTGAGCCTCTTTGTAATATTATTTTAAGGGCGCCTGGGTGGCTCAGTTGCTTAAGCGTCTGCCTTCGGCTCAGGTCATGATCCTGGGGTCCTGGGATCGAGCCCTGCATCGGGCTCCCTGTTCAGCGGGGAGCCTGCTTCTCCCTCTGCCCCTCCCCACCACACTCTCTCTCTCTCTCTGTGTCAAATAAATAAATAAAATCTTAAAAAAAAAAAAAAAGAAAAAAAAAGATATATTTTTTTAAATCCCTGTACGTGTTTCATTATCAAAACTAACAGTGCCAGGGGCACCTGGGTGGCTCACTTGGTTATGCTGGAAGTGAGGCCCAGACGGATCACAAAGTTAGTTGGTGGAGTCCATGTCTCAGCTCACTCCTCCATTCTACTTGCCAGAGTGAAAGCAGTCAGATATTCCAGACTACCTATAACAGGATAAAGAGCTATCAAGTAAGACTTCTCCCTGTAATTAGACAAAACATACAGGGGAAAACAAGCTGGAGAGACATAAACCAGCATCTCCCGGGAGTCAATCATATAAAGAAGAGAATATAAAAATTTAACTCTGGATACCATGAAAAATATCCGTGTTGGCAACACTGTATGAGGTTACACAGAAAGCAGCCTGGTCCCTCAGACAGTTCTGTAATGAAAATCATGAAGAGTGCTATCTGCTTCTAAATTATGAGAAATAAAAAGTGCTTTGCTATTCATCTTAATCATCAGATGGGAGAATATATAATTAATGTTTACAACTACCCCTCTTTTTTTAAATGAATGAGATAGCTCATACTTTATTACTATATAAAAGATACAGTAATAAATTAATATCCATGGAAATAAAGATACTGGTGGAAAGAAATAATTTAAGACATGGTCATCTAGGCAAAAATCCAAAGTAATATCAGGTTTTCTTTAACTTTTCAAACTTAGGTTTTACAAAACTAGATCTGAGCCACACAGGTACATTCCTAGTTCATATTTTATTTATGTCCTTCGATGAGATAAATGCTGAACCATCTTTGTATAAGACTTTGTCCTGTGAAAAAATGGACATAAATTCTGCGTAAACAAGTGTATTTTCCATTTATAAAACAGTGGGAAGAAAATAGTATGCATGAAGTTAGAAACGAAAAAACTACATTTTTATACAACAAAGAATGAATATACTTGAATGGTACATACAAATAGAAGCATAAATGCATTCTTTAATAATTTTAACAGTGAAAGAACCTTTAAAAATTATTTATTCTACAAAAAAAGGGCATAATGTACTATTATGCCTTTGAACATTAGTTAATTCCACTTTCCCCACTTACTTGGCATAGCTACTTATGGTTTCGGCTTATTATTTAAGTAATACCTTGGAAAGCTGTCCATTGATGAAATGCTGAAAAGCTAATCATTTCTTTCACTGATAAGGAAACTGCAGGCATGCAGCAACATCAAAGAAATGTAAACAGTACAATGTTATTCTTCCGTGATTCAAATTACATTTATATCATAATTAATAAGTGGTCTCAGGTCTTGAAATTTAACCTTTGAGAGTCAAACAAGGTCAAGGGAAGAAAGATGTCTAGAGTAACGAAGGCCCCTACTGGGCAATCTTCTATTTGCAATGCACTCTATAGCCTTATTCCAGTCCAGCATGAGCGTCTGATCTATACTGACTCCTCTAATTCTAGGACCTAACATCCACTAAACAGCTACTATGAACACTCCCCTAAACGTTATGGAAAATCACGTTTATCACAGTGTTTCAAATGGTAAAAGTGAAGCTCGTGAAAGCCAAATAATTTGCGCAAGCGAACAGAACTGGCACATGCTGGAGTTAGGACTGGACCAAAGCAATTGACCTCCAAAGCCCATGTGTGTGCCACTCTGCCTTGCCAAAGGCGGGGGATGACATCTTCTCCTTTGTATCTCTGGTTCCCAGCATACTATAAATGCTTTCAGAATGCATAAACTACTCCTAATTTGTTTATCTGCTCTGATTCCATTCAGCAAGATGGATCTTGTAATAGTGTTAGTTATTTGATTCTGTAAACAATTATTAAAAAATACCACTTACAAAGAAAAGTACTTAAGGATAGTAACTCTGACCAAATTAATGTAGAATTAGAAAATATACCTACTGGCTAAATGTTACCAGGATATCAAAATGTTATCAGGACATCCATCAGAATTTGAAGTAAGAAATTCCAGTACACAGAAAATCAGGTCGATAATACAGAAGCTCCAAGTACGGAAAAACAGGAGAAATACCACTAGACTAGAATAAGATAAAGTCAAGTATCAAATCACTCGAGGAGTTTAAAATCCTAGAAGAAAAGAATGTGATCTTTCTCTACCTAAACTTGATTTCCAGGTTAGTCTCCTTAGCCATCTGAATCTTCATTATCTCTCAGAGTCAGAAACAATTTATATTTTTAGAAAATGGTATAAGAAAACTTAAATTATAAAGTAATGGTTAGCCACATAATTACCACGCAACCACCAGTGGGAAAAAGAAGTATAACCACCATTAATTTTTTCGATTGCTAATATTTTGACACTTGCTATAAATGGTAAGTATAATGACTGAATTCCTGTAAGCATAAAACTTCTTTCCTGAGCAAAAAAAAAAAAAGTAGGTTTTACATTTCTATCTTGATGAGACCTAAATCTTTGGTGGGCTGACTGGCAGAACCAAAGTTAAAAGCCAGTGTCCTTTAAGTATAATGCACGTATTTTTCCTTTCAATTAGGTGCAGTCAATTTCTACTACTGTATCTGTCGCTGGCAATGTGTTTCACATCAGGGTTGGGAGAAGGAGTCTGAATGCCCTCCAACAATGGGATATAATTAAATATAGCTCAGCTAGGTAAGCACTTACATAGTAAAAATAGAGTCAATGCTTTTGAATTTATTAAAATAGTAAACTGTGTCAAAGAACACAAAGCTAGGTCAGGTCAGGTTATTGGGATATGAAAAACTATGCTGGACGGGCCATGTAACTGTGGAGCCAATCCATACTACATTTGAGAAAAAACTATTACATGGCCAACACGAGTTGGCTGAATATAAAGTATGACTCCAATCATCACTCTTCTTCAATGACAAAAAATTTCTTTGAAGATTAAGTAAGTGGTAAGTATCTTAATACTGTGAATTTTATATAAGGACCTTAGTCTCAAATAAAAGACTGACCATGAAATAGGGTCTGCACGAATAATGGTAAACAAATGACCTTATTAGAATGCTTTATTAGCCAAGAAGATTGACACCCAGGATGAAGTGAAATTAATGAAAGAGGCCAGTAACATAAAAAAGGATTGATTTAAATTTCTTGCAACAATGAATAAGAAGACTGATTCCTTGCTTGGAGTAGATGGTGTACCATTACGGAATGAAAGAAAACAGATTTAGCAAACTCCTATCGTGCATGATCTCTGCATTAAGGAAAATCATTAGACTAGAAAGATAAAATGAATGTTAATAAGAAGACACTGACGGTGACATTCATGACAGAAGCAGACAGTGCAAACCAATAGGGGAAAAAAAGGTTTAATCCATGAATGGTGATTAAAAAAAATGGTTAATGGGGAGGAGGGATCCTAACACATTACTATGCAGGAAAAAAATTCCAAATGGATTCAAAAATTAAAATCAGAGAGAAATAATTTTTTTTTTAAGATTTTATTTATTTATTTGACAGAGAGAGACAGCGAGAGAGGGAACACAAGCAGGGGGAGTGGGTGAGGGAGAAGCAGGCTTCCCACCGAGCAAGGGGCCCGATGCAGGGCTCGATCCCAGACCCTGGGATCATGACCTGAGCCGAAGGCAGACGCTTAACGACTGAGCCACCCAGGTGCCCCGAGAAATAATCTTTTAAGAAACTAGAACGGTAAGTGAATATTTACATGCCCTCTAGAAAGGAAAGAGCTCCCTATGAGTTAAAACAATAAAAGATTACTAAGTAAAGATGGATACAATTTAAGAAGAAGAATATTCAGAAAATAAAAAGAGCTGCTGAATTTGAATGCATGTTAGTACAACAAAAAAAATTCAGTAACAGTTGAAAGATAAAGATAAGGAAATCTCTCAAGTAGTAAAAAAGTAAAGAGAAGGAAATAGGGGAAGAAAAACAAGAAAATTATGAGATCGGTTTAACAATTCAGGATCCAAATAAGAGAATTTCAGAAAGAAAGAAAAAGGTCAGCAGAGGGAAAGAAATTAATGACAACATAATGAAAACATTCCCCAGAATTTAAGGACTTGAATTTCCAGATTTAAAAAAGCCACCAATAATCCAGCCCAACACATAAAAATGGAAAGAGCCCAAAAGTCCACCGACTAAAGAATGGATAAAGAAGTGGTATATGGGGCGCCTGGGTGGCTCAGTCGTTAAGCGTCTGCCTTCGGCTCAGGTCATGATCCCAGGGTCCTGGGATCAAGCCCCGCATCGGGCTCCCTGCTCGGCGGGGAGCCTGCTTCTCCCTCTCCCACCCACCCTGCTTGTGTTCCCTCTCTCACTGTGTCTCTCTCTGTCAAATAAATAAATAAAATCTTTAAAAAAAAAAAAAAAGAAGTGGTATATACATACACAATGGAATATTATTTGGCCATAAAAAAAAAAAAGAAATCTTACCATTTGCAATGATGACGTGGATGGAGCTATAGAGTATTACGCTAAGTGAAATAAGTCAGTCAGAAAAAGACAAATACCATATGGCTTCACTTATATGTGGAATTTAAGAAGCAAAAACAGATGAACATAGTGGGGCAGTGCCAAGGGGGAGAGGCAAACCAGGAAACAGACTCATAACTATAGAGAACAAACTTGAGGTTGCTAAAGGGGAAGGGCGCTGTGGGGGGTACATAAATAGGTGATGGGGAGCACCAGTTGTTGTATGCCAGTGATGAACTATCAAATTCTACACCTAAAATTAATATTACACTATGTGTTAACTAACTGGAATTTAAATAAAAAGCTGGGAAAATATATATATATATTCACATCAAGGCACATCATCATGAAATTACAGAGTACCACGGACAAAGAGAAGATCCTAAGAGGAAAAATGAAAACAAATATTGGTTCACATAGGGGCATCTGGGTGGCTCAGTCAGTTAAGCGTCTGCCTTCAGCTCAGGTCATGATCCCAGGGTCCTGGGATCGAGCCCCACATCGGGCTCCCTGCTCAGCAGGAAGCCTGCTTCTCTCCCTCCCCTCCACTTGTGCTCTCTCTCTCAAATAAAATATTCAAAAATAAATAAATAAAATCTTTAAAATTAAAAAAAATGGTTCACACAAACATATACTCAGGAATTCAGTAAGCAGAATAACTTTAAATTTCTCCACACCAATACTACAAGCTATGGAAGCAATGGAAGAAAACAAGATTGGGGGAGGGGGAATGGTTTCTAGCTCAGAATTCCACATTTAGCCAAACTATCCTAATACCTGCCACACAGTAAAGTACTAATAGTCAGCTATTAAACACATACACACATATGCACATGCACGCCCACATGCACACACATAGAATTATCAACCAGTTATTTGATATTCTAAATAAAGAATGCACAAATTCTTAAGATGCAGATTCCTTTCCCACAAAATATGGGCAAAACACATAAATCTAAAACTCAGAGAATAAAACAAATCTAGCAGCAACAAGAACTTTAAATCTTACTATTAATTTTTAAAGCTAAAGATAATATTGCCACATACTGAAGTTTAAAATATTTTAAATTATAAAATGTATGTAAAGATACAGTGATTCTCATATAATTCTGAAGGGGTAAAATGTGACACCATGTTCCTAAGATGAAAAATTTCAAACTTCATTTAGAACGTTCAGCTCCAATCTGAGATTTGCTTCAAAATAACATTGCAGAGTTGGGGACTGTGGAGTGGAACGTAAAGCAGTACAGACGCCTTGTGCACTAACTATTGAAGTTAAGGGATGTGTATGTCAAGTTTATTATACTACTTCTCTCCACTTTTGAATATGAAGCTTTTCATAATAAAAGGTTAAAAATCTCCTAATCTCATATTCTCTCTACATAAATGTATTTTTTAAACAAATCAGAAATTCAATAAAATTCAGAAGATTTCCCCAGATACACATAAATACACATATGATAGCATGTATTATTTTTATGTCAGAGCCAATCAACTAAAAAAGCAAAAGAGAAATTTCCATATTAAAAACCACCTATACAGTGTACAAAACAGGTTCCAGGGGAAAAAAAAAATACCATAAATAGGATTTTTCTTACAACCACAAACAAAAAAGGTGAAGAGAAACAGAAAATCCTGTGTTCCTGCACCACAGAATAATTGAAGATAACAGATACCTATTTAAAGTGCTAACACATGAATGACAAACCAGATTTGTTTTATGTAATCCTGAGGCCCAAATCAAAAGGCATATTTGGGTTTAATAAGGAAAAGGAGTTTTTAAATAAAAAAATTTTTTAAATAGAGTGGGCTGCCCCGAGAGGCACTAAGTTTTCTTTAACTAAAGGTACTCAATAAGAGAATGATAACGCCCTACTTAGAAGAAGTTTAATGAATATACTCAAATATCAAAAAGCAGAATAGCAGAGAAAATTGTAACGATTGAATTTGGACCTACCACTTAAAAAAATAAATCATAACCCAGATTAACCAAAATTTAAGTAAATATTTGTGCACAAAAGAGTTAACATAGCAGGCCTGAGACTGCCATCTTTAAAAGACTTGATTGCAAAGTTACCCTCTGGGTGGGATCCTGGAAAGTGGATTTAGGCTGTGCCTAAACTATTTATACAAACACAGTAAACAAAACATGGTACCTACACAGCCCCCAATAAAAACCTTGAGCACAGAGTCTCTAATGAGATTCCCTAGTAGATAACACTTTATGCATGTTGTCACAATTCATTGCTGGAGGAACGAAGTGCATCCTGGGTGACTCCTCTGGGACAGGACTCTCAGAAGCTTACACCTATTTTCCCCTGGACTTTACCCAATGAACCTTTTCCCTTGCTCATTTTGCTTTTTACCCATTTCTGGTAATGAATCAGTCGTGATTGCAACTATATCCTGAGTCCTGTGGGTCCTTCTAGCAAATCACTGAACCTGGGGGTCGTGTTGGAGACCCTTGACCCAGAATCCTCTTATATTTTGCTTTAAAAACAAAACAAAACAAAAACAAAAACCTAGCGATAAAAAAAAAAATGTCAACTTTTTTTTTAACATTTTTATTTATTTAGATGAAGAGTGAGAGAGACAGCGAGAGAGGGAACACAAGCAGGGGGAGTGGGAGAGGGAGAAGCAAGTTTCCCGCTGAGTGGGGAGCCTGATGCGGGGCTCAATCCCAGGACCCTGGGATCATGACCTGAGCCAAAGGCAGATGCTTAACCACTGAGCCACCCAGGCGCCCCATTAAAAAAAATGTCCATTTTTAAAAAGTACAACTTCTAGAGTATTTCTAATATCAACAGTTAACAGTAAACTTTCCTATGAGTTTTAACCTAACAATCAAAAATATTTGAGGGCCAATTCCATGGTGGGAGCTGTATTAGGCTTAAATGATACATCTAAGAAAAGTCAGCCCCTGCTCTTAAGGAGTTTACAGTCTACTTAAAGAACTAATGAGGGGCGCCTGGGTGGCTCAAAATTTTTAAGGCTAATTGAGTAATTGGCCCTTTCTGGCCAAAGAGTATTCCAAGTACTGTTTGTCACCGTAGCTTCATGCACACCTTTCAGTACACTTTGAGTCATCGTGGCTCCTTCTCACAACTGTCGTCCACACTGGCCTGTGAAGGCCTTGCAGGCAGCCGCACTATTCCTATTCTTTGTACTCTTAGCCCAAAACACACACACAGCAAATACTCAGTAAACATGAATGGGATGAAACTCAAGACTAGCTGAAGAATGAAGAAAAGGTTAACAGAGCAAAAATTTTTAAGACTGGCTGTACACACACACACACACACACACACACACACCCTGACGCAGCCTCACCTGCTGAGTACCTCCCTGAAAACCCCATTTTAAGAATTATTGTTCTCAATTATTTTAGGTTTCTATCCCACTGCAGAAACTGTAAGGCTATTTTTAGCCAAGTAAAACCAATAAAAAAGAGTATTTCTAAGTACGTATTTACACTTATATTGAATAAATGAGCATTGGGATTTTTTACCACCTCTATACTATTCAACACACTAGCTACTAGCCACATGTGCCTACTGAGCACTTAAAATGTGGGTAGTCTAAATTGAGATGTGCTATAAGGCTAAAATACATACACCAAATTTGGAAGGTTTGGTAATATATATACACACATATATATGAAATATTTCATTAATAATTTTATGTTGATTACATATTAAAATACTTCGGATATATTAAGTAAAATAAAATTTTTAAATTAATTTCATCTGTTTGTTTTCACTTCTTTTAAAAGATGTATTTATTTTAGAGAGAGAGAGAGCATTCGTGAGAGCAGGGGAAGGGGCAGAGGGAGAGGGGGGGAGAGAGAGAAGCAGACTCCCCACTGAGCACAGAGCACGGAGCCCCACGCAGGGCTCAATCCCACGACACTAAGATCATGACCTGAGCCAAAATCAAGAGTCGGAGGCTTAACCAACTGAGCCACCCAAGTGCCCCGTTTTTACTTTTTTAATGTGGCTACCAGAAAATTTAAAATTATATATGGGGTTCCTGTTATATTTCTATTGAACAGCCCTATTCTTTATCCCCTTAACACACCTAAATATACTAAATACAGTTTCCCTCTCTCTCTCTCTCATACACACCCACATATGCACACCCACACCCACATAGAGGCACACATATAAAAGAGTTAATGGCTCTCTTTTCATATACATGGGGAATAAAGTATAACAATAAGCCCCAGATGGGCAAGGAACATGTCTATTTGCTAAATAGCCTAGCACTGCTCCTTGAACATAAGGCAGTAGATACATAATTGTGAAATGAATAAAAGGGGCCATAAAAGTCAACCACAATTTTAATAATACATAACTTTTACTGAGCACTGATTATAAACCAGGTACTCTACTCTGGATTATCTCATCTAATCTACATGATGAATTTAATGAGGTGGGTTCTTCTATTATTCTTATTTTAAAGGTGAGAAAATGCAGACCCAGAATTACAACAGAATCTCTAGTATACTTTGCAAGATTACAAGAAATGAAACAATTCAATTTAGATAATCTATACAGGAGGTTTACACAACTTTAAGCAATAAATATAGATCAAATACCTTCTATCACATGGTATTATACTAGGTGCTGTGACATTAGGTAGAATCACAGGTTAATACAACCAAAATATAAATAAGGTATAGGCTAAATCCTGCTACAAATAAATCTCACTACAATTATCCCATATCCTACCAAAATATTAACAAGCCTAATATCTAATAATATAGTCACACAAAATTCTTGTTAGATTTAGACAATACCTTGGAATTTGCCATAAAAACTCGTGTTCATATGGCACATCACAACGTTGCTCGTGCACAGGATCTTGTAATCCTTACGACATCCCTGATAGGTAGTTATTACTAGAGATTGGTTGGAATCTACAAGTACTTAGATTCATTATCTGATCCGGGGATGTTCCTTATCAAGCTTTAATTCATGTTCTGTGCTTGTTTGATGGCTACCGTCCAGGATTTGGGGGTGGGGGAGATGGAAAGGGAAGGAGTTTTAGGCAGGCCACCTACAAAATTAGTTCGGGGTTCCAGATTCCTATCATCTTGAGAAATAATGGCCTTGGGCTGAGCAAGGCATGAAGACAGTGTGATTAAAAACTTTCTAAGAGGCTTAAAGAGGCAAGTTCCAACAACTGATCACTTTTGGCGGGGGGCAAAAAAGCATTCGAATTTAAAATAAGCCTTCATTTGGAACAACTTAACCAGTGTCAATAGGAACTAAGGCATTCTTGTTGAGCTCCTTTTCGAAAACATATTTATTAGGGCTCAAATCTTGGTCCACCTTGAAAAAATAAAGCAATATTCAGTACATACTAAATGGTCAACTTAATTTTTAACGGGTAAATGACATGGCAAGAATAGTTCAGGTACTTGTAAATGCTAAATGTCCGGGTATGTCTTCATTGGCTTTTGAACAGTTTCAAAGAGCAGACATGAGGATTCATTAGCTCTTAGCACATACGAACCTGCTCCAAAGGCAGCCAAGAGAGTTGCCTAGCAACAGTGCATTTTGCATCTCTCATCATCCCCAAAGATGCTACAGCAGCAGCAGCTAGGTCAAGCCTCTCATTAGCAACCTGACAAAGGGTTTCTATCTCCCATTTTACAAAATTATTTTTATTTCCAGGTGAAGCTCAAATATCTATGTATTATTCCTATTGACAACATTTTCCTTTCCCTCTCTTCCTTCTTCTGACCAACCCCCATTTCAACAGACAGGTTTTAATGAACCCATCAAAATACCTGTAACAAAAGCAGGCACTGAGAAATCCAACAGAATTTATATGCTTATTCACATCACGATAACAGTTCCATATCTTTGGGGCAATAAAGGAAGGAAGTTTTAGAAGGGGAAAAAAAAAAAGATGCCAAAATCAAATAATGGGAAGAGGAAATAGGTAGGATTTCAAAATTCACCAAAAAAATCACCCCAATTATTTGCAAGGCTCTTGATTCCTTATTTCTTTCTTTTTCCCCTACAAAAGCTAATCTCAACCATATAGCAAAATAGCAAAAAGGCATAAGATTCGAGAGTGGTAATTCCAGACTGGATTGACAGTTTATAATGAATGTAATCCATAGGAAAGGAACTCTGGTTCCCAATTTAATAACTATGTTATAAAGCTGCACCTCAGATCAATAGCTATTCATTCCCTTCTGAAAATATTTCTTAAAATATTTACCACTCAGGGCGCCTGGGTGGCTCAGATGGTTAAGCGTCTGCCTTCGGCTCAGGTCATGATCTCAGGGTCCTGGGATCGAGTCCTGCATCGGGCTCCCTGCTCCTTGGGAGGCTGCTTCTCCCTCTGCCTCTCTCTCTCTCTCTCTCTCTCTGTCTCTCATGAATAAATAGATAAAATCTTTAAAAAAAAAAAAATATTTACCACTCATCATGGTTGCCATGCAGAACTAAAATATATACTCACATAATCTTCCTTATATACACTCAGAGATCCTTAAAAGAAAATAAACAAAATAGGCAGACTTCTCATTTCATGAATTTTAAAGTGCTTAATCCAGATTTTGACATAAACCACATATACCCTTGGTCTCTGAGCTTCCATGAGATCACGAATTTCCCTAAGGAAAAGATTACAGAATGTGCGTGACATGTTACGAAAGGTAAAGTGTGATACTAATAGACCCAGATTAAGAACGGTGTAAATGAGGAACATTAAAAGGCAATCGTCATCACACCAAGTCAAAATCAGTAAATTTTTTAAGTGATCTGAAAGGAACAATGTGATTTTTTTTCCCCCCGAGGCCCCTCCCCCTTTTTTAAAAGTACAAACAGCAAAGAATGAATCCTTCGGATGATTTCCCAGAAGGGTGTCATTTACCACTAAAATATTTCATTCCAGCAGTTGAAAGACCATAAAAGGGTGAATGTCCTCCAGAGCCCCTAATAACGGTAATAGATCTTGTGGTTACTATTCACAAGTGACCTCTCAGTCAGGCGATTTAATTTTTCCCCCTGCAGCATGGCTGGTTTCACACACAGTGTAATAACAGTTTTTGCACAACAAGACAATTCATCCGATTAGAAGGGCTGTATTAAGTCTTTCATGAACAGCATGTGTCACTACTGCTTTAGCTAGAGTTTGATTTAAGACAACCTAATATATGCATGCATGATTCTTCATTTTTCCACCGTTTTAAAGAAGATTCCTGGACTTCCTTCAGCAATTTTGCAGACCATTGCCTGAATCCTCCCTGGCTTCAGAAAATAACTAAGAACCCATCAGATGCTCACTGAGCACTTTAAATGGTACCAACGATATTTCACCAGGCAACAGAAATGTGCATAAGGCTCCTCATTTCTACATGGGTTAAATGAAATCCCACCAATGTCTCCAAGGAGAAGAAAGACAAAAGGGGACAGAATGGGCACAACTGGTTACTGCAATCACTTTTATGCATCGCAACATTTCAGCAATTCACCATTAATTATAAGGGCCATAGGACATCACCAAGAAAAGCTTCAGATAAAGTGACCTGGGAGACCGCCATTGGTAAACCTCAGCAAAGCGCAAAAAAATTTAAAAACTGGGAAACCAAAGGAAAAGGTGTGAAATGAAGCAACCACGTGGCAATCCCTACTCCAATAAATGGTTCGGCATCATTCAACGCCCACAGAAGACTCAACCTGAGGACATCTACACATTTCTTACTGCCTTGCTGATGAGATTAAGGTTAAATGCAGAATCTCCATAGTGAATGGCTATAGTTGTACAGGGGCCCAGGAGAGCAAGGGCACCTGGCTCCTGGGGGGGGGGGGGGGGCGGGGGGGAGTGTCCCAAACAGACCAGGTTCCACCACTCGCCACCCACCAGTAAAATCCAAAGGCAGAGAGATGAGGGGTGGGGAAACGAAAAAGGAATTTATTTCAGTGAGACTAATGTCGGGAAGACAGCGAACTTGAACCTCAAAGACTGTCTCCAAAGTACTGAAAAAGACTTCCAGGTTTGTGTAAGGCAAATGTCCGCCAAAGGTCAGCGGGTACATGGGGGTGGGCAGTAAAGGTCAGGTCCATCACTGGCTTGGAGTCAATCACAGATGGGGTCTTGCTGGCTCAGGGCAGTCCTTATTGCTTAAGGGGATAATTACATTCCCATCAGGGGTTGCTTTGCCTGCAGGGTCTTTTGTCTCAGTTCAGAGATAAGCTGGAAAGAACTTGATCAATTAGAAAGTTTGAAGTCCAAATGGAGGAAGCTGAAGTCCTCTTTCATAATGAGAGCTGGAGACACTCTCAAGGGTTCCCTGTGCTTACTCCCTTTAATGGATGCTGATAGGTGTGGCTTCCGCCTTCCCTTTCTGGAAGCAGGCCAGCCCCTCCGAGGAGAAGAGTGGTGTCAGCACTCCTCAGCTACAGGACTAGGCGTGTTTTTCCAGCTCACCTGCCCCAAAGGGACTCTCCTATGGCTCCTTGGCAAGCAGCCTAAACCTGCCAGACTAAGTTCTCTCTAGACTCCTGATACAGGTGAGATGCTCTCTTCCAGTATGATTGTCCCACACGCTCTGCAGGAATCCTGTTTCATTCACGAGTGTGTGTATAGCCTTCTAAGCAAACCTGTAAGATGGGATGAGACAAGTCCACTGTATTCTCTTGCCATGCTGCTCTCTCCACTGGAAACACGAGCACATCTTCTGTTTCCACAACTTCTAGCATGCAAGCCAACCCCTACGTGGCCAGTACTCTCTCCTTCGCTTCCAGGATCACAACACTAGCCAGCCCATCACTCTCTTTCAGAGTCTAGATTTGGGGGACAGGCACCCTAAACATCTGCCCACCCCAACTGCCAGGGATACACATAGTTGGATGGGACGGACATGGGGTTCCACTGAAGTCCATGTCACTAGGCTTGAGCGCGAGAAGCTGGCAATTGTAGGACTCAGCACTCCAGCAACTTGCCGCAAAAATCCGCCCCCCTTCTCTTCCCCTATCCCGTCATCTCCTAACTTCCAGTGAGTTAGGAGCTCACTCTATCGCTCTGGGTGACGGGTTAAAAACAGCAGTAGCACTCAGTCATCGAAGTTTATTCCTATTACTCTCCCAAGTTCTGCTGGGTGTTCTGGCTCCAAATTCATTTTGGTATTTCAAGGTCCCCACCAACACTTCTAACAGCCTGTCATATAACTTTATCTCCTCTCTATTGGAGATAAATTCTCACTCCTGCCTCACTGCAAGGCTCTCAGGATTTTGCTTCCAGATACTTACCCAGTATCCACTCAAGGAACAGTTTCCCGTACCCTATCTACCTGGGTTTAATAGAGTACTCCTTGCTGCCTTGTTCCCCCCACCGTGACCTGCCACGCATGTGTGTCTTTGTATGTGCCCTTCATCCTGCCCAGAATGCCTTCCCTGTCCCCTGCATCAGGGAAACTCCTCCTCATGTAAGTTCCACACTTACATACCTCCACAATGGCAATCACCATCCTGCACTAAACAGTAAATTTTCATGCTTCTGTCAACACACTAAGCTCTATGATTTCTGAAAACAAAGACTATACCCTTTCATCTTAGTATTACCAGAACCTGCCATATAGGAGGTTTGCTAGAGAGAGAGAGAGAGAGAAAGGGAGAGAAAGAGAAAGGAGATAAATGACAAAATGAGCATTTTGAAAATGCTTAATAAAATGAGACCTAGTAAAAACAAGGTATCTACAGTATTTGAAGCTGAATGATAATTCCACTTAACACAGATCAGGATGCACCATTAAAACTGAATACAATTTGACAACTAAATACACCTAAGTAGAGTAAAATGCCACCAGTATAATTATCACTAATAACAATTCAGACTACTGGGAACAATGAAGGTAGGAAAGACTGGATTAGAGAAAAATGTTAAAGAAACAAAATTCGATTGCTTTCATGTACATACTGTAACAAACTAATTAGCCAAGTGTTGCCAAGTACCAGTCCCTGCTGATATGTCTTAATGAATAGATAATGTGATCATTTTAAATTGGCACATTCATTGTACTCATGCAAATGAGCAAGTCCAAACTGCCTAAAAACAATAGCTTCAAAATCAGCTTATGTTTTAACTCAGCCTGTATCTAATTACCCTGAACCCTAAATTAATAGGATTTCGTTTAATAAGATTTTACTGTAATCTAACCTAACCTAAATTCTATCCCTGGACTCCACACTATTCCCTTTATTAGTCTGGATAACACATGACAATACTGGAAAATAGGGTTTTGTTGGTTCTAGTAGGGTTGATCCGTGCATCTAATATATTTATGTGTTAATTCAATCAGGCAACAAAGCAGGTATCTGTCCAGCAACTAATCTGACCAGGAACTGTCCAAGGTCACTAGGAGACGAAATAAGCAAGACTGTTTCCCTTAAGGAATTCCTTTTATGAATTCTAAATCTAATTGTAATCTATTGAAAATTTCCATTGAAGACTGCTAATATTCAAAATAACTCTAGGACATCTAAAAATGCTCATCTGTGCTTACTCATATTCAATCATTAGCACTGTTTAACTCTGCGGTATGATATAAATTTAGGTTACATATATTTTTACATGCTCATTTTCTCTAGATGGCGGGGAGGGACACAAATTGTCTTGGGGCGCCTGGCTGGCTCAGTCGGTTAAGTGTCTGCCTTCGGCTCAGATCATGGTCCCGGGGTTCTGGGATTGAGCCCCACATTGGGCTCCCTGCTCAGCGGGGAGCCTGCTTCTTCCTTTCCCTCTGCTGCTCCCCCTGCTTGTGCTCTCTCACTCTGTGTCAAATAGATAAAATCTTTGAAAAAAAATTGTCTTAAATGCAGATATGATCCACTACCACAAAAATGCTACTGAACAAGGATAACAGGACATGAGGTCTCTGAAAGTCCCATCAATACACTGGACGACTGACACACAGAAATCATCCCAAGTCACTCCTTAACTACTTGTCTGGCTCCACTAAGTTTGTAACCACGTCTACTCATTTGAAATCAACGGACTTCAGGATGCCCAATTGCATTACACAACTGTTCTGACAACTTGCCAAAGAGCCTATTACACTACCCATCATGAAAAGCTCAAAATTATCACTGGGAAGGTAGAAGTCCAGTGTGCTGGAAAGACAGAGGGACAGAATAAATCTCAAGACTTCTGGTAAGGGAACTAACACAGCTGTCCTACTTTCAGAATTCTAGAATAGACCTTTCCCATCAGATCCACCAAATCCTGACCCATTCTTTCAGTTACAGCTATCAGACAGTAGCAACAACTATGATTGTTAATGGCTTTCTTTTACTCCCCAACAACAACAACAACAACAAATTACATCTGACATGTAAAATATATTACTGCTAGGGAACCTATGGTTCACAAAGAATATAAATAAATAAAAAACCCTACTCCAGCACCTCCAGAAATTTATTTATTCCACTGTTTGCCCAACAATGGTACTCAAGGAGTACCATATATAAATGTCATATATAAAAAGGAGTGTTTTGTAGAGCATAAAAACAGGCAATATATGCTTCTTCTAGTTCATTTCAAAGATACTCTTTTTGAACTTGTATTTGTCCTGCAAGACTTAGTTTACGAATCACCCACTTCAGGCAGTCTTCCTATTATGACTTCGCTGCCCCTCTGGGCTCTGTCCTACCACACACTGCGCTTCCCTGCGTTATTGCACTCACCACACAGTATTCTGACTGGATATTGCTATCTTCCCTAAGCACTGTGAGTCCTCCAATAAGGGTCTTTGTATCCCAAGTTCCAATTAAAACGTGCATCCCAAAGAGGTTCTCCATGACTGTATACTGAAGAACTGATGTTGTCATGCCCTTTCAAGGTCCTGAATTAGCTATATAGCTTATCAGTATTTTAAAGGTTTCATACCTAATAACCAATGTATAATTTTCTCCAACAATGATAGACATTATTTTGCAAAGAGACTACAACAACCTACTTTTTTTTGTTCACTAATAGTCCTGACTTCAATTAGATTTCAGAATCTCCCAGTTAGGATCATTACAAACAAAAAAGTGTAAAATCATTTTTGACCATTAAGCAATAATCCCAATTGCAACCATGCTTGCTGATTTGCTGATTCACTTGGACCTTCTCCATCTTCCCTTTGATCGAAGCCTTCAGGAGTTACGACTGTGTATAAGTGTTCTATTTAGATATAAAGATCTGGCTAAATGTGATTTGCCTATTTATAGAAGGGCCAATGGGAGCTTGCATAATGGAGGCAAAAACACGAGATTGAACATCTGGCCAGATTTCAAACAAACGTTGAGGTTCTTCTCTTAGTATTTAATTCTCTCTACAACTGACTGGGCCAATCTTAAAAATATGAAGTTGGTAAACCTTGTTTACTCTTTCAAAAGAATTTTTTTAATAGTTTAACTAAAAGTGGTAGAGAGACAGTATAACATACTGGGTAAGAGAGCACAGACTCTGGAACCATATGTGCGGGTTCAAATCCTGACTTTGCCAATTATTAGCTGTGTGACTTTGGGGAAGTTAAGCAAACTCTGTGCCCCAGTTCCTAAAAAGTAGTGGTAGTAACCTCAAAGAGCTGTTTGTGAGTTAGTTAACAGATGCAAATCAAGTGATTAAAATAGTGACTGGTATGTTATAAGCATATGTAAATGTTACCTATTTTTATTTGCTATTACTTTGTTCAAGGAGATACTATAGCTTCTAATGAGTAGACCACATTTAAAACTATTTAGCACTGGAAGATTAAGGATAGAAGAATTTATTCCAAAGCACGAGCCAGGTTATCAAAAGGTCTAGAACTGATTTACTCAACAGAACTCAGAATTCAGTCAAACTGGCAAACATGATCAACACTTCCCTTTTGGACCCTCGGCACTACTTAGTAAATTGATTAGTTGAATATCTTCCTGCTGCGAATTTATGGTAATGAATCAGAACCCATATACCAATTAACAGAAAAAACAAAACGAAATGCCTTGCAATTGTAAGATCATTAAATTTCAGTCAATGATAAATATTTATGATGTGAATTCCATATCTAAAGTATATTAGAAGCCACTGTATGTATTTTGGTGACGTTTTATAATTACATCAAACTCTTTCTATGCAATTCTAGTATTTCAAGTTATAGCTTCTACACTGCTTATAAATTATACCTTTCCCATATAGTGCCAATGTTATCTAATTTATTGGGGTTTTTGTAAAGAAAACCAACTGGTTTTGTAGACTGATCTTACATCTATCCACTGTAATGAACTCTCTTATCCATTCTAAAAGCAATGGCTTTAAGTAAATTCTCTTGCATTTTCTAAGGAGCCCTGGCTTTTTCCTTTGTAGTACATATGTAAGTTCTAGTTCTTTTTCTTGAATGAAAAATGGCCAGAACCTCCAGAAAAATAGCAACATGACTGTCAGCCATATTTTTCTGATTCCTAACTTCAATGGAATCTACCTATGACTACCTTTTGTTCTGTGTGAGGTTTTTTATCTTGGATTCTGTATTACCTCCCTTCGATGATAATATTACCACATCTAGCTTAATGATCTACCTAGTTTTTAATTGTTACCATTTTCAATTTTTCTCACTTGTTTCAAAATTTGCCTCTTAGAAACACTATAAAGTTAATGAGCCTTTCTTTTGATAATTTAATTCACTCACAGTAATTGTCACAACTGATCTACTTGGAATTATTCCTACCATCTTTTTTTTTAATATTCCTATCATCTTATGTTCATATTTGCCATCCTTTTAGGGTTTTTTTATTTCTTTTTTCCTTTTGTTATAGTATTTAGAAATCATAAATCACTAATTGTTACTAATAAAGGCTTATGTGCATATTTCACCTTATTTTTCTACCAACATCAAGAATTACTCAGTTTCCGGGTGCCTGGGTGGCTCAGTTCGTTAAGCGTCTGCCTTCGACTCGGGTCATGATCCCGGGGTCCTGGGATCGAGTCCCGCGTCGGGCTCCTTGCTCTGCAGGGAGCCTGCTTCTCCCTCTCCTCCCCACTTGTGCTCTATCTCTGTCTCTCTCAAATAAATAAATAAAATTTAAAAAAAAATTAAAAACAAAAAAAAAGAATTACTCAGTTTCCAAAACAATTCCACCCTTAGCACATTCTCAGCTCTTCACACCATCACAATCCCACTAGCTACCCCCACCATGTTTTAAAGCTTGGACTTTAGTTCCAGGTAACTATTTTTCATACTCTACAAATAATTATTTTCAACTAACCATAAGGTTTACTGGATATTTTGATCACCATTCAACATTTCTTCTCTTTCTTGGATTCATTTTCCATTTTGTTGGAGCACATCCTTGAGGGGTTTCCTCCCCCACCCCCCATAAAAACCAGCAAACAAGGAATGTTCTTGAATTCTTGCACACCTGGAAAAGCCTTTATTACCAGTCGCAAAAGGTAGAAAAATGGGGACGAATAATCCGGGTACAAAGTGATTTTCCCCAAGAAATTAGAAGGCAATAATCCCATGTATTCCAGCACCCAGTGTGCTGATGCTAAAAAATTAAGATCAATCTTACTTTAAGTTTTTCCTTTCCCCATTCTTCTCTAAAAATCTCTCATGACCTTCTCTTTATCCTTTAAGTTCTGGGGACAAAATCAGAGACTGATCTATTCTTACATATGCTGCTTGGCTTTCAAAGGGTCCTAATGATCGGTACCTTTGTGTCTTTTTTCAGCTCAAGAAATAGTTTTCTGTCGTGTTTTAAGTTTCTCTCCTTCATTTTCTCCATTCCCCCCAACTGGAATTTCTAGAGAAAGATGTTAGAACTCCCAATATTGACCCTCAGTGTCTTAACTTTTTAAATTTTTTTTGTTCCGTATTCTGAAATATTTACTTGCAGATTCTGTAAGTCACTAATCCTGTCTCCATTTACAAACTGTGGCAATCACATTTTCCACTTCTAAAATCTCATCATTGAGTTTCTTCTTTCTCACAGCAGTATTTTTGTTGACAGCATAAAAACATAGAATCATAGCTTTCCAATATCTCTCAGGACTTAGATTGTTTTTCATTATATTCTTCTTCCTGAGTTCTCTTTCTTCTGGAAACAGATTCTTTGGTTACTAATGCTGTTACGTTTTCTCAGAGTCTGGTGAGCCTTCCTTATCCATTTATATTTATGAATCAATGCCAAGTTGGCTGTAGGGAACTTGCATGGGTTGCTCCTATAGATGTAAAGCAATGTTTCCATAAATTATAAGACTCTCCTCTTATTTGAAGGGCTGACTCGGAAGAGCTGAAGAATGAATGATAAAGGATGCCAACTGGCAACTTCACTTGGGAGTTTCTGGCCATGAGACATGTAGGCAGAAGACCAATACCACCTTCTCCCTTCCCTGTCCGCTCATTAAAAGAAGACATTTGGGCGCCTGGGTGGCTCAGTTGGTTAAGCGACTGCCTTTGGCTCAGGTCATGATCCTGGAGTCCAGGGATCGAGTCCCACATCGGGCTCCCTGCTGAGCAGGGAGTCTGCTTCTCCCTCTGACCCTCCCCCCTCTCATGTGCTCTCTCTCATTCTCTCTCTCAAATAAATAAATAAAATCTTTTTAAAATAAATAAATAAATAAAAGAAGACATTTTTATTCTGTCAAGGGTGGACTTCAGTGTGTTTTCCCCTTGAGGGGAATTCCTCATGCCTGTTTTGAAATTCAAAGTTGCCACAAAATCTGATTCCCCCTTCACCAACACTAGAAGCTGATCCCAGGCAGGTAGCTCCCTTAGAGAGTTTTAACCAGAAGACAAAGCTACTCTACCTGGTATTTAACTGGGAGCAGACAAACTCCACTATTCCAAATGCAGTTCAGGGCCCAACCCCAACCCCTCCCTATACTCAGCACTCAGTGACACGACAAGACAAATGTTTCTGTTTCAGTCTATTAGAACTACTGAATATTGGGGTGCCTGGGTGGCTCAGTCGTTAAGCATCTGCCTTCGGCTCAGGTCATGATCCCAGGGTTCTATGATTGAGCCCCGCATCGTGCTCTCTGCTCCATGGGAAGCCTGCTTCTCCCTCTCTCTCTCCCCCTGCTTGTGTTCCCTCTCTCACTGTGTCTCTCTCTGTCAAATAAATCAATAAAATCTTAAAAAAAAAAAAAAAGAAAGAACTACTGAATATCACAGTGATATAGGGTGGAACTGAAAATCACAAACAATTTCAGTGAGAATTTTAAGTGATTTACAATCTACAGACTCTTCAAAAGAAACTCTGCCCAATATGAACACTCAGGGAAGGCAAGAAATTGATACAGAACTCCTTGCTGGGTATAAATTCTAGGCTTTCTGCAAAAAAGAAAAAAAAGAAACAGTAAAGGGTTCAAATGCCAGTTAAAAACATGTTTATTCTACAGGTATCTATGTGGGGTTTATAAAGAAGAAATAAGCATATTACCACCGAACGGAATAGATACCTGACCTTGAATTTCGGTCTGTGTTTCTCTTTGTCTAATTGTTTCATGTTGACAGGCTCAGCCCAATTTTGCTCTAGGCATGATCGACGCTATGGCTACGAGGGAATAGTAGTACAGCACTTCTTATCTGTAAAGCTCTTTATTAAAAGTACTGTACATTCTGGCTTCTTTTTGCTGGTGTGAAGAACACAGAGAGTGGACTGACTTCAGGGGGTAGCAATTCATAGAACTCAGTGACAATAGAACAGAGTGCAAAGTGTCCAAAGACTCTTTGTGCAAGTTCTTTTATAGAATATATTTTCTCCTTTTCTCACAGCAGTAACTTACAGACCATTAAATTTCACACATTTCCTATTCATTTTCCATGTTAAAATATGGCTTATGACCCAGAGTAGAACTATCACAGGATTCCGCCCTGAAAGTCAGCTTTTTTACTATGTGATAATATATGACTTTTGAAGGACCAGCAAGTCATCGGCCATGAACCCAGCCACATAAGTGATTTCAAATGGCTCAGAAGTGTGTACACTTTTACAATTGGAAAAAATTAAGCCCTGAAAACATTACAAAGAATAAAATTAAATTATCAAAGAATGCAATTGTTCCCATTAAGCAAGACCTTTAACTAGACTTAACAACCAAAACGTAAAAGGGAAATAAAAAAACTCAGAGTTGTAAACTGCAAGTGAAAAAAAAAAATAAAAACAAAAAATCTGCATCCCTCTCCCCACTTCCGAACAAGAGAAAAGTAAGCAAGTACCAAGGGTTTGAGAGGCAGTGAGTTTCACAAAACTTAACTTGTTAAGCTCTTCAATGATGGTAGGTTATAAGGAAGGAATATGTACTTCTCTAAAGCCAAAGTTCATAAACTTCTCCTGCTAGGCATATTCCATCAGTCAGTCAAAAAGAAACTGATGTACGTTATATGTAGTATTTAGAGTTATTCCATTGAGGTTGAGATACTAAGCAATAAGATTTCATTTTAAACCATCTGGGCCTACCTAAAAATTACTAACCTTTGTGGTTAATGTTCAATGCCTACACCTATGTAATCTTGCCATAAACTCTTACTATATATAGAAAGATAGGAAGAAAACACATTTTCTCAGGTTTTAAAACCACTAACAGGGAGCTCTGATTTTCAAAAAGACTAAAATCTTTTGCCAGGTGTTCTCCCTACATATATTTAGAAGACCTACTATTAAGCACCTAATAATTCCAATAAGGCTTTTGTATAAACATACTGCAATGTGGAAAAATAGCTTCCTCCAACACCTCTGTTATTTTCCAGGATCAGATGGAGAATCTCACTTCCAACAACTATAGGGAAACTATAGTTAATAACACATCCAATATAATAATTATAATTATATATTTTATATATTTAATATATATAATCTGTCAAATATATAATACAATAAATTACAATGTTGCAATAATTAGTTAATAATATAGTTAATATAATATAGCTAAGCTAATAGATAGGGAAGGTTTTAAGAACTTTGTAAACAGCCTTTTCTTCTCATAGGGCCCAGGGGTCTGAAAAACATCTTGGGGGTTTGGTTAGGGGAGTCCCAGGTAAACATATGGAGTTTACCTGAAGCTGGTTTGTTGATTAAGAGTTATTAACCTCTCCTTAAGGAAGTTGTCAGTTTGACACATTTCCAAACTGTCCACAGTCATGTTATATACAAGTTGGCCAGTCATTGGCTCAGGGTTCAAAATATGATTTGTCTTTTTAAAAAGCTATAGGGGTGGGGCACCTGTGTGCCTCAGTTGGTTAAGCGTCTGCCTTCAGCTCAGGTCATGATCCTAGGGTCCTGAGATCGAGTCCCACATCGGGCTCCCTGGTCGGCGGGGATTCTGCTTCTCCCTTTCCCTCTGCCTCTGCCCTTCCCCCCTGCTCATGTTCTCTCTCTCATGCTCAAATAAATAAATAAAATCTTTAGGAAAAAAAAAAAAGCTATAGGGGTGCCTGGGTAGCTCGGTCGGTTAAGCACCTGACTCTTGATCTCAGCTCAGGTCTTGATCTCAGGATCATGAGTTCAAGCCCCACGCTGGGCTCCATGCTGGGTGCGAAGACTACTTAGTAAAAATAAATGAATGAATGAATGAATGAATGAATGAATAAATAAATAGCTATAAAGTTCAGAAAATGTCCTAATTTAGGCATGGAGTCCACATTATCCCTTAATTAACTCGGTAAAGTCCATGTTTACAATTCACTACCACTGATTTCACACCTGATGAAACCAGGTCTTGAACAATTCACAGAGGTAGGAAATAGCTCTCTGAAAAGGAAAGAATAAGGCCAACTGGACATTACTGTACATGAGCCATGTGCTTCAATTCTCTTTCAGGCATCTCTGAAGGCAGTCAGAATGACTTTCATCAAAATGAAGGAAAATAACATTACTCAGTATTAGAAAGGCAGGAACTATTATATAAACATAACCAAAAACCACACCAATCTGTCAACTTTTATTTCCAGAAAAAACACTAATTTAGGAAATAGATGGCACTCTCATTTATTATAAGCACAGGCTATGATATGAAAAACTCTCTCTAAACTAAATCGATGTGTTTAAAACTTCCAAGACTTCCACGGGAATTTGCACAGGATGCTCATTCTTGGATCTCTCCCCAGAACACTAGAAGACATTCCCACCGGGCGCCTGGGTGGCTCAGATGGTTAAGCGTCTGCTTTCGGCTCAGGTCATGATCCCAGGGTCCTGGGATCAAGTCCCGCATCGGGCTCCCTGCTCAGCAGAGAGCCTGCTTCTCCCTCTGCCTCTGCCTCTCGCTCTCTCTCTCTCTCTCTCTCCCTTTCTCTCATGAATAAATAAATAAAATCTTTAAAAAAAAAAAAAAAGACATTCCCACCAAGCATGTAAAAGG
Source organism: Halichoerus grypus (assembly GCF_964656455.1). NCBI lineage: Eukaryota > Metazoa > Chordata > Mammalia > Carnivora > Phocidae > Halichoerus > Halichoerus grypus. The sequence continues at coordinate 46,890,401 of NC_135725.1, read as the reverse complement.
AAACTTACTGAGTGCTGCCTGACCTGAGCTTGAGTCTTCTGCAAATTCAATCTCATGGTGTCTGGGTAAGAAAACTATAAGAAGAAAACTATTAGGATTATTAGTAACTAATGACAGCACTCCTAGATGGGGGGGGGGGGTGTTCCTATTTTTTTCAAGTGTTAATTTATTGCTATGGCTTTGGTTAATTATCTGGTTATTTTAACACCATCATCTGCATCCAGTTAATTCTAAAATGATACTCACAAAGCCAAGTTCCCTTCAGACCACTTAACTCCATTAGTCTTCCATGGCCCTAAAGCTATTAAACCACATGGAAAATGCATGCCCCATGGGAACCAGGTGAGAGATGAAGGATGAAAACTCATGGAGGAAGAGGATCCATCAAACTGCAGGATAAGTAAGAAGTAACACAATCACAGCTTTTTAAAAAGCCCATTTTCTTACCAGTATGAACACTAATATAACATGACTTGTACTACCAATAAGATCAGCACTAAACGTAATTTAATACCTTAGAATAATAATAACAAGCATACCAAAACATACTTCATCTCTTCCAAACTTTTGAAATACTTTTTCTCACAAGATCTTACAGTAGGATTCTTTCAATAAATCATGGTGACACACAAACTCAATACTTAGTAAGCATACTGCAGACCAGCAAATTCTACCATAGAGGTTAAGTGACCACCAAAACAGAGGTGGAAGACAGCCTTGAAATTCCTACTCTTACCTACCTATTTACTTAGCTACTGCTTATTAGTAGTCTAAGACTTTTGTTTAGTATCCACTGCCCATGAGGGGCGTCTGGGTGGCTCAGTTGGTTAAGCATCTGCCTTCGGCTCAGGCCATGATCTCAGGGTCCTGGGATCAAGCCCTGCATCGGGCTCTCCGCTCAGCAGGGAGTCTGATTCCTCCTCTCACTGTCCCTCTGTTCTGTCTCTCTCTCTCCCCCAAACCCATCAATCAATCAATCTTAGCATCAACTGCCCATGAATCTAGCCAAAGATTGCTTAAACATAATATAGCTTCTTTCTATAAGGTGAGAAAGGACAAACACACATGAAATATTAATACATTTCATGCAGACTTGTCAACTTAATAAAAGAAATAGAAACAACCCGCCAATAACAGATTACAATCATAACTCATTTCAACTGAGTCTATTCCAAGTATCTACTCACAATTGGAAAATTGGCTTTTTTCAAATATAAAGTCCTTTCGTTTTGGCTACTTTACCTATAACTAAGGTCCAGTGAGAGGATATGAAATGGTCACTTCATAAAAAGTGAGGAAAATAACAGTATCTCCTAAGGGCGCCTGTGTGGCTCAGTCAGTTGTGTTGGACTCTTGATTTCGACTGTGGTCATGATCTCAGGGGTTGTGGGATTGAGCCCCGCATCAGGCTCTGTGTTTAGCAGGGAGTCTGCTTGAGATTCTCTCCCTCTGCCCCTTCCCCTGCCCTCTCATTCTCTCTCTCTCTCAAATAAATGAATAAATATGAAAAGAAAAACAAAAACACAGTATCTCCTAGTTCAAGGATACTTCTTCTGTCCTTTTCACAACAACTAAGTTCTTATTAATGATACTGCCTTTGCTTATGCATGAAATTTGAATAACTCTTTAAGCATTTCACCCTACTATTCATCCTGACAGCACAATGACACTCTCATTTCTTTCAAAACTATCCAAGAAATAATCAACAGAAGTATAACATACCGACTTCGATTTCTCCCACTGCTTCTTAAACTTTTACTTAATAAATAAATAAACCTGATGGTCACTCTAGTACTTCCCAACCTTTTCCATTTCATGGCACACATGAAAATCACGTTTCTAAGGACAGTGGGGTAACTATCTGAAACACCAGGTGGCCAGAGGCGATCAGCCAAGCACTCTGCGTTTGGACAGCTACCTGGCTGCCTGAGAGCTCAGAGGGGAGATATTCTTGGCACACCTGAAATGCACTTAAACCATTTCAGCATTCCCAGAACACTGAGAAGTTCTCCGCTACATTTTTTGCCTATTTAGCATATTCCCACTTTTATTTCCAGGAAACTATTTTTCCTTTGGTGAATCATCCCATCCTCAACCCACATGATCCTGGTGGCACAGACAATTTCAGGGCTGACACTTCACCCACTTCCATTCTACCCACGATGGCCAATTAAAGTGCATTAAAGTGTCCCATTATCCTGCCGTAACGGTTGATTCAGTGTGGGCACATAACCCAACAAGGTCAATCCAAACACCTCTACATCTCTCTTCCTTTTGGACGGAATATAAGGTTATAAGGCTTTGGGCTGCCAGCCAATTCACAGAGGAAACAAAGAAACTATACAGTGAATATACTATCTAGGCCATGCTTGAATTAAATTCTGGAGCTAATAAAAGCTATTTAAGACAGATGCGTCTCTGTTACTTATAACCAAAAGTATCACCCTAGAATTTCAAAGACCAATGCATTTCCTGAGTATCAACACATAATTTGATGTAATATATTGTTTTACATGAGTGGCATACAGAGGTCGGGTAACTTACTATAGCTCTTCTTTAGATAATCTCCAGGCATTATCTATGCATTAACTATTATAAAGATATTATCCTATAAGGTGTCTGCACTGAAACAAAGCATTTATTAGAAGCATTTATTATAGAAGGTGAAGGGAGAAATAAAGTGGGAAACAAAGTGAAATGATTCACATTATGCCCACACCGTATATGACACAAAGGTACTTTGAGAACATCACAGATCCACGTGGAGAATCAGACCACAGGAGGTCTAGTCAGAAGGAAAACTTTTTGTGACCAGCAGTTGTTTACTTGACTAAAAGGAATGAGCATGACAAGTTGGGGATAAAAAGAATCCAAATACATTAACTTCATATCTTAGATAAACATATTTATCCCACCTCTACAACTAAATTATTTCCTAAAGGAACACAAATTTTCCATAAAGAGATGAACTTTTTCTTCACCGTGTTTAGAAAGAAGCATAAGCACATACCATAGCTATTTGGTTAGGAAACCCTTCCCTTTGGTCTACCCAATGGGAAAGAATTAGATTACTTTACCAAATATATGGTTAGTTTAAAGGGGGAGGGGAATCTTATTAATGTCTGATAGCTTATTACACTCCAAGTTCTGTGCAGATAGGAAAAATGATCATTTACCCCCATATCCCAGCATGTTCAGCATTACCATACATAGCAAGGACCCAGGATTCTTTAGTTTATTAAAGACTGAATGAAGATAGGATCAAATTGCCAAAAGTCAGAAAGAGATGAATGCCTACTGCATAGGCATCTTTACCCTAAATTAATCTGCATCCACTTTAAAAGATCAATATTAGGGGCGCCTGGGCGGCTCGGTCGGTGAAGCATCTGCCTTCGGCTCAGATCGTGATCCCAGGGTCCTGGGATGGAGCTCCATGTCGAGCTCCCTGCTCAGCGAGGAGTCTGCTTCTCCCAATCCCTTTGCCCTCCCCTCCCCCACGTCTGCGCTTGCTCTCTCCCTGATAAAATCTTTTTTAAAAAATAAATAAATAAAAATAAAAGACCAATATTAGAACTAAGGGATATTCACCTTGGAATAGGCTACAAGAGTCAACAAAAGTGTTAACAAATGAGCAAATCTACGAATAAACCGTAATACCAGAATAGCATCATGTGTAGATTTCACAGTGAAATGTGCTTTCATTAAAGAAATGTTTGCATGAAGTACTCATTAATTCAGAATAAGGACAAAAAAGAACAAATGGAGAAGATAAAAATAGCCCCTCAAACTCCCCCCCAAAAAAGAATCAACCCATAATTTAAAACTTTGATCAAAATCATCCGCAAACGAATAATCTACAATCCCAAAAGTTAAGCTCTACCCCCATTACTGTTGCATTATTTTCTTACTTTACCTGAGAGGAATCTGCTTGGGCTAATAATGTAGTGACCTTCAGTATCTGGCGAAGATTCTGTCCTTGATCTTCAACAAGGAGGTGAGCCAACAAAAGGAAAACATGCACAGGGATCACTGTGGTAATAGGGAGCAAGGACTCTATGGAAAACAGCCAGTCACTGGCTGCAGACTCTTCTCTCATTACTTCAAGGATCCTCCAGGCTGTAAATATTGATCCATACATGCTGGTTATGGGGAACGCGAGCTTGTAGGAGAGCTGAAAAACCAGCAAAAACAGGCATGAATAAATGAGGTAAGTATATTTGTCAGAGATATAGTCATGTATTTTTTAGACTTCATTGTAAGAAATCAATCCTTCCCACAAAGTACAGAATTTTCGATTTCTGCCAAAAACTGTGCCCATATCTGAGCTAATAGGATTACACCAAAAGAAAACAGATGGAACTCTAGAACACCTGATTTCAACCTATTTACCATTCGCTCCTAGTTAAGGCAAGAAAAAAAAAAAGGATCAATATACAAGGTCCAGAGGCAATGGAGTTTGGAAAAAAAAAAAAAAACCTATTAGCACTAAAGTATTCACCAGTGAGAGGGAAGATTTTTTTTAAAGATTTTATTTATTTATTTATTTATTCATTTGAGAGAGAGAGTGCACACACAGGGGGTGGGGAGGTTGTTGTGGACAAGGAGACTCTGCACTGAGTGTGGAACCCAACACGGGGCTCAATCCCAGGACCCCAAGATCATGACCCAAGCCAAAAATCAAGATTCGGAGGCTCAACCAACTGTCCCACCCAGGTGCCCCGTGAGAGGGAAGATCTTAAAAAAAAAAAAAAAAAAAGTCACTGTATTTGCCCAGCTCCAGCTCCAGTAAGAGACAACCCCGGGCAGGTGGCAGACCTGGACTGAAGACAATTCGTTTTTGTAACAGACAGTATGTTGACAGGAACAGCGTTGGTTCAGCTGGAACCTGGGAATTAATAGCTGGGAATAACTTCTGCAATAAGAAATAGCCTGACAGGGGCACCTGGGTGGCTCAGTCATTGGGCGTCTGCCTTCAGCTCAGGTCATGGTCCCAGGGTCCTGGGATGGAGCCCCGCATCAGGCTCCCTGCTCAGCGGGAAGCCTGCTTCCCCCCCTCCCACTCCCCCTGCTTGTGTTCCCTCTCTCACTGTCTCTCTCTCTCTGTCAAATAAATAAATAATAAAAATCTTAAATAGCCTGAAAGCTCTAAATTGAAATGATACCCAAAGAAGAGGTTATGCTTAAGTCGATCTGAGAAAGGACTCCTCATGGAAATAAAGTAGTGCCGTCAGGGACAGAGAAGAGACAGAACTCTGCCAAGGTGAGCAGTGTGCCCACATGGCTCAGGAGAAGTCACAGACATTAAAGAAGCTTTAAATATTGCCTGCTAATAAAAAGATTCAATTCATTCAGAGTGTGATGAAACAAATTAGAAATATCTAGATTATAACTGTCCTGTTATGAGAGACTGACTTATATGTATACAGAACAACTGAAAGGATGGGAAGTAAAAATTAAGCTAGATAGGGGCGCCGGGGTGGCTCAGATGTTAAGCATCTGCCTTTGGCTCAGGTCATGGTCCCAGGGTCCTGGGATCGAGCCCTGCATCGGGCTCCCTGCTCAGCAGGAAGACTGCGTCTCCCTCTCCCTCTGCCTCTTGCGCCCCCTGCTTGCACTCTGTCAAATAAATAAATAAAATCTTTAAAAAAAATTAAGCTTTATAAAAAAAAATTGTTTTTAAAGTAGGCAGCACACCTAGCATGGTGCCTGAACTCATGACCTTGAGATCCAGTCGCATGTTCTACCAACTGAGCCAGCAAGGCACCTCTGAAATTTTTTTAAATAACAGCTTTATTGAGATACAATTCACATACCATAAAACCCATCCTTTTAAAGTTTACAACTCAGTGACCTTTAGTAATTCATGGCATAGTAGAACCATCACCATGGCTAATTTTCATCACCCCAAAAGGAAACCCCATACCCATTAACAGTCACTCCTCATTCCACCAACGCCACCCTCGCAGCCCCAGGCAACCACTAATTAATCTACTTTGTTTCTATTCTGGCTATTTCATATAATAGTGTTTTCTGGTGACTGGCTCCTTTCACACAGCAGGTTTTCAAGGTTCATCGAGGCCGTGGATTGTATCAACATTTCATTTCTTTTCATTGGCAAGTAATATTCCATTGAATGGATATACCACATTTTTACCATTCACCAATTAATAGACATCAGGTTGTTTCCACTTTTTGGCTATTATGAATAATGCTGCTATGAATAGTCCTATAAAAGTTTTTGTGAGGACATAGGTGTTCAATTGTCTCAAGTATATGCTTTAGAGTAGAGATACCATTTGAAAGCAAACCCCACTGTAAAAACAAATGAGGAAGCTATCTTTATTGACATGAAAAGAGCTCTCATGAAAATACAAGATGCAGACATTGTGCCTGGAATGCTACCAATTATTTTTTTAAAGGGGGTGGGGACTATATATTTGTATTTGCTTATATATGCAAAGAAAGTTATGAGACAAATACAAAAGAAATTAACAGCTACTACTCATTTTCCATTTGAGAGGATGTGAACTGGGCAACCAGAATCAAGGGTGAGAAGGAAACTTCTCACTGTATACCATTTTATAATTTTTTGAACCACTTCAATGTGTTATAATTTTTTTAAATAAATTTCTTCTAAGATTTATTTATTTGACAGAGAGAGACAGAGAGAGAGGGAACACAAGCAGGAGGAGTGGGAGAGGGAGAAGCAGGCTTCCTGCTGAGCAGGGAGGCTGATGCAGGGCTTGATCCCAGGACCCTGGGATCATGACCTGAGCCTAAGGCAGATGCTTAACGACTGAGCCACCCAGGCACCCCTAAAATAATAAATTTTTAAAGTTAAATATTTACATTTATTATAGCTCTTTCTCTCTAAAAATACTTCCCCAACCCAAAGATGAAATTCATTGAAGACCAGAGTCAAGTTCTTCAGACAAAGGACAAACAGCATTGGACTTGAGATTTAAAAGACCAGGACTTTAGCAGAGCCATGCCAGCTAGAGGCTATTATACAATCTCGGAGCCTCACTTTGCTCATTTGCAAAATGGAAGTAATGACTACCTTCCTACCAAGATTATTGAGGTAGATAATGACACAATAAAGCACCTAGCACAGTCTCTAAAGTTGCAAAATACAGAGAAATATGATCTCTGTCATCTTTTGGAGAGAAAAATAAAGCTGGTGGATAGGAGTATAAAAGAAAGTAATTGGAAATCACCATCAACCATAAATTGAGTCAAAAGCAGCAACATTACCCAGACGGGTAAGAGTAAACATACTGAAACAGGAAAGTAATCCTGTTTTACTTGAAGTATCATGTTGATGGTTAGGTTCTGTTTTTTGTCTGTTTGCCTAAGGTTCGAACAGCAGGAGAAAAACACAGTGTTGAATGAGACATCCCAGAACAGGGTCTCTGTCCCAGTGGGTGACAGTTGCCCTTGGCACAGTCCCAGGGCAAGGATGCGGCCTGGGGCTTTCTCTGAGCACCAGCTACCAAATCCTGGCCCCACAGCCCCCATGGGGCGGGGCAGGGGGGGGGCGCTGAAAGTGCTGGTGGGCTCTGTGTTTTAGAGGAGAAAGCAGGTGTTTAAAAATAAAAGAGGTTTATTTTAGGTGAATTACATCTCAGTAAAAAAATGCAAGAGACAAGACACCATAAAAAAATAACATTTAAATTAATATTAAATGGTTGTAAAACATCTTTTACAGATATTAGTTGAGAATCTTTATTCGAAAAAGGTTGTAATAAAAATGTTCAAGTCTGTTAAGTGTTAACAATAAGAGAGGTATCTGATAGTACTTCTTTGCCTAAAGGAGTCTTAAAAAGAAATTGTGTGTTCAGTGAACAATACAGATTTTCATTAACTTTAAAGAATAATACTCATCTACGGCACCCTGGGTGGCTCAGTCGGTTAAGCGTCCGACTCTTGGCTTCAGCTCGGGTCATGGTCTCAGGGTCCTGGGATCAAGCTCCAAGTAAGGCTCCGTGCTCAGCAGGGAGTCTCCCTGGGACTCTTTCCCTCTCCATCTCCCTCTGCCCTTTCCTCTATGGTCCTACTCTCCCAAGCACTCTCTCACTCAAATAAATCTTTAAAAAAAAAAAAAAGAATAACACTCATCTGTAATAGGGATGAAAATAGGCTTAACCAAAGTGGAGCCAGGATTTGATCAGGAGAGGGAGTATGGAAACTCAAACCTGGAGCCCCTTGAAAGGAGGACAGATTTTTGCTAGAAGGGATTTAATCACTCACCAGAGCAGAAGCAGAAGACTGGACTAGACAAAGCCTCAAGAGGCTCTTTCTGCTCTATACCTCTATAAAGAATCTAGTCAAGAGTGGAGAGGTTTGGGAGGGCTGCTTATCACCAAAGGACAACCCACACCGTTCTCAGTATCCATGTTATTCAGAAGACGATGGTAGATGTACAAGATCTAAGACTTACTAACTCCTTTTAACTTCCAACCAAAAGTTTTTAAGAAGCCAGTTTATTTTAATGTACTATGACTTAGTGTTAGCCTATAAATCTGCAACTGTTCTATTTACTCGCAAGTTCAGCACAAAGATGACAAATTACCAAAAGAAAAAATCAAACTGGAGCAGTAGGATATAGGCTCTATATTTAAACAGTCAAAAATCTGAATCTCAACTCTATCCTTCACTACCTGTGTAATTTGGGCAACTTAACCTGTCTAGCCTCAGGTTCCTCACTTGTCAAGGGAGTATTCTAAGAAGTCATCAGGAAAATGCGAATGAAAACCATAATGAAAAGGCACTTCACACCCGCCAGAGGCAAAAACAGAGGCAATGACAAGTGTTGGAAGGATGCAGACAAACTGGAGTCTTCATACACAGCTGGTGGGCTGGTGGGAACGCAAAATGACATAGTCCCTTTGGAAAACAGTCTGGCAGTTCCTCCAACAGAGTACCGTATGATCTAGCAATTCCGCTCCTAGGTATCTACCCAAGAGAAATGAAACCATGTCCACATAAAAACTTGTATAGGAAGGTTCATAACAGCACTATTCATAATAGCCAAAAAGTGAGGACAACCCAAAAGTTCATCAACAGATGAATGGAAAAGTAAAATGTGGTGTATATCCATACACTGGAATATTATTCAGGGATTTCTCCTACTGTGTCTGCCAGGGGGCATTCAAGAGACCCCAGCAGGTGTCTTCCTGTGGAGGACACAGGCCACCCCATTCACACCCCAGGGGGTGGCTTCCTACAGACCAGCTCTGACCTGAGGCACCCCAGAGAATGTCACCATCCAGCAAGCCACCGCCACATTCTTTCTACAAGGTCTGATCTCGGTCTTGAGTAGGGAGAACCTCTCCATTCCTTCCTTGGGTAATCAATCTCTCCAGTCCTAGAAGTAGTAGCTGTTCCTTACTTTTATTAATGCAATATTCCTTAGAGCCTCAGGGCTTTTATATAACTTTTAGTCATTGGAGACCGTTTACTAGTTAATAATTCTTTGTATTTTTATACACTTTTAGTCACTGGAGACCGTATACTAGTTAATAATTCTTTGTATTAAGTTTTTCTTTTATAACTTTTAGTCATTGGAGACCGTTTACTAGTTAATAATTCTTTGTATTAAGTTTTTCTTTGTTCAAATTATCAGCACAGTCTCTCTCTCCTGCCTAGACCCAGACTCATACCCTGGTGCTTTCTTTCTCCCCCCACATTCTCTGGGGGCTGGGGCACAAAGATTTTAAGCACGTTAGAATTTACAACTAGTGTCTGTTTCTTTTTTTTAGCCTACAAAAACACAAATAGGTGGTTTTAAATATCACATTTAATAGCCTAATAGAAGGAATCCTGTTTTCCACACACCACTAAAAAATATTAAAAGCTTATTAGATTATGTTAATCTTTAAAAGAAGATGAGTGGTTGTTTTGATAGCTTACATTTTTTAATTCTTAGAAATTGGAAGTTAAAACGTGTTTCATTTCATGGTTATCAACACTTCAGAAATGGATAGGGAATACAGAATTGTGTGGTACAGAACATTTAACCTTATTTTCATTCCCCAGAGGAATTGTGCTTCCTAAGAAGTGCTCTAGTTCTAAATCAAACATGCTAAGTCAGAGTCACCCATCCAAAAAGAAATAATAAAAAGCAACAAGATCTGTGTTTTATACAAAGGTCTTTCTATAATATGTGGAGATGGTAAAACAATCTTCCATATCCTTATGAGAAGCACACATCCCTCAGTGAATAGAAATTTACTGAATGTCTATCATGCAGTAAACAATGTGTCAGGTGTTGAGGATGCAAAGTTAAATAGATAACACCCTAGCTTATTTAAATATGTGGAAAATCAGAGTATTCCATTAACAACTGGCTAAAAGACTTTGAATGCTCTCATCTATGATCAGGTGACAACGATAAAGCAAAAACACTCATGTGGAAAAAAACACAAAAAGTTCAACAATTGTTGCAATTTCAATTTCAACATGCTTAGAAAATACAGGCCAAGTGTGAGAAGGGCCAAGATCCTTTCCCTCAATGAGTTTGCAGAACATATACGTAGCCCTCTTACTTAAGATACAACACAACTGAGTAATATTAAAAGAGCTGGGGATGCCAAGAAGAAGGTCATGAATTTGGACTCCGGGAGGCTGAGAACATTTGGCTGGGTCTTGAAGAATGAGCAGTCAAGGCAAAGGAGACAGAAGAGCATTGTGAGCAAAAGCAAAGATTCAGGGAGAGACGTGGAGAGTTTGCATCCTGTTAAATTTATAGGTGTGTTTGGAATATAGAGGCCTGGACAGGCGTGGAAGAAAAGCCAACAGCAAACTGTGGCTTGCAATTTTAAAAACGGTGATCATGTCTCCACTCCAAGCCTCCATAAAGCAGCACGTTATCATCAGGAGAATGTTTATAGCCCTAATAGTATCCCTTCCTCTTCCCCCTACACAAGCTGCTGAAGAGAAAGTCCAGCTATTAGCGTTAATGAGTAAGATTCACACACGTGAGCGAATAGTAAAGCAAGTGCTCATGAATTAGAGTCAGGGCGACTCTCAGTAAGTATCACCTGTGAGCTGAAAGAACGGAACTCTCAGATATCAGTACATCCTGCCCTGTCCCCATACCCATCCAGAACCCAATCAGGAGCAAACCACAACAGAAAGTAAAAGGCTATTAGAAAATTTGGGCCACATTCTGTCCTATCGGGGCAGAGGCAAAAATTTCCTTCTCTTAATGCAACTCAGTTACCTACTTTAAGTTTGAAAGTTTTAGACAAGCAATTAGGAATTCGGAAGCTGTAGAGTATGGTCAGTTTGCCTATACGCTAGCTTCTGCTGCGCCCTCAAACCAGGAATTACAGTGCCTGTATTTTTATTGCTAGCACATTTAACAACACACGATTAGACGCATGCCTGCTTTTGCAGATGAAACGACTGGCTCTCGCCTGCATTTATATACTATCTTTCTCCGTGGAGACATAAGATGTTTCACCAGTTTTACTGCTTTAATGCTCATTCAATCCCCATCAAATTCATAGCTGGGAAAGTAATACTACATTTCACTGAAGGCAATACTCAAATGCCAAAAGAGAAAATGTCTAACCAACGTGGGCCCAGAACCCAGCCACTAACCAGACGTTGACAATACTTTTACATTATCATGACAGAAACGGTGAGACGGACAAAGCCGACTGAGGTCTGTGTAGCAAGGGGAACAGGGATGCAGCGTGAGAGACCAGCAGTCTTCCAAGTGAAGGTAGCAATGGAGGGGACCACGCAGGATACATCAAGAGCCATTTTGCCAAGGAAAATGGCCTAAGGTGCCACATATTAAAAAATCAAGTCTTAGGTCTCACAGATCCCAGAATTTTCAGGCATTTGAGGAGATTTCCCACCTTGGATTGTCCCAGATGTAACAACATGCTGCATAAAATGCTAAATTAAAGAATATGATAAGAAAAAAGGATTCCTTGCTCAAACGTGTTGGAGGAGCAACAGGTTAAACAGAACTAGTTCCTTTTCTGCAGGATTTCTCAGGACCTCTAACAACTAATATCAGAAAACTCAAAGAAAGGGACACCTGGGTGGCACAGTCGGGTGAGCGTCTGCCTTCGGCTCAGGTCATGATCCCGGGGTCCTGGGGTCGAGCCCCTCATCGGGCTCCCTGCCCAGTGGGGAGCCTGCTTCTCCCTCTCCCTCTGCCTGCCACTGTGCCTACTTGTGCTTGCACTCTCTCTCTCTCTGATAGATCAAAATCTTAAAAAAAAAATTTTTTTTAAAGAAAACTCAAAGAGGAAAAAGATTATACAGTATTTCCAAAACTTATTTTACACTCCCCTCTCACAGTCCAGAAGAATATACTAATAGCTACATCACTGCCTGACAGAATGGTAAAGTTCAAGGGGAGGAGTTTAAACCCCAACATACTTCATCAGGAGGTGAGATTATCTGCACGAACAGCAGTCCCACATTTACCACTTCGCCTTTATTTAAGAGAAACAAGGGCGCCTGGGTGGCTCAGTCGGTTAAGCGGCTGCCTTCGGCTCAGGTCATGATCCCAGCGTCCTGGGATCGAGTCCCGCGTCGGGCTCCTTGCTCCGCAGGGAGTCTGCTGCTCCCTCTGCCCCTCCTCCCACACGGTCTCTCAATCGCTCTCTCTCTCAAATAAACAAAATCTTTAAAAAAATAAATAAGAGAAACAAGGCTGAACTCATTACCTTTTGGTGGTCGTCTCTGTAGGACTCCTGCTGTACCGTTTCCAAAAGGTTCAAAGCCAACTGTTGCCTCGAAGGACCTTCTTCATGCATGGATATACAGTCTTCCAAGGCAGTAGAAGACAGTATCTGCAGAACTGGCATCACGAGCACCCAGGATGACCTTGGGATTTTCTGACCCCCAGCAACAGAGAGGAGCTTCAAAGCTATTCATCAAAACAACAATTCACATTTAAAAAATTACTACCACAATCCAACCAAGTGCTACTTTGTTTAAGAGTGATATGCAAAAAGTTTTCTTACCCCTTTACAACTGGGTCAGACACATAACTAAGAGGATGGATCTTATCCTTTTAGAAAGGAACATAAAAATTAACGATTATCTAAAACAAGCTGTTAATGTATGTTCCTGATAACTTCAGGATACTCTTAGAGAAAATACATACCATAAAGTATAAACCAACTCTCTAAGTAAATATGACTTTCTTTAAAATACAGTTCAGCTGGGGCACCTGAGTAGTTCAGTCAGTTGAGCATCCGACTCTTGGTTTCGGCTCAGGTCATGATTTTAGGGTCCTGAGATCAAGCCCCACATCAGGCGCCATGCTCAGTGTGGGGTCTGCTTGAGATTCTCTCCCTCTCCCTCTGCCCTTCCCCTTCTACCCCTCCCACACACACACTTGCATGCTCTCTTTCTAAAATAAATAAATAATATCTTTAAAAATAAATAAAATACAATTCAACTGTTGTCCTTATATTGTCCAGTCCTTCCACTGCTCTCAACAGAGCCAAAAGACCTGAGTTCCTGATCAGTGGATTTGAAGACCAATGTGCATGCTTCCCTTATAAACCCAGGTGAGAATTATATTGAGATGCATTAGTAAATGAGGTGAAGCAGGGATGTCCTTCACAGTAATTGCTGTGTGCAGGAAAAGTCTCAGAGTCCATAACCAGCAACAATCAAACCCATTTTCATAAATGATTCTTTTTTTAACATGGACACTCAGCTTACACATCAGAAATACACACACAAATGTGCAATACCTTACTCACATATATAATCTCCCCCAGACCATTAACAGAATGAGTTAAAGCAGAAATATATTTTTCACAATTATCTGAACCCTAATTTACCAAAAGATGTTATTCACAGGCTTCTGAGCTAGATTATCAATCAATTTCCCCACAACACCAAAAAAAGTCTACAAGTTTTAAGTCATGTCAGTGAGTTGCCAATATTTTCTTTTCATCTTTTGGAAGTCAAACCTGAACATGGTATGAAGTACAAACACCTGTTACTCTAACACTGCTAATTGACCTTTTCTGCCAAAATATTAGTCTTTTTTTTTTATTAAGTTTTAAAAATACGGAACCTTCACGAATGTGCATGTATCTTCGTACAGGGGGCATGCAAATGTTTTCTGTATCATTCCAATCGAAATGTTAGTCTTAATCCATAATTGTCCCTGAGAGATTATGAAAATCCATTATCTTTAATAAAACAGGAAATGTACACATTTCTGTCTTTATTATAAATCTTCCAGGCATTTTTATAAATTGCTATTTACAATCAAGGCTAGTGTTAATAATTAAGAAGCATAACATTGTATTAATGCTGTGCATTTGTCAAATTTGAAATCATCAATATCTTCTTGGTTATCCTATTTGAACACTCTTTCCCAATATACTAAACAGCCGATCTTCCCTACTTTTCAACGTAACATACTGGATGATAGAAATGCTCTATGACTAGACTGTAGTAATGGTTGCACAACTTTGTAAATTCATTTTTTAAAAAAGCCACTTTATTGTACACTTAAAAATGGTAAACTTTATGGTAAGTAAACTATACCTCAATAAAGCTGTTTATTTATTTTATTTTATTTTAAAGATTTTTATTTATTTATTTGACAGAGAGAGAGACAGCGAGAGAGGGAACACAAGCAGGGAGAGTGTGAGAGGGAGAAGCAGGCTTCCCTCCGAGCAGGGAGCCCGATGCGGGGCTCGATCCCAGGACCCCAGGACCATGACCCGAGCCGAAGGCAGACGTCCAATGACCAAGCCACCCAGGCGCCCCTCAATAAAACTGTTTAAAAAAGAATACAAAACCCTGGCTGTCAGTGGATGGAACTGGAGGGTATTATGCTAAGCAAAATAAGTCAATCAGAGAAAGACAATTATCATTTGATCTCATTGATATGTGGAATTTAAGAAACAAATCAGAAGATCATAGGGGAAGAGAGGAAAAAATAAAACAAGACGAAATCAGAGAGGGAGACAAACCATAAGAGACTCTTAATCATAGGAAACAAACTGAGGGTTGCTGGAGGGGAGGGGGGTGGGAGGGATGGGGTGGCTGGGTGATGGACATTAAGGAGGGCATGTGATGTAATGAGCACTGGGTGTTATATAAGACTGATGAATCCCTGGCCTCTACCTTGGAAACCAATAATACACTATGTTAATTAATTGAATTTAAATTAAAAAATAGAAGAGGAAAAAAAAAAAACCACCACCACCTATGGCTGTCAGAAGTACCAACCCTGGCAAATTATACCTCTGGGAAGATGCCATGTGCACCGCTAGGAGAACAACAACATCAACAAAAAAGGCAAAAGCAGTTCAGAAAGAGCCTCAGGAGGAGGGCACAAATGAGCACAAAGCCAATAGACAAAAAGAGTGCAGGAAGCCAAGCGCCCCCTCTGCGTGCTACAGCCATTCTTAAGACAGACTGTAAGTGGAAAAGGAATTCACCCTCAAAATCATGATGAATTAAAAGGCCCACAATGAGCTACACAATCAGTATCTACCTCTTTAAGCACTTTAAAATGAGAGTGGGGATGTACTGGCAGATCATGGCACCATGCAACATAATTTATTTTAATTTTTGTTTTTTTTATTAACATATAATGTATTATTTGTTTCAGGGGTACAGGTCTGTGATTCAACAGTCTTACACAATTCACAGCGCTCACCATAGCACATACCCTCCCCAGTGTCCATCCCCCAGCCACCCCATTCCTCCCACTCCCCACCACTGCACCAACCCTATTTGTTTCCTGAGATTAAGAGTCTCTTGGGGCGCCTGGGTGGCTCAGTCGTTAAGCGTCTGCTTCGGCTCAGGTCATGATCCCAGGGTCCTGGGATCGAGCCCCGCATCGGGCTCCCTGCTCAGAGGGAAGCCTGCTTCTCCCTCTCCCACTCCCCCTGCTTGTATTCCCTCTCTTGCTGTCAAATAAATAAATAAAATCTTAAAAAAAAAAATCTCTTATGGTTTGTCTCCCTCTCTGGTTTCGCCGTTTTATTTTTCCCTCCCTTCCCCTATGATCCTCTGCCTTGCTTCTCAAATTCCACATATCAGTGAGATCATATGATAATTGTCTTTCTCTGATGGACTTATTTCGCTTAGCATAATACCCTCTAGTTCCATCCACGTTGTTGCAAATGGCAAGATTTCATTTTTTTTTGATGGCACCATGCCACATAATTTAGACAGATCCTCCATTACTATATAGATGTTACCCAGAGTAAAGAGACGCATCATTAGCATAAAAGCTGCATTTTAAAGGTGTGACTTGGTTGCCATCGGCCAGACCTATCAACTTGATTTTATACCGTATTTTTAAATGGAACATTTTTACCCGCCTTTAGTCCCATTCCTCACTCTTAGGACAGCCGAGATACTTGGTAAATTATGGTATATGGAGCCTTTGCACAAAACACCTTGTCGGTAAGAAAAACAAAGTTCTATTTCAGAATGATTAATTAGGAAAATTCTAGAACAAAAACTCAAAGTATACAGGACTTTCTAGGATAGCATAATATGTAGCTCAAGAGACTCCTGCCAACACTTATGTTCTAGTTACATTTTACTCTTGTGAGGCTATTTTTATTTACCTAGACTTAGGATTGGTTTCTGCTGACTTGCTGGAGTCTGTAGCAGAAGTAAAGCTATTCCAATCGTGACCAGTTCAACAGGAAAATCCTAAAACAAAAACAAGAAAGGAGTTGAAGAAGTTCCCAGAGCCATGACTTTTTAGTAACATGTATCCAGGAAGAGTATATTTAACATGAAAGATCATCAACCTACCGTACAAAGTTATTTACAATAAGCCAGCTCTTCTCCAGGAAGGATGGTGACTCCACAGCAATCACACAGCAAAAACACAAAATGTTATCATATCTGGTCGAAGAGCAGGGGCTATACACCAAATTAATTTAAAGAGAAAATGCCTGGGCACATGGGTGGCTCAGTTGGTTAAGCGACTGCCTTCGGCTCAGGTCATGGTCCCAGGGTCCTGGGATCAAGCCCTGCACCGGGCTGCCTGTTCCACGGGGAATCTGCTTCTCCCTGTGCCCCTCCCACTCACTCTTTCTCTTTCTCTCTCTCTCTCCCCCTCAAATAAATAAAATCTTTAAAAAGAAAAATAATTAAAAAGAAAGAGAATATACCTTAATAGAACAAACAGACTGACAAGTATTCAAAAACAATCTTTCAAATTAGTGAAAAACTACCTGAAATACTAAAAGAATACTTCATTTCTGAAAAGTAGATCAACTGTCTAATCACCTAATACAGGCATGATTCATCTATATAATGTACATAAAGAACTACACTTAATGATTTTAATAAATCATATTATTTTGGGGTGCCTGGGTGGCTCAGTCGATTAAGCATCCCACTCTTGGTTTCAGCTCAGGTTATGATCTCTGGGTGTGGAGATCGAGCCCCACGTTGGGCTCCACCCTCAGTGGGGAGTCTTATTTCCCTCTCCCTCTGCCCCTCCCCATCCTGCTTGCTCAAGCGTGCCCTCTCTCTGAAATAAATAAATCTTTAAAAAATAAAAATAAATAAATCATGTTATTTTAATAAAAGAAACAGTAATACCCAAGGAGGCAGAGATTTTTTTTAAATTATAGTAATCTATTAAGCATATTTAAATGTAACAAAGCAGTAACCACAGAAACTGAAAATCATTATTTTTCACCAAGTGTATCAATGAAATGAAAAAGTAAAATGGATGTGAATATTAAGTTCTAATAAGTAAATTACAAGAGATACAAGATGTTATTTGAGCCTTCTAAATAAAGAAAACATTAACATAGTCTGTAACTAAAGAAGAAAGGTCCAATACACTTCGCTAAAATTACTTCATTCTGAAATTTTACACACGCAACTGCAGAGCAGAAGTATCTATGAATCAGAGGGTGGGCAAGAAAAAAAAGAAAGAAACGTTAGGTAGAGCCACATGTTAAAAAAAAAACACTTGGAGAAAACAAACTAGTCTGACAAACTCAGAAGTTACAATCTTGGAGGTGCTACTAACTCTGGCTCAAATAAATATAAAATAAATATAGATCTACATCTCAGTTTTACCATTTAAAAAGTGAAAACAAACAGCAAACTCTTCCCAAGTGCTTGTTTATGGACTTTTAAAAACCAGCAAAAGAAGAAAATTAAATCGTTTTAATGGAATATTTTCTAATTTGTGTCTTTGAGCCTATACCTGCTCAGTGCTTTGAAATTTAGTTGAGAACAACAAAGCAACAGCTATTTGAGGACAATCAATGCATTTTTGAAACCAATACACTTACTATATATACCACCACACCATTCTTTGCCATGATCTTTTCCTAAATTTCATTTCATATTCTGCATATCCATTTAAAAAAGAAAGAAAACGCAGCAAGGTCATTTAAATTTCAAATTTCCTGGCTACCAAGATCAGAGACAAATGAAAGTATGACTTTATACTAAGGCTACACTCGAAAACCTTTTTCACACAAGCTATCACTGCAAGGGCCACAAAGTAGCATTTTGGGGTTCTGATCTGTACTAGGAACATGCTAAGTGGATGGAACTTTTTTCTTTTGAGAGAGAGAGAGTATGCGGGGGTGGGGCAGAGGGAGAGAGAGAATCTCAAGCAGGCTCCATGCCCAGCACAGAGCCTGATGCAAGGCTCAATCTCATGACCTTGAGATCATGACTGAGCAGAAATCAAGAGTCAGATGCTTAACTGACTGAGCCACCTAAGGGCCCCTAAGTGGATGGAACTTAAAGGTGGGAAGGACCAAGTGAAAATGGCATTCTCCAAGAAGGGGGACACTGGCCTGTTCAGAATGGAGGGTGAAAGGAAATGACCTAGAGAGCAAGGCACCAAAATGAAGGAATAGTAGGGGATTACACTAAATAAGCTTAAATTGCTTACAGTTCTGAGAAGTTTATTGTTTGATTGACTTTTAAGGGAGACCAAATAACAGTAGCACTTCATGATGTCTTTTAATAAAAGACTGTGTTAAACATCTCATATGCCATTTGTAATCCTATACGTATTGCTACTGTAACTCGTGCTTTCTGCCCCAGACCAGTGAAAGATCCAGAGGACAGGACAGTAAAAGCCCCATAGGGGCTTGACAAATTGACAAGAGAAGCCCATGGATAAATGCTTCCCTCCTTCATCTGGATCCTTCTGAAGGGTTCTGAGACATATTTCATAACACTTCTCAGAATATTCTGTGCGATCAATTGGTTGTTCATAGCACTGGGCAACATGGTAATACTTGCATTACCTCTCCCATTTCCAGCATTTCACGCTTCTTGTCCCTTTCCCACTTGCTTCCTGGCATCACCCTTGCAGATAAACTCCTGTTGCATAAACCTTGGCTTTTGTGGAAACACTGGCTCTGCTCTTGACATTAGGGAAACTCGGGGACTACTTCTGGAGGAACCCAGGCTATTTCAGAGCCTATCTGGAGCAAGGAAGTAAAATACAGAAGAGGAGGAAATGCCTTTACACTGGGCCACAGATGTCACAGGACTTTTGATAGCAGCAAACCTTGGAGTCCACACTTTCTGTCTTCAATTCCAATGAAAGATTGTCAGTGCGCACCGCCAGTGATGCAGGCACTAAGTACTTAGACACACACAGTGAAGAAAGGTGAGTGGAACAGAATCAGCTGATGGCGAGGTCTTCGAGAGCACGGGGTCCTGGCCTTCCCCAAGATGGGCTGTTTAGCTCTTGCTTCCCTTTGACAGCTACCCAGTCTCCTCACAATCATATCATTTTTTGCCTAACTTTGCTGATAAAAGTAATGAAAAGGACCTTGGGTTATAACCACTCAAATAGGGCTAAAAATAACTCAACCAAGACTAAATCCACTGCAACTAATATAGCATAAGGAATGCATCCATTTTCACAATGCAAGGAAACATCTCCAATAGAAGAATATAAAAATAACAAAGGGGAAAAGAAAAGTTAATGTTAATATTTGAACTGCATATCCAGCTGGTAAACTCAGTGATATAGGAAAGATATAGCCCTAGCCTAGGTAATAAGAATGTCTTTTTTTTTTTAAAGATTTTTTTACTCATTTATTTGGGACAGAGAGAGAGATCATGGGCAGGGGGGAGGAGTAGAGGGAAAAGCAGATTCCCCACTGAGCAGGGAGCCTGATGCTGCACTCGATCCCAGGACCCTGGGATCATGACCTGAGCTGAAGTAAGACATTTAACTGCCTGAGCCACCCAGGTGCCCCTAAAGATTTTTTTTTTAATTTGAGAGAGAGAAATGGAGCAGGGGGAGGGGCAGACTCCTTGCTGAGCAGGGAGCCCCACTCAGGGCTTGATCTGGGATTCCAGGATCATCGTGATCTGAGCCGAAGGCAGACGCTTAACTGACTGAGCCACCCAGGTGCCCCAGTAATAAGAATGTCTTATTCTACTTTATTTTGTTTCAAATTACAGTGCATGTAGCCCTAAAGGAGATAGGTTTACAAATTAGTTTTCCTAGGCTTTTTTTTCTTTCTTATTTTTTGGTTAAACCTCAGAAACACTGGGCCAGAGGTGGGGGTAAAAAATTACAAAACACAAGTATTTTAACAGTTCTATTCATATTTACTTCCTTCTAAATTGTTAAATATTGAGCAAAAGGAAGACACTATAAATATGACTTTCACAGGCATCACTATTGTTCTAAATTATAATATTGTGTAATTCCACAGGCCAATACCCCTAATGAACACATGTGCAAAATTCAACAAAGTATTAGCAAACCTAATACAACCGTTTATTGAAAGGATCATGTATCATAATCAAGTGGGATTTATTCTAGGGATGCAAGGATGGTTCAACAACTGCAAATCAACATGATACACCACCCTCACAGAACGAAGACTAAAAATCATATGATCACCTCAATAGATGCAGAAAAAGCATCTGACAAAACTCAACAATCATTTATGATAAGAACTCTCAACAAGGTGGGTAGAGAGGGAACATACTTCAACATACTATAGGATATATATGAGAAACCCACACCTAAAATCATACTCAATGGTGAAAGCTAAAAGCTTTCTCTTAAGATCAGAAACAAGACAAGTATGTCACTGTCACTACTTTATTCAACATAGTATAGGAAATCATAGCCACAGCAATTAGGCAAGAAAAAGTGACAAAAGACATCCAAATTAAAAAGAAAGAAAACTGTTACTATTTGCTGAAAACTATTACAATAAGTGAATTCAGTAAAGTTGTAGGATATAAAAAGCAATATACAGAAATCTGTTGTGTTTCTATACACTAATACTAAACTATCAGAATGAGAAAATTAAAAAAAAAAAAACCCATATACAATTGTATAAAAAAAAAAATACACAGGAATAAATTTAACCAAGGAGGGCGAAGACCTATACTCTGAAAACAATAAGGCACTGATGAAAGAAACTGAAGAAGACACAAATAAATGGAAAGATATTCCATACTGTTAAAATGTCCCTAACACCCAGAACAATCTAAAGATTCAGTGCAATCCCTATCAAAATGCCAATGGAATTTTTCACAGAACTAGAACAAATAATCCTAAAATTTGTATGGAACCACAGAAGACCTCAAATAGCCAAGGTAATCATAAGAAAGCTGGAGGAGGTCTCACACTTCCAGATTCCAAATTATACTACAAAGCTATAGTGATCAAAACTGTATGGTACGGACACAAAAACAGACACATTGATCAACAGAACGGAACAGAGAGCTCAGAAATAAACGCATGCTTATATGGACAATAAATCTTCAACAAAAAAAAGGCAAGAATATACAATGGGGAAAGGACAATCTCTCGATAAATGGTGTTGGGAAAACTGGACAGCTACATGCAAAAGAATGAAACCGGACCACAGCATTACACCATACACAAAAATAAAATCAAAATGGATTAAAGCCTGAAACCATAAAATTCCTAGGAGAAAACACAGGCAGTAAGCAATCCGATGTTGGTCTTAGCAGTATTTTTTCAATGTCTCCTCAGACGAGAACAACAAAAGCAAAAACAAACAAACGAGACTGCGTCAAAATAAAAAACTTTTGCACAGCAAAGGAAAGCATTAACAAAATGAAAAAGCAACCTACAGAATGGGAGAAGATATTTGCTAATGACATATCTGATGAGGGGTTAACATCCAAAATGTAAAAAGAACGATATTTTTACATGTTTTCCATATCTTATCTATAAAATATATCATATACAGCATATATTATATATCAATAGGTATGATTATATACAATAAATATACATCTGAATAGGCATTTAATCTATACTGATTATGTTATATATAACATATTACATACTAGAGCTAACAGATTATATAACAGAGATAACAGATATATAACTACATAATATATATCATATATTACTATTACACATAATAATATATAACACCAATATATCATGATATAATATATAATATAATATTACCTACAAAGTCCCAGCAGATGTAAAACCATGCTAATCACAAGACTGACAAATTGACAAATGACTTACTTGAGCCTTCCTTGGCTCCCACTTCCCATTAAAATTTACATTCAGTTTCTGTTTCCCACCTACCATTTCCTCCTTTATTCTGATTTGGTTCTCACCACCGTCCCTCCACTGAAACTGCTTCCTCTAAGGTAAACAATAAACTTCTACTTATTGCACCGTAAGAGTTCTTTCCATACCTTACTTTAAACACTCTCTCCATGACGCTGTTGGCCATTCTCCTTTCTGAGACATTCCTTTCCCTGATTTTCATGTCCTCGGTCTCTTCTGTTTATCATACAATCCTTCTGGCCACACTTTCTCCTCATTTTCAGTACACTCTAGCCCCTGGAGTTCCATGAAAACCCATGTAATGTAATCCCATGGGTAAAACTCCCACCTCGAAGTAGAGGTCTACAAATCTATACCTTTAGCCTAAGCTTCTATCCTGAATTTTAAAAGCACATATCCAACTATCCACGATCCATACACACCTCAAACCAAGCATATCTAAAACCAAATTTATCCTCTTCCCTCCAATATCAGCTACCATTTCTCAAAGTGAAGGGCACCCTCCAGTTGCTCAAGAGACAGTGGAGACTCTGCCAAGGAACTTCTCCTTGACCATCTAATCAGCCACAAAGCCCTGTTGATTTCATCTCCTCCCTCTCTCTTTTCCCACTCTCTTTTCCACCCTCTTCTACTCTTTCCTATTCTCTTCCCCTATTAGTCCCTTGCTATGGACTGAACTGTGCCTCTGCCACACAAATACATATGTTGAAGACCTAACTACCAACCTGACTACATTTGGAGCATAGAAGTAATTAAAAAATTAAATGAGGTCATAACAACGGGGCCAAAATCCAGTAAGATTAGTGTTCTTTTAGAAAGAAATAATAGCTCTCTCTTGCTCTCTCCCCACGCTGTGAGAACACAGCAAGGAGGCAGCTATCTATAAGCCAAGAAGAGATCCCTCACCAGAATCCAGTTGGTCAGCACCCGTTCTTTGACTTCCTAGTCTCCAGATGTGTGAAAAATACATTTGTGTTGTTTAAGCCACGCACACTGTGGTAGTTTAAGACCAGACCCACAGTGTAAGACATGCCTCCTCACTTCCTGCCTTAGTAGTGTAGCCCTGCTCTAAAACCTCCTCCAATCTCCTACAACGATCCTTCATATACAAAAATCTGAGGGCACCTCTATGCAGAAAGGTCTTCAATAGCATGCCATTGCCTAGAAGATAAAATCGTAAACTCATTCATGTGGCATGCAAGACCTTTTGTGGTAGACCAGCCTTATCTCCTACACCTTCATCCGCCAACAATATGGCAGATGTTGTCTTCTGAACACATCCTGCCTACTCTGCTTGCTCATGTGTCTGTGTTTGAGCACATGCTATTCCACAGCTGGAATGCCCCCCAACATCTGGTTTGTATCAGGCAAACTCCTAGGCAGACCTCCTCAAATCAGAACTCATGCCCAACTTCCCTTAACCTGTACTCCCGCTGCCCTTTACATATACTCCCATAGAAGCATTCACCTTATTGGACGCCAGTTACTTAAATTATTTATGTGCATGTCTGGAAGTCTCTTGAGGTCACAGAAAGTGTCTTTTTATGTATGTATTCTATAGTGTCTGGCATATAATAGGTGTTCGAGACTTGCATTCTACACACATAAATGGAAAAAAAAAAATGCCACAGTGGTAGACCCTTAACTGGTGCTCCAAATGTAATGACTTGTTTTTATAACAGATGACAATAGTAGTACATTAATAGTATGATCTCATGGTATTTGATCAAAACACCTTTGATATCAATGAAGTAAAAGAGCACACGCACCCTGCTACTGAAAGACCCAATTAAGAGAACTGACGTGTTAAAATCTCGTATTCTCCTTACCTCCTTCAGAAGTTCAACACTGTGCTCTAAAAGGTGAATTAAAGATGAGCATTCCCCAGTTATTGTTAAGCTGACTTCGCAGACACACAGCAGCTGAAGGGTCAGCTGGATAAGCTGAATTTTCCAGAAAACGGGATGACGCAGAAGGCTTAAATATACTTCCTCAATAAACAGCATCACTTCTGTTGTCTGGATCAAATCTTTTACCTGTTTAAAAAAAGTCATTACATGATATGATATTAAAATAATATACAAAACAAAGGATAATTTTAAACTATGTAAGAAGTACTAACAGTCTTTTTTCCCTAAACCTATAAAGACTTAAAGAGATGAAGACATTTACATGACTCAAAGAGAATTAAACCATGTATAAACTCTCCTTATTTTTGTCACTAACCAAAATACAATTTGCTACCACTTTTGTTACTGCTGGCTGACACAAATTCTTTTATTTTTCTGACTTCTCTGAGTGCAGATTTTTCTTTAAGACAAAGTACATGACCGTGCCAACATGTTGAAGGAAATTAATTAAAGTTGGTTTTGAGCTCTCCAAATGAACTCTCCTTTCAATGATTCCAACACAGTTACCTGGAAGAAAAGGGTTAGCATGTTATTCTAATGTACTACTAAGCCCTTCATCTGGAAGATATTTGCTCAGACAACCTTAACTGACGGCATCATTTCCACACTTGGCAGATGCAATGAAAGACCATATTCAAATGGTAGGGTGTCTTCTCAACAGGCTAATGCATTAGATAGGAAGGACTTGGGTGCTCTTGAAAATCCCAATTCAATTCAAACCCAGCTGTTCCGATCAAAATTCTGGAGTTGGTATTAAGGATATGGTCCTGCTCACAGACACATTGGCATTTACCAGAAATTACAAACAATGAACCATCTGCTTCAATCAGAAGCCTTGTGTCTGTTAAATTCATCAAGAGGAAAGCCTACAGTTGACCAGCTGTACCTTTCACCAATCGTTACCACCATAATAACCCAAAAGGACTATAAGTTGCACAAAGAGAAAAATTAATTCCTCACAAACAGGAGGAAAAAAGATATTAAAAGATCAAGAGAGAAGAGATAGAAAATACTAAGTTATAAAAAAATAAATGTGAACCGTCAAGTAGCTAAATTATTTTACTCTTTTGCAAATCTACAGTGGGAAAGGCAAAAGGCCACCAATAAAAGGGATTTATTTTATTTTTTTCTAAAGACTTTATTTATTTGACAGAGACAGACAGAGAGAAAGAGGGAACACAAGCAGGGGGAGTGGGAGAGGGAGAAACAGGCTTCCCACCAAGCAGGGAGCCCGATGCGGGGCTCGATCCCAGGACTCTGGGATCATGACCTGAGCCGAAGGCAGATGCTTAACAACTGAGCCACCCAGGTACCCCCAAGAAAAGGGATTTAAAACAAGACAAAGCCTCATGTTTATTGGACAATATATTTCCTTGAATGTATTTTTTGTGTATACTTGAAATTTTCCATAATAAAAAAAAAAATTTGGACAATTCAGCAAGTTAGCGTTACAGGCTCTCTAATTGTTAATATTACCCTAATTTTTAGCAATACTTGTGAAGTAATGTTCTATCTTGATGTAGCGATAGATTATGTGCAATGGATAACATGTACAATGACGAGAGTCACAATTAAAAAGAAGGAACCATGTGGACCAAAGTCAACAGTAAAGTTTAAGGCAGGTAAGTAAAAAACAAACAAATACAAATACAAAATGGAAGAGCAACTGGCATGAAAAGAAACTAGAAATTTCATTAACCATCGTTTCATCATGGGTCAACAGGTGGCATGGTTATTTCTAAAATAACATTTTTTTTTAACTGATGAGATTCTATTCACATGCACAGTATGGGTCAGACCACAAATACAGGAGCGTATTCAGCTCTAAAAAGAACATTTCATAGCAACACATTCTGAGCGCTAATAAACTAGAGAATTCCTGGCAATGGACAGTTCTGGAAACCCTAGTACAGAAAGTGATGAAGGAAAGAAAGGAGGGAAGGATGGAAAGGAAGAAAGGGAAAGAAGAGAGAAAGAAAGAACACAAAATAGGATGCAGATGGGCTTTTTTAAAAGCCTATTTTGTTTTGTTCTATGAAGAATGGAAACTAATGGGTAATCTCAGGAAAATGCAGGTCAATTAGAAGCACTTAAAAAAAAATGTTGCCTTGCAAAATGGCATGCTTCTTATCACTAAAAATTTAGTCATGGGATGGTTATCTCAGAGTTTAAGAAATACCTGTAATCAATGGGAAAATGGATTACGTTCCCACTAAAAATCTGATGCTCAGATTCTTCATACTCTAATAAAGCCAATTTGTTAAGTGATTACATGTATTTATTTATGTTGCTAGTTCCATTAGTTCCAAATGATGTATCTATCATCTTTTTTTCTTTGCCTATCTCGACTATATTAAGAAGTCACAGATTCCCCAAAATATCTCACAGAGCTCACTTGTAGAAGTTATTTAGGCTTATAAATATAGGTTCATGAGGATGAAGGCAAACATCCACCAAAGAACACAGAACTGGGTAATGCAAGCATGAGGTGGGAAAAGTGTACCCCATTTCAAGATGTTCTGCCTATACATTGCTTTATTGCCCACACAAAACAAAAGCCTTGGAAAAGCCACAGGAGAATTCATTTTAATTAACTTTTCTCTGCCTTGATTACAGGAAAGTCTATTTATGAGTCACAGAGGAAAGATTCACTCTAGTCACTCTTTGCTAACACAAACTTAAAACAGGTCATCTGTGACCTCAAGTGATCACTCTGAAAAATATTCACAGATTCCCTCCATCAGCTAAGCAGCATGGCGCTCAGATTCTAGGCAAACGAGAAAGCTCGACGATGAGAAGGACAGCCTGATAAATCAATCACTACACTAACATCACAACCCACTGGCAACTGGCATTTTTTTTTTTTAAATCTGCAGTTATAGAGACATTAGCTCATATTTATTTCTCCCTTGAACTTCCTAGGCATTTTATCCATACCTGTTAAACATCTTTTACCCATCTACTTCGAATTATGAGAATTTATATACTTGTCTTAACTCCCTTCCTAGACTGTGGGCTTCTCAGGAGCAGGAAACATCAGGGTCACCACGTACGTTGTAAGGAGACATGTGGAAACTGGAATCTAGCCAGCACTCAGCTGGCCAAGTCCTGCATCTCCGGGGCTGTATCTACCCAGAGGCACACCTTTTTCTAATTTGTACGAGATTTTTCTAATCTTGTAACTCTCTTGTGTCTAGCACAAAGAGAAACTCAACTCAAAATTCTTTACCCTGAGAAGTCTTCCTTGAACAACAGAAAGTTTGCATTCTTACTAATCCTAAAATGGATTATGTTGACTTATAGGTCTGTGAACTTGGTTAACACGCTATGTGTAAATGTTAACTCTAGATTTGGTTCCTTCCTCATCTCCAAAAGCCTGTGAGCATTCCTGGAACCAGGCTTGTATCGGATTTGCAAATCACATAGGTTCTACTCTATGCATGACGATAACAACCAACAGTTACAGTTACTGATGCTGCTGTTGTATCAGTGAAGGAGGACGAGGGACCTTACCTGCAAACACGGAACCATGTCACAACACAGCTGAAGTATCTGTTGTTCCAAGACTGATGGTTGTTCTGGGTCACCAGGAACCCGGGGTTGAAGTAAGACTTTGAGCAGCGTTAGTCGCAATTTAGCATATTCTTGCAACTGGGATGGTTCGCAATATAGATACCATAGAAATGGTGCCATTATTTGGATACATGAAACTTCCGACCTGCAAATCATTCATGCATAAGCCAGTCACCAAGTTAAACAGGGTACCAAGCAGTAATTGTCAAACATCAACTTATAGTTCATGACACACTAGGATGCCATGGAATGTAACTTGTTTTTGTGATTCTTCCATTCCACCATGACCTACCTGGATCCATGCCAAGCAGGTCTTTGTGTCTTGGGGAAAATGACAACACCTGGAGCCCACGAGCCAGAAGCCCAGGACTACGAGAACCTCTACTTGCATACTAAAATAGCCTCTGCATCTGCAGGACCAGGCTTTGGTGAACATCAAAATGATCCTAGAACCTTTTTGGAATTGTAGACGTCAGGATGCACTCTCCAGGAATAGGACATGGGCATGCATTTTTGGAAAAACTCTATAGATGAAGTTCTATGTAAAACAAAACCATACAGACATACCAAGAAGCCTATATGAACAGTTAACATTTACTTGTCAAATGGTTAACACATGTGGTGTCCAAGCTATTGCACTTTACACCTTTCAATTCATGTCATCCTCATCACAACCCTACGAAATAAAATCATCCCGTTACACAGATGCAGAAATGAAAGCAGAGAGAGGTAAAGTAATTTGCCAAGCCCTTCCTCTTAAGCTCTTCCCACTCAAAGGAGGAAGGCTTTACAAATCTTTCTTATCTATTTAGATTTCAATGTATCTCAATAACTCCACATCCAAAGTCACTAAAATGCCAGAATGACCCTTGAGGTATATACATTTGATCAGGTCACCAGCTTAAAAGAGTGTGCCCCTTAAGATAAAGTATTTAGTCCAATTCACAAACCTTCCATAATTTAGCCTCTGCTTGTCTTTTCAGCCTCATTTCTTGCTCCCCTCTGCTCTCCACTGAGCTACACTAAATGTCTTTCAGATGTTCGATCAAGTACTCTGAGCTTTCTTCCCATTTGCTGTTTCTTCTACCTAGAACATTCTCTGCTTTCTTCCTTTCCTGTTCCTTCCTCTGCTAATTCCTGTCATCTTCCAGTTCTCTCCTTTAAAATGACTCCCTGAGGGCCTTCCCTAGCCTAAGGCAGATCCCCATTATGCGCTTCCACAGGACAATGAATATATTGTCATTATTTACTTAATATCTCTATCTCGGGCCAGACTATAAGCCAAATGACAGCATGGATTTCTGTTAACTGCTGTTATCACCAAGAATGACATACTAGGCCTCCCAAGAGACTTTCAATCACTAAATTAATTGATTCAATTATATTACATCATAGAGTAGTTTTACAATTAGCATGGATCAGATATCATAATTTTATTTTACTGTTTCATATTTATTATAAATAAGGAATTATTAGGTAAGATACAAAGGTGAACAGGCATTATCTATTCTTTCTTTTTTTTTTTAAGATTTTTATTTATTTGACAGAGAGACAGTGAGAGAGGGAACACAAGCAGGGGGAGTGGGAGAGGGAGAAGCAGGCTTCCTGCTGAGCAGGGAGCCCAATGCGGGGCTCGATCCCAGGACTATGGGATCATGACCCAAGCTGAAGGCAGACGCTTAACGACTTAGTCACCCAGGTGCCCCAACATTATCTATCCTTAAGAGGCATACAGGCTAGGGGGCGCCTGGGTGGCTCAGTCGGTTAAGCTCAGGTTTTGGCTCAGGTCATGATCTCAGGGTCATGGGATCAAGCCCGGCACCAGGCTCCACGCTGAGCACCGAGCCTGCTTGGGATTTTCTCTCTCCCTCTCTCTCTCTCCCCCTGCTTGTGCAAGCTCTCTCTCTCTCTCAAATAAGTAAATCTTAAAAAAAAAAAAAAAAAAAGAGGCATACAGTGGCAATCAGCCGTGTTCCTGGACTAGAGGACAGAAAGTGAAAACTTCTAAAAGAAAGGTATAAAGCGCAATACTTCAATACTTCATGGAGGAAACGCTATTTGAATTATGCTTGACAAACATAATTTTCTAATACTATACATTACACAGCAATGTGATTTCAAAACACCATTAACCTTAATAAAAATTTTAAAGTTACCAAACTGATAAGATTTATTTATTCATTGATTCTCTTGGCAAAATTTACTGAGTACCTACAGCATCCCCTTCACTCTTCTACGTGCTAGAAACAAAGCAAGAAACAAGAAGACTCGTTCTGATGGAGCTCACAAGCTGGAGGAATTTTTTCCTTATGAAACAAATGTTTACACAATCTATAAAAAACTTCTGAGGACTTCTGAGTTCATAATTATTACTGAAACATGCCTTTATCATACCATCCATTTTAGGAAACCAAAAAAATCTTCAAAGATCAAACAAGCAGACAATGTATGTGTAGGTTAGAATATGGAAAGTTTCCAGAGAGACTGAAGAAACATTGCTTCCCCATCTCTAATAATGCATTCCCCAAAGAATAAACACTATCCAGGTGTCAAGAACGTCCACAAATAACTTACCAGTTTTCTCCTACTTTGAGATGCTGAGTGCAAACTGCAAGGTTCATAAAGAAACATATTTCCAAGACGCTATTATTGTTTGACATCACGAACATAATGCTAAGCTTCTTTAGGACAATATACTGTTTAAAAATCTCCCTGGCTTGGCACCTGGGTGGCTCAGTCGGTTAAGTACCTGCCTTTGGCTCAGGTCATGATCCCAGGGTCCTGAGATCGAACCCCATGTCAGGCTGCCTGCTCACTGGGGAGCCTGCTTCTCCCTCTCCCTCTGCCTGCCACTCCCCCTGCTTGTGCTCTCTCCATCTCTGTCAAATGAATAAATAAAATCTTTAAAATAAATAAATGAATAAAAACTTTAAAAAAAATAAAAATCTCCTTGGCTTAATCTGTCCTGATTTTAGATTTTGTATCTCCTACATGGTGTCTGATGACTGTCATTTCAGGGGGTATAAATTGACAGATCTGAAGGAGAAAAGAAATATAATAAAACAGACACCCTGAAATCCCAAAGTGATTAAGAACGTTTACAAACATAACTAATTGTGCATGTATCTATCTACACACAAGTCTTTCTTTATGTTCATGGAGGGAGAAGTGAGAGGGGAAAGCTCGGAATAAGACGAGGCTTGGGGCGCCTGGGTGGCTCAGTCGTTAAGCATCTGCCTTCGGCTCGGGTCATCATCCCAGGGTCCTGGGATCGAGCCCCGCATTGGGCTCCCTGCTCCGCGGGAAGCCTGCTTCTCCCTCTCCCCCGGCTTGTGTTCCCTCTCTCCCTGTGTCTCTCTCTGTCAAATAAATAAATGAAATCTTTAAAAAAAAAAAAAAGAAACTGAGGCTTTAGGCCCATCTCAACCACTAACTAACCATGTGACCTTGAGAAAGTCATTGGATATTGCTCTCCTTCATTCCTTCATCTGAGATATTATGCGTCAGACTAGATAAACTTAAAGTACCAGGCCAAGAGACAATGACGTCATTGACAATTTATGCAATTCTCAGGTCTTAACGTCGCAGGCCTTCTATAAATGAATGCAGAATTTAATTAGAAAATAATGCCCAAAAAAACTAGCATGAAGATAAACTGTCATGTCAGGACATTTACATACTATTAAAAATGAACCCAGCTAATCAACAATTCCTAACACAGGAAGAACCAGAATACAAGCTCTCTTCACAACATTTTGCCTTCTTCCCCTAGTTGTGAATCACTATTTATATTCTTAGTAAGTTAAATCACCAATCTTCCTTCATTACCTTCCAAACAACTAAAGTTACTAAGTTACTAAGCTAACTTGCTTTAAAATTAAATCTCAGGAAACTAATGGTCTGCTGAAAAATGCAAACCAGAAATATCAATTTCATTCTGCAAAGAATAACCCCATAGTATAAAAGTGGAAACGAGGCAACTGAAATTATTCTTAGCAAATAAATTTAATATAGAACTTCCAAAAGGCTCTAGATATCATAATCTAACACGTGAGAACTTGAATGAAAAGAGTCAATAGAAGCTTATCAGTGAAAAAACCCAAGTCAATTAATAATCTTTTTTACCTTATGAATATCTGGACATATTTCATTAGGAGAACTACTTCCAAATCCCAATGTAATACTCCTTTGAAATGAAGATAACCAAAAGGTAATTAATTACATGATGGCTAACTCAAGAATTGGAAAAGAAAGATATTCTCGAGGATTACCCTAAAAACAAGCTTAATAATAAATTTGGCACCACAGCAACAGCATCTTTTATGAAATATCCTAATCTATTTAACAAGAGTGAGAAATTTCATTTAAAAAAATGTATTTATAAGTTTGTTATTTTTACTTTCTGACAAAGATGAACAAAGACTTATTTAGGAAATATTAATATCTTACCTTTGAAAATGCAATCTAGGTGAGGGAAAAGAGGACAGTGATGTTTATGTTGGGCTATCATCCAAATGTCACATTAATTTTTCTCACCAGCAGATGATCCAAGGTTCCCTATGTCTATTAAAACTTCCTATGGCAGTACACCGTGCCTAAAAATCCCGTCTAACATTGGAGTTATGGACTTAGAAATGGTGTTCTAAGAAACTGTAATGAATAGGACACTGTAAAACCTTCAAGAGCAAGAAAATATGAATGTAACTGGTGTGGTGAATGTAACTCAGGCATTGGATTACCTCGGACAATTGTATCCTATCATGACCTTGCATGATGGTACTAAGCATGCAGTGATATTTTTATATTAGGAGGCCCTCTGCAACCCACCTCATCTACATAAATTCAGTAGTTAAAGAGCACCTAGAAATGCACCAGGCTTTCTTAATACAAAGACTAATGAGAAATGGTCTCTGCCCTCAGAAAGTGTTCCCAGAAAGGAATTATAATACAATGAAGTACAATAATGTTACAAATCACAGCTGAAAGTTACTATGAGACCACATAAAAGAGACATCTCATTCAGCTTGGTAAGCAAGGACTTTCGAGCAGAGAGATTTAAAATAGAGAAATGAGTCAGGAAAGGGTTGGGGTAAAATTCAAGAGTAAAGGAGGTACTGATAAGCAAAAGCACGGAGGTAAGGGAACAGCATGGCTTTCTGTGTGGAACCGAAAGCAAGTCCGAGTACAGCTGAATACACCATTCATAAATTAGTAAGTCAAGAGAAAACTGGGGAAATAGGTTGAAACTGTGTGAGAAAGAGAGCCTAGCATAACAAATTCGATTTTACCCTCTAGCCCAGGGATTTTCCAACTATTCTGGAAGCCACACTATTGTTTGCCAGTAGAAAGCTGCCATAAAATATCAACATGTAAGATCTATAGAAAGAGCTAATGGGGTAGAGGGCAGTCCCCATGCTCAGCCCACACTATGCAAGTGCAGTTTTAAAACCACAATTGTGTTAACTTAAGCAAGGGAATGATACGATAAAATTTACTCTCTTGTTTTTTTTTTTTTTAAAGATTTATTTGTTTGAGAGAGAGTACACGTGCACAAAGAGGGAGAGAAAGAGGGAGAAGCAGACTCCCCGCTGAGCAGGGAGCCTGACGTGGGGCTCCTTCCCAGGACCCTGGGATCATGACCTGAGCCAAAGGCAGACCTTAATTGACTGAGCCACTCAGGCGTCCCAAGATTTACTTTCTTGACATAACACCCTGATGGATGTTTAGAGAATTGCTCTGAGCAGGACAGGATTGGAGGCAGAGATGTCAATTAGGAACAGGTGGCAAAAGCCACAGCAAGAGATGAGGATATGCGCCGGTGTCATGGCAGTAAGAATGGAAGAAAGGGGGTAGTTTTTGAGGACCATCAGAACGCCCTGGTGAAGCTAAACTGAGCCCATGTGTGGCGGTATTACTTGATCCCAATTGGCAGGTTTCCAATGGAGAGATCACTCACTACTCAATTCCCAGGGGGAAGAAGCTATCTTTCCTATGTATTGTGTAGTAGCTTACCTACTATTTCTAGTCAACTTTCCTAACTAATCAATGCTTAACTTTTTTTTTTAAGATTTTATTTATTTGAGAGAGAGAGAGAGAAAGAGCATGAGCGGGGAGGAGGGGCAGCGAGAGAGGAAGAAGCAGACTCCCCACTGAGCAGGGAAGTCTTAACTTTAATAACAGCTTTTCTCATATTCAATATTTCAACCATCAATTAGATCTGGTAGGGTTTTGTTTTGTTTTGCCTCTTACTCTTAAAAAGAAAACACTACTATATTATGTTCTAAAACATTTCTTTTCTTCAAAACAACATAGTCAAAGTAGCTTTAAAAAAAAAAGGAAAACAAAACAAAAGCTCTAAAATGAGCATATGCCATTCCATCTCCCTCATTTATTTTATTTTACATTACCTTTCAGGGCATTGCTGGAAAAAAGCCGTCAGCTGCTGCAAAAGTACTGGCCAGCAATCAGGTCTGTGTTCAAGCATAGTGATCAAAGGCTGAGGATGATTTCTGAAAAGCACAGAAAGTCACATTGGAAGCTGTTGTTTAGGGACTACAAATTCTCAATATCCACATAGAGCAACAAGGGTCAATGCCATCGAGCAACTTTTTTCCAGGATGCAAAACTATCATTTGTTGCAGAGTTGGGTCATTAGAACTAACATTTTTTTCCTTTATCTACCTGTTTTGCAGAAAAGAGAATCAACTCTGAGTCTTAGGGATCCAAATTTGAGCACAAACTCTGCCACACAATAACTCTGGGACTTTGGCCAAGCTCTTGAATCCAGGAGCTCGGTCATATCCATCTCCTTGGGTTTCTTTATTCCTGGAAATCTTGGGCCACCTCCCCCTCCTCTCTTTCCAAACCTGGAAGGTTCTATTTCCTCTAACATTGCCCCAACTTATACGCACTCTCTCCTTCTCTGTTCCTACTTACCCCCTGTTCTTCTCAGTGTATGGCTCCATTCCTCCAGCATATTTAAGATAAGGAAAAAGAAAACATTTCTCCCATCTCAAAATAAACTCTCCAAACTGAAAATTCTTAAAATTTCTATTGAACAAGAATGAGAATTTTTATTTGGGCTACATCCATTAATATACCTAAAGAGACTACAAAACATAAGATCTGAAATCTGCAGGATTCTCCAATAATGAGGTTTAAGAAAAAAAAAAACCACAAACACAGGTTATTTTAAATAGTTCAAAAAGCCTATTAGAAATAGTAAATTCAGGGGCGCCTGGGTGGCTCAGATGGTTAAGCATCTGCCTTCGGCTCAGGTCATGATCCTAGGGTCGTAGGATCGAGTCCCGCATCGGGCTCCCTGCTAGGCGGGGAGCCTGCTTCTCCCTCTGCGCCTCTCTCTCTCTCTGACTCTCATGAATAAATAAATAAAACATTTTAAAATAAAAAAATAGTAAATTCATTAGCTTTTTGAACTATGATGTACCATACAAAACTTTTAGTTATTATTGATATGGCTTTTTCTTCCAAAAAAATTAATAAAACAATTGTAAAAAAAATCAACCTTTCCTTTTTTACATAAAAGGAATCATATACATAATACTCTTTAATCTCAAATTTTAACCCTACAATGTATCTCTAGCAATGTTTAAAAAAAAAAAAAATCAAGCCATCAATTAAACCCAAATGACTTTTTTTTTTTTTAAGACTGCCTTCTTGGTGATTCTCAAAATGTGATCTCCTTAAGGTCAGTATCAACATCACCTGGGAACTTGTTAGAAATGCAAATGGATTCGCAGGCCCCAGCCCAGACCTAATAAATAGCCCTCCAGACAATTCTGAGGCCCTGCTATAAAGCAGTGGTTCTCAATCCCGGTTGCATGTTTGATTCATCTGTGGAGCTCTTTTAAAAATACCGATACCCCCCGCCCAAAAAAAACAAAAACAACAAATGATACCCAGGCCTCAATTACATTGGGGTTGCTAGGAGTGGGACACAGGCATTAGTCATTTTTAAAAACTTCCAGCAATTCTAACGTGTTGCCAGGGTTGAGAACCACCACAAGGAAAAAAGCCCCAGAAGAGAGAGGTGAAGATTCAGCAAGTTTTCGGATGTCTCGCTCCTCTTAAACAGCAAAGTATGGCAGGTCCGTCACATGGAAACTCTGCAGTGAGGCACGGCTCTGACATGACTCCACAGTTCCCTCATATTAGAACGCCATCTCCTGACGTGCTCCTCAGCCTCACCTAATCTATCACGCACTAGCGTCACTTCCTGGCAGCCTCCCGTTTGTCACAGCACAGGCTATTTCTGACTGATCAGATGACTGCCATTGCTAAGGGATCGCTCCAACGCTTTCTGCCAACACTCAAAAATCCTATTTCCAAATTCCAAACTCACTGGCACTTAAACCTACCTAGAATTGCTTCTGCTCTAGCTGCCATAGATATTAACAAACAAATGTTCCAGATCCTGACAGTCTCCCAGGAATGTCACATCAGCCAAACTTCTAAGGTTGAGAGTTCAGTAGGTCATGTTCCAGTAGACATGAATAAAAAGGAAAGAACAGCACCTGCAATCATTTTAGGTATGGGTTTGGCTCCTGCCAAGCACCATATTGAAATGAGGAGCATCACATAGGACCATCCATTAATCCTCTACCTAATGGTGGCATTTATGACTATTTAAGAAGAAAATCCAACAAGTTATCACGTCATTATGTATTATCACACATTGTGTGTGATCATAAAGCACTTAAGTGCTTTTCAATACTCTTCCCTTATAAGTTATTCCTTCCCCCATCTCAATCCTCACCCCCCACAAAAAAATCAAGTATCTATTTATTGTTTGGGTGGGTTTTTTTTTTTCTATCTACTGTTTAAAATTTTTGTCCAAATTAAATTGGGTCAACAGAAATAAGAGGTAGTAATTTTAAAGTAGGATCAGAGGGCGCCTGGGTGGCTCAGTCGGTTAAGCGGCTGCCTTCAGCTCAGGTTGTGATCCCAGGGTCCTGGGAACAAGCCCCACGTCCAGCTCCCTGCTTGGTGGAGAGCCTGCTTCTCCCTCTCCCTCTGCCTGCCACTCTGCCTACTTGTGCTCTCTCTCTCTCTCTGTCAAATAAATAAATAAAATCTTAAAAAATAAATAAATAAAATAAAGTAGGATCAGGAATGCTGCACATATGGCCAATGTAACTTAGCTTCTACTACACTGGGATTGTGGGAACCACTCTAGCTTTGTTGCGTGAAGCTGAAGGCCTGTTTTGCTAGCCATTGGATTTAGCAAAGTCTATTTAGTATCTCAGACTTAAACACTAAAGATGAGACGAAGTAGAATATAGGAGAATAGGGATTATCCAGATTAATTACTGATTTAGACATCTGGATAATTAACTTTTCCAAAGAATTGATTACATCTGATCCAAGTGCAAATATTGCAGAGAATAATATACAATATTGACTCCAAGAACCTCTCTTGAGGCAGAAGGGAAGTCCAAAATAAGAACATTGAATCTTACTAGTGATTAACATTTGATTATAATATTATACTATTTCAACTGAATACAACTAACCTAAAATCAATTATAATTGCCAAAATTTTGTTTTAATACTTTGAGCATAATGAAGAGCTAAATTCTCCCTTGTGAATCATCAAATTGGTGTGTGAATACAAATCTAGAAAGCTTTATGCTTACTAGAATGAATGCATTTTCTAATTCAATATACTTTATGGTGCAAATGCCATGCATGAAGTTTTCTCAATCTTTGCACTACTGCTATTTGGGGTCAGAGAATTCTTTTGGGGGTCGTCCAATGCACTGAAGGATATTCAGCAGCATTCCTGGCCTCTACCCACAAGATGCTAATAGCATTCAATATAGTTATGACAATCAAAAATGTCTCCAGACATTACCAAGTGTCCCCTGGGGGGCAAAACTGCCCCTGGTTAAGAACCTTTGTGTTACTGTAAAATGACAAGCACTTATGAGAGGCACAAAACTGATTAAACCATGGTACCATTCCAGAGCTATTAAAAAAAAAAGACTATGATTCCACCTCTACCCTTCCTTACACTGAACCAAAAGCAATCGATCATACTCAAATGTCTATAAGAAATATAGTCATCAAATATTAACATTAGGTGCGCAAGAGTAACACAATACAGCAGAAACTCCAGAATTTTAAATGGAAAACTCATGGAAAATTATTCCTTTGCAAAATACAGAATCATGTTCCAAAATAAACAGTATTCAATAATATACCTACTAATTTGGATATGATAGAAAATGGTCATTTTTCTATTTAAAATATTACCATTGGAACATTTAAGATGTCATAAGGCTAAGTATAATTCATTCTTCATGCATTCAGGGGCTATTAAATTTATGGATTATTCAAGATTTCTCTTTTCCTTCTTCCCCTCATTCACTACTCGTTAGCCATTCCACTTCGTTCAAGTACATCCAACTGAGAAAGGCCAAGGTAAATGGAAGGATCCACGGTTTAAACAAGTCCCCTCTGTTCTTCATTAGAAGCACTGTTGATCAAAAAAAGAATGTGGTACAAAAGAACACCAAGCAAAACCTTAGTTATGCCTTAAAATTTCACTTATCCCCAAACCCATTACTCAAGATATACAAAGTTGACTATAACACCTTATTCAAAATGGTAGATGGGTTGACCATACAATCAACCTGATCACTTGTAAAATTAATAGTGGCAGACAATAAGCTATGCAAGTTTTGAGGAACAAATACAACCATGGGATGCTGTCATCATTATTATTCATACAAGCAGTGCCTACCTAGCTTCGTTGGAATCACTTACTGTTTCCTACCTCGGAAAAAAACTGCAAGCAGAGAGGAGAGGGAAAATAGTGAAGGGAAAGCAATGAACTAAAATGAACTAAAAAGGTCAAGAGTTCCAGATTTACATTCTGGCTCTGCAACGAACCGTGTGATCTCAGGCAAGAGAATTAACCTCTCTTGGGCAAAGTTTCTTCGTCTATAAAATGAGGACATCAGACTAAGTAGCTCCCAGTGCTAAAGATAGACAACGCAAGCCATCCATTAAAGGCCTAACCTTCGTACTGCTCCGGACTAAATGTAGGACCAAACCCTGGAAAGGCAGAAAGCAGTACAGAAGGCTCTCAACTGTTAATAATTCTATGCCAAGCTTACGTGGCTCTAAGGCTAATGTTTAATAAAATCTAAGCCTCACAAAGGAGTCTCCTATTTTTTTTATCTTTTTTTTAAGATTTTATTTATTTGCTTGAGAGAGAGTGAGACAGCGCAAGAGAGAGAGAGCCACAGAAGGGGAGGGAGAAGCAGACTCCCCGCTGAGCAGGGAGCCCGATGAGGGACTCGATCCCGGGACCCTGGGATCATGACCTGAGCTGAAGGCAGTCGCTTAACTGACTGATCCCAGGTGCCTCAGGAATCTCCTATTTCTAATCTCAAAGAGATAAACCATAGCATATTTATTTCAGAGAGAAGTACGGTGCCCAGAATGAGCACTAATTTTCAAGTCAGAATTTCCCAACTCCTGAGACATCCAATAGATTCTGCTCTCCTCTTAAAAGGGAAGAGTACTGTTTCTAAAGATTAAAATCAATATAAACCAGGAGACGTGGTCACCCTTCACTGGCCTCTTGTGTCTCGGTCACCCTTCATTGGCCTCTAGTGTCTCTTATCTCTCCCTCACTGTGTGGTTTTTGTTTCTGCCATAGAAGAACCAATTTGTCCTCCATTCTTTGGCACCTTCCCATTTCATGATTTATAAATGTCTTAACTGCCATTTTCAGTAGAGCATTTACACTGTACCTAGCACACGGAATACTCCATCCATGGGGTACCATTCTGATTATCAGGCAGGTAGGTTTGTATCTTAAACCAGAGCAGAGGTTGCCTGAGAGCTGGATCTGTCTTACTCTTGTTAGGTTTCCCTTTCAGTGCTGAGGCAAAGCTCCAATAAATGTAACTCACACACGCACACTCTCCCCAAAGCACCTTTTAAAACTCTTTCACTGGATCGTGAAAAACCAACTTATCCCAGTGCCTCTAGTACATGGTTTCAAGGTCCACATTGCTGAGGGATAAAAAGCACAGAGGAAGCATGTAGAGTTGGTACCTAACACTGGAGTCCTCCCCACCCTTTAATAATATTGTCAACAACACAGTGCAGTACACGCATCCTAACAGAATGGAGTGGGGCAGGAATGAATGATAAATGCACGGTTCCGCGAGACTAGCACGAGGCAATGACAGAATAAGGTATGGAACTAGATTCACCTTTCCAAATCTAAATACATCAATCTTAATAGAAAAGAGTAAAAAAAAAAAAAAAAAAAATGAGGCTTGCAGTAGGCAAATCAAAAAGCCAAAGTTATTTGTAACCTTTAGGTCACCTCAACCTTTCTGCTCCATCTCTGAATACAGGAAAGCTAGGATTTGATTTACATCATAAATTCAGCGATAGACACAGACTGCGTTTTCTGTGTGAGGAAACAATGCCTACAGTCACCATGCATTTTCATGTATGCAGCTGTGACCCAGGCGCTTTCAGAAGCATAACATAGCACTTACTACATCAAATATGCATTTTAAAAGCATTTCTCTACCTGCTCTGAATTTTGATTTGAAAGTGCTGGTTAGAAGCCAAAAAGGGATTAAAAAAAAAAAAAACAACGCTCTGCAGATTTTAAGATTTAAAAAAATACATAACAAAAACTTAAGATTCCACAATGAATATTACTATAAAAAAGAAAAACTACACAATAATTGTGAATTATACTGTTGCGTTTTTAAGGCACATGTATTTTTCCTTTCCACATAAGCTGAAGAAGACTTTTGGAGCAAAAAGTATTTTAATTTGGACATTCTGACAAATTTTGATGAATTTGACTATTTCCTTTGGGTCCATAAGGCAGATAGGGAAAGTGCAAGATTTCTTTGAAAACATAGTTCATATTACAATTGATTCTGCCCTTATACTGAACCTTTTGCAGGAACCCTATTTTGAGAGGCAGGGTTTTAACGCAAAGGTGTGTGCCAACGTTAGAAGTCTGAAACTATTCTCGGTAGAAGGTAATGGCTGTGGGAAAACAAATACTTAGGGTTCCAAAACTTCTATTCTTAAGTAACCTGCCATGATTGCAATATATATATTTGTATAAAAATAAAATTGAATTAAATTTAAAAACTAGAGACAAGATAAATTGGCTAATAAGGCCAAAATGACATTTTATACCCTTAAAGACACGGATCATCAAATTACCATAGCAATTTTTTAAAATTAAACATCCACCTTTAGAAGAACTTAAAAGCACTTTCTAGGGGCAATCGCTTAACTGGAAGACCGTACAATATGTGTAGCTTATTCTTTAGGTCTGATTATAAATCCCAAGTGTAAACTCCAGGTGATTAGAACCATAAACTGTGAACAAAGACTTCCCTGGGTGGGAAAGAGGAGAGAAAAGAGGAAATGAAAACAGAAGCAAAACATGCAGTTCAACAGAAAGCATCAAACTGCAAAGAGCCAGATGGCCCTTGGAAAGTAATGGGTATGCTTCCCCTGTTACTACCCTCGCTTTTCTTATCATTAACTCTGCTGGGCTTTGTCCTAGTCAGAGCTGACGCTGATAATCCCTTCTTACTCGTATTCATTTTCATGAATTTTCTATAAAGATGTCCCTTTATCCATTAAAGCAAGAATTCACAAGCCCTCCAAAATGATACACAAAATTTTAAGGACGTGTGTGTGTGTGTGTACATTTTCTAAGGAAGGACCAAAACTTTTATGAGATTCTCAAAGAAGGCTCTTGCTCACCGCCCCCCCACAAAAAAAACAGTAAATACCAGTGAATTTAAGTATAGGTAAGGTGATTACTGCAATTCAGGCTCGTCAAACTCCCGCTTTCAAAAAAAACTACAAAGTAAGCACAATCTCCCCCCTCAAAAAAAGGTTACATACTATGTGCCCCAAAATGGTAGGTACCCAAGTATTGAAGTTTTTCTAACTTCAGCAAAATTAAGTATCTTAATGTATTCTACTGGTTCCAATCCCTTATGGCACCTTGACTGTGTAGTACAGATGTTTTAATAATGGGGTCATGCTTATTTTATGCTAAATAAAACCAAACATCTACATCTCAGGCGATCCCTCTAAATAATATATTCAATTACTGAAATAATTAGCTCCCCCAAAAGCAAAATGCTCACTTTGATCCTCCCCCACAAAAAAAAAGCTAGACGGTCAAGTTTTTAAAGAATTACAGGATTCCAAGCAACCTCATTAAGAAAAGCAATGTAATATGGAAATCTGCATAGAAATGAAAAACAATAGTTACTCTTTTAATTTTTTTTGTTTCAAGTTTTTACTTAAATTCTAGTTAACATATAGTGTAATATTCATTTCAGGAGTAGAATTTAGTGATTCATCACTTGCATATAACATTAATTACTCTTAGGGCCCCTGGGTGGCTCAGTCGTTTAGTGTCTGCCTTCGGCTCAGGTCATGATCCCAAGGTTCTGGGATCGAGCCCCACATCAGGCTCCCTGCTCTGCGGGAAGCCTGCTTCTCCCTCTCCCACTCCCCCTGCTTGTGTTCCCTCTCTCGCTGTGTCTCTCTCTGTCAAATAAATAAATAAAATCTTTAAAAAAAAAAAACATTAACTACTCTTAATTAAAGACTAAAGAGTTTATTTCCATAACTTACAAAGAATACCTCCAAAAAATAAATGTAAAAGGCAAAACACTAAAAGTTGACTGGACTTGGTAAGCATACAAAAAGATTACAGAATAAATAAAATGTGGTATTATCCATGCAATGGAATATTATTCAGCCATACAATATAGATGAACCTTGAAAACATTATGCTAGGTGGAAAAAGAAAGGCATAAAAGGCCATGTATTGTAGGGATTCCATTTATATAAAATGTCCAGAAGAGGCAAATCCACAGAAACAAAAAAGTGTTTTCCAGGGCTTGGGGGTAAGATATACTAGGGAATGACTGTTAATGAGGCTTCTTTTAGGGGTGATGAAAATGTGCTGGAATTAGACAGTGATCATGGTTAGACAACTTTATGGATATAATACTGAATTGTATGGTTTAAAAAGTTGAATTTTATGGTATATAAATTATATCTCCAAAAAATATCTCAGGGGTGCCTGGCTGCCTCAGTTAGTGGAGCATGTGATGCTTGATCTTGGGGTCATGAGTTCGAACCCCACGTAGGGTGTAGAGATTACTTAAACAATACAAAGATAAAAAAAATTTCCAAATTTAATTCAGCCACATACAATCTTAAATTTAGTTAACCTCTTCTTGATTTTAGAAAAAATCATGTGTATCATGTGAAGTACACCACCAACAGAATCAAAATAACTTGAATTTCCCTTACAAAGGAAGTAAGTTCAATCAGAATCTCATTTATTACCTCAGTACACCTGGTTGATCATGCGCATTTCTTTTTAAGATTTATTTATTTGAGAGAGAGAGAGAGAGAGCGCACAAGCAGGGGGAGC
This sequence comes from Halichoerus grypus, assembly GCF_964656455.1. Taxonomy (NCBI): domain Eukaryota; kingdom Metazoa; phylum Chordata; class Mammalia; order Carnivora; family Phocidae; genus Halichoerus; species Halichoerus grypus. The sequence goes on along the minus strand of NC_135725.1, from coordinate 46,846,879 downwards.
AGCAGAGGGAGAGGGAGAAACAGACTCCCCACCGAGCAGGGAGCCGGATGCGGGACTCGATCCCAGGACCCCGGGATCATGACCTGAGCCAAAGGCAGACGCTTAACCGACTAAGCCACCCAGGCACCACGATTATGCCCATTCTTAAGGATGCAGATGTGGGAGGCAAGAGAGTTCTATGTTTTTCTAATCACTATGAAATACCATGATGTTGTCTGGTTATTTTAGCCATTCATCCAGTGATTCTCAAACCTGTTTCCACATCAGAATCCCTTGAGACGTTTTTTAAAAATATATAGATTCTAGGTACCCACACTGGCTGACACCCAAGCTTTCTAAATCAGAATCTATAGATTAAGTGCATTTCCAGGGATTCTTACCATTTCCACTTCTCCAGTGCCACCAGCAAATCTGAAAGGAGTGGTAGGCTAGGGAAATCACCATTTTTAAATCATCACAGTGAAAATTAGTTGGGAGGTTGGGGATGTAATGAGGAGCAGGATATTTGCATGGTTCCAAGAGTCTTTTCCACAGATTGCTTATTAGTTACAAGAGAAAAATGATTAACTCTACAGGGGAGAAACCAGACATCACCTCTGACTGGGTAACCAAAATTAAAGTCACTACTGAGGGGTACCTGGCTAGCTCAGTCAGTACAGCATGTGACTCTTGATCCTGGGGCCATGAGTTTGAGCCCCACGATGGGGGTAGAGTTTACTTAAAAAAAAAAAAAAAAATTTTTTTTAATTTAAAACCACCAGTGAGGGATGAGATGGACATCAGGGCCTCCAGGTGTGAGATCCTGAGAAGGACACGGCATCACTTCTATAGATTTCCAAAATGTCAATGTCATGAAAGACAACGAAAGGAAGAGAGACTGTTCCAGACTTTAAAAGACTAAAAAGATAGGACAACTAAAGGTAACATGTGATCCTAAATTAGATCCTACACACTAAAAATAAAAAGGAAAAAGGTATAAAAGGATGCTATGACAAAACTGGAATATGGACTATAGATTGCTATATCGATGTTAAATTTTCTCAGTATGATAACTGTTCTCTGATTATATGAGAATACCCTTGTTCTTAGAAAATACACACTACTGAATACATATAATCTACTCACAAATGTTTTTTAAGAATTATACTGAATAGACAGAATGATAAAGCAAATGTGGCAAAGTATTAAACTCATGAATCAAGGTAAATGATATACGGGAGGTCTTTTGTACTATTTGCACAATCTTTCTGGAACCTTGAAATTATTTCCAAATAATAAGTTAAAAAGACAGACCTTCAAAACTCCCCGCTACTCTTTAACTAAAACCCAAAGTCTTTGCCACGGCCTTGTGTATTCTGGGCCATGCTCCCTCTCCTGGGCCTCCATCCCAGCCTCCCCCTCCCTGAAACTGAGCTCCAGCCACTGGGCCTCCTGTGCCTTGCTCCTATGCACCAGCTCGCTCTTACTCCAGCACAGAGGCACCTGTTTCCACCTCAATCTCCACACCCTTCCTGTGCTCTTCCCATGGTTGACTCCATCTCATTCTTCAAAATGGGCAGAAGAGAAAATGCAGAAGGAGTTTAATGCTGAGGAAAAGCTAGTTATCAAAATTAAAACTGGGGCTACGTTTTGATGTCCACAGCCACAAACTGGTCTTAGTGCACTGCGTGTTAGTCCTTCTCTTGGGACCCTCTTGTTTTTCTATGTGATAGAACTAAGGGATGAACATGTTTGCCTTAAGAACAAAGTGAAAAAGATCAGTATGAATTACAAAGTACTTCAGCCTTCAGGACACACATCTTTACGTTCTTAACATTAAGTCTCTAGGACGCCTGGGTGGTTAAGTCAGGTGGCCGTCTGCCTTCGGCTTGGGTCATGATCCCGGGGTCCTGGGATCGAGCCCCACATCCAGCTCCCTGCTTGGCGGGGAGGCCTGCTTCTCCTTCTCCCTCTGCTGCTCCCCCTGCTTGTGCTCTCTCTCTCTGTCAAATGAATAAATAAAATCTTAAAAAAAAAAATCAACTATCTAAATAAACTACCTAACACTGTCCAAAGAGATGAACGAATACACATAGAGGGTGCATAACTAATCCGCTCAGGGTATAACCCTCCGTTACCCTTGGCCCCATCACCCATTCAGAGCACACCATCTGCCAAAAGCATTTAATATTCCCTAATTTCAGAAAGTACAGCTTGATGTGGATCAGACCAAACCTTTCCACAAATGAGATTCTTAACATTTGCTATGTGTGCATGTCAGCCACTGTCTGGCACATCAGAATGGTGCATGAATTCTGGAACAAGCAGTCACCGCTCATGAATTCACAGCTACTTCCTCACTTCAGCAAAAGGAAGAGAGATCTTGAAAAGATTGCCATAATATGAATATGCAGAGGAAAAAACGAAAGGCAGAGCACATGATAAAATTTCCGGGGGGGGGGGGATGGCATATTACAAAGCAACTAAGAAAATGAGCCTCAATAATTTATGAATCGTAAAAACTTAGTTATTCTTCCTCACAATTGAAATACGCACCGCAGATCGTTCTCTGCTGCACTTCCTCTATGGTCAATATTCAAGAATGTTTAAGTAACTTAAATATAAGTGTGTTACAGAAAAATGGAGTTCAAGGTAACCAACAGAAAATCCGGACCATGGGCGCCTGGGTGGCTCAGTTGTTAAGCGTCTGCCTTCGGCTCAGGTCATGATCCCAGGGTCCTGGGATCGAGCCCCGCATTGGGCTCCCTGCTACGCGGGAAGCCTGCTTCTCCCTCTCCCACTCCCCCTGCTTGTGTTCCCTCTCTCAGTCTGTCAAAAAATAAAATCTTAAAAAAAAAAAAAAAATCCGGACCAAACAAAAGGGGGAGAAGAAAGATAAGCCTAAACTAAAGGATACATTAGTAGCAGTTTTTAAAAGGCAGGGTGGGGGGGGGAGGGGTACCTGGTTGGCTCAGTCGATAGAGCGCGCTTGATCTTGGGGTCATGAGTTCAAGACCCACATTGGGTGTATAGAGATTACAAAAAATAAATAAACTTTTACAAAAGGCAATTATTATAAAAACTGCTCACAGGTAGAAAAGAGCTTCTAAGATTTTGAAAACTGTTAAATGCCTAAAACAGGGGTCACAAAGCTGTTGCCCTTGGATCAGATGTGTTTTGTCTGCCTACCCTGTATTTTTAAAAATCTGAATTGTCTTCCAGCATTCGGTGGTCGGGAGATTTCATATAAAATGTTATTAATACTGAAAGATCTGAAGGTCTCGCAACAATGAACCCCTATTGCCTCGTTTCAACAACTGGCCAGCAGTTCTCCCCGCTACCAGCAGACTGGAAACCATCTAGGAAGCTTTGAAAAACCAATGCCTGAGGCACACCCTCCAGTCCTTCTAGGGAAAGCCCAGGCACCTGTACATTTAAAAGCCCCTCAAGGCACCTGGGTGGCTCAGTCGTTACGCGTCTGCCTTCAGCTCAGGTCATGATCCCAGGATCCTGGGATCAAGCCCCCTGTGGGGCTTCCTGATCAGTGGGGAGTCTGCTTCTCCTTCAAACCCCCTTGTACTCTCTCAAATAAATAAAATCTTTAAAAAATAATAATAATAAAATAAAAGCTCCTCAAAGGCTTTATTGTGCAACCAGAGTCAAGATTCATGCACCTAGAGTTTCACACATAACATATGCTAAGTATAAACGTGCTGTGGTGTTCTTCCAGCTAACCCTATCCTAAAAATCATCAGAGTTGAAACCACATTTAAACATCCCCATTTAATCTTAAGTCACAAAACTAAAGAAGGGTCCAGCTAAGCAAAATGAACTTCATTAGCCATACACACTCTAGTCTACTATATCTCAAAGCAAGGTCAGTAGACTACCTATGCATCTAAATTTTGTTAAAAGGCAGGTTTCCGGTCATGTTCCACACATACATAACAAAAACTCGGAGCGTGAGCTCCTGCTGCACGGTAAACACTGAAAACCAGTGTTGCTTTTTTAAGAGAGTTGCTGAGGGCTCTCTTCCCCTCCTGCTCCAAACAAGCATCTACCATCTGACCATGAAGAACACTCACTTGCTGGGGCCACAGAAGAATAGAGCAATGAGGTTTAAATCTCTTACATGCTCTCTTGCATTTGTACTTGGCTTGCCCTCACTAGTCTGCTTTTCCTTCAGAAATGCTCTTTGGTTCTGATCTTGGCCTCTCTATTGTCCATGGTAGACGTGGTTTGATGAACTCGGTGCCTTGGCGCTTAGGAGGAAACAGGCTTTTTGCCCCCCAACAGGGAGCAGAGGCCAGGAGACAGGATTAAGCATCTCAATATCCCCCCTGGTGTATCCCCAAGGGGCTCCTTGCTGCTTCTATGTGGTACCTTTAAGCTCCCACGGCCTCAAGCAATATTTCTCAATTGTGAACCACAAATGACCTATATCCAGATCACTGAGCAGCTGGGTAAACACACTGATTCCTAAGTCTCGTGCAAAACCAACTGCATAAGAATCTCCAGCAAGGGCTTGAAACGCTGCACTGTTAACAAGCTCCCCAGGCACTTCTTTGGCATAGGAAGTCTGAGAACCACTGAGCTCTAGGTTCAACAAAGAGAATACCCTCTCTAGAGCGCCTTCCCTGAAATTCACAGGAACCAGGGGAAGCCACTGGCTCACATTTCCGGTCCTCACAGCCCCCTCCCTTCACTTCCATACTGGCGTAAGCAAATTCAGCACCAACCTATTTAAAACAACCACGTATTCCGTTGTACTAGAATTCAAATTAATCGGCTATTAGGACAAGAAGAAGTGAAAAATGCGTAAACTCCAAAACTGTACGCTAGCTGAGTCCTCAATACCGTAAAAAACACAGGTGAGGGGTGCCTGGGGGGCTCAGTCGTTGGGCGTCTGCTTCGGCTCAGGTCGTGATCTCAGGGTCCTGGGATCGAGCCCCGCATCAGGCTCCCTGCTCGGAGGGAAGCCTGCTTCTCCCTCTCCCATTCCCCCTGCTTGTGTTCCCTCTCTCGCTGCGTCTCTGTCTGTCAAATAAATAAATAAAATCTTTAAAAAAACCACACACACAGATGAGTTTCATTCGCAGAAAGCTTCCAATTATCTGTCCTACAACTTCCATCTGAAATTAATTTGCCAGCATAACCAGGGAACACCTCTCAGTGGAGTTCTGCGTTTCTCACAACCCTTTTGTGCTTTCGTACGCAGCTCATCAGTCGCCTCTCCAAAGCTGGAGGATACTGCTAACCAACATGTGGCATAGAAAGCTCTAAAACAGCAGGGCAATTTTATGCTTGACTCAGGTAATCATAGCTCTCTTGAGGGGTGTCTGCTCTTCAGGTTCACCTCTCCTGCGTTCCCGCCCTCCACAGTCCCCCTGGAGGAACTGAAGGCTCTTATACACTCGATTACACTCTCCTGATTTAGTGCCACACAGCCATTCACATAAGGGCTCTCCATAAACATTACTGGATTATGCCAACTCAGGTGATTGATTCTGGACCTCTCGATGTGCCGCCGCTCTAAAGACGCGACTTATGTATCCAGTATGCTTTCAGCTCCTCAAGCTGGGTTCCCTATCCACACCTTGCACCCACTGTCTTTTGAAGAACCAACCAGCGGAGAAAATGAATTATAAAGCAGGAAAACAGGTGAAGTGTGACAGACGACTGAAGGTCCGGCACTCACACACGGTAAGGACAATCGGTGGGAAAGGGAGAGTAACTCTAACCCTTCTGTTGGCAGGAAATTTCCTTTTACCATCATCTAAACCAGAGCTTCTTAAAACATTAAGGTGCCTACGGATTACCTGCAAAATCTAACTGGAATGCGGGTGCCAATACAGGTAGTGTGAGATGGAGTAGGAGACCCCACTCTCCAAGAGGCTCCCAGGTACCGCTGACGGCGAGGCAGAGCTCCACTACCCATAGTGTGGGGGAGAGAAGGGTCAGCATCACCTGGGAGCTTGTGACTCGAGAATCCTGAGCCCACCCTCAGCCTGAAGAAAGAGAATCTTGTGTTCAACAAGGTCCCAGGCAATTCGTATGCACATTAGGGCAGCTGACATTCCATCTTGTATCAGAATCACTTGGGATCTTTTAAGAAATACAAATGCCGAGGCCTTACAGCAGAGATTCTGATGCAGTTGATCTGGGTTATTTGATTGTTCCTATGCTTGTTTTTAAGCACACCCAGGTGGTTCTAATAAGCAGCCAGTGTTGCGAACCATTGAATTAAAAATACCCCACTGGGAGGACGGAAATATGGAGTGACTGCTAATGAGTGAGGAATTCGGGGAGATGTGAAAATGTCCTAAAATTAATAATGGCAATGGCTGTGTAATTCTGTGAATATACCAAAAAAAAACAAAAACAAAAACCAAACACTGAGTTGTATACTTTAAATGGGTCGATCCTGTGGTATGTGAATTATATCTCGATAAAACTTATATAAAAATTTTAAACTTTAATGGCTTTCCTATTTTAAAATAAATAACTCCCACTGAACAATAATAAAATGGCATTATTTTCTCTCTTCTTTAAGATTTTATTTATCTATTTTTAGAAAGAAAGAGTGAACAAAAGCAAGGGGAGGGGAAGAGTTTGGGGACAGAATCTTAAGCAAACTCCATACTGAGCTGAGTTCCACGTGGAGCTCGATCTCAGGACTCTGAGATCATGACCTGAGCTGAAACGAAGAGTCAGACACTTAACCGACTTAGCCACCCAGGCGCCCCTGGAATTATCTTCTATCCTGGAATTCTGGCCCAAGAGTTTGAAATTCTTTAAAAAAAAAAAAAAACACAGATATTTATATGACTCATCTAGAAATACTAAGATCTACTCATCTTCTTCTTAGGTTCAATTCTGGTTAAGGTAATGGATAAAAGAGAAACCTGAAATGAAAACCCTGTTAGGTCATAGAGCACCACAGTATGTAAGAAAAAAAAAAGAAATAAAAGCATATTTATCATTTTGGAAGAGTTTACACACCCCAGGTTTCCAGGGTATTTTCAAAAAATAATTTTCCTTTTGCTTCTCAAATTTAAAAATAAATTAACTTATGAATTAATAAGTTAACAATGAATTAACTAATTCATTATCCTACATTCTTCCAAATTTTCTGTATGTTTGAAAATATTCAAAAAACCACATTAAGAAAAAAAATACATAAAATGAAAATCTGCCCTTGTTAAAAAATTGGCTTAAACTCTCAATAAAAAAGATCATAAATAGGGGCACCTGGGTGGCTCTGTCAGTTAAGCGTCTGCCTTCAGCTCAGGTCATGATCCCAGCGTCCTGGGATCAAGCCCCACACTGGGCTTCCTGCTTATGGGGGACTCTGCTTCTCCCTCTCCCTCTGCCCCTCCCACCCTCTCTCTGTCTCTCTCTCAAATAAATGAATAAAGATTTTATTTATTTATTTGAAAGAGAGAGTGAGAGAGAGACACAGCGAGAGCACACAAGCAGGGGGAGCGGCAGAGGGAGAAGCAGACTCCCCACTGAGCAGGGAGCCCAATGCGGGACTCGATCCCAGGACTCTACAACATACACTAGTTACATGGCATCTTCTGGGACGCTCTGCTCACGAAGTAGGAGCCCCTCTCTTAAGAAATGGCTTCCTGGGACCTTCAAGGCAATGTTAGGGCCAACTTTACAAGTAAGTACGATGCCTTCCCTTGTCCAAACTCCTCAATAAAATCCAATGTATTTCACTATAATTGTTGCTATGTGTATTTTTTTTTTAACATAATTCTACCATGTTACATTATATAGATGACAAAGAAAAGGCAAATCAGGGCTCCTACCTACTAACCTTGCCCTGAGCATTAACCCTTAAATAGCCTATTACTTTTTATAGTACCCTCCTACCTTACCTAAACCCCTCCTGCTTTCAGTACATCTGCTCAATCAACTTTTCAGTTTTCATAGTATTGGGAAGATGGTTATAGATATCCCAGAGCAGAAAGAATTTTGGGTAACAGATTCCAATTCCAAGGAAGCAACCGTGAAACCCACAATGGTGATATCAGCATGTTTTCAAATCTATCTCCATCTTCTGTGTCTTTGAAATACTAACTTCCCGAGAGGTCTAAGACCCAACATCACTGTTGAATTAAATAATTCTTAATCGATTAGTGTATCTGTTCATAACTTAGTTAACAATTCACACACACACAAAAATTTTTTAAAGGAGAAACGGCATACCTAATAGTATATAAATTCCGAATATTCTTCTCCCCACCTTGTCCTTCCTTAAGAGCTTGCATTTGTAATAATTTCATAATGGCTTTTATCAAGCCATGTGTATTCCTGTAAAGAAATATAACAACATGTTAAATGCTATAGATATAAAGTGAATATCTAATCAGGTACTTAAATCAACCGTTTTTAAATAATTGAACCCTTGCCACCCACACTGAACAGTAACCACCCACGTGCACCCACCTCATTCTACAGGGCAGCCAAGAGGCCCAAAGGTAGACAGCTCTCATCCAACATATTTAAAAGAGAAGTCAGACAAAGAATCAAACCACCAACCTATCACCTCTCTACACATGCCTGGGGGGTATCAATGAGGAAAAAATAAACATTAGCCCACATAATTGCAGGCAGTGACCACATCAGTTACCCCGTACTGAATAATTAAGTCTTTCATTTATAAATATTAGTAGACCATGAATAATAACCAGACATATGAAATGGATTAGCCACTCAAAAAAGTGGGCCAGGGGACCATTCAGAGCAAATAACCCCCAATAAAATAAACGGGAGTGGGAATAAACCTTAAATTTTTTCTTTATTCTCTGGAAGAGGCAGGAGGATAATATATCAAAAAAAAGGAAGGAAGGAAGGAAGGAAAGAAGACCCTGCCCTTTTTCTTTCGTTATTTTTTTTTTTAATTGTGACATGGAATTTTTTTCCTGCTTTACTGAGGTAAAATTGACAAATACAATTGTAGTATATTTAAAGTATACGATGTGATATGTGCATACATTAACTTAATTATGGCAACCATTTTATAATTAACACATCCATCAACTCACATACTTTATTTCACCTTTTTTTTTCTTTTGGTGAGAATGCTAAAGATCTACTCACAGGAATTTCAAGTATACAATACAGTATTGTTAACTCTAGTCACCATGCTATACATTAGATCATCAGAACTTGCTCATCTTCCAACTGGAAGTTTGGATGTATCCTCTGACCCACCTCTCCCCATTTCTCCCACCCAGCTGCTGGCAACCACCATTCTACCTTGTTTCTATGAGTTTGGTTTGTTGTTTTTTTTCTTTATTCCACATATAAGTGTGACCACTCATATTTGTCTTTCTCTGGGTTATTTCACTTAGCATAATGCCCTCCAGGTTCATCTATGTTGGCACAAACTAGCCTGCCCTTTTTAAATAAGGTTCTCTCTGGGAATGAAAAAGAAATCTTAGAAATAAAAAAATATTGCTTGTTAAATGGGAAAAAAAGTAATTATGTTTTAAATCATGGTTGTTAATATTTATGGAGCATCCATTGTAAGCTAAGTACTCCCCTAAGTGCTTAACATGTATTGTCATTTACTATCCAAAATATAGTAAGTTACAAATCACTTTATTTTTAGGCTAGGACAAGACTTGGACTTAATTCATTGGTATCATTTGGGGCAATTATGTGAGGTGTTATTTTAGTGTACTCTTCTACAACATTTAAAGTTTTCCAACTGACATAAGGTTTGCCCACACTGTCCACTACAGTAGCCAACAGCCACACGGCACCTGTCATGTGCACATGTAATGTGGCGAATCCAAACTGAGATGCGCTAGAAGTGTAAAGTACCCACTGGATTTTAAAGACTTAGGACACAATAAAGAACATAAAATATTATATGTAATTTTTTATATTGACTGTATATGGAAATGTTATTTTCAATACATGGGGCATATAATATATATAATTAAAATTAACATCACCTGTTTAACTTTTTAATGTGGCTATGAGAAAATTTTATATATATGTGGCTCACATTTGTGACTCACCTTTCCTTACCTAATAATTTACTTTTCATATGATTAGAGTTTTAGAGAAGACAGATAACAGACCTATGGTTTTTTTATTGAAGTATAATTAACATACATGATTAGTTTCAGGTGTACAATATAATGATTCAACAATTCTATACACTTCTCCATGCTCATCAAGATAAATGTACTCTTAATCCCCTTTATCTATTTCACCCATCGCCCCCACCTCCTTTCCTCTGGCAACCATCAGTTTGTTCTCTTTTTTTAAGATTCTGTTTTTTTGTTTATCTCTATTTTTCTTTGTTCATTTGTTTTGTTTCTTAAATTCCACATATGAGTGAAATCATATGGTATTTGTCCTTCTCTGACTTATTTCACTTAGCATTATATAGCCTCTAGGTCCATCCATGGTGTTGCAAATGGCAAAATTTCAATCATTTTTATGGATAATATTCCATTGTACGTATATACCACACCTTCTTTATCCATTCATCTATCGATGGACAGTTCAGTTGCGTCCATATCGTGGCTATTGTAAATAATGCTGCAATAAACATAGGGGTGCATAAAAGAAACACAGGAGTGCATAGATCTTTTCTAATTAGTGTTTTCATTTTCTTTGGGTAAATACCCAGTAATGGAATTACTGGTCATATGGTAATTCTATTTTTAATTTTTTGAGGAACCTCCATCCAGACTTACGATTTTTAACCAATTTGGATCACCTACCACTTTATAAAAGCAGTAGAATCCCAGAGAAAAACACATACATCATATTTGCATTTCATTCACAGAACTACTGAGGCTAATAAATGAACTCCAGTTTTCTTTTTTTTTAAGTTTATTTACTTTTAGTAATCTCTACACCTAAAGGGGGGTTTGAACTCACTACCCCAAGATCAAGAGCTGCATACTCTACCGTCTTAGCCAGCCAGGTGCCCCTGAACTCCAGTTTTCTAACCTTTAAATTTGGTCTTGTTTGGCCTTATTTGTGGATCCAGATCTTACTGTGTGAATGAGTAAGTGTACTATATTTTAAGTGAGTGTGTAGCATGAATAGATTTTAAGTTTTGAAAAATGATGGCATCAATCAAATCCATTCAAATAGCAGTTGAATTCAATTGAATAATTATTTAGATTATTTAAATATTTCAAGTGGGCTGAGAGGGATGGTTTCAGATTTTTTTTTTTTTTTAAAGATTTTATTATTTGACAGAGAGAGACACAGCAAGAGAGGGAACACAAGCAGGGGGAGTGAGAGAGGGAGAAGCAGGCTTCCCGCCGAGCAGGGAGCCCAATGCAGGGCTCGATCCCAGGACCCTGGGATCATGACCTGAGCCGAAGGCAAACGCCTAAAGACTGAACCACTCAGGTGCCCCTGGTTTCAGATTTTTATTTAAACCCCTGCTTTAATTCTAATTAGCTAGGGAATGTTGGGTAAGGCACTTAACACACAGAAGCCACAACATCCTCATCTATATAATCTAGAATCATGATAAGCCCACCTCTTGTGTTGTTATTGATAAAGAATAAATAAGAGTATGTCAGTAAAACACCTGGTTATTTTTTCAATAAATTGTGATAATCTAATGCATGTAACTGTACCATAAAGATTGTAATGTTTTTCCCTCTTTACAGATGAGGCTATGCAAACACAAGCTTAAATGTGAGTTCATAAATACTTAAAACTGGAATGTGTCTAAAACTACCTACATAATGGAGCACTGGGTGTTATACACAAATAATGAATCATGGAACACTACATCAAAAACTAATGATGTAATGTATGGTGATTAACATAATAAAAAAATAAAAATAAAACTACCTACAAACCCAAAACTACCCTAACTCCTAGTATTTTCCATCTCTCCTCCCAAAACCCTCTTTTTCTTGTTTTAAGCCATTGTTACTCTGTATCTGAGATCGGCTCTTAAAAAAACTAAATTTCTACTGAATTCTGTATGATTGCAGAAAGAGGATACAATAACTGTTTGATTAGGGGCCCCTGGATGGCTCAGTCAGTTAAGCGTCTGCCTTCAGCTCAGGTCACAATCCCAGGGTCCTGGGATCGAGCCTCTCATTAGGCTCCCTGCTCAGTGGGGAGCCTGCTTCTCCCTCTGCCTGCTGCTCCCCCTGCTTGTACCCTCTCACTCTTCTCTCTCTCTCTCTCTCAAATAAATAAAATCTTTAAAAATTTTTTTAAATAAATAAATACTAGTTTGATTAGTACTGAAAATCAAAATGGTGAAATAGAAGAAAATATAACCACTAGAGGAGCAAAAATCAAAGATAGAAAAATTCTTCATTGAATCTATGCCTTCAAATTAAAAAGGCTACCAAGTGCTAGGAAAGATTTGTGAAAAAATTGCTGACATTTCTCAAATCCAAAGATAAAAGGAAAATCCTATGACCTCTCAGATTTTATAAAATAAAATTTATAAAATAAAGACCATTTAAAAAATAATAATAACAAATAAAGACCATGAGACTGACATCATTTCTAATTTGGCATCAGAATTCTCATCTGCAACACTGAATGAAGAAATATATATGGAAATATAATGGAAATGGAAAGGTTTATATAACTTAATAAGTCTTACCCCCCAAAAAACTAAGAGTAATGTATGAAGACAAAAGAAATACTTTCAGACATAATACTATGAAATTCTTCTTAAATAAGTGCTCCAGTTAAAAGAAAAATACATGATAATACATTATATGTTAATAAAAAAAGATAATACATGATAACTGCATAATTTTGTAAAGATATCCCAAACCACTGAGTTATATACTTTCAAAGGATGATTTTCTACTATGAGAATTTTATCTCACTGAGGCTGTTATTTAAAAAAAGAAAGAAAGAAAAAGATAAAGCATAAGAATTGACAAAATAGAAAGAGATGGACTACAAAGAACTGGTCAGAATGAATACCAGAAGAATTTGTCATCAAGTCTTTAACATTTTTCAAATGTGACTACAAAGTTTAAAGCAGTTGTTCAGAGAGGATTTGGAGGGCAGAAGGGGAGAGTGTGAAAAAGAACAAGAGAAAAAGACAACCTATAACTAAAATTCCAGATAGTTTTAGCAAAGTTAGTGGGGAGGGTTTTCAGAGGAGAAAAAACCTTAAGACAAGAGACCATCTGAGATGAAATACTTAACAACATATACGACAGACAAAGCGTTAACATCCAAAAAACAAGAAAAGCAACAAAATAAGGCTAATCATATAATAGCAAGATGAGCAAGGAATATAGATATGCAAATCACAGAAAAATAAGGTTCAAAATATCCAGTGTTGATGAGTGAATGGGGAAATAAGCACTTTCAGGTTGAGCATACACTGGTTCAGTCTTTTTTTTTTTTTTAAGTAATCTCTCTACCCAACATGGGGCTTGAACTCACAACCCTGAAATCAAGAGTCTCATGTTCTCCCAACTGAGCCAGCCAGGTGCCCCCACTGGTTCGGTCTTTATGGAGAGTAAATTGGCAATATCCATAAATGTTTAAATCCATAAAAAAATTCTAAATGTATATGCCCTTTCTCCCATAAATTCCACTTCTAAGAACCCATCATATAGAAATACCCTTATATAGGCAAAAGAAGATCTTACACTGTATTTGTTACCTTAAAAAATGCAAGAAGAAAAACATGTTTGTCAATATAGAAATGTTTAAAATATGATACATTCAGGCGCATGGGTGGCTCAGTTAAGCATCCAACTCTTGGTTTCAGCTCAGGTCATGAACCCAGAGTTGAGAGATTGAGCCCCACCTTGGGCTCCTCGCTCTGCAGGGAGTCTGCCTGTCCCCCTCTCCCCTTCTGCCCCCTGACTTGTATGCATGCACACGCCCTCCCTTGCCCTTTACAAATATTTAAAATAACAATAAAATAAAATATGATACATTCATAATAACGAATACTCTGCAGCTGTTAACAAAGATGCAAACGGATATACGGAAAGATATCCAATACCTATTGAGTGAAAAAATGCAAGTTTTAGAACAATGTACATAGGAATGGATTACCCAATTTTAAAATACTTGGGAGTGTATGTACTTATAAATACTTTCTTTATAGGTCTAGAAATGGGGCTCCAACTTCAATGGAATTAGCTGGTCCCTGATTCCACCCATGTGTCTGGTCCTGACTGCAGATCATCACCCTAGCTCCTTCTATATTCCAGAGGGAACGAAGTTAAGATTTGAAGGCACCTCTGAAACAGGCTAGGAGCCATGAGTCTTCTACTTTCCAGTTTTCACCAGGACCCAAAAAGAAACAGAATTTTTAAAAAAGAAGAGAGAAGATGACAAAAAGGAAAAGTTTTACCACTTAACTACTTTCACTACCTGCAAGTGCCACTGTTTGAGTTTTCAAAAAAGTATGCACACTTTTATTTTTTTATTAGTAAAAAAAGGCGGGGGAAGAGATTTATAATCTCACAGCGAAGGACTCGCTGATCACAAATAGGAGAGTAAATCTGATCTCCTAGATGAATAATATGAGCAGAAATTTAAGTAAACAATGAAACAACCATGGTATGTTTTATTTAGAACCTATCATTAGTCACAGTTTGGCACAAACACAAAAACATGTTAATATGAAAAAGTAGACTTCTGAGGAACATTCTCAGGAATTGGAATTAGCCCTCAGATGAGCAGGTTCTCTGTGTACGTACCTACACAGAAGAGTACTTTAACGAATCGAAGTGAAGGCTTTAATCAGGACAGAAAAGATCTGGTTACATATTATGACTAACTTATCCACAGTATAACCTGTTACTAGATATTCCCACGTCAGTGTCGGAACTGTGCCTCAAATTCAACATGTCTAAATCCTAACTCTTGCTCTTCTTGCTTTTCTTTCGATGTTCCCTACCTACCAGTTGGCAAGTCAGAAATCAAGGAGTCACCTTTGACATATTCCTTTCAGTCATCCTCATATTTAATCCACCTCAAATGCTTCACCCCTTCTTTTTCTTTTTTTTTTAAATTTATTTATGTGAGACAGAGGGAGAGAGCACGGGGTGGAGGAGCAGAGGGAGAGAGTCCTCCTAAGCAGACTCCACACCGAACGCGAAGCCCAACATGGAGTTCGATCAAATGATCCTGAGATCACGACCTAAGCTGAAACCAAGAGTCGGATGCTTAACTGACCCAGGTGGTCCAACTTCACCCCTTCTATATCTCAAAAATCCATCTATTTCCCTCCATCTCTGATGCAAGCAGGTATCTTCCTTCACCTGATCTACAGCAATAGCCACCTAAACTCATCTCCCTATATCCATTCTATCTGCCTACCCAAAACCCAACACTTTTTTTTTTTTTTTAAGATTTTATTTCCTTGACAGAGAGAGAGCGAGAAAGCACAAGCAGGGGAAGTGGCAGAGGGAGAGTGGCTCCCCACCGAGAAGGGAGCCCAATGCAGAGCTCGATCCTGGGAGTCTCGGATCAGGACCTGAGCCAAAGGCAGCAGACCCTTAACCTACTGAGCCACCCAGGCGCCCTCCAACACTTTTATATTATGTGCGTACTGCAGCCAGAGTGGCCCTTTTGAAACCCCTGATACCCACTAGATAAATACTTCAGTAGATTCCCTCAGCACTCAGGATTAAAGATGCAAATCCTCAAGATTAGCCATTGTGAACCGCATTATCTGGCCCCTACCTACCTTCCCAGCTTCATCTCAAACCACTCTCCCTCTGCTTTTGACACTTTTTTTTTTTTGTAAAGATGTTATTCATTTGAGAGAGAGACAGTGCACACAGGAGCTGGGAAAGGGGCAGAGGAACAAGCAGACTCCATGCTGAGCATGGGGCTCAACCCCAGGTACATGCAGGGCTCGATCCCAGGACCCTGAGATCATGACCTGAGCCGAAGGCAGACACTTAATCAACTGAGCCGCCCAGATGTCCCAGCTTTTGACATTCTTTTAGGTCTTCCTATGAGCCATCTTCCCTCCTACCACAGGGACCTGGCACATGCTATTTCCTGTAATGAGAAAGCCTAGCCACTCCTATTTGCCTAGATAAGTTCTATTCATTCCTCAGTCTCATCCTAGGTGTTACTTCATCAGGATGATACTAAAGGGACTCCTGGCACGGTGTACTTTGTCTGAATGTAGTTTAATACCTAACTGTGCAACTATGTGATCGTGGCAGTCCCTGCCTCTAAACCAAAGGCATCATAAGTACAATGACTATTTCTGCTTTCCTCACCATGATATCATAGCACCAAGCACAGGTATATAGGAGATAGTAAAAAAGAGTGGGTCTGGAACAAACTCAAAAACAGTGAAAAGATACTCAAGTCTCAAAAAAGGATTTTTAAAAAAGAGGGAAGAAAACTGAAATACATCAATTAAGTCTAAATCCATGAACACATTGTAATTCTTTATAAAATAAAATCGAACTGGTCAACACTGAAGGATGCTATGAAAAAGCTGACTATTTTGAAGTTGACCAAATTTATTTGAGAAAGAATCCACTATATATCCTGCCTTTCCTATACAAGCTGTACTACTGGGTTGACCAAATAATAGATGCGGGGAAGAGTCTCTTTATTGCAATATTTCAGGAAGCAAGCCAAGAAAAAATGATAAGATTTCAACCATGTTGAAGGTCCTAACGAATTAATGGATCTAACCATTCAGCATCAACAGCTAACATTTCCAAAAAAGAAAACAATCGGTTGGGCGTCTGCCTTCGGCTCGGGTCATGATCCCAGGGTCCTGGGGTCGAGTCCAGCATCGGGCTCCCTGCTCACTGGGGAGCCTGCCTCTCCCTCTGCCTGCTAGGCCTGCCACTTCCCCTGTTTATGCACGTGGTCTCTCTCTCTCTGACAAATAAATAAATAAAATCTTTAAAAAAAAAAAATCAGATATTATTTCCCTCCTGACTAGGGAACACATTACCATCTATAAGAAGTCTTCCCTCCCCTAACATCCCTCCCAATAAGAAAAAAAAACTGAACATAAATCTCATCAAATTTCTAAAGCAAACTTTCATTTTACAGGAAATATAGAGAAATAAGTTAAAGTACACCATGGAGATGCATTCAGCAGAGTCCAAGAAAGAGAGACAGGGACGCCTGAGTGGCTCAGTCAGTTAAGCATCTGCCTTCGGCTCAGGTCATGATCCCAGGGTCCTGGGATCGAGTCCCACATGGGGCTCCTTGTGCTCAGCAAGGAGCCTTGCTTCTCCCTCTGCCTGCCTGTCTCTCTCTCTCTCTGATAAATAAATAAAATCTTAAAAAATATATATTTAAAAAAAAAGAAAGAGACACACAGAGACAGAGATGAGTAGATGTGAGGGGGGCGATCCCATCGATTAAAAAAGGTGTAAAAGACATAACAACAAATTCTTGGATGGTCATTCAGAAACAAATCATAAAAAAAAAGAATATGGGACAAATGGAAATCTGAACACTGACTATACATTTAAAGAATTATACACACACACATATATATCCAGGTATAATAATGACATTATTGTTCTTTAAAAGGAGGTATACAGTTAAATATCTAAAGAAGAAATTATACGATGCCTGGGATTTGCTTCCAAGCATGGACAGGGGTGGGCTATGGAAGGAGCAGGTTTAGTGGCTATAGGGATGCGTGAAAGGAACATGAGGGTTCATAACACTATTCTACCTACTTTTGAAATTCTCTATAAAAAGTTTTTAAAATCATAGGAGAAGTTCCTCTTTTTAACACCAACTGTGCCCAAGATTTTCTTGGTAATTTTTTTGTGTCACACTATATGCTAGTTTCCTTCCCTCCGTCCCCCTGGCAACCAAGGCAGTGGGGGTTTCTACCATTGCTGCTGTTTGGAGAGGTAATACATAGTTTCAAAAGAACATTCCAGAGGACGATGACAACGGAAAACATGGCGGCATCTCGCCAACACAGGAACACGGTTATGTTACTACCTTTGACAGTGACTCTCTATCCACTCAGTGTCTCCTCCCTCTAGTCCTCTCTGAGCAACACCAGTCTAACACCAGTCACTTAAGCACAATTATAGTTCAAAGCTACAGCTGAGCTGAGGGGCTGAAAGATACCTATTTCCCAAGTCATGGCTTTCCCTCCAAGTTCAATCCCAGGGAAGAAGACTCCTTGGAATCAGTGTTCCAGCCTCCTGTGTGGGGACTCGCCACTCCTTCCCCATTTGTGTGGTTACTGTGTAGGGAACCTAGCACCCATATGCTCACACAGTGCAGACACAGCCTCTAGAGGGTTAAATTGTGTCTCCCAGAAGGATACATCTAAGTCCTATCCTCTGGTACCCGTGAAGGTGACTTTATTTGGAAATAGGGTCTCTGCAGATATAATTAAGGATCTCGAGATCAGATCATCCAGGGGGGGCCTTAGATTCAATGACTTGTGTGCTTCTGAGAGAAAGGGGAGGGAGAGCAGAGACAGACACACAGACAAGGAGGGCCTGAAAAGACAGAGTTATGCAGCCACAAGCCGAGGAACGCCAAAGGTTGCAAGAGCCACCAGAAGCTAAGAGAGAGAAATGGAACGCGTGCTCCCAGCCTCCAGAAGGAACCAATCCTGTGGCCTTCTTGGTTTGGGACTTCTAGCCTCCAGAATTGTGAAATAACAAATTTCTGTTATTTTAAGCCACCAAGTTGTGGTCAATTTTGTTGCAACAGCCTTAGGAAACGAACACATAGCCCCTGGCAGACCTGACCGGTCCAGAGTGAACATCTCACACACACGGGTCCTTGGAAATCTGTAATTGTGGCCAACCTCAGTTGGGCTGTCTCTTATACAAAAGAGCTATTAACCCAGGAGCAGGTGGTGCCCTGGAGACCAGAGGCAGAGAGACTCAGTCTGCGGCAAGAGGGGGAAACACAGTCTGTACCCAATTCATTTCTGAGGCCCGGCTGCGTCCCTGTTCTTGGGTCCTAGGGGACACCCATTTACCAAAAAATAAAAAGCACCCTTTTGTGCTCAAATTAGTTCAAGTGGGTTTCTGTAACTTGTAGCCCAAAGAGTCCTAACACACTCAGTAACCTGCTGCCAAAAGTCCTTCAGTGAAGATCGGCTGGAACAAGTTCTTCCTTGGGAAGGTGCCAGAAAAAGCTGAATTGATTCAAGAACCCTCTCAGTGACAGCAATAGAAACTTTAGGCCTGGGGTTCCTGGGTGGCTCGGACGTTAAGCGTCTGCCTTCAGCTCAGGTCATGATCCCAGGGTCCTAAGATCGAGCCCTGCATCAGGCTCCCTGCTTCTCCCTCTCCCTCTCCCCCTGCTTGTGTTTCCTCTCTCACTGTGTCTCTCTCTGTCAAATAAATAAATAAATCTTTAAAAAAAAAAAAAAGAAACTTCAGGCCTGCCCTACCAGCAGAATGGCAAGAGGCAATGCAAAAAGGAACCTCAATTTTCACTGGGCCTAAGAGCTGAGACCCAGATCTTATCATGAGAGGGAGTGCAGGTCAGGAATGATGTTGAGTATTCCAAAGAAATAAATAAATAAGACAGAAAAGAAAACATTTTTGGTCAAGCTGTACAAACTACAGTAATTAAAACCACCCACAAAGATGGCTTTTCTCTAGGTAAATATAGCACAGTTACTATCGTGCATATGAATAGCATGCATCAGGTTTCCTTTGTTTGGGGTTGATTTGATTATAACATGAAACACTGCTCATGTATGCTCAGTCTCTTTTTGGAAAGACCTCAAATAATGCTTGGTTCTTTGCTTTTGAAATATTCCAAATATGAGGTACAAGGAAGTAGCCATACTAATTTTTGGACCAGGGATGAGAATTACAAATTCTCATTGTATGACACAAATTATCTCCGAAGGGGGCATCCCTGGGTATGATGGGGACAATGGTACAAATGTGGCCCAGTCTCTTTTTTCACCAGAAAGGATAATTGGTCAGCTTTAAGCACAGTTAGTCACCAGCAAATAAGAGAATGTTAAACACTAGATTAATGATCAAATCATTTTCTAAATTTGTTATAAAATTATATGAGAAAAGAGAGAGAGAGAGACAAAGAAAACCAGGAAGAAAGGAAGGAAATCAAAAACAGTTCTGGGGAACCCAGGCTTGAATAAATGACAAAAAATAATGTTTTAAAAAAAAAATCTAAGAAATAGAATGCTATTGACTTTTTGCTTGGGGAAGTTCTACATACTCATTTGTCTTCTCAGTCCCAGAAAATAGCCTGATTTCTTCTGAAGCCTTTTCCCACTATAAAAGTAACATGTGTTTCAGTAGTTGCTTTTCCTAAATCACCTAGAAACATCTTAGCACAAACACATGGCTCTTACAATGGAAGATTTTGAGACAAACAAAGCTTCAACCAGATCAAGGAACATGAAAAGAAATAGGGCAGAATGTCCTAGACGAAAAAAGTGCCTGGAATCACTTTTCTGGTTACAAGCTGCAAGCTGAGAGAGGTTCTGGGATTTTAGGGAAAGAAAATGGATTGGAGAAAAGAAAAGGAGAACATCTGGAAACAAGCTAAACAGCTTACAGGAATATTTAGAAGACAAGATGGGGAAACAGACATGGTCTAATGATTCTGTCACTCTCAGATAAGAGTGAAATAAGCAATGATACCCATGTAGATATAAACCTGAAACCATCTCAAATTCAAGAAAAACACTGACGCCCCAACTAGATGAAAGCATGCTATGACTAGACCCCTTAAATCTTGGGGAAACCTCATGAAGTCATCCTTCCTTGATGCTTCTTCTCCTGCCAAATAAAATAAAAATGGAGAACCTAAATAGTACAGAAAAGCTTCAATAATACAAGATATGAATACAGTGTCTCCTCAGTTGCTAGCCATTGCCTACAAGAGAACAGAACAATTAAGTTTCCCAAGGAACAGAGTCATCAATAAAAAAGAAGAGCCTGAAACACAGAATTTTTCTCATTAAATTACCCTAAACATTAACTCCCAAGAGTTCTTAGAATAATTTTAAAACAACTTGGACCTTCCATCAATCCACAATCAAAGACTCCCTGAATCCATCAGCTTTAGTCAGGACCACCATGGGCATCTTTAATAGTCTATGCAAGATTTCATTAAAAAGCAGGCTTTGCAAGGCACCTGGGTGGCTCAGTCAGCTAAGCGTCCGAATCTTGGATTGGGCTCAGGTCATGATCTCAGGGTCCTGGGATCAAGCCCCGCCCGCATCAGGATCTGCGCTCAGTGTGGAGTCGGCTGAGGATTCTCTCTCTCCCGCTCTCTCTGCCCTTCCCCTGCCTCCTGCCCTCTCTCTCTCAAATAATAAAAATCTTTAAAAAATAAAAATAAGTAAAAATAAAAAGTAGGCTTGCCTTTAGGAATCTCAGAAAACAGACTTTAATCTCTCACACCTTAACACACTTTATTTTCCCCAAACACATAAATTGCAGGTCTCTCCCTTATTTAAAAAGCACAAAAGGCACACAAATCAAGGGCTAGCCTAGTTTATCTAGCGCATAACCATCCTCCCAAACACATTTTTAAAAGAAGGGGTTGGGGAAGCAGTGGAACGGAAATTACAGGCTGTCATGACATCTCAATATCGAACACTGACTACCTGGTTCCACAGGAGAGTACAGTTTTTATGCACAATCCCGTTACTAAGCAACGGCAACAATGGCTGCCTGAGCTTTCTAGAAGCTAGTGCGGGAAAGGGGGGGCGGGCGAATCTAAGAACAGAAAAATGGAAAAACTTGCTTTGGGAATCGTTATCTCAGGATAAATTCAATGTAAAAACAAAAATAAACAAAATCTAAAACAATCTAAACTTAAAACAAGCAGTTCCTGAAGAGACAAGAAAAGTACATGCTACCATGTATCATTCACTTTAATTTCAGTTTGTTTAATTTCAAAATTCACATTTAACTGGTGATAATGATTTCCTTACTGTGTTTCCTTTGTGGTCCCCCTTCTTTCCTTCACCCTCCCTAGGGAATAATTTTTTTTTTTCAAATTTCCTTACTGATTAAAAGAATATTTTAGACCTCTTAAATCCATTTCTTTGTTTACAGAAGCTATAAAAACTAGTTTACAATTGTTTCATGTTGCCTCAGCTTTGAACCGAGAACACTCTTAGACATCAAACTATTCCTTTGAAGGAACAGTCTCTCAAACAGAGCCAGACACTTTCCCAGCCACTCCCTGAAGTTTAGACAACCAGAGCTTTGCAAATGTCAAGTCTTTTGCAAAGTTAGACTATACAATGTAGCAGGCTCTAGACCAACGTTTCTAAATTGCAGGTTGAATGGCCAGGGGTGGGGGGAGGGCTCCCATACATGTTCCAAGAGAATTTATAGACTAGACTGACAAAGGGCCGAGAAGCAGGTTATAAAGCTAGGGGAGATGACCTCACAGACTTTTCCTTCCATCTCTCCTTGTGCCTTTCAACATTTCCTGCAATGCTGAGAAAGCTCCAGAAGCTACATTCTCTAAATCTCTCTTCTACAGAAGGCTGCTTCTCCCTATGGCTCACTACCTCCCTCTCTCAATCTCTCAGTTCCTGAAGGATGCTACGCTAGCAGGTAGGCAAAATAAAAAGATTACCCTTTAGAATTACTGTTCTACGTCAAAGCTGAGCAATTACTATGTGGCTCTGTTCCCAGGGTGCCTCTAGATTCTGATAAATCTCTCTTTGAAGAAGAGAAATCCAGAGACAAGTAGAAATTTAAATGCTGTAAATTGAAGATCCAAAATGTCTCAGGCAAGAAGCACAGGGAAATGACAAAGTCATTCCTGCTTTTATATCCCAAAGATAAAGATGGGGGGGCGGGGTGTATGTTTGTTTGATTTTTATTTCTAGTTTTATACTGCTGTGGTCAGAAAACATGCAAGATAGGATTTCAATCTTTTTTAATTTATTGAGATTTGTTTTGTGGCCTAACATGTAATCTATTCAGGACAACGTTCCACGTGCACTTGAAAAGAAATGTGTATTCCACTATTTTTGGATGGAATGTTCTAGATATATCCTGTTAGGTCCATCTGGTCCAATGTGTCATTCAAAACCACTGTCTCCGTGTTGACTTTCTGTCTGGATGATCTGCCCATTGATGTAAGTGGGGTGTTACGGTCTTCTGTTACTGTTTTCTTCCTCTATGTCTATCAACAGCTGTTTTATGTATTTAGTGCTCCCATGTTGGGTGCATAAATATTTAGAATTGTTATATCCTACTGTTAGATTGTTCCCTTATCATTATATAGTGTTCTTCTCTGTTTCTTGGTACAGTCTTTGTTTTAAAGGCTATTTTGTACAATATAAGTACTGGTGCCCCAGTTTTCTTTCTGCTTCCATCTCATGGTAAAAAGATGGTTTTCTGTGTCAGAAAATTCCCTGAACAGCATTTGAAGGAGAAGGCTGTTTGGGTCTCCTGTTTTTAATTAAATTAAATTTAATTTCTTAAATTTGATTCTTTTTTTTTTAAAGACAGAAACAATGCAAAGTATAGTCTTTGTAATCATTGCAAACCACAAAGCTCTGCTACTTGAAATAAAACAAATGAAAAAATTATTCACACATAATTATTATCTCTACTGGTAACAATAAAGAAAACGTAGCACTTATATAACACATTTCCTCATTGAATTGATTCAAAAATTAAACTGGTTAGCTTCAAGGTCTACCCTGTCTCCATCTCCCTGTGGCTTATAAGTTAGTCAAGAACATTCTCAGATAAGAAACTTAAAGATTTCCCCCCAGGAGCTTCCAATCGTTAAAATTCCTATATAGGTTTACTATAAAATACAATGCTTTCTTCTATGACTTGACCATGTTTCCGATGACCCTTGAAAACTAATGGTCATCTATATGTATCAGATTACTCATTGAAGCACTGACTATAATTGCAAAAAAAGAAAAAAAATGAAAATAATAGGGAATTGGTAAATTATGGCACATTCATACAATGGAATATTATACGACTCGAAAAAATTAGAAAGCACTTTATTTTTGTTAAAGAACAATCTCCAGTCTCCAAGATATATTTTTTCACTAAAGAATGAAAAATAAATACTGTGTGCAGTAGGCTATTAGTTTTTTTTTTTTTTCTTAAGGAAAAATATAAACACATAAATTGTCAGTTATATGTACATACAACATCTTTAAAAAGAAAATAAGACCTGGTAAGAGTTTTGCCTCTGAGAAGAAAAACTGAATTATAGGAGTAAGACAAGACAGACACCTGGCCTCATATACCCTTTAGGACTTTTTCCATGTGATTGTGTTGCTTATTCAAAAAATACATTTTTTTTTTTTTTTTTTAATTTTTTAGGTGGCGGGCAGAAAGAGAGAGAGAATCTTAAGCTGGGCATGGAGCCTGAAGCAGGGCTCAATCTCACAACACTGAGATCATGACCTGAGCTAAAATCAAGAGTCAGACACTGAACTGACTGAGCCACCTAGGTGCCCCCCAAAAATACACTTTTAAATCTTAAAAAAAATCTAAGGTCACTAACAAATTATAACATATACAGATGACATGTTGATTCACCATCAGCAAATCTTATGCTTTTCAGTTTACAATAGTAATGACAGACTTATAATGAGGTATGAAGGACATCCCACACAGCATAATTTTCTAACATAACCTTCTGGAATTAAAGGTATAATCTCAGGTACCTGGCGGACTCAGCTGGTAGAACATGCAACTCTTGATCTCGGAGCTGTAAGTTCAAGCCCCATGTAGAAATTACTTAAAAACAGAATCTTAAAAAAAAAGGTATAATCTAACCTGCTCTAATTATTCCTTACGTAGACAGAGACATTACCCTGGCTCCTTAGCGGCTGAAACTTACTTTTGAATATAAATAGTACAAGTGCACAATGCAAATAGGTTTTATGTTTATGAACTTTAAGGCATTTGAAAAGATTTAGGGGGAAACAAATACCATTACCTGCATCTGAAAAAAGGGCATAAGGAAAAATCTACATGGCCTGCTTAAGATCAATCAGTAAGTTAGGGACGCCTGGGTGGCTCAGTGGGATTGAGCCCCACATCAGGCTCTCTGCTCAGCGGGGAGCCTGCTTCTCCTTCTCCCTCTGCCTGCCATTCTGCCTTCTTGTGCTTTCTGTGTCAAATAAATAAATAAAATCTTAAAAAAAAAAAAAAAGGGGGCCTCAGAAAGCCCTGAAGTCTTACATACAGCAAATGACCACAATTCCAAGACTATAGAGTCCAAATCAGCACATATGAAATACCAACTTCGTGACATCTTAAGGGAGAGAAAAACAACTGGCAAGTAGAGTGAACGTTGACCTTTAATGGCAAATTAGTGACTTTTTTTTTTTTTTCTAAAAATGTGTTTTACTGATCAAACATGAAAGAAAGAATACCTGGTTGATGGAATCAGGTTGAGTATCCCATTGAGCACATAGCTGAACTCTGCGTGATCCTGAGCAACAAGGGCCACTAGACCCTCACAGCAGGCTGTTCGAACCACCACATTATCACTGCAACACTTCTCCCACAGCAAGTTCAAAGCCGGAGTCTGAAATCAAACCAGTGATTAAAAGACACGTCCGGGGATGCCTGGGTGGCTCAGTCAGTTAAGCATCTGCCTTCGGCTCAGGTCATGATCCCAGTGTCCCGGGATCGAGTCCCACATCTGGCTCCTTCCTCAGCAGGGAGCCTGCTTCTCCCTCTTCAGAACGTGTTTCTGCTCTCCTACCAGCAATCTCTACCACCTACATGCACTCCACCACCCCCCACACGGCCCCTGCCCCAATTTACTAAAGTCTAATGTGGGCCCAGAGGAAAGACAGTTAAGGGGGGGGGACAGCAAACTGGTATTTCCATGGCTTCCAACAAAAGCCTAGAAAACTGTTGTGGTCAAGAAAGAAACTGACTTGGGATGGCTGGGTGGCTCAGCTGGTTAAGCATCTGCCTTCAAATCAGGTCATGATCTCGGGGTCCTGGGAACGAGCCCCACATCCAGCTCCCTGCTCAGTGGGGAGCCTGCTTCTCCCTCTGCCCCTCCCCCTGCTCATGCTCCCTCCCTCTCTCTCTCTCTCTCAAGTAAATAAATAAAATCTTTAAAAAAAGAAAGAAAGAAACTGACTTTTTGCCCCCTCCGACCATTAATCTGTCATCTTTGATAGAAAAGCACCAGAAGGGCACATAAGTAAATGTTAAGATCTTTATTTTGAAAAATCCTATAAATGCAGAGCTTCGAGCTTTCATAACTTCCTCAAGCATCCATGACCCACCCCACCAGAGGTTCATGACTAATGATAAACCCATATTTGAATGTACTGTGGGTTAAGTCCATTTAGATTTACATGTGGTTTGGGTTTTGTTTTGTTTTATTAAAGAACACATCATGAAGCTATTTTTCCCTCTTCCTAACATAAGTTATTAGAAAAATATATAATTTGAGGAAAAAAACTAAGATCCTCAGCTCCCACAGAATAACTAAAAGAGGGGCGCCTGGGTGGCTCAGTCGGTTAAGCGTCTGCCTTCAGCTCAGGTCATGATCCCAGGGTCCTGGGATCGAGCCCCGCATGGGGCTCCCTGCTCAGCGGGAAGCCTGCTTCTCCCTCTCCCACTCCCCCTGCTTGTGTTCCCTCTCTCACTGTGTCTCTCTCTGTCAAATAAATAAATAAAATCTAAAAAAAAAAAAAAAAAAAAGAATAACCAAAAGAATGAAAATCAGCATATTGTGCCCACTTTCCCACTGTAGCTGGCTTTGAGAGCCTTTTCAATCTAAGGATCCCACTGTAACAGAACAATACAGTTAACAGTCACTGCAGGAAAGAAATATTTATATACCAGTTCTTTTATTCAGAAGGAAATTTTATTCACCTGTATGGCCAATATCAAAGGGTTCCAAATGTCAGTAGTCCATTTTAACCAGAAAAACGAAATAAATGAATAAAAAAAACTCCTGCCTCAGGTATTACTGTGCCCTTGTGGAAGTAAGCATTCATTTATTAATAGAAGAGAAAACAGTCACAGGGATTTGACAATTCAATAAATCCCGGCTGTTTAAGTAAAACCACTAGATCACCTCATAGTACATAATGTGATTATAGGCAGGATTAAGATCAGCGCTCTCAGAAAACCTAATTTATACAACTACATACAAATACCAGATAAATGCCAATTAGTGAAATTTGCCTCTACACTAATTTCAATATGGCAGCAGACGCTGGAGAGAGATGTAACTTGGAGTAGCTAATCAAAAGCAATGTGAGGTGGTAAAAAAAAAAAAGCAACGTGAGAGAAAGAAAATCAATTATTTCTTCTGTGAAAAAAAAAATCTTATTTCCATCATCTACATTCTCCAAAGAGTTTACCTGAGAGCACCACACAGTTTCCAACCAGCAGGTCAAAATCTACAACACTGGTTGACCAAAACCCAAGTGGTCTATATCTCAGGAAGCTGAGCACAGTTTCAATCTTAGCATTCACCTGCCCTATGCATGGATGTATGGACATTTTCCTTCAGCTCCAAGTACCAAAGCATGACCTTTCCAACATAGAACTCATATTTGGGGCACCCTAAAGTAGGAAAAATCTCCTACATCCAAACAGAGCCGCTATGTTCACTTTCTCCATTAAACAGAAAGATTCCCTCAGAGGTAATCCTACCAACCTTCTCTAAGGTATGTCTATCCTCATTCCACCCATGCTATTTTTCACTAAGAGTCACAAGAATACTCCCCTTTACCATCCCCTCCATATCTCATTCCCGGAGTCTGTTGTAACCAATTTTAAAATTGTAAAGAATTTGGAAGAAGGGGGACGCCTGGGTGGCTCAGTCGGTTAAGCATCTGCCTTCAACTCAGGTCATGATCCCAGGGTTCTGGGATCGAATCCCACATGAGGCTCCTTGCTCAGAGGGGAGCCTGCTTCTCCCTCTGCCTATTTCTCCCTATGCTGCTCCCCCTGCTTATGCTCATGCTCTCTCTCTCCCTCTCTCTGACAAATAAATAAAATCTTTAAAAAAAAAAAAAAATAATAATAATAATAGTAATAATTTTGAAGGAGAACTTGGCAAACCAAAAAACAAACAAACAAAACCAGTTCAAAATCATTTCTACAGTGACCTGAAACAGAAGGAGTGCCTACATGCAGCTGGGAACAGTATCTGAATAGAACTCAAGTGCAAAGTTGAATACAGACCTGGTTTGTGGATTGATGGATCTTTTCTGAAAAACCATTTTCCTTCAGGACTGCAGCAATAAGATGACCCACAGCCTTAAAAAAAAAAAAAAAAATCAATAAATACATGGCATCAGAAGTTCTCTCCAATTAGTGCATTTGAAGGTAACTCCTATCAATACTAGTTGATATAAAAAAAAAAAACGAGGTGATAGGAGTATGAGTGTGCCAGCCAGTCAAGTCATAATAGAATTCCCACTCATCTGAGAGTGCGCTCTGTGGAAGGCACTGAATTAGGCATTCTACGTACATAATTTCTTAGCTTCCTAACAACTCTCAAGGTAAGCATTTTTATTCCAATAAGCAATCTACAGTTCATAGATATTAAGAAAATTGCCAGATTTTCAGTTCAAATTGCTGTCACTTAGTATTAGAAGATAATGTGAGATTGCTTCATCCATTAAACCGTGAGACAAATGAGAAACTCCACAGCTTTTAAAATCATTTTTGCATCTAAATGCAATCCATCATGCTTCATCATGTCCTTAATGAAGATGGAGAAAACTCATCCCCATCTTTATGACCACGGCCCATACAGAACTGAACCAATAGGTCTCCCCCTACCACAACCATTCTCTCTCGTTTAGGCTCTATGATTTAATTTCTTTATTATTTTCTCATAGGTTTTAGCCCTTGCATAAGCTTTTAGTCTCATAAATCTCTAAAACGTTCCCATATCCTGCTTTGGTCAAAAAGCCCAAAGTTAAATCTAAGACTCTATTTATAAAGGAGTGTTGATAACATAAATACATATAGATCGTTCTTTCCTACCACCTCAACTCCATTCTCCTGGTTCTGCACCACTCCCCAGCACTGCTCTGCTGTTTTAGAGCTGTAGGCTAGCAACAATGAGAGCCATCCTGCGCAGGGGCTGGAAAAAACTCTCTAACTGCAGCAAGTGTTGATCCTGCACTTGGACCAACGTATGATACAACTGTGAATCCTGTCAGTCTTGTAGTCTCCAGAAAAGGTCACACAAAAACACAGCACCTCCTCCTTTGTTTTTGTATTTCACACATTGGAAATGATTTAAGACCT